>NW_028327172.1:188241674-188845924 GCF_987537825.1 Furipterus horrens
AAGGGAGTCTTGAGGCTGGATGGGGGAGTTCAGCACTTCTGTGATTCTCAGGTTGGCTTGACCTCACTCTGACTCCCACCAGGGTCAAAAGGTGACTGCCAGGAGCACCTGGGGCACCATGCTTTCTTGGTCATGTCCAGTGGGAAGGAATCAGAACCTTGGCCTCATCTCTCGAACATCAGTTAGTGATTCACTGAGATTAGCCAAACTAGAGCAGGGTCCCCACTAACAGTCAAAAGCCTTTGTGCAGATCAGAAATGACCCCACCTAAACAGCTGAAGTTGCAGCTTCTTAAGGAGAACCAATTAGAAAAAGAGACTGATTCCTCTAAGGCCACCTCTGTTTCAGGCTAGGACACGTGGCCTGGCCATCAGGGTCTGAGCAGGAACTATCTTGCAAAATATCTTGAAACTATAGGCCAGGACCCTGATCTCGGATCACATGTTCACTCGTGGATTAATAACCAAACTCAGAAAAAAAGTAATTGTGATCAGAAAAATACCATGTCCTGCTTGAACTAATCGGGATCTTCCCCTGAAGCTGGGGATGGTGTGTGTGCATGTGCGGGAGGAATCAGTGAACAAAATCAGTATTTCTTAAAAAAGGAGAAAGAAAGGAGACGGATGCTGGGTAGGCAACCAAGGAATTTCACTATGACTTTAAAAACCTAGCAGAGACTTAGATGCAACTTAAAGAGTAATTCAATAGTAAAGATTTTAAAAACAGAACCCTATTCCACCTCTGTGGACAGAGCTAGTTTTCATCCTATGGTGTCTCCAGTCTGTTCATCCTCTGTGCTTTCTTTACTCATGACACTTCAATTTTAACCCAGTTCTCTGATTTTTGATATTTCTGCTGCTTGGGGCACTTCTTTTTCAATCCTATTGTTAGAACGAGAGAATCTAATCACTTGGAGATAGTAGTTCTGTTTAAATGCTTGGTATTTGTATGGATCGACATCTATGAAATGAGGTTTTACCAATCCTGTTTGCCCCGTTTGGAGGCCTCAGTGACCTCATCTTTTCTTCTTTCCATGTTCCTGCTGGCAAATGGTAACGTGCATGCTAGTGATAATCACATTGATTTATAAAATGTTTCTGTCTTCTTGTTTCTTGTTCCCTGTGCCAGCGTTTTGCCAAGAGGATGAACTGAAATGTGCCAACCACAAGTGTGTGTCACGTGACCGGTGGTGCGACGGGAGAGCCGACTGCCTGGACAGTTCAGACGAATGGGACTGTGGTAAGCTGCTTGTTCTGCCACGGGCTGTCCACTCTAGTGCCCGTCAGCCATGTAAGCGAAATGAATCCTAAATGACTGCACAGGTTTTACTAACCAAGGTCATCTGTTTTGCTTCACTATTGTAAAAACTAACGGTGCTTATTCATGGGTTATTTCCAAGTCACAGGAAATTTTCCCCCAACTTCTCTATTTGAAATGTCTACATTATGTGTAAAAACATTTGAGTCCTAATTGTTATGGCCATATAACTGCTAGAATATAATTTCTAAATATATCACCCAGCTTCAACAATTATCAATACCCCGTTATTCTTGCATTATTGACACGTCCCAGAACAGGATATTAAAGTGGCCCTTCTATCTTCCCTATACACTTGCTCCACATCCATATGGGACTTCTAACTGCTACTCCTTTACACGGACAGAACCGAAAGGCATCTCCCAACTGTACCTTCACTACTGCAGTTTATAATCTTGAGTTTGATTAATTCCATCATCCCACACCCATCACTCTTTCCAGTCACGCAGCTCTTATTTCAGTCCTTGCATCACTGGGCCAAAACATGGTTTTCATGTGTGTTGTGACCTGCAGTTTATTAAGTACAGAGGATGTTCTTTTACATAATAGGAATTAATGCATTTACCAAATTAATACTAAATTAATAACACCATCACATACTTCATTCCCATATGCTTTCCTGAGAGGGAATGGTATGAATGAAGTTACAACTAGCTCCTTATAATTACACAAATCACTGGGTTAACTCGTGGGAATGGGCCCTGCATCTGGCCATCTTCTAAAGGTAAGTTGAGAACTGCGTGTCTCTGTCATTGGAGCCCATGGTGTTTGAGAACAGAGAACATTTCTAATTCAGTTTCTCAGTCCTCCTCCACACTGAGGGCACTGATTTTCACAGGCTGTTATTCACCAAGTGGTGCTTAATTGAAATAAAAATGAATGTATGCAAGTGAAGAAAGGCATGTAAAGTTACCATTTGGTTTCCTGAAAGGAAATGTTTTTCATTAAGGTTTTCTTTCTTTCTTTTTTTGTTCCCAGTGACCCTCTCTAAAAATGTGAACTCCTCTTCATTCCTGACTGTTCACAAATCTGCCACAGAACACCATGTGTGTGCGGATGGCTGGCAGGAGACGTTGAGTCAGCTGGCCTGCAAGCAGATGGGTTTAGGGTAAGGTCAGTAGTTTGTAGCACTGATGGATTTCTCAGAGGGCTTCATGGACCTGGGCTCTAAATATCTTCCTTATGAATGCAGAATGAGTGAGTGCTCTCAAGCAAGCCCCCCACAGCACGGGAAATGAATCAGGTGACAGGACCACATTTAATTATAGGCACCTGCTCTGAAGAACCTGGGTTGAAAACATACTGTGATGAATCCTCTAAAAGTAAATGAAATCATTGCATTTTAAGTACCTCTGAAATGAAATGCTTTCATTTTTTATAAAAGCATTAATATGGTTTCTTTTGAGGAACCTGGATGGGAAAATCATGCAATATAACCCAAGAGGCTATTGAAATTTTCTTTTTTAGCAATACACATATTTTTTACAAGTTGAGAACTAGAATTTGAAGTTGCTGGTATTTCAATTTACCCTGAGTAATGCAGGAAAACTAGATCAGGAACAGTTCACCATTTTGCCTTCCTAGTAGAATGACAAGAGTCACTCTGGCTTTGAGATAAACACACTGAAATACTGTAGATACTTTGAAAGTTGTATACTTGCTATTTTGTGAGGTTTTTTTTTCTTCCAGTTCTATGAGGGAGGGAAAGCAATAATCGAAGTGTCCTAGAATGTATATGTCAGTGGATGTCTGTCTATCTATCTATCTATCTATCTATCTATATATCATTGTTGTGTATGAGATTTTGGGAAAATGTAGAAATGAGAGAAATAAAAGACAAAGCAGTTACAAAGTACTAGAATACAGAACAATTAGCAGCATTTTTAAAAATTCTAGTTCGAAGAATTATCTAAATCCCAGCATCTTCAGCCCATTTTTCTCACACAAAGACCCACATCTTTTTAAAAATTGAGTAACCGATGCTAGTCAATAATAAAAGAACTTGAAACTTTGCTAGAGTAGAAAAATTATATTCCCAAGATCCATTAAATTATACCTTATTTTCACAACTTCCTTATTGTGTCTAAATGAAATGTGATATGATTCAGTCAGAGATAAATTAAAAGCCTTTGAATGTGCTTTATTTTTCTCTCACCAAGACACAATATTATTTCTTAATGTGCAAACTAGATTACATAATGACAGATTACTTCATTGAGAGTTTTAAGGGAAAGTCAAACCTACAGAGATTTTACAAGCAGAAAAATTCCTTTGACAAATCACCCTGCTCTACTATAAATAGAAAGGATCTTGTTTTAAATATTCTACTTTATGCTTCTCCTAATTTTTGCATATTGGATTTAATGTTGCTATTGTGGTAAAATATGCATAACATAATATTCAGCAATTTTACCATTTTAAAGTGTACACTTCTATGGTATTTAGTATATTTGTAATGTTGTATGACCATTACCCTTACCTGGCTTCTCTCACTTGGCATGTTTTTTTTTTTTTAAGATTTTATTTATTTATTTTTAGAGAGAGGGGAAGGAAGGAAGAAAAATAGGGAGAAAAATGTGTGGTTGCCTCTTGCATGCCCCAGACTGGGGACCTGGCCTGCAACCCAGGCATGTGCCCTGACTAAGAATTGAATAGTTGACCCCCTGGTTTGTAGGCTGATGCTCAGTCCACGGAGTCACATCAGCCAGGACTCACTTGGTATGTTTTTATGCATCCATATATAGGCACTTTGTTCCTGTTTATGGCTGTGTAATATTCCATTGCATAGATATACCTCATTTAAAAAATTTATTCAACTGTTGATGGACATTTTAATGATTTCCTCCTTTGGCTATACTGTGTGCATACTGAATTTAAAAAAAATCTCTTTACTCCATTTGCTCCATTTTCTTAACATGGTAAGAACATGTCATTTCAATATTTTAGATATTATTAGATATTTAGAGTCTAAACTAACTTTTAGATTTTTTAGAAGATAACTTTATTTCACAGAAGGACTAGGAAAATCTGAGAGAGCAGTATGGTTGGGAAGTATAACCATTATTGGGTTGAGTTCATGGATAAGTAATGATATGTCTTCCAAGGAAATGAGTAAGAAAGGTAATCTTAGTATTTTTGTCCTTTTTGATTGCCTTCAAGTTTACTCTTCAGTTATTTCAGTGTCTTATGAGTTGACAAAAATCTGGATAGCCAGGATGGGGCAGGAGTGAAGATAATGAGCAAATGAGACCAAATTTCTCCCAAGGGTTGGGCTGTTTAGGAGGCCACTTTGTTAGCCCTGTCCCTGGAGACCAGTAGCTGTGCTGTAAATTCACACTTCTGCCACTGATGCCTCAAATTAATTCGAAGTAGCCCTGTGCCTGTGAGTCATTTCTTTAGATTCAAAGTCCCCAGTAGGAAGGTCTGTCTGGCCATGACTAGTCACTGACCTACATCAGCTGCCAGAGGGATGGGAGAGGGCTTATGGTCCTCCTTTAGCTTCTGGAGTAAAGTGTCCACTACACTGGCCTGCTCTATACTTTCAAACATACTCTGCATCAGAAACTTGAAGTTATAAAATAAAACCCATTCAGTTCTATTCAGTATCTTCTTCCCATTCTTTTTTGAGTATCTGCTTAGGGTCTTGTATGGAAGTTGACATGTATGGGAGTATGCAGGACGCAAAGGTGAGTAACATCATCAAAGAACTTCCAATGTAGTGGGGAAGAAATATGAGCAAACAGCCAAGAACATAAAGTTAGAAAAAAATCTCAGATTTTTGTCACCTAAGAATAGTTTATTTATAGCACAGCACATGACATTCTTATTAAAATTATATAAGAAAAATATTCAGCTCGCAGACTACCTTAATCCTATAATATGCATTTATTTAATTATTTATTTATTCATTCAGTAAACATTTATAGAGAAAATCATTGTAATATAGTATCCAAAACAAATATACTCTAACTCCAAATAGGTCATACAATTACTTGAGGGGATATATTTTGGAGTTAGTTCATCAAAAAATGCAGGTCTATACCGAATTACACATCTTGCAGGGATTTTACTGAAATTTGTTCATGATGGAGGCAGTTGATTAAAAACACATGCATTTAGAGTTTCTCAGGGTGAAATGATGCCTTCCATGTCTAACAGCACAGATGCCAGGCACTCAACTAAGTGCATGTCCAAATGAGAAGATTCAGAGTTTTTTGCTGAATTTGAAAACCTTTTTACTCCCACCTGCAGGTATCTCTAGAGTTCATCCCACTTGGAAGTAGGATGATTATTTGATTAGACAAGGGCATAAATCAAGTCCCTAAATTTTCATGACAGTATATGGACTTTGCTACCTGCATGTCCATTATCAAAAACATATGGACATTTATTTAATCAAGACTTTGAATTGTCCTCTAATACTTGCCAAAAGCTCAGTTGAGACATCCAGTATTTGAGGAAGAGGGTCTAAGGGAATGGGGTGATTATCTGTGTCTCTGGGTCCACGAGCTTTACCTATATATAAAGTTAGATCATCTGGAAATAGGCTGTGCTGTTTTGGCAAACTCCCTCTATGGAGTTAGTTTCAATTTGATTTTATGCTCTGATCTTTTAGAGTTGGTCAACAGAAGAAACATGCTTCAAAAACATGTTTCTGTGTCTTGGATAAACCACAAAGACATCTATTATGTAACCTAACAGTCCTTGATACAAAGATTTATTTTTTTCCTACTCCCTGGAAAAGTTTCTAATTTCAGATTTCATTTGTCCTGTAAGAGCTATTTAATCCAAGATGATTTCCTTATTGATTGACTTCCACGAAGCTCAAAGACAGATTCAATCCTCTGTACCAGCAAATGAAGCCCAGGTTGCTAGAAGCTGAAAATTTGTAGTCAGCTTTAAAAAATGGAAAAATAACTCATATATCATGACATTTACTCTTTAAAGGGGTACAATTCAGTTGTCTTCAGTATGTTCACAATGTGTGTAATCACCACCATTGTTTAATTCCAAGATATTTTCATCAGCTGGAACAGAAATCCTGTGCCCATTCGTGATCACACCCCGCTTCTCCCATCCCTTGATGAACACTAATTTACTGGCTCTATGAATTTGTCTGTTGTGCACATTTCACACAAATAGAATCATACATTGTGTGTAGTTTTGTCTGACTTATTTCACTTAGCATTATGTTTTTCAGGGTTCATCCATGTTGCAACATGTATCAATACTTCATTCCTGTTTATGGCTAAGTAATATTTCATTGTGTAGATATAACCCCATTTTTGATTATCCATTCATCAATTAATGAACATTTGGATTTTTTTCCATGTTTTGGCTCTTAGGAAAAATGCTATGGCCATTCAGGTACAAAGTTTATATGAGAACCGATGTTTTCCATTCTCATAGACATATACTGAGGCCTTGAATGACTGGGTTAGATGGTAACTCTATGTTTAATTTTTGAATAACTACCAAACTGTTTTTATAAAAGACCTGCACAATTTTATACTCCCACCAACAATCCACGACAATTCCATACCTTCACATCTGACTAAAAGGGATCACTTTGGTGGTTGTATTGAGCACAGGCTGGATGGGCAAGGATAGGAACAGGAAGATTAGTGAGGAGGCCATTGAAGCAATCCAGGTGATAGATTTTGGTGATTCAGGTTAGTATGTTAGCAGAGGAAATGGTGATAAACTATTCCATTCTGAATATATTTTAAAAGTAGAGCCCACAGAACTTCCTGTCAGATAGATGTTTATTGGGAGTTGAGAACAGTTAACAAAGAGAGGAGTCGGGAATGACTTAAAGGTTTTTGGCTGGAGCAACTGGAAATATGGGATAAAAATAAACTGGATGGGGAAGGCTGTGGAGGGAGCGAGGCTGAGGGGAAAGATCAGTTCTGCGCATGCTAAGTTTGGGATGTCTATCAGGCATTCAAATGCAGATGCTTATAAGGCTCAAGTCTGGAGTTTATTAGAGAGATCTTGGCTGAACATGTATGTTTGGGAGTCCCTGGAATACAGATGATACACAAGCTTATGGGACTGGGTGACATAACCAAGAGCATGAGTAGATAGAGAATATGATGTAGGGCTGAGCCCTGACGTTAAGAGGATGAGAGTAAAGAGGTAGCAAGCCAAGGAGGATGAGAAAAATGGGGTAAGAGTCTGTGATATCCTGGAAACCAAGTGAAGAGGGTATCAAGGAAGAGGCAATGGTCAGTTGTATCAAATGCTGCTGAGAAGTCAAGTAATATGAGGACTAGAAACCAACTATTGGTTTAGCCCTGTGCTTGTTATCAGCCTGAACAGTTTCAGTGGAGTCAGGGGGCAAAAACCTAAGAGATAGTGAGAAGAGAGAAATAAAAAAGGGGGTATAGAACATTTTTGAGAAATGTAGCCAGAGGCTGGTGGGGGCAGTAGGAGATGCTTGGTGCCTCCATTTCCTTGACAACACTCACTATTCCATAGCTGACTTCCTAATAGAACCCCACCTGCAATAGTATGAATGTTTCCCCCTCCCCATAATTTTTATGTTGAATCCTAACTCCCAATGTGATGATATTAGGAGGTGGGGCTTTGGGACATGATTAGGTCAAGAAGGTGGAGTCTCATGAATGTGACGAGTGTGCCTTACAGATTCTAGGGAACCGTCTGGTGCTTTCTTTCCATCTACAAATGAGGATGTGGGCCTTCACTAGACACCAAATCTGCTGGTACTTTGATCTTGTACTTTCCAGCCTCTGGAACTGTAGGAAATAAATTTTGTTTTTTTATAAACCCCCTAGTCTATGGTAATTTGTTAGAGAAGCCTGAATGGACAAAGGCAGAACTAGATACTTTTCTGTCAAAACTTCTATTTAATTCTATACTTTTAAAGCCAAATAAGTTTGTACTATTTTCCCCAACTGGTGGGCCCACCACAAACTAGTTCACTTTTCTGCAACTTCATATCCTTTCACATGCTTCTTCTCTTTCTGACTAGCTTGCCTTTTATCTGTGTTCCAGAGGCATATTCCTTCTTGCCTTTGCCTCTGTGTCCATATATACATCATTTCTTACATTTTCTATCCAAATCCTTTGGGGTATCTCTCAAGCTCCATGACTTCTATGAAGCCTTTCTCATCTCTTTTATCATTTTTTTTTCCTTGAACATCCCATGGTACTTAAAAATCGACAACACATAATTTCTCTCTTAATTCTACAATGCCACATGTCATTGGTACTTTTTTAAATTCTTAATCTTATTTTCCAGAATAGGTTATACAAAATAATAATGACTAAGCTTAATGGTGTGCCAGGCTTTTCTGAGCACTTGATATGTATTATTTCAATTTATCCACATTATAATTCTGTAAGATAAGTGGCCTTGTTATTTCTACTTTACATGTGAAGAAACTGAGATATAAGAGACCCAGGAACTTCTCTAGGTCACAGAAAGTACAGAGCCAGAATGCACATCTGAGCATAGGGAATGGCCATCTTAGGTGCTAAGAGTAGATCCTCTACAGCACCCAGTTATTCAATAAACATGACCTGATCGATGTGGCCAATCAGCCTCTTAAACATAAATCCCTTTTAGTGTTGCTTTACATGGGAGCGTTGTGACACGTCTTTCTACCTCCTTGTGACCTTTTCATTGTATGATTTTTAAGTAGATAGCAGTGAGGAGGTGGTGGCAGGGGAAATTGATCATGCAGGACCACAATCTAAGGGTTTTTTACTTTTTGAAATGTCAGGGTAATGAGTAGATGCTTGGCATATTCTAAGTAGAACTCAGCTGAAGCAAACTCAGAGAGAGTTATTTTTTTTTTCACATAGAAGCTTTGTAATTTCCTGGCAGACGTGTAGGTTGGGCACAGGGAATTGATTTCCCACTCATTTCTAAGCAGCTGCTGGTCAAATGACTGCCTGGGTGAGAAGTAAATCATGGAGTCCAACGTGTGGGTGTAGTGTTTTCTGCAATGTGCTGTTCTGGGGTGAGGAAGAATAATACTTTTCTTGAAAAAGTGTAACATCCTAAAGACAGAGGAAATGTTTTCCAGTTCTTCCATGAGACCATTGATCATGAGGCTTGAACAAAGCAAGGTAAGTCTACCATTTATTCTGTGAGCATTTCCATATAATCCTTAACAGCAAGCACTGGCAAGAATTTGGGCATCTCTTAGCAAATGAAATCTCAGACTGTCAGTTGAGTTAATGAATAATTGTTAAAATTAAATAGAACTTCTTAGTGGTATAGAGAAAGGCACCATTATTAACTGAAATGGAACTATGTGAGGTCCTGAATTAGTTAGATTTTTAAAAAACTCTCTTTTGTTTCTTTTGATGGCAGAAAAACGTTCATTAAAATTGATTCATGTCAATTTTATAAAATTAAAGTTAAACCATCCTTATAAAATTAAAGGTGGTTTCCATCAGTTCTCTAGAAATAAGTACTGTCAAGACCCAGCTTTTAGCCAAAAATATTGTAAGCAATAAGATTACAAATGGGAAGAATTAATCCCCATAAAGTCCCTGGGAGCATCAGATTCCCCAGTCATAACAAATAGAGCATCGCCATTAGACATGGATATGAATGCGTCCTGGGAAAATAAGAACATGACTTATAACTTGAGTGATCTATCAGGAATTGACCACTGAAGTCTGTGTTACTGCTGTTAGAGGTCCTTATATGGTGGCAGCTTCATTTTGGAACTATGCCAGGAGACTCCTGGTGATGACTTAACTTCTGATCCAGTATATTCTTCATGTTGTTTTTGCAACCTGCAATTTGACTTTTTTTTTTTTACCTCCAAGATAGGCCTGGTTGTTGACAATGATATATACATGACAAGCCTACTGGCCTTTTCTTATTCATATAGTTTGGACTCAACATCCAATTTCTTACTTTCGCATGTAAGGTTGCATAGTCTGGACCCTACCTCCCTCTCTTACCCAATGTCCTAGCACTTCCCACTAACTTTATGACACATTGACCTTATTAGTGTTGACCCTGAGGGAGAATGTACCTGCTACGAAGGACCCCTTGTGGTTATTCAGGCCCGCATTCATACTCTGAGTCTAGCAGCCATTGTTTATGTGGCCTCTCGTGTGTGCAGTATGTCAGTCAGAAGGCACAGACTGAGAAGCCACGCTTTCTGAACTGTGCCCCTGCTGTCTGAGACGACCCCTGTAAAGGAGTTCCTGGAATCATGTTTGACCAACAGGATTGAGAAGCCAGGGGTAATGCTAAACATCCTGCAGTGCACAGGACAGCCTCCATGGCAAATATCTATCTGGTATAAAATGCCAGTAGTGCCAGGCATGAGAAACCCTGATTTAGAGGGACCACTCTGGCCATCTTCCTCCAGCCAGCCTTTACCCCAGGGACCAAGAAGTCTGTCATCCAAGGAGTTATGCCCACCTAGAGCCTGCTTCCTGTTCTAGAACAATATCTTCAAAGTGTGGTCCCAGGCCAGCAGGAGCAGCAGCAGCACCTGGGATCTTGTTAGAAAGGCAACTTTTGGTCTCCATCTCAGACTTACTGCATCAGGAAATCTGGGGGTGGGGCTAACAATCTTCATTTTAACAGGTCCTTTGGGTGGTTCTGATGAATGCAAAGGTTTGAAAACCACTGTTCTGAGGAGTCGAAGAATTCTATGTTTAAACCTAACGAAATATGTTTGTCAAGATTGGAAGATAGAATACTGTACGTTTTCTTTAATAGCTTGTTAACTTGATTTATACCATCTAAATCTATAGCCATACTGTGTGTGGATCTCCATTTATACGCTTGCTCTAGGTCCACAAATGTTTGGGGTGGGCCTCTATCTGTGTCCCAGTTTTCTCACGCTGTCAAACAAGAGCACTGGATTAGACTGTCGCTTACATTTCCTTCTCTGTGTATGAGTCCATGGCTACTGTAGAAGCATTTGCGTCTGGCTGGAGTTCCTGGACAGATTCTCTTAGGATATAGTGATTTTAATGCTTAATCCCTGGCAAAATATTTATTTGCTCTCTACCCAACAGGGTTTCTTTCATTTGTCTCTTGATATAATATGGAAAAAGATGTTAAGTCAAATGAATTACCAACTGCCAAACAAAATTTGAGCAACTTTTAAGTTCTAGATACCTTCTTATAAAAATTTAAAAAAAAATATTTTTCCATCATCATTTATCCCCCCTCTTACACCTCCTCCCTCCCCTCTCTTTCTGCAGTTACCATACAGTTGTCTGAACCATGACTTCTTTATCTTTTAATAGCATGATTTACATTTTATACATGCAATAAAAATTTAAAAGTACGGACACACATATTCTTGATGAGTATGTAAGTTGGCCTTACACATTGAAAGAGAAATACGTGCTGTTAATCAAAAATTTCAATTTTGATTCAGTAATTTTATTTCTAGGAATTTATTCTAAAATCATACTAGTAGGCAAAAGTGAATGGCTAAGGGTACTTAACTGCTGTTTTATCTTATCTTATTGTTGTTGTTAGTATAGCCCAGAGTGGGAACAACCTACAAATGCATCAGTAATGGATTGGTTAAGTCATGAATGCACCTCCACATAAGGGAATACTAAGCAGCTAAAAAAAAAAAAAAAAAAAAACACAACATGTGGGCCATGTGGTGTTCAAAATGTTGTGAGCATCAGACCTCAGGGAGTAGATAGCCCCTCCACCCTTTACATGCTGTGTGACCTTGGGCCAGTTACTTATTCTCTTTGCTTCAATTCTTCCATCTCCAAAATGGGGAATAATAGTAAAGCAGCAAACTTCACAAAGTTGTTTAGAAGATTAAATAAGATAAAATGAGTTTGTCTATTAGTGATTGGCATATAGAAAATAGTTAACAAACGTTATTGTTATGGAAAGACTTCCAAGTAAATCATTAAATGAGAACATTATCAAAACCACACAGAACAATGTGTATAGACTAAAAATAGAAGAGTGTATATACATGAATTATAGGAAAAGTTTGGCAAGGGTACACAAATGCTATTTTCAGTGGTTGTTTCTATGTATCTGGGGTGGGAAGAATATTTTGTCATTGTGTATTTTGTCCATGTATAAGTATTTTATAATTTTAAGATTATTTTTTTTAAAAAAACGAGAAAAATTAAAATGACACAGATGCTCAGATTCTGTATGATGGCAGAAGTAGAACCATATGAATTCACTGATATTTTTTAATGGGCAATAGGATGACTTCGTAGGGGTGAAAGATTTGTTTTTGTGCACAAGAAGCATGCTAGTGTTTAAGGATTTCATGGAAAACTAATTTTTATAATGATTCTCCCCTTCTTGAAGATGAATTTATTAGATTTTTCCACTTGATGTAACTAAGAGATTCAGGCTCAGTTGCCTTTCTTGTTGGAAGCTAAGGAGAAAAATATAAAAACGTCTGATATGCAATGCACAGTGGAGCCCTTCCGAGTTGAAAGACTGAAGCTTGCTTTGCAGTGATTTTTCTACCCAGCATCAGTGTAAATCCTATGCCAAGCTGTCCTTGTGTAGGTCTCTGGTGACCCTATGAATACCTGCCTACAGAATGACTTGATTAAATAAGTCTGAAGCTAAATCTTCCTTTGGCTTTTTGCCAGCAAAACGCCTAACTTCAGGAGGCCGCAGTTGTTCTGCTGCAGAAAGGAATTGTCAGGATGCAAGTCTCCGGAGAAACACCACGGGTGTTACGTGTGGCCTCTGACTCTTATACCTTCCATCCCACCATGCTTCCACACTCAGCACTGCTGGGATTGATAGAAAGCCAGCCTCTCATTTTGGTCGAGTAAAAGGAAAATTCTCATTTTGCAGGAGGTTTTGTGAAGTCTTCAATAATCTAACAGTTCATCCAAATTTCTCAATACAGTTAAATCTTGTGCACCTCTTTTTTAAAGTGCAGTCAGGGTTTATGCCATTTGTTTTAAAACCAAATGATTAGAATTCATTCACTATAAGGACTGTTTTATTTTTAACCTTTTGCTCTTATTCTATCATCAAGTGTTCTCTTTAAAGGGTATTTCCCTTTTTAAAAGTAATTGGACTTGGTGAGGTTTTTGACCTTTTTATTTTCTATTCCGTAATTATAGCAGTTTTGAATAATTAATAATTGGGTGAAATTTTCTTTCAATGCCACCTAATCTAACTATTTTCCCTTTCCTGTGCCCTCCCTCACCCTTTTTATTTTTGCAAAAAAAAATGGCATCTCATTACCAAAAATGAAAGTCATTAAGCATGCAGACTCAGTGCCGCCACAGATTCAAGATTTTCAGGCTCATTTAATCCCTCAATGCTGCTTGCCATTCTTCTAAGTTATCGTCAATGTGTTTCTTCAAAAAATTCCACCAGGGGACAATTCTATGTACTTATCACTTTCGCCTCGTTATGCACCCCTGCAACTCTTCGCGGAAGGAGCTCCCCTCCTACTTGAAGAGTAGAGGCTATGCGGTTTGAATTCTCTTGATGAGTTTTCTCTCCCTCTTCAATTCCAACAAAGTACCTGCTTTCCTTTCTTCCGTTTCCTTTCAGATTCAGAAGAAGCACTTCCCTTCCTTCTGTCTAAAACCACTTCCTCTACCTCACCTACCCTTTTTTCTATCAGGTGGCAAAATTCTAAAAGATTTTCTTCAAATTAGGCTTGCCTAAATAAACCAACTGTTTCGGGAAGAATAGGATACTTTACATAAAAACCTAAGTACTTCTGAAAGCTAAAATTTTAAAACTTGGATACAGTATGACTGTATTTCTTTGAATGATTGAATGAGACATTCACAGGAAAGTGTGTGTGGACGTTGAGTGAGAATGTAGGTCAAGAGCAAAATAATGTTGTCTAACTCTTCTATTTTCCACAGTCTTTCCTAATTTTTAATGCATGAAGATTTGGCAGTATGTTGAAAAAATTCTACTCACAATTTTATCCTGTCTAAGTAGACACTAAATGGCCATTTATTCCCTTTAGTTATTATTTATTTTTATTTAAAGGTATTGCTTCATTGCAGGATAACAGTGAGCAATAAAAGAGAAGAAAAAAAAACAGATAAATTTTATTTTACTTTTGACCCCTACCTAAAGTTGCTCTTGTCTTTTAGATATTGGAATTTTTACATCCTATATGTTAGAATTCTAGCACCTCACAGAAGTTCAAATACATGTCAGCAGAGAGAATGATTAAAACAGCTGTAATAATTTGGATTTTTTTCCCTTCAGTATACTTTTAGTAACTTCCCCTCTTGCTGATCACATTTCATACCAGATTTCAAATACAAATGCTCCTCTTAAAATAGTGATTGATAGTTTAATGCTTCTTTTTGGAAGAGAATGAGTGCCAAATAATGATATTGCCTGGTCAGAGATCATTGTACTTTGTTTACCTGGCATTTACCCCTTTTCAGAGAACCGTCTGTGACAGAATTAATACAAGAACAGGAGCAAGACCAGCAGTGGCTGATGTTACACTCCAACTGGGAGAGTCTCAATGGGACTACTTTGCATGAACTGCTGGTCAAAGGGTAAGACACCCTCCACGAGGGCTATGTAGGGTGGATTATGGAGCAAGAGTCTATCTCCAGGGCCCTTCTTCTGTTTCTAACCTGAGAGAATCTAAATCTGTCACATCCATAGAGAGCACAAATGGCTAATGGCCTTTGCTTTTCAATATTGTTTGACTTTATTTATTTTTTCTCTTGGCTAATGATGTTTTACTTTAATGGTGATTACATAAATTATCACAGTGAAGGAGGAAGAACTTGGATACTAATCTTGGGTTTTTTTCACTTTCTATTTGAAATAAAGTCTCATGTTTCCACTTCTTACTGATGCTACAGTTAACTAAGTAAAAGAGGGAATTAAAGTAATGAAAACTGATAAAACTTTGAGGGTCCGAGAAAAGGTATTGACACGAAATGGAATTAGAATCAAGTAGCCTTGAAAGTATACCTGTGGAAAATATTCTCTAAAAAATAATGTCAGCTTAAACAGGGCTGCCTGTCTTGTCTATAGGAGAAATATAAATTGAAGGAATTAATGCTTATTTAGTATTTATTACATTATAGGGACATAGCTATAGAATATATAAATTATTGGCTCAAAACTCACCGCCCACAGATGGTAGAGAATAGCCTCTCAATTCAAACCAGATTTATCTGACTCCAAAGCTTTTATTAAGTCCTAAGGAAGCCATGTTTTAAGAATTCCAAAGAAGAAGACTAAAGGTGGGCCATTTTTCTTTTAGACTGTCTTGACATTTCCCCCATAGACCAAACTCTGCAACCAAATTTCCAAATACTTGTCAATTGGGATACTTCCTCCAGAACAATGACCTGAATCTTTCAACAGAGTAATTTGTTTCCCCAAACTCAGAGTGCCAGAAAAGCCCTCTTGGGTCAAATCAATGAATAAAATATCTCATTCTAAATTGGGAGTTGGTAGAACTGGCTCTTGTCCTGGGTTACTAACTAGATATATGTTCTTATATAACCAGAGTTTTCTATAAAATAAATAATTGAGATGAATAGTCTTTGGTGTCTTTTCCTAGTCCTACAAGCTATGATTTGGGATCTAACAAATAACAACTAATTATTAAGTATTTCTTCCATGCCAGGTTCAGTGCTAAGCTCTGAGGGGATGTAAAAGTGAATTAGGGGACAAGAACCCTCATCTTAAGGAACATACATTGTATTGTATAAGTGGGCAAAGAGACTATAAGCTAGCAAACAAAGTGAATTTCAGATTTAGAAGTGCTACAAAGAAATTAAGGATATGAGGCAGGGGCAGGGGAGCGGAGTTATGACTTCAAGTTGTGGGAAGACATAAAGCAAATGTGCTTTTTCTGTATTATATAATTTGTTGTATACAAATAATTACAGATACAAATTTAGCAAGAAATGAAAATACAATAAATCTTTAAAAAGAAATGTATAAATGACATGTGTAGGGATGAAAGTATATATGTATATGAGGTTTGTCCGGAAGAAGTCCAGCCATTGTTAATATAATGAGAACAGTTTGTGCAACATCAATGTAACCTGGCAGCCAAGGGGAGTGGACTGTCATGCACATGTGTGAATAATGACGGCTTCACTGGACTAGTCAGTGGGAGTGGTAGATGCTGTTGAGTGAGCTTGTCTACTGTGCAGTCATCACATTCAAAATGACTGAGCAAGTAGAACAATGAATATCCATCAAATTTTGTGTTAAACTTGAACATTCCTCTGCAGAAACTAGTTGGATTACTCAGAAGGCCGCAAATACGGGCAACTAGTGATTGGCAGCTTCATCACGACAACACACCTGCTCATTTAGCATGTCTCATGCAGTTTTTTGACAAAATATTAAATCACCCAGGTGACTCTGCCCCACTACAGCCAGATTTGGTGCTCTGCAACTTCTGGCTTTTCCCAAAAATAAAATCACCCTTGGAAGGGAAGAGATTTCAGACCATTGATGAGATTCAGGAAAATACAATGGGGCAACTGATGGCAATTGGGAGAACTGTGTGAGGTCCCAAGGTGCCTACTTTGAAGGGGACTGAGGTGTCATTGTCCTACGTACAATGTTTCTTGTATCTTGTATTTTCTTCAGTAGATGTCTCTATTTTTCATATTATGTGGCTGGATACCTTCTGGACAGAGCTTGTATACATGTATGTATATACATCATATGGATTATATTTTTTCTGAAGAGTCTAGGACATTACAGTATACTTGACAGTCTCAAAATATTTTTTGTCTTTTAAATTTACACTGTGAATAAATGCTTCATAGTTGGAAAAGAGCTTTGTTATTAAAAGTAAACTGAATTCTTTGGTGTAGCCACATTGACAGATGCTTAAACATGGCCCATGTCCTTGCTTTCCAAGGTTAAGTCCAATTTTCAGAAAGTTCTTCCTTTCCTGAACACACACTTCCTATAAATTCTGCCTATTAGTCCTGACGCTGCCGTCTTACATGGGATAAAGTGAATCCTTGGTTTTCCCTGTCAGCCGATCGTGGAGCCATAGTTGGATATCAAAGGTTTCAGTAACATTCTTTTCAAGTTTAAATATTGTTTCTTTATCCATTCACTAACTTTTTAAAGCAGTATTTTATTTCTTTAAACCTATTTCTCAACTTTTTTGGACATACAAGCCTCTCCAAGAGCATAAAAATCTGACATGGTCCCTCCCCTCACCATAGGTTCTAAGAAGTGGCCCAATTCCCTCCTTTTTTTTCTCCCTACTTTGAAAACTATAGTTTGAGGTCATATTTTGGACGGAGCCACAAGCCAAGATGATGTGGGGAGCGTCACTAACAATAGCTTCTCTTCTCGCAAATGTGAAATTATATTATGATGATATTAATATAAGAAAAGAAGATATACACCCTTATATACCCCCACCCCCAATGTGATTCTGACCACAGCCCTGCCTTAGGTATTGACCTCAGGTAAGAGTGGAACCTATGTCTTGCTTTTCACTGGTAGTGTTTGAAGTGAACAATGAATCTGTAACTTAATATTATACCATTTTATGTTTTCAAATCTAGGCAGTCTTGTCACAGCAGAAGTAAGATTTCTCTTCTGTGTGCTAAACAAGGTGAGAAAATGAATGGTGTCCCAATGAGATATGAACTTCATCTAATGGGGTGGCTCGGGAAAAGTGATCACTTGCATGTGACAGTGAAGAGCCGAGCAGCGAGCTTGGTCTGGGGGTGAGTTACACAAGTCTTGCCTGCTCCTTGGTAGACTGTGGGCGCCGCCCTGCTGCCCGAATGAACAAGAGGATCCTCGGGGGGCGGACAAGTCGCCCTGGAAGGTGGCCCTGGCAGTGTTCCCTGCAGAGTGAGCCCAGTGGGCACATCTGTGGCTGTGTCCTCATTGCCAAGAAGTGGGTTCTGACAGTGGCCCACTGCTTCGAGGGGTGAGCTGCACCTTTCCTTTTTTGCTTTGCTTGGATCTGATCATTTTATATTGTGGGTATTCTTACTGACATGGGAATCCAGTGCAAAGCCAGCTGAGTGCCAAATCCACCATCGATCTATTGGGATGGCCAAAAAGTCTGTTACTTTTTTTCTGTAAAATAAAAGACACATTTTAAATTCTCACCAATAACTGTTAATTTGAATATTTTGAGTATGTCGGCTATCTCCCGCTATTGACTTCTAGTGGGCAGAGACCGGGGTGCTGCTAAACATCTCCCAAAGCATGAGATAGCCCCACGGCAAAGAATCATTTGGCCAAAAATGTCAATAGTACCAAGAAACTTGGCAAATCACTTTTGACACATTCAATCAGCCACAGCACCTTCTCCATACACTGCCCAAATATTTTTTTTCTGTGTGTTTCAGTTGTGTTTTTTACCTTTCTTGAAATAATAAAGCATAATACGCCAAAAATGTTGCCTGTTTTCTTCCATCTTCACATTAAAATAGCTGCAGAAAAATTCACCAATTTTGATAAGTTAAAAACAAATGCATGCTAATATGACAGCCATCACAATACAATCTAACAAAATTGTTTTGAATGAAGTTAAAGACAATTAAGCACTCCTAGAGCCATCATAGAGAAAAAACAAGACCGACTTTTTGGCCAACCCAACACTTCCTGGACCTTTTTCTGCTTTGACATTTTTCCCCTTGGTGCTGTCAGCCTACATATGTATTGCTCAGTTATGGGCAGTGGCTATATCTTGTTTATGATTTACATCCTAAAGAGGGAGGAATAG
Organism: Furipterus horrens; assembly: GCF_987537825.1. NCBI lineage: Eukaryota > Metazoa > Chordata > Mammalia > Chiroptera > Furipteridae > Furipterus > Furipterus horrens. Next base: position 188,260,685 of record NW_028327172.1, read on the forward strand.
GAAGAAGTTTAGCAGATTGGCTCTCCAGACAGCATTAGTCTCTTTTCTAACTTTTTCAATACATCAAATACACCTGAAGCTAAACAAGGTGATTTACTCGAGGGGACACTACAGTGAGGTTACAGTGTTAGAGAACTGGTGGGGAATTTGGGAGGCAGAGTTAAAGATGCAATGTGTGTATTACTCAGGGTTCTCCAGAGAAACAGGCCAATGAGACAGAGAGATTTACTTTAAGAAATTGGCTCACATGATGGTGAAGGCTTGGTGAGTCCCAAATCTAATGGGGTTGTCTGGAAGACAGGGAAGAATTGCAGTTCAAGTCCAAAGGCCGTTGGCTTGTTGAATTTCTTCTTGCTCATGGGAGGTCCAGCTTCGTTTTATTAAGGTCTCTGATTTATAAAGCGAGGCCCACCTACATCATGGAAGGTAATCTGCTTTACTCAAAGTCCGTTGATTTAAATGTTAATATTTTTTTAATTGTATTTTCTTTCCATTACCACTTATCCCACTATACCCGCCCCCCCCCAAATCACCACACTGTTGTTCATGTCCATGAGTCCTTTTTCCTTTTCGCTTGATCCCTCCATTTCCTAACCCCCACTTATAGCTGTCATTCTGCTCTCTGTGAGTCTGCTTTGATTGTGTTTGTTAGCTCAGTTTATTCGTTAGATTCCACGCATGAGTAAAGTCATGTGGTATCTGTCTTTCTCTGCTTGGCTTATCTCACTTAGCATAATATTCTCCGGGTCTATCCATATTGTCACAAGGGTAAAATTTTCTCCTTTTTTCCTGCTGAGTAGTATTCCATTGTTTTAGCTATTCATTTACTGATGGACACTTTGGCTGCTTTCATATCTTGGTGATAATACACCTTCCCAGAAAACTCTGGAATAATGTTTGATCACATATTTTGGCACTGTAGCCCAACCACGATAGCACATTACATTAGCCAGGACAATATGCCTAAAAGAAGCAGAAAGTTCAGACCAAGGGCATACTGACCCCAAATCGATAAATGTCACTGCAGAAGGTCTTCATCTGTTCCAACAATCTGTTATGCAAGTTAAGAGCAAAAAAAAAAAAAAAAAAAAAAAAAACCACAAAAACAAAACAAAGAAAACAATAACAACAAAGAAAAAATCCCTAACCATTTTTTATGCTCACAGAAGATTCTGGAGGTCAGACGTCTGGAAGAATATAGCTGGTGCAGTTTGTCTCTGCTCGGCAATGTCTGAGCATCTTCTGGAAGGTTCTAAGGCGTGGGGCTGCAACCCTCTCAATTCTGGCAGTCAGTCCTACCTATGGGCCCAGCCTTAGTTTCTCTGTGTACAGAACTCACAGCACGGTGACTGCCATCCCACAGAGCAAGTGTCCCAGGGAAGGAGCCAGGAGGATGCTGTGTCCTTGTGTGATCCAGCCTCCAAAGACCTGCAACACCATTTCTGCCTTGTGATTGGTCAGAGCCCTCCAAGCCCTGCCCAGATCCAAAGACAAAAAACACAAAACTCTCTTCTCCAAAGGAGGAGTGTCAAAGGATTTGAGGATATTTTAAAAATAATCACCATACCACCACTTTTATTTGTTCTCTTTTTAATAATCTTACTTTATTTAAAAGTCATATTAAATAATAACAAATATTTAAAGTAAAATAACTCATAGTTCTATCACCTAATGGATTAGTTTTTAGGAAAATTTCTAGGAAAAAAATGCAATTTTATTTATTTTTCGCCCGTTGCCCATTATTATTATTTTTTCTAAACTTTACCAACTTACTGTGTGAACATGGGTTAATTCATTAACTTCTCTGGGCCACAGTTTCCTCCTCTGTGAAATGATGGAAATAACAGTCCCTACCTCACAGGGTTGGTGCAGGCAAAAGTGAGCCCATGTTAAGCCTTGAGAACTATGCCCGGTATCAATATAGGACATTGATAAAGGTCAACTCTTTAAAAAAATCATTATTTAAATCATACATTCTACCTTTTCCCTTAGCATTGTGGCATGAGCATTTTTGCATTTTGCTAGCACTGTTTCTATCTTGTCTCACACTCACCTTCACTTTCTCATCACCCTCATGGTAACCCCTATCACAGCCCGGTGAGTGTTCCTCTGCAGCTGTCAACAAATACCTTTCTTCAAGATGCCATTGTTTCCTTCTACAGTCTGGAACCACACTCTATACTATAGTTTGTAAGGTGACTTTCTCTTGTAGCAGTAGATCATGGACACACCTCCAGGTCAATGGGCATAGCTCTAACTCATGATTTTCCAAAGCTAAATGATATTCTATAATATAGATTTACCATAACTTTTTCTGTTATTCCCCAGTTGATGGACATCCAGGTTAGTTTCAGTTTGCTACCATTTTAACAATATTACAATACATCTTATACAAAGCTACTTGCTCACTGGTGCTCTTCTTACTACAGGATAGAGTCCTAGCACGATTATTTCGTTCCCGTGGGTGTTACAAAGATGAATGCACATTTCCTTCCTTGGAGTGCCAACATAATGACGATACCGGTGCTTAAACAAATAATTAGACTGTAATGTGATAAGTGATTATAAAATGGAAATGCCTATCTCCAGTTATTTGCTTGCTCTTTTTGGGGAAATAAAATATATAAAACATCAAACCAGTACCTCCACTGGAGAACATTTAATGTGATTTGACAGGGCTGTGTAGTATGTCAGCAAATGCACTGCAGTGTTATTGCTTCGGATGTGGCCAGATGTTCCTGGATGTCTTTTCCAGTTCTGATTTATAACTCTGTGATAAGCAGGAGATTATACTAGCAAGAGTACATTCATCAAAAGATGATTACCTAAATGAATCCAACAATTCTTTCGGGGAAACACATTCTTCTCATGCTAGTTAATCCAGGTTCATACCCCGCTTTTGTCATTTCCGTAGGTGGTGTCCAAGTTTCCTCTTTCTCAGACAGATCTGTGAAGTTAAGAAGAAGCCTTGCAATAGAGAGCAAATACGTGTTTATAATTAAGGAAATGGATAAGATATCAAAGGCCTTGGTGAAATTTTATGGAACACTATAAACTCAACAGAACTGTCAAGTGGGGCCTGGCTTATCCATAAAAAACTAGAAATTGCCTAACTTCAAACAAGCCTTCATTTGAATGTGTGCTAATAACTCTGATTCTATTTCACCGTCTCTCCAGTGGATCTGTGAGCTTTTGAGAACTTCTAATTATAAGCCTTACTCTCTGCTGGAACCAACAATTGCTGTAATTAATGGGATTTACTTCATATCCTGATCCCATACTTTGGCAAAGCCAGTGTGACCCATTTGTAGGTCTTCTCAAGCCTGTCTCTTTTAATTATATTGATGGAAAAAAAAAAAAAAAAACCTGCAAATTTGTTTTGCTCTTCCATGGAGAGGTATTTATAAATCCCAGATGCAAATTAAAAACATGAGCTACCAAGCTGATCAGATCAAGTTCCATATGCCCTAATAATGATTCAGCTTCAACAGTTGTAAGAAAGAAAGACTTTGCCTTTCAGAGGTAATTTAACAAACAATTTTCCTGCCTTCCTCTGCCTCTGAAAGACATAAGGATGAACTTCCTAGGCGGGCACACAACTAGGAATGCCAGAAGCATCTAATTTCTCTCCAGGAAACCTGCATAAAAAAACTATCATTCTATTACATGATCATAATCCCTAGTCCTGGTGAGTCACCCTTGTCTTGGTTTCTCTAACAGGCCTTTCGTTGCTCGTCTGCACTTCTTCCCCCGTTATCTCCATCCGTCAGTCTCCTTATCTTGCTTCTGTCTCCAGCTGACCAAGTGCGCTGGTCAGCCCTCTCACAAGGACCTTCAACTTCTTTGTTCCTAGGTCCTTCTGCTGTACGTGCCAGGCAGGCCTTAGGTAATAGTCTTTTCATATACTTGGAAAAAGGAAGTGAGACATCTGGTCTGACTTTTTAGATTGAGCTTATGTTGTGTCCTCATGGTTGCTTTTTTATCTTCTAGGCACATATGACCTATGCCAGTCACTCACAATTTGTTCTTTCATTTGACCAACTTGAGCGGTTTGATCCCTTCCTATCAGTAATGTCCACCAAAACAGGAATTCTCCATTTTGTATCCAAACCTCCCATGGGTGCTGCTTTTCGGTGTCACTGGAGAGCAAGCCAGTGTGGTTGTAAAAGCCCTCAGTGACCCTGAGCTGACTCCAGTCTCGCCACTGTCCTGCCTCCTTTGGAGGCATCCTCTGTCTTCCTTCTCTCTACAGTGGCAAGTGTCTGGGTCTAGGACACAGCCAGGCATTGGCCTAAACTATGGGCCAATCAGAGTTTCTGGGATTCGCCAAAACTGGGAGCTCTTCTCTTTTCAACCTTCACTGTTACTTGTTTCTTCTAGTCTTGCAATTATCTGTCCATATGCTCTGCACCTGCATCTGAACAGCTGACCATTGCTGAAGAATATCACACACCCAGCTGCTAACTGAGCTCACATCAGACATAGGATCATGAATCTGAAATGAGCATCTAACAATATGGGGCACTTCCAATATATTCACACAGGAAAGTCATTTTTCTACCCTCAGAGACAAGTATTTGACATCTTTTCCTCTTTTTTCTTTTACTCTGCACTGATTTCGCCTCCTACTTCATGGAGAAGATAGACACCATCACATCTTTCACCCTGTCTCATCCTCGGTTCCAACAGATCACTTGCATCTATGGCTATATCTCCTACTTTCCCCCAGTGTGTCCTTGATCTTATTTAAGGACAGTTATATCCCCTTTTATCTCTTCATTGACTTAACTCCTTAAATCCTATTTTGCATCATCAATTTCTCCTTTCCTTGCTGGATTAGTCCTTTCAGCAAACATGCCTTAATGTCATAACTTAAACCCCCTTCTCTATACTTCACAGTCAAAGTTCTGAAAGAGTTTCCTGTCATCACTATCTCCACATTCCCACCCACCCCCCATTTTCTCCTCAGTCTACTTTGTGCTCTCATCAACATCACTACAAGAAATGGCATTTATCAAAGTCTTTTAAAATTTTTTTCTTTTTTTATATTGATTCCAGCAAGAGGAGAATGGAAGAAAAAAGCGAGGGAGAGAAACATCAATGTGAGAGAGAAACACCAATGGGTTGCCTCTTGCATGTGCCCTGACTGGGGACCACACCCATAACCCAGGCATGTGCCCTGACTGGGAATCAAACCCATGACCTTTCAGTTTGTGGGATGATGCCCAACAAACTGAGCCACACTCTCTAGGGCTCAGAGTCTTTAATGACTTCCATCTTGCCCTACCCAATAGGGAATTTTCATTTTCTGACTCACTGGAGTCGTCCCCAGTATTTTGTCACTATATCCTTCTTAAATAGTTTTTTTCATTTTTCTTTTAGAGTAACAAACAAATTTCATGGTTTCCTCTTATTTCACTGACCTATCCTTTTGCTTTTATTTTCTATCTCCTTCTGTTTTAGGCCACTTAATATTTTAGTGCTCCAGAGCTCTTATGGACTGTAGGTTTGTATTCCCCTCAAATTCATATGTTGACACTCTAACCCTGAATAGGAGGGTATTAGGAGGTGGGGCTATTGGGAAGTAAGTTATATTATGAGAGTGGAAGCCCCCAAGATGGGATCAGTGTCCTCGTAAAGGGAGAAGAAAGCTTGCTTTCTCTCTTTTCACCATATGAAGAAGACAGCCCTCTGTAAGCCAGGAAGAGGATCCTTGCCAGACTGATCAGGTAGCAACCTGATCTCGGACTTTTGGCCTCCAGAACTGTGAGAAATACATATTGAAGTTTAAGCTACCCGGGCTATGGTAATTTAGTATAGCAACCCAAGCTAAGACAAGGGTCCAATTCTTGGCTTTCTGATCGATCTGCACTCATATGGAGCTGAGTTTTCTCTAGAGAGAGTTTAAGACGCCAACAGCTCTTGCCCTGTTATTGTAGGAGAGAGAAGGCCGCGGTTTGGACGGTGGTGTTTGGCATCAACAATCTAGACCACCCTTCAGCGTTCATGCAGACGCGCCTCGTGAAGACCATCATCCTGCACCCTCGCTACAGTCGGGCAGTGGTGGATTACGACATCAGCATCGTGGAGCTAAGCGAAGACATCAACGAGACCAGCTATGTCCGGCCGGTCTGCCTACCCAGCACGGAGCAGTCCTTGGAACCTGATACGTACTGCTACATCACAGGCTGGGGGCACATGGGCAACAAAAGTAAGCCAGGATCGGCAGCAGCTTGGAACTGAGCTGCCTTGGCAATAATTTCCCATGTCACTTCTAAAAGTATAGACACAAATGGTAAAGACTTAGCAGCTGTGTGTCACACTCTCCCTTCCATGCAAACGATAGATGTCAATAAGGCACTTAAACCTGCTCAGATGCAACCTCAAAAATGCTTGTCCACCCCTCATAACCTTTCTCCAGGGAGCTAGAACCAGTGTTTTGCAGCTGCCATGCAAGATGAGACCTGTCAGTCATCCCTGCGTGAACCGTCTCCACCGATGATCTGTACTCTCTGCAGGCAAACCCACTGGGCGCCTCTCTAGCATCAGGCACTTCGTTCCCGCAGCTGAGCTGCATGTTCACATTTCCAGTCTTATGTTATGATCGGTCTTGTTGACTTTTGTAGCACAGCCTGTAAGTCCTTGTACAGAGAAAACTGCTGTGCTATTTGCTTATTTAAATTGGTTAAAATAGTTTGGCTCCCTAGATGATTTAAACATGTAAAACAGAAATTTAGAAATTTGGACTACTTACTCCCAGTCCCAAGATGGACTCTCATTTGGCTTGACTTCTTAAAGTTTAGAATAAGAATTTAATCCATGAGAATGTTCATTTAAAGGCCACTCCATATCAAGGGTACAGCCTTGGCTCTCGGGCATGGTGATACATACTGTTATCCATTTCAGCAACTGCCACTTTGAAGGACAATTTGTAAAAATTTAGTCAGATAAGTTTTGAGCTAAGTTGAATTTTCTTTCTATATGATCAATTTAGGACATAAAGAAAAACTGAATAGATAGAAGTAAGTCACTGATTTCTGACAAGCACCCGTGTAAGAACCCCAAGGGCAATGTCCGACATGTCACTGTTCCTGCGCATCTTGGTTTTTAAAAGCTATAATTAGCATTGTGGTATGAGATCAGAGCAGAATATACTTTCTATTGCCTCTTCTTGTATTATTCCCACCATCTCCACACCACACTGGGAGCAATCCTGTAACATTTTGCACAGACTACAAATACAGCATAGCACGAAGAGCCAGCATCTGAATTCGGTGAGAAAGATCTGACTGATCCTGACTGCACCACTTTCTAGCTTTCTGTACAATGGAAAACATAATTGCCACAGTCTAATTTGTAGGATTATTGTAAATATTAAAGATCATAGGCCCAAAGAATAGTGAGTCCAGCTGCCTGGCCTACTGCTGGTACCCAGTCCATGTTAGCGATGGTTCTAATTACCGTTGTTTTGACAACTCATGATACTTTCACTGTCCATGTCACATTGATTTTTCCAAACATGAATCTTCCTCCCAATAAGGTACCCTGTACATTTACACTGCTTCCCCATCACTATCCAAGGGGAGAGCAGGGTGAGAGTGTATAATTTTGTAGAATGGCAAAACAGTTAAAGATTCAAGTCCATTGCTATTCTTTGAGAACTTTCAAGTAAGATGGAATTCACATATTTCCCACGACACTAAGGGATGATTTTGTCCCTTTCAACATCTCTCTGTCATATCTTCTAGGATTAAAGGTTCTTACCTCAAATAATGGCCACTGTTGTCTGTGGTGAGTCACATCCTTTAAGCCAAGGAGAGGGCAGACCTTGTCCTGCTGGAACGCACAGATGTGTGCACTGCAGCGGAGCAGGACTGAGGTGCTGAGCCGGCACTGAGCTGTGGCTTTGTTAGTTTCCATTTTATTGTATGGCTGCTGTTTTTATTGCAAGATGTATAATGAGAGGGGAAAAACAGGAGCCCAGGTACCTAAGCTTGTTACTTACCCACTTGGTGCCTCCCTTTTCTCAGTAAAACAAAGAGATTTGACTAGATGATTGCCATCAACACTTCTAATTAGAAAATTCTGATTCCAAATGTCTTTGAAATGACATTTTAAGGAAGGACTATGGTTTTGGGGGGATATGAAAATGTAATCGTTTCCTATGTGACTGGCCTCATTTTTGAACCATTTTACTCTCTTGTATATTTTATTTCTTCTTGTTAACAATGCCCAGTGCCTTTCAAGCTGCAGGAGGGAGAGGTCCGTGTCATCTCTCTGGAGCAGTGTCAGTCCCACTTTGACATGAAGACCATCACCACGCGGATGATATGTGCTGGCTACGAGTCTGGCACAGTCGACTCGTGCATGGTAGGTTGTATTCTGATTAGTTAGGTGGTTCAGTTCAGCAATAACTTCTATGGGTCCATAAAAACTCATTAGTATTCATGTGTGGCCCTTGGGGAAGATTTTTGGAAAATCAGTTGTTAGCAGGTGTTTATTCACCCCGCGATTCCCCTTACTGCCCTTCCCTCACTCAGGTGGTCTCCAGCTTTCTCACCCACCGCATGGGGACAGCACATGTGTCAACAACGGGAGGGAAAGCAGCTGTTCTGGCCCATTTCATTGGAACATTTTAGTGGCTAGGACAAATGAGTTTCTAAGAGGAGCTAGCAGTAACCAGGGTTCCAACCAGGCTGCCCCAGGAAGCAGGGGGACGCCAGAGGAAGTTTGAGCCCTCTGGGTGAAGGTTTTAAAGCACACACAACACCCCAGCTTCCAGGGTGTGTAACAGAACTACCTCTGTCTCTCGGGAGGAGATCATATTGCCGCTATCTGGGCCTGCACTCGATTGTCAACATGTCTTCAAATGCCACTGAATGTGACCTTCAGACACTCAGGAGTCCTTGTCCCAACAGTTTGTAGAACATGCTGACTAAACAATTCAGGGAAGCATTTTTATCTTTACTTAATAAATATTCATTGAATATTATACTACACTGGCTCCCAGGGAAGGATGAAAAAAGGCAAGTGCTCAAAGAAGCTTATAGCAGAGTGGGGACAGCAGTTATAATCACAGCTCTGAAGCACCTCTTTTGTTACACTGCTTTGGAGTAGATCCACTTGTCCCCGCCCACACACACCCATTTTTTAATTCAAGAAGAGATTCAACAATGCTATTACCATAAACTAACATAATAAATTGACCCTTCTGATGGTCCTGTTTCAGAGTGAGCAAATCAGGGGACTGGAAACGGCTCAGTGGTGATTCCTTAGATAGTTGGCTGGGGAATGAGGGAGGAAGACAGCCAGGTCCCTTGGAGTTTCACCAAGGCCACAGGTCATCCAGCTGAGGTGGGCAGTGGCAGAGGAATCCCTGCCTTCCTAGCAAGATTCCTGAGTTTGACTTCCCAAGCCAAAAAAAAAAAAAAAAAAAAAGAGAGAGAGAGATGAAAGAAGGAAGGAAGGAGGGAAGGAAGGAAGAAAGAAGGAAGGGTGTTGGGGAGGCAGAATGGTGTGGGGCTTGGGACATAGCATTTACAGCCTGAAACATTTGGGTTGAATCCTGCCTCTGCGAGTAAGAACAATGTGACGTGGAGAAGCTAACTTCTCTAGAAAGTTTTTATGAGTAAAATGGGACTGAGTATGCTTTGCAGGGTGTTTTGAGGACTAACTAAATTAACGTATGTAAAAGCCCTCATCTTTCATATATTGGTGTGTGATGTCTGGCATATCCACTCAGCGAAGAGTAACTATATGAATATTAACATCTATCATTTGGTGCTTATTGTGTTGCAGTATCTCTTCCAAATGCTTTACAGTTACTCATTTAATCCTTACAATTACCCACTGTGGCAGTATCTTCGCTTTTCCCAGTTTACAGATCAAGAAAAGAAGGGACTAGAGAGGTTATTTACCCAATATCACCCAGCACGCAAGGTGGTAGAGTAAGGTATGCACCCAGGCAGTCTGGCTTCAGGGCCCCAGCGCTGGGCTACTACACTCTCTGAGTAGCAATGATTAATGTGAATCCATTTCTCCGGCATGATTTGGAGGCCTACTAAAAAGTAATGCCTCTTCCTCTCTTGGCAATTGCCAGAATAGGGGCAGGAAGGTGACTCATGAAAGAGAATTGAAGGCTATGCACACACAGACACAGGCATCTTCCTATCATGATGTCTAAGTTATGCCAACTTCTCTAACAGTAGGAATTCAGCCCTGTAGGTTTCTTAAATACACAGCAGAGGTTCTCAAATGCACGCTCCAGGTAGAAGATAAAATAAAACACAAGACAAACAAAAGCTACTTTTTAGTAGGTCTGGAGCAAGATTGTTCCCAGAACCTCTCATTACCTTTCTGATTGATCAATGGGGACACATTGGAAGCTGTGAGTCCCTGTTAAGGTCTAGAAATCATCGGTCAATACTGAAGCCAAACATTAACTTTGGCCCAAAGCCCTATATTACTAAGAGGAAGAGGGCAGATGGTGCCTCATCTCTACTCTGCCTTTCAAGAGGGAACAGCTGCTTCTTCACCTCTTGTTTTCCACCTTCCAAATATCCACGGCCTCGCTAAGCTCGCCTCCAAACCTCCATGTGAGGAAGGCACTTCCTGTTCCTCTCCAGCTGGAAGTCATCATTCATTCCTTTGGAGATGCCTTTATTTATAGTCCTTGGATTTTGCTTTCATGTCGAGGTATTCTTGTTACCAAAGCGGACTTTTGCCCCTCAGACAAAAAACAGGGCCTTCATCTGTAGATCTTAGCACGGAACCTTGCAGAGAGTAGATGCTAAGTAATTACCTGGCTAAATTTCTGTTTGGGCAGTGTAGAGCAAGCCTTTAAACATGCTCCATTTTAATCACTCTCTGGAATAATAAATAGCTCAACTTAAAGAAGCCAGCATCCCAGCATTTCTTTTATATAAGGGGAGTTTTAAAAGTTTGTGGAATATATCTAATGAAAATGTTTCCAGTAAATTTTTTCAATTGGAGTTTTAGGGAGAATAATTTATTCAGCCCCTTGCATGGTCTATGCCCATTACCTAGACCATGGCATTGGTAATTCACAAATGTAAAGGTCACCACCCCCACAAAAGCACACAGCACAAGCAAAAATTCAATTTTGTTTTAAGAGTAGTCATATTCACATTTCTAAGAAGCAAGATAGCCTAGTAGTGATAGGGTTACAGTCCTGGTGCCAGACTGCCCAAGTTTAAGTCATAGCCCTGACAATAACAAGTTATAAACCTGTTGTGCTTCATTTTTATTAAGACGTTTTCATTAGCTTGTGCTGTGTTGTTTTGTGGGGGTGGTGACCTTTACATTTGTGAATTACCAATGCCATGGTCTAGGTAATGAGCATAGACCATGCAAGGGGCTGAATAAATTATTTTGCCTAAAATCCCAACTGAAAAAATTTAAGCAAAATTTACTGGAAACATTTTCATTAGATATATTCTACAAACTTTTAATTGGAAACTCTTGCAGGGCAAGGAGTATTTATAAATCTCCACCATATTTATTCCCTTATTTTCTAAGGTATCAGTCCTTCCCTTTTGAGGCCCTGCAGAATATACTCTAACCTACTCTGATCTTTTCACATGTAGCAAATATAAACTTTATAAAAACATAGTGTCTTAAGGTTAATCATATGTGGTCAAAGAACTGAATAAAACTCAAATAAAACTTAAATATCAAGAATTAAAATCTCTATGCATATGAATGAAATAAAATAGAAGTTATAAATAAATAAAATATGCTATGGTAAATAATTCTTACGTGGTATTTTCCATCCAAGTATGCTCATTGAGAAGGTCCTAAAAACTATTAAGAAATGTAGTATGTGGTTCCTGAATAAGTTTTACTTAATGCATTCATTCACATAGCAAGAATCTTGAAAGCAGTAAGTTAATTTAGAATACTTATCTAGTATTTTTTGTGGAAAAAATCTTTGAATGTTCCATTTTGGGTACTTTCTACATTTATAAAATGGATCAAAGTTAAAGAATGAGATTATGAGAGAATCGATTCTGATAGTTTAATTTTTAAAAAAATTATGACATATTTTGGTAAGTACAGGAAGTGACTAAAAGTGTCTTCTGGTTTCACGAAAAGAAGGAATAGAATCCTTCCCCAAGCCATCCCTCTCCTTTTAAAGATGTGTTTAAACTGTCCATTTGGAAGTCCCATTTACGTAGTGGATAGCATGTTTCTCCCATGGGCTGACAATAAAAGCTTTGTTGAAATCCTCCAAAACGTTGGTTAAGCTGTGTTTGGCTTTATTGTACCCTCAGGACAACATGGACAGCATAAGAGCTCTGAAATATCAGCGACTAATGTCCACTGCTATTCATTACAGGGTGACAGCGGCGGACCTCTTGTTTGTGAACAGCCTGGAGGACTGTGGACATTATTTGGTTTAACTTCATGGGGCTCTGTGTGCTTTTCCAAAGTCCTGGGGCCAGGAGTTTATAGCAACGTGTCATACTTCCTCAAATGGATTGAGAGACAAATATACACTCACACCTTTCTCCTAAACTAATTCCAAAGATACCAGAGACCTTGCTGGCAACACTCAAAGGAAATGGCCTTGACTGCGGAGAGCTTCCTGCAGAGCTGTACAGAAATAGCACTTACCGCGGACAGGGATGCTCGCAGGCTACTGCACATTTTCATGTTTGTTTTGGTCTAATGTTATTCAGCTTTCTTTTCAGCTTTATTTTCCTCTTATTTCAAGTTCAATGAAAGTCTTTTTTAAAAAGGAAGAAAGCAGATTTTGCTGTTCCGTTAGCCTAACTTTGACTGTAACGCAAAATTATCACCTCTGGAGAGTTAGGACCTTGCAGGTGCCGGGTAACCAGTTATAAAGTTCCCTCTTATCCCGTCACAGAAAGGACATGGAGATCCAGGTTGGCCCATCTTGCCAGCTCGTTTCTCAAGCACAATAGCATAGCGGCAATTTCAATATTAACATTGGCGACTTGCTTTTAATTTATTAAAAGCCAAGATAATATACACGCTTAAATTATTTACTGTTGCTCTTCTAAATTTCGCAAAATGTTGAGCACTTACGAAAGACAGTCAAGAGGTAAAAGGCAGGGAGCATCCCTGCAGGTAGCTGCAATAGCAAGACACATAGAACGCAAAGCTCTTTAGACACCAGTGTTTGCACTGACCTTATAGGATCACCTATTGTGAATTTAAGCCAAGGTTGGAATTGAGCAGAAAAGTCTCCATAGAACCTGTTCTATAGCTGGAGTTTGTTCAATGTATGTCAGTTGACCAGCTGAGATTTCAACAACTAGGAAAATATCCATGGGAAATACTTTTATTTTGTTCTGTCTGTGTGACAATGTATTTGCCATTATAGTTTGCCAATGGAGAACCTGCTTTTACGTTGAAGAGATGCAATTAAAAAGATTAAGTTGCAACCTACCCTCAATTAAATATTTTCCAGTTTGTCCATACCAATAAAGTATAGAAATATATCTCAAAGCACAGGAAAACTTTGCGTCACATTTTGTAATTTTCCTTGAAAGATGTTTAATAACTGGCATTGCCGTTTCTTCTTATTGATAATTAAACAACATTTTAAAGATGCTTTGAAGCAGTAAGGCCCACATCGATTTCTGAAGTAATTAGTGGTTCAAGTATTTTTCACGCTAAAAAGCTTCAAAACACAAGTCATCACCTGTACCTAATTTAATTAATTAGTCAGGCACCCATTTTTGCAACATCCAAATGCCTTTTGAACAAGTAGGATTCCCTACTGATCTCCACCAGCAACCTGTACTGCCGCACCAGTCCACGTAGACTGCCTGTAGTTTTGTACATATATTTTTATACTCTGTCTGTACACATATTTGAAATTCAAAAGGTTGTCTTTACACTTTCCATGTTATTCATCTCTTGTTCTGTAGTTTGTGTTAACGTATTAAGAATGTGAAATCCAGCAATTGAATTTTGGTCAAAATTGTATGAAAGTTTAAGAACATATGTTAGAACTGTAGGTACATACTTAATGTAACAACCTTTAGCCCTGTTGAACGTATGTTCAGTGAAATGTACATATTGTACTTATTTTAAATAACCATTAATACAAATAAAATGATATAATCTTTGTTTTGATGTATATGGAGCATGAATAGCAAGTCCCAGAAATCTGTGGCTGCCAATAAAGCTGGCACCCAGCTTCCCACCAATCAAAACTTACTTGTTTCATATCTTCCACAGAAACATGCTTTTTTTTTTTTTTTTTTTTTAGGTGACAGATATATCTTTGATTAGTCTGAAGTTGGAGGTTGCTAATACTCTCAAATTACCCAGAGTGTCCATTGAAAATTTAAGGCCTGTTAAGAATGTAAGAAGCTTCACTTTCTAGGATACATTTTGGGAAACTGATCCAATTATTTTATTTTTTATTTATTTGATCATTTTTTAAAAATCCTCACCTGAGAACATTTTTTTCATTGCATTTTAGAAAGAGAGGAAGGGTAGAGAGAAAGAGAAACATTGATGTGAGAGAGAAATATAGATTGGTTGCCATCTCATATGTGCCCCGAATGGAGATTGAACCTGCAAGTTGGGTATGTGCCCTGACTGGGAATTGAACCCTTGACCTTTTGGTCTACAGGATGACGTTCCAACCGAGCCACACAGGCCAGGGCAACCAATTCTTTTGGAAGTCTTTTGGGGTAAAAGTACATCCCAAAATGAGTATTAATCTATTTTTCTTGGCTACCAGGAGCAATGATATCATACTCTTAAGTCTCTTAAAATTCAGTGAAATATGCAGAATACCAAAATGTAACAGTTTACATCGGCTTGGGTAACTTGTGTATGAGTTCTTTATTTGTAAATGAGACCATTTAGATGCTTAATACAGATCCCACTTCTTTTTCACCTGAGGTCCAGATGTGTTTAAGAACCCAGGATTTGCCTAACTGGTGTGGCTCAGTGGGTTGTCCTGAAAAACTGAAGGCTACTGGTTCAATTCCTGGCCAGGATAGAAGCCTGGGTTGCAGGCCAGGTCCTTGGTTGCAGACACATAAGAGACAACCAATCAATGTTTCTCTACTTCTCTCCTTCTCCCTCTCTTCCCCTCTCTTTATAAATAAATGTTTTAAAAAAAGAACCCAGAATATTTTGAAATTTTAAAAATGTACCTTAACTTCAGCAATAAAATACAATTTTTGTAGCAAATATATGAAAATTATTTTAAGTGTATAAATAGCCTCACCTCTGTTCAGGGCATTTTGTGCCTAATTTATAAAAAAAATTTCCATTTTCAGAGTTCTTGGGATTCTGGAATCATGGATAAGAGATTGCAGCCCCGTAACATGAACACTCAAGAGTTTTGTCTACTCATATGTACAGATACTTGACAGTGTTTAGTCTTTATGGTCCATTCTTTTTATCCTTAGATTCTAACCTTTTATTTATTAGTAAAAACATCTTTAAATTTTTATTTATCAGAAGATGATCTCAGGGGATGAATGCCAGCTACTATGAGGGTAATAGAGGGTATAACATCACTGATTTTTCCATATAAGAAAAAGTCAAGACAATATATGGTGAAAAGGTATACTTTGGGATTTCCCTCCTAAGTCCTGGAACCAATTACAGTAAGGATTCAGTGAGTATCTAGAGAAGTGATGACAGTTTTTCAGTACGCATTATTTATTAAACAGTTTATTTAAAAAAACTATAAGGAAGCAGAAAGCAACTTCCATTAGCCACATGACATTTTGCAAGTTCTGGAAATTAATCTATACAAAAGATTATCTACAATAATAACAGAAGGCTACAAAAATATCAGGACAGTAGGCAGCCAGTAGAAGATAGAGCCCTGAGAATAGCAGTTTGATAGTCATTAAGACAAACTTGATATAGGAACAGCATTAGCATGGAGATTTCATGAAGGAAATTCTGGGTGACTGGCAGCTGACAATTTTCAAATGAACAGATACAGAATTTTAGAAGAACTCAATGAGAACACATGATCTTATAATAACACCTGGCCTTACATGGGATAAACTAACTTCTTTGTTCCAACTAAAGCCAGCATACATGATCTGCAACAGCAGTTAACCTGCTATAAGATATTCTTGTTCTAAAATGTATTCAGGAATTCTCCTGAAAACCACCTGTATTAGTCTCGACTCATATCTCATGTTTAGAAGTTACAACACTAGAAAAGTTGTATGGTATCATAAAGGCTATGAACCCTCAAATGGTCTCT
The DNA here is from genome assembly GCF_987537825.1 of Furipterus horrens. Classification (NCBI taxonomy): domain Eukaryota; kingdom Metazoa; phylum Chordata; class Mammalia; order Chiroptera; family Furipteridae; genus Furipterus; species Furipterus horrens. Next base: position 188,276,925 of record NW_028327172.1, read on the forward strand.
TGAAGATTGTTTTGAAATTGATTGTCTCATTCTGATCAGACTATTGTCACTTTGAGAATACAGGAAATTGCCAAGGCTCAGCTACGTCTGCCTGTCTTACCCATGGCTTTGGTTTCCCAATCAACGTCTGCACACAGGTAGACCCCAAGGAAGGTCTTCCTTCGACTGGAAGCTGGTTCACACTACCTAATGGAACCCTGGCATCCCCCTCTGCCCTTCCACCTCAGACATGAGCAGAGAGGTATACTTAACATCTTCAGCCAGAAGACCAAAAGCATCTTCTCATAGGAAATAAAAAGCTATTAAATTTTAAATAGTATCATTATTATCCTATTTTAGGTACATTGTTGTTTAAAGGGTTCTTGGAAGTTTTTTCCTCTGGAACTTAACCATTTATAACATTTTTTTTTTTCATGTGGGACTCTCGGAATTCCAACTAATCAATTTAAAACTTTATTTTTTTTTCCTTAAAAATTCAGATTGGAGTCTACTCATTTAAAGCATTTCCCTGGAATCTGAGATCTCACAGTAAAATATAAATATATCTCAGATGAATCTCCTTCAACACATTCATGTGTCTAAGACGATTAAGATGCTTTTACCAAATCCAAAATGTTTCATAAAAGTATTTGATTCTGAATTAAATATCTTACTTCCCTAAACTCTGTTCAGGTCAAATGTAAAACATACAATAAAGGACATCACATTGACTTTTTCAAGCAAGTAAATGGCTCATGACCCTTAAGGAAAGATCCAAGTCATTCCTGCTTGGTAGAGGTGCCTCTTCAAAGTCCCTCTTCCAAACCTGAACGAGTACATGCAATTCCAAAGGGGGTGGTCTGCTTTCTTTTAAGCCTTTGAAGGGTCAGCCATCCCTGAGGTCTTATTTTCAGAATAGTCTAGTGTAGTTTCACATACAGATGAGTTTCCTTGCTCCACAGCACAAGACGTTGCTGGCATCATTCCAAAGACAGCGGGGCCACACATGGATCTTCTCTCTGACTTGGCAGCTGAGTGGTCAGCATACCTACATGTCACTTGGCCCATCTTCCCAGCTCCTCTCCATTTCTTGAAGGCTTCCATCCTCTTCTCTGGGGGCAGTCTGTCAAAGTGCTTAGCCCTCAGAAGTACAGATGGAAACAGGGATCCCTGAAGAACTCGGTATATAAACCTAGGTTACAAAAAGCATCACGGAATTACATTCACCTCAAATGCATCATGGGACACAAAATTGGCAATTAGAAATAGTAAGGCCATTTGTCTCCTTGAGGTAAAGGGGGAGGATAAGCTAAATATGGAATGGAGGTGACAATAATATTAAAGAAATTAATATTTGTAAAGCACTTAAGAAATAATGAGTTACTCATGAGTGTTTGTTAAATAAAGCAAAAATATCTGTAATAGAGATATTAATAGTGTTACATTACACATGTAATGTTAGGTTAAAGAAAGTCCATGTAAATCAGGCAAATGTTGGCACATACCAATTTTCAAAAAAAAATGTTATTAATGTCCTATGACTACTGTAAACAAATCACCACAAACTTGTCCTGAAGCTGGCAAAGTTTCTGCTGCTACAGCAGTCTCAAAAACTTTGTGGATCACCAATGTATGTCATGGGGATTTATGCCCTTAGGTAAGAGGGTCTTCCTCAGCTCTGTCCTGTATAATCCCATCTCCTCTCTTGATGGCTGTAGAGATGGTAGAGGGGACCCATGGGTCACACTCCTAATCTCTCAAGCACTGGCAAAGGTCATCCAGACATATTCTTGGCCTCTCTAGAGCACACTCCTAACAATCAATCTCTGGATTTTAGCAACTTTTGAAATCTGGAGAGTCTGAGGATTTCCTAAATCTAGTTCCTTTTAATAGTTCTTCCATAATCTCTTTTCTCTCACGATTTACCATAAACAACAAGAATAAACCAGGACAGACTTTCAACACTTTGCCTGGAAATCTCCTCAGCTACATATCCAAGTTCATCATTTCCAAATTCTGCTTTCCATATAACAGTAGCGTCTTTTGGCTACGTTTTCTGCCACTGTCTTGTCAAGATCCACTTAACCTCAAATTTCCAATAACATGTTTCTGATTTCATTTTGCGTCCTCACCAGCAGTGCCTTTAACCTTCCCATTTCTAGCAATGTTCTGTTTAATAATATGTGTATTTTTTCTAAGATGATATAGCCTCTCTCTACCATGCTTCTCACTTTCTTCTCAACCCTCGCCAGCAAGAATTTTAATGTCCATATTTCTACCTATTGTCTAAGGAAGTCCTGTATTTCTCTATGATGTGTGTCAAAATTCTTCCAGTCTCTGCCCATTACCCAATTTCCAAGCCAGTTCTATGTGTCTGGGTCCTTGTTATGATAGCACCTATCCTCCTGGTACCAAAACCTGGATGTGTTTCCTATGGCTGCTGTGACCAATTACCACAAACTTAATGGCTTAAAACAACAAAGTTTAATTCTCTCATAGTTCTGGAGGCCAGGGATTCTGAAAGGAAGTTTCCCTGGGCCAAAATCAAGGTTTTGGGAGGCCCACACTCCCTCTGGAGAATCTACTCGTTGCTTCTTCCAGCTTCTGGTGGCTGTAAGTATTCCTTGCTTTGTGGCTGAGAAAACTCTGCCTCCACAGTCATAGTGCCTTCTCTTCTGTGCGTGTCACATCTCCCTCTGCCTCTCTCTTATAAGGACACTTGTGACTACATTTAGGGCCCATGCAAGTAACACTGGATATTCTCCCTGTCTCAAGATCCTTAACTGAATCACATCTGTGAAGACCTATTTTGCTAATAAGGTAACATTCAAAGGTTCTAGGAATTAAGGCATGGATGTCTTTTTAGGGCAGTGGTCCCCAACCTTCTTGGCACTGGGTACCGGTTTCATGGAAGACAATTTTTCCACGGGATGGAGTTTGGGGGAGACAGGAGGTGGAGCTTGCTCTCCCCCCACTGCTCACCTCCTGCTGTGAGGTGCAGTTCCTAACAGGCCACGAACTGGTACTGGTCTGTGGCCAGGATGCTGGGGACCCCTGTTTTAGGGAGTCTTTTTTTCAGTCTACCATAGCAATATTAGAATTGCACACTTAATACTCTTAAAGTATTTGGAAGGCTATAACTTTGAAGTAATTGTTTCTTCATGAATTCTATAAGTTTGTCTTGTGTTTTTAATCTGAAAGCTGGTAAGTAAACACTATAGAAGCCCCTCAGTTTATGAGATATTGTTAAGTATACAACTATAATCACCATAGAATGTCTCAGGTGGGTTTTCCTTATGCACTTCTAGAAGGGATGTTCATTAGCACCAAAGGCGTGTGGCCACTGTGTCTTATAATGGTGTTACAGATCAAGGTTGGCGAATTTTTTCCAATGGGCTAGGTAGTAATATTTCAGGCTTTGGGAGCCATAGAGTCTCTGCTGGAACTATTCCACTCTGCTGCAGAGCAAAAGCAGCCACAGACAATAATTAATTAGCATTGCTATGTTCTAATAAGACTTTATTTACAAAAACCGGCAGCAGGCCAGATTCGGCCTGTGAGCCAGTCTGTCAAACCTGTTAGAGAAAAATATGAAATCACCATTTTGACTCTCATATCTTTAGAAATATATACAACAACTATTTGCTAATGTTTTCAGCTAAACAGGTAGATTCTATAAAACTGTAAAGAGGAAGAGCTCTAGCAGTGTTTACATTATCTATAGATTAAAAACTCATGCATACTTCTTAGCCATTTCTATCCCATGCAATATTAGAAATCAGTTAAACTGAAATGGGAAGGATAACTAGTCATATGAGGGAGGAAAGTTGTATAGCTTCAAGTGTTGACAGGTTGTAGACTGCTGTTTGTCTCTCAGGATTCCTCCTCCTCTTCCTTCCTTTTAGAAGTCCCCCGATTTCAGCCACTCAGAGTCTATATGCCAATGCTGTAGTTAATATGAACAATGATGTGTTATGTTATGAGCGAGAAGAGGAGGGGAAAGAGAGAGGAGGGGAGAAGGGGAGAAGAGAGGGGGAAGAGAGAAGAGAAAAGGAGGAGAGATGGGAAGATGAGGAGAGGAGAGAGGAGAAGAGAAGAGACAATGAATCTGCTCCTCTCTGTTCTCTCTCTCCCTCTGGCAGGTAGAGAGCAGGCAGGGGCATTGATGTGCTAATGGTGAGTCTTCTTCCATCATGCAGATGAGGGCAGCACTGGTGGAAGATGGCAGAACAAAAAGATAGAGGAAAGGATCTAGGTCCTTGGACAACCTTGAGAAGCCAAGCTGCCCTATCCCCGTGGACTACCCATTCTTAGTAGCAGCTTGGAGAACTCTAAGCCCGTGATTTCACTTATTCTCTTCATGATAAAACAAATAGCGTACCTGGGCAGAAGAGCAACACAGGTCGTGAGGACGCAAACTAAGTAGAACACAGGATCCAGCATGTGCTCCTGCATAATCCAGTAGGGGTTGGAGGGTGGGTTGCAAGTCACACACATAGCTCCAAAAGCCAAGGCAAAGAAAAAGTAGGACAAGATGCTACCAACGATGACCAGCATGTGGATCCAAGTCTGCAGGACGAAAAGCACAGGGGAAATGAACACCCTCACTCACAGGGCGTTACAGCTGTGTTGCAGAGACACTGTGTGTAAGCCGAGGGTGAATGGGAGAACCTCGATGAGCAAAACAAAAAACGTGAACAGCTAAAATAAGAGTGTCTTTCATGAATGGCTCATCTCACAGTTTAAATTCTGTAAAACTAAGTAAAATGCCAAAAGTAATCCTGATGACTAGTTAATTCTGTATTCCGAACCATGAGGTTTTCGGATTTTCTCCTTAATTTTTTTTTCATTTAGTTGCACCCATTCATTAGGCTGTTTCTTCATTAATGTAATACCTTAACCCAGGGAACCTCAAACCTGACCCAGTCACACTGTGGAAGACATACTGTTGCTCATCCCCATTCTCATTCTTTTTCCCAAATGCGCATCTGGGAGGATTGTACCTCCCCAATTCGCTTTAAAGTAGGCATGGCCACTGTCCTGCTAACCATTGAAATGTAAATGGCGGACTACGCACAACTTTCAGGTTAGAAGCAAGGAAGAGCTGGTGTGCAATTTTCTTTCCGTATTGACTAAGTTACCCTTGGGAACAATTCCAGATGTAGAGCTATAAGACTCAGCCTGGGTCTTTGAGCCACCCCTCAGGACAATTATTCTAGCACTGTCTAGAACCGTGGTTAACTTTATATATGCAAGAAATAAGTCTCTACGGATCACTGCATAACTAGCCACCTTCATATTCATGGACAGACTGCAATATTATTTTTCTTAATATTTTTCTCAAAAAATGGCTCACTATTTAACTTTATTTAGCAAAAATAAGCAGACGACTATCTTAAATGTAACAATAGCATTACCTGTCATAATAGTGCTGAGTCTGCTCCGTTTTTGTTACAAAGGGAAATTAGCAAAAATTGTTGTGATAAAATGTAATAGCCCCAAACAACTTTCTCTGTGATGTAAACCGAAGTCTGAAAAGTCACCTTCCCGTTATGCAGCATTCAGTGTTATTTCGTGCAGAGTACAAACACCGTGGCCTAAATCACAGTGTATACGTTGGTGCTGTATGTTATGCTTTGGGGGGAATCACTGCCTTTATTAATCTTTTTTATTTTCCAACATTATACTTTTCAAACAAGAGTCAATTTTCTCCTTCACGCTTAACCTTGCCAAGTATTTCCCCATGATCAATATCTTCACAAGAGTCACAAAGACTGCTCTTTTTTTTTTGGTAAAATGTACAAACTGCTTAGAAAATGCATGCTAAATCCTTAAGATCGTCATGCCTCTAGAACAATGATGTCATTTTCTTTCTTTCTCAAATAGCCTTCCTTTCCATTGAGTCCAAAAGTTCAGATGTACTTCGGCAAGTGAAGACCGTGCCTTGAGGGAGTTGACACATTAGAATAAATTGATACAAGGAAGTTAAAGTCAAGGGCAACATGATAAAAACCAATAGGGAGGTGGCAATGGGGCGGGGAGCAAGAGGGAAAGGGAAACGGATGCATAGTCTCAGCATGGCTGACTTACTGACAAGGGAACCTCCAGAGGTCCCGAGCATGAGAAACAATCGCTTCTCACACCAGGGAGAAACAATCATTAAAGCATTATTTCTCCCTGGCGTGAGAAGCGATTCTTTAACGATGCACCCTTTATATAGCAGCCACTGTTTTCCTTGGCACTGCGCTTCCACTTCCTATTTTGATGAGGACACCCAGCACTGTGCACAGTCTTGGCAAGATATTCCTCCTCTGGATGTAGCCTATGACTGGAGTTAAGGGAATATAGGTCTGTCACCATGGACTAAACCTGGAGCACAATGAGGCAAGAGCAGAAAGAAAATGACTGGAACCAATTCAAAACAGAGAACTCTTAGGCATAAGACCTGGGTTTTGGAAATTCCGGTCTAATTTTAGCAAGCCCCAATAAACCTGCTGCCCTCAAAGTAACTGCTCACGCCAGTGACAGCCTGTGTTGTTCAAAGATATCTTAGTCTGCTGGCAAGAATTTAGTAACTTCTCTGTCCTTAGAGCCAGCTCTCCCAGAGCCATCTGCAGAAAGTCCCTTCAACTCTCTCTCCCCTTTATCCCTTTAAAAACCCCTGCCTTACTATTGTTCGGGGTTGACACCACCTCCTTGGTCTCAGCCCAACTGTTTGCAGCTGACCAAATACATCTTTTAGTCTCATGGCCTGTTCTCCTGTCCTTTCTCCTCTCACTCTGCCAAGCCAGCCTAACAAGAACCACCCTGACAAGCCTGTTCACTAGTTTCTGCTCCCTGATCTCTGGGGCCACTCTGGTTCCTCGGGAGGTTTTCCTTTTGTTTTGTTTTACCACGGCTCTTCAGTATATTTTTAACAACTTTTCTATTTGCTCAGTTAACCAGAACAGATTGCTGTTGCTTATTACCAGTGAACTCAACTGGACCCACTTCACATGTAAGATCCTTCGGGACACTTATAAATGTCAGAATGTATGACATTGCCTTCGGCAGTAACCAAAAGCAACTACACACTTAGCAATAAACTTAAACAGATAACACATTGACAGATATTTTAGTTCTATAATCTCCTTTATTTTCCTCATCTGGTATTTGCGGACATTAACTTCACACTACACCTTAGGCTTGTAAACAGGTTATAATATAAGCAAAGTGAGGGATTCCAAAAATACTCAGCTCCACTTCAGAAAAAAGTTTACAGGACTAGTTCATGCAACACTTTAAACTATAACCTCATTCAGCTATTTCCTGTTTGAAATGTATCGCCGTTGGGATGGTAAACAGACCCCAAACACTGGTTAGTCATTTAACTGTTCATTTATCTAGCCAAGCCCTGGCTGGTTTGGCTCAGTGGATTGAGCGTCGGCCTGCGAGCTAAGTGTCGCTGGTTCGATCTTCCAGTCAGGGCACATCAGAGAAGGAAAACTCTGACTCCAAAAAACCTCCGCTGCCTTGCGGCATACCTCTTCAGGGGAAAGGCTAAGGGAGTAAACCCCGACAGAAAATCCGGAGCCGGAGTCCCTAAGGCGGTTTGACGTTGTAGTCAACACCGGCAACTCCTGCGGCGCACCTGAAGCCAAGCTGTATTGACTCCGTCTTTCCCTTGGACCCTTCAGCTGCGAAGAGAGGGGGGGTCTGCTGCATGGGCAACAGTAGACCCTCCATATCACCCTGCCCAGGCTCTGTAGCTTCAGCTTCACTGGAGAGGACACTCCAGCGTCATCGCAAGATGTCGATTCAACACGGGAGGAGACAGATACCGTGTCACTCCCGAGTCGGACTGCACAGCCATTCTCGGCGGTGCAGATAGACTCTTAAGAAGCTACACCATCGTCTCTCGAGACGGACGGCTGCCAAAATATCTAGCCAAGTATTTTTCTGAGCACGTGCGGTGTGCCAGTCTTATCTTAGGTAACGGTATACACTGGGGGACAAAATAAACATGAACCCTGCCCTCAACCGGATGATAATGTAATGCAGAGGAGAAACATCAATCAGATAAGCACATAATTAAATGAATACTTATAAATTACTATTAGAGCTATGAATAAAACAAGAGGATGATATGAGAAAACTGGATGGTTAAAGAAAACCTCTTGGGAGAAGTCACATCCTTGCTAGGGATCCAAGAGGGCACGAGGAGCACTTCCGTCGGAAGGTATGGTAAATGCTAAGGCTCTGATGTGGGAATGAGCTCAATGTATTCAAGAAACTGAAAGACAGTGTGGTTCCAGCCCAAGAATAAGTGGAAATGAGGTTGGAGGGAGAAGTAGATGAATCACTGTATGAAGTCTTATAGGCCATCTTAGGGCTTTTATATTGTATTACAAGTGCATTGGGAAACCACTTAAGGATTTTATCTAAAGGAAAGCAAAAAGATATGATTTATGTCTCAAAAGGATGATTCTGGTTGTTTTATAGAGAAGGGCTAGAGGAGTCAAGGGCTTGCAATGATGGGAAGACTAAAGAGGCTGTAGCAATAGTCCAGGAAGAGATGACAATGACTTTGACTACAGCAGAGACAATGCTGATGGAAATGAGTGAGCAACATAAATAATCACAGAGGCAGTTTATGCTCCAGAGGTGAGTGGGATGTGCTTCACCTGCAAAGGAAGGCGTACAGTAAAGCTCTCGTTACCTGAATCCCGCACATTAGCTTTGCTGCAGAGAGCCAGCCTGCAATCATTTTGATGAAAAGACTTAACTTTATTATTAAGTCAGCAATTAAGGTAAAAAAGACCTAGATTTAAGTGAATGGTAGACATTTTGGAGGGAAAAAGATATTTATGTTATAAGAAAAGCATAAAACTATCACTTACTAACTGAAGTCAGTATACCAGGATTATGGTCTAACATCTCTTTTTATTTTGGTTGAAAGGCATCAACTTGGGCTTGAAGAACGCTGGCTATAGAAAAATAATTGTTTCTCCAGCCTCACTTGCCCTCCATGCCCCAAGGGCACCAGGCAGGTGTTTTCTACTTTTCCCTGGCTACCCATCATCCTCAGCATCATGGCATCCACAATCAACAACCAACAAGCCGTGATCACTCTTCTTCCATGGAGTCATACGCTTCTCATTACCACTTGTCTTCTAGGCATGAAGGCTTAGCAGGGTCGCTGCTAATAGAAGACATTTCCCCAAGCACCAAGAGTTCCAGGCTACTGCTGAAGCAGGAATCCACTCACCAAACTCTTGCTTTCAATTACCAGGTGAAGGAGAATGATGAACAGAGCAGCAGTGTTCAGGGGGTTTCCAAATGCAAAGACATCAATGTCTGAGCCCTGGTAGGTCTACAAAGAGAGGACAACAGGCGGTGATCTTGGAGAGTTGTGCACACTCAGTGGTGTGAGTGTCATCACTTTACAACTCAGCTGAGCACTGAGTTCCTTTTACAATGTTCCTAATAACTGGTCATGCAGAATACACTTGAACACTTCTAGAAAAGAAAGACCACACTTTCTCTCAGTCCATCTAATCTGTGAACTTTCCGTTGGAATTTCTCATTATTCTGAATCATAATTCATCTTCCTGGAAACTTTTACTCATTCTTCTAGCTCTTAAAGGTGTAGAGAAATATCAAATATGTTCCATTTAACAGAGTTGCAAACCTTTGAAAACAATTACTATGGCTAAACTGAGGTTATATCTCTGTTAAGTAAATATCCTTTCCTCTTCTACATGTATCTTTCAACTCCTTAAATTATTCCTCATATGTCACAATTTTCTGATCTTTTAAAATTCTACTCATTCTTTTCTGAGTACACTTCAGATTGCCTTATCTATATTTCTCTTGAAATGCAGTATATACAGAATATTCTAGTTGGAAAATGTGCAGTCATTGTATTTGAATAAAGAACTAAAGAACAGAAATTGTTAACTTAGAGATTATCATCTTTTTCATTTTTCATACTGTCCTTTTGTTAACATGATCCATGATAACCTTGTGTTTTCTTCCAGGGATGGGAAGCAGTATCATTCTGTTTCGTGCTTGGGGTTGGTCTAAATTTTTAAATTAATATTTACACATTTTTTGCTTAGGCTCAGTTCTTTCATTCTTTACCTGTAAAATAGGTTTTTAAGTTTTGGGGAGACTACTTATAAGAGCTTAAATTTAATACTCTTAATGTCATCCTGGTAGAATTAGCCTGGCACTCACTAATAATAGATTTTATATTCTGGCTTTGTCTCTCTTATTTTGGTTCATCTAATTATGTTGTTAGAGTTTCAATTTTATTTAAGTCATTGACAAAAATTATCAAAAGCATTACACGGCCAGAAAGGCCTAAGAGGATTCAACTAGGCACTTCTTTCCAAATTTAATCCATTATCTAACATACTTTTTTTTGCAGGGGGTAATAATTTAGTCCATTAATAATCACCCTGATTATATAAGCAATGTATCCTAATATATCTATTCTATATGATAATACCAGCTACAAAGTACAAAGAAACATCATCAATTCATTAATAACAAATCCTTTGAGGGAACAAGGACTCACATAGTAAGGCACAAAGAAGCAGACCAGGCTTTGATAAAAGGCATCCAACAAGGTGATCCAGAAGGTGAGGGGTAAGTATGCCTAAAAATGAAACAGTTATTAGGGAGGGAGTAAGAATAATAAGGGTCAAGCAGAGTCAAGGTACAATATAAGCCAATAGTTTTTTTTTCTCTGGGAGAAAACTCTATTCCTTAAACAGGAGGATTTGTAAATAGTGGTGGAAGAATGTGGAGTAATATTGAATGAGATTAAGTTCACAAAGTAAAAAAAATTCCTGAAGGAACTCTTTTAAACTTGTGTTGCTTTAATCATTGGATCAAACTTAAACTTACCTCAAATAGGGAGAGTAGTACTAACTTTTCATTTCCTATTAATCAGGAAACACTGTTCCAAAAACCTCTCCAAATTCATCTACTTCTCTCTATCTCTAGTACTTTCTTCATTCTAATTCACCATCAGCTCTGTGAATGACTGGGCAGACACCTAACTGGCCTCTCTGCTTCCTCTCCTACTCTAATCCAATCTTCCCATAGCAGCCAGATGTTTTTTAAAAACTATAAATCAGGCCCTATTATCTCTCTTATTAATGAAAGTGACCTCCTCCTATTCCTGCAATCACCTCCCACTACACTTCCAATACAACCTAAGTTCCTTGCCGTGGTCTTTCAGGTGCTGCATGATCTGCCCTCTGAAGTCCCTGTTTGCCAGTGTCACCCCTACGATTCTTACCTTCATTCACCACGCTCCCACCACACAAACTTCACTTTATTCCTCAGACATGCCAGATCCATTGTTCCCTTGAGCCTTCACCTGTGCTATTTTCTCCCCAGAAATTCTTTGCCCTGGACCTCCCACATGACCAGTTCTTCACTATTCACATCCTAGCGCAAATACCACTTCCTCATAGAGGCATGGCCAGAACAGTCTAAAAGTCATGCCTATTCAATCATTTAATACCATGGCACCCTTAGAAGTCTCTCATCACCATCAAAAATAATCTTATTTGTTTACCTGATGATTTTGAGTACCTGGCACATAGCAGGTACTCAACAAATATTTGGTGGATTAGTAAATTACTCTTATGCAACTTTTCATGTGTTAAACTGCATTGTACCAAAAGCTTATAGAATGAAACAGACAGATCAAGTGGAGACACGAGTCACAAGTGACTGAAAACAGGTTTTTAAACAAGAGCCAACTCAACTGAATGGTAATGTGTGTGCAGAATTCTGAGGCTGCATTCAGACCCAGTGGGAAGGACAGTGTGTTATGGTATATTAGCAATGTCTGCCATGGGCAAAAATAGCATCACATATCCCTTGGCTAGTCTTCTCTTTTCTTAACATGTTCAATGAAGATCATAACTTTTATCAATAGCCACAGGCTGGGAATCTGCCGATTACCACATATTATAAAACTGGCTGGCTCTATAGAACAATGTGAGCAAAGGATGAATAACGGGGCTCAGCAACAGGAAATAATGACCTCAACTCTTCCCAGGACAAGGACCAACTATATCTTCAGCTTATAGAAACGGGCTGTTCAAACACCACCTGTAAAAATTCTGAAGGGACCTCCTTCACCTCTCTTTTTCCAATAGACCTGGAATTTAACTTAGGCCTGGGGTACAGGACACCCTTCATTAATATCAACTATACAAATATATTCCTGCATTCTGGCCTTGAACTTTAAGTCAGATTGAACTCCTTTAGGAAAATCCCATGTTGTTATTTGATCTGACTGGATTAGATAATATTAAAGGATTACGATGATTTCTTCTTCCCTGAAAGCTGAATGTGTGACTTCTCTGTGTTGGGTGGTCCACAAAACCCAAGGGCATTAAATTACTCTGCAGTCTGGAAAGGCAGATCAAGCTGGAATAAAGTTGGACTAACAAAAATAAACACATCATTTTAAACTCAGGATTTCCTCAAATTTCTGGTTAATTATGGGGGTTAAAATATAACCATATTGAGAGCTAGAACTTTTACACATATTATTTTACTTAATCCTCGCACCATCTCTATAAAGTAAAGAAACTGAAGGGCAGGTAAGTGAAATAACTTACTAAAGTCACACACCACAGAAACAGAATTTAAACTCAGGCTAAATGCAACCCACAATTTCTAACATGTGCTGATCTATGTTACTGATTTAAGAACAGCAACATTGAAGCCCAACACACAGATTCCATATGGTGGGTCTTAGTACTGCCTGTCTAGTGCTTCTATAGGAAATGCTTCTTCCCAACCCCGTCCATGTGGTTCAGCCCTAATGGGAATGATATATGTCCCAGGACTGGTCAATGAGAAAACATTCTTTCCAGCCACAGTGCTAAACACAGGGAAAGGCATGGGACTCCACTTTGGCCAATGAATTATAACATAACTGTAAATAAGGACATTTACAGTTGCATTAAGAATAACAGTGTTCTATCACCATTATACCTGCATTTTGCAGCTCTTTGAGCCAATTCATTTTCATTTCTCATTAAACCAATTTGAGCTGTTTTGTTATCATTTGCAACTGATACAGTCTTGACTAACAGAGTCCTCTTTTCAAGACTAGAATATCTGACCAGACTGACCTTACAGCACTGTTCACATCTAAATGTCTTTTAGGCTACTGGTCTACCTCAGGTCCTGTGATCCTGACTATGCACTTGTAAGAACACTTTGGAATCTGGTACTAAATACGATGGTGTGTGTGTGTTGGGGGGGCAGGCAGGGACTCATGGACTAAAGATAATATCAGTGTTCTTTCTGCAGCAAAGCATTAATTGTAGGCATCATGGACTCACAAGTCTGGGCTCACCTGCACCATACACTAGCTCTGGGACTTGGGCAGATTACTTAAAGTACCTCCCTATGCCTGACATTCCTCACCTACAATGTGGATACTGAAAGCCTCTATCTTGCAAAGTCATTTTGAGGATTCGACTTATGTATGTTATACACTTAAAACAGTGACTGGCATATAGGAGGCATTACACAAATGCTTGTAAGTGTAATATTAATGTTAGTAATTATTAATTTTGTAAACAATGAATTAGAAAGAAGAGTTCTGTAACAGCTAACTCAATTGGCAATGACAATACTTAAGAGACAATAAGGGCAGTGAGAGAAGGATGGAGGCAGGGACAGATATAAGTGATATGTCACTAGTAGATTAACAGGCCTAAAAGATCAATAAAGTGGAGGTGAAGCATGGTTTTAGGGAGATGGAGCCATTAAGATCACTCTCCTGCTTTGTATGACAGGGAACCTAGAGGACTTAACTTTGGCTTTGGAACCAAACTGAGAAGGGCTTTTATATCGACTCTGTCATTTTCTGTGACATTTTTGGAAAAAATTACTTCACTCCTTTGAGGTTCAGATTCTTCATCTTAGAATGGGAACAATACCAGGTTCTCTCTCAGAGAGTTTTGTGAGATAAATGATAGAGACATTTAGTAGTTTGCACAATAAATGGCAGGATGGAGTTTACTAAAATATTAGATATTATTATCTGTAAGATCTGAACACTAGATTTGTTCTCTTATAAGTACTTAAGGTCTTTTATAATTTTATCTTTGTCCATCTGAGAAGTGCATAAACAGTACCTGCAATGTTAGTAGAGATCTTCTGAAAGAACCAGACAATTCAAATAGATTTAAATAGTTCTGCATGAACCACAGTATTGGAGCTGGGCTGACTGAAGAATGCCCGGATTTGGACAACAGATGTGTATAGGTCCAAACATCTTTGCTTTAGCACCTACCTCTGATTCCTGACCACTCTTGTAAAGTTCAGGCAATTGCATGAGGGTCTCTGCAGACACATCTTTCTCCAAAACACCATAAATGACGGGAGGGGCAGATGTGAAAAGGAGGTTGAAGAAGATCAAAACCCAATAGTCAGTCATGGATGTTCCTGAAAACCCACAAAAGAACTGGTACCAGAAAAGGAGGTTCACATAGGCCTAGGAACACAAAGAGGAACATTCGCATCTTAGAGACAGCAAAGCGTGCTAGGACCACACATCGCTGCCACTTTGCACTGTGTGACCTCAACCTCAGGGCAGTTTCCTTATTTACAAAATGGAAGCCCACATCTTACCATGCAGCTTTTCTGAGGGGGCGGGGAATGTTTCATTAAATTACGTGCGCGCGCGCACACACACACACAAATCTTTCTGCATGGTGCTAGCACTGTTCTAAGAGCTTTACAAAGAATTATTTTAATCATAATAGCTTGGGAATTATTCTTGTCTCCATCTTATAGGTGAGGAAACTGAGACACAGAGAGGCTAAGGAACTTGCCCAAAGTTACCTGGCTAACAAGCATCAGAGCCAGCATTCAACTTGAGACACTTTCGCTCTAGATGAAGAGAACCTAGCTTGGTGCCTGGTACGTAGCAGGCATACAACACATGTTCATCCTCTTGTGTTTTGGGTTCACAGTTATTTTTCAGTGATGTAATAATGGAATGGTGCCAACAGTGTGGCCAACCATCCCAGTTTGCTTGGGACTGAGGAGTTTCTCAGGGTATGGGAATTTCACTTCTAAAACTGGGACATTCTCAGGCAAAGCAGGACAGTCAGCGGTCCTGGAACCTAGGAACATATAATCTGCATTGTTTCTTCCCTATTTGTCTCAAACTAAGTCCACAGAAGCACAGGCTCTGTGCCCTCAAGCAAGGCACACCATGGGAAAGGACACTGGACTTAGATGCAAGGGACCTTGTTTCAAGGTCTGGGGACATCCCTTTTGATGATTTAACTTTAGGCCATTCTCCTAACCTCTCTGAATTTTGGGTTCCTTGCCTGGAAATGAGAATGATACCACCTCAGGGCTTAGTACAAAGATCAAGTTAGAAAGTGCTCATGTCCTGTAAAGCACCTTCCAAATACTAAAATGCTGCTATCATTGGCATCATGCGTACACTAGAACACCTTAGGACAGGGGCCACATCCTTAGAACAGAATTCCTTAGTCTAGGGTCCATGGACATGCACAACGCCCAACTCCTAAAAATGTACTCATTTTGGATACACATGTGGTTTGGGGCACTGTTCTGGGGAGTGGATCCATGGTTCTCATCAGTATCAAAAGGTTGCTCGATACCCAGGAACTCAAATGGCTGCGGTAGCTGCCCTTTTCTCTGCAGTGCATAAAGCATTCTTGGGCTAGGTAAGTTAAGAGAAAGAAGTTGGGAGGGTGTTAGGGGGAGTGACCAGCAAGGGTTACCGAGGAGAAAGCTCACAGGGTCTTTGCTCCCTGGTGATGTGCTCTCTGCTAATAAACCCTTCCTCTTGCCAAGAGCACGTGGCATCTCTTTCTAAGATGAGCATTTCTTAATCCTTGGGTTTAAATCTCCTGAGAAAGTAGAAAAATGTAAAGGTATTTAAAAAACCAAACCAAACCTGGGAGCAGGTCTCCTCTTTAAAGTCATTGACCACTAAACCTGTAACTGTAAATGACAAACCCGAGCTTTCCCCAGAATCACACACTCAGACAGAGACCTTATTCATTTCAAGAATTTTCATAAAGTATCAAGGTTTTATTAAACTTTGACTAAATGCACTAATTCTAATTAGTAAAGTGCCATGAGTTTCCTAAAAAGCTCATTGTGCTTGAGGGGAAAAGAAAGTGCTCCTGCTGACTGACAGACAGACAGACACACACACCTAAATTACACATTTATAATATCCTAAAAATTACTCATTAAAGTTATTTTTCCACAAAGATGGTATTTGAATGGAGTGATATAAATTTATGTTTACTACTAACACGCTACATAGAGAATTTAAAAACTAAATAAATTTGGTCTACAAGACATGACATATTTACATTATTGCCCCACTTAGAAGGGAGTTCAGTGAAGCAATCTAAGAACAACATT
This sequence comes from Furipterus horrens, assembly GCF_987537825.1. NCBI lineage: Eukaryota > Metazoa > Chordata > Mammalia > Chiroptera > Furipteridae > Furipterus > Furipterus horrens. The sequence goes on from NW_028327172.1 coordinate 188,293,347, forward strand.
ATTTTTAAAAGAAGAAACTGAAACTTAAGTGGTATGCCAAAGATTAGAAGCCAGAACATCTAATCAAAATTTGCCCTTTTAGAAATTGCATCATCAAAATTAAGTTTCTTTATCATTAGATAACTACCAAGCACTAATACATTTTATAGGCTTGCTAGAGAATTCTTGCATTGTGAATGCCAGCCAGCCTGCTATAGGCTAAGGCGTCACACTGGGTTTTCAGCTCTATCTTCAATGCAACACAAGAGACATCAATTAGGGGACAGCAGATTTTTCTGGTATTTCTGTAAAATGGAAGCAAACCTTTTTATTCTCTACTGACAGGCAGTATTAAACATTTCATTATCCCGTTTGTCACAACCTTTATAGGGAAGGTCAAAAATTGGATTTTAAGTGAACCAGACAGGCCTTAATTGAATTTAAATGCACAGGGACTAGGACATGCTAGCAGATGGACAAGCCTAGCAATTTGCTGTCAGCAGCTGAAACAGCACATTCCCAGATTATTTCTGCTAAGACAGCAGCGGTGTTCCTGGCTGCTCCCAACGCATCAATGAGTGATGAAAGCTTAGTGGAGGGCGCTCCCTTTTCAGCCCTTAAGCAAGTCGGATTGAAAGGTGGGAAGGGATGAATTCTCTGGAGCTACATACCACATTCTTGTAGAAGAAATAGAGAATCATGTTGGAAAGTCGTGTGTAACACCAGTGCCCGTGGACAAGAAGGAGCTTGCTGAGGTGTTTAAACTGAGAAACGGCAAAGTCACTGGCCATCACAGCCTGCGGAGGCAAAGAAGAGGGAACGCCACCCTGAGCAATCAAACACGCCACAGCACACACAACATGGCAGCGCAACCATCACGAGGCTCAGATCAGTCAAGTATGTAGTTTAAACTTTACATGCAGACCAAAAAACAAAAAACAAAAAGCAAAAAATCCCCACAAACACAAGCAAAAAGCTCCCCCCAAACAAAAATGTTTACAGAAGCCTTAATGATGGGTTGCTTGAGGTTCCTACTCAGCTTTCCAATGTCACTGAATGAAAGACTTCTTTGGTTACTACTCATGATGTAATTTCAAAAGTGTACTTTCCCTAGAAAGCAGCTCTCTTAGCATTACAGCATGCATTCACTTCTCTTCAATGAGGACAATATCAAAATTGCAGTCACAATTTTATGTAGCTTTGTATAATGTGTCAGGCAAAGAGATCTTTGAATTTCTAATCTTTCGTACAGATGTCATAATTCGCAATTCTTGGGAAACCCTAAGTCTCACATTCCATCTTCCTCTGACAACATTTGCTCCACACACAATGAGCAATCTTTTGGATAAGCTTCTGTCTGAATTTTGTGCCTACAACACTATCCGACACATACGCACCCATGCACACACGTGAAGAGGACTCTCCCACCTCCCCCCTTCTCTCATCTTCTTCTTCTTGCCCTCTTTCTTTAGGATCTCTAGGTCTTTTATTCACATCTTTAGCAGCTTTTGTCAGTCGCAAAAGTCACATAATTAATTCAGGCCTGTATATAATTCAAATTATATATATGTATGTATGTATATGTATATATGTGTGTGTGTGTGTGTGTATATATATATATATATATTTGGTCTAGATTAGCTATATTTTTTAATCTGAACAAGTAAACCACAGAGCTAAAATTGTCCAGGAAAATACCTTAATACTTACCCAGTAAATAATGAACAAATAAATGGAAAAACTTCCTGTCTCCCATTCCTGAGCTAACCACACAGTCTCATTCTATTAATACAATGGAGATTTTTACCACAAAGAATGTTGCCTTGGATGGGCAGGTCAAGTTCATGGAATCTGGGTGCATCACATCCACTCACCTGCATGCCTTCTTGACCAGAGATCCCTATCCCAATGTCTGCCACTTGTATCATGCTAACATCATTGGCACCATCACCTTTATAGGACAGAAGAAAAGGTGAGACACATGAGGAGTAAAGAAATGATGCAAACACTGCCAATCAATATTGACCACTCAAGAAAACATACACATTATTGCAAGTTTATCCCATGTCTCCCAGTTGCCTGGAAGCTAGTTCAGCAGAAATTGAATGTGGCATCCCAATGCCATCAGGATGAATTCCACATTCAATACACTCTTAAAATCCTTCACGCTATGGCATCTTTCTGGACTGATCTCTCTTTTCTCCATGCCACCCATACCGCTTTCAATTTTCCAGCTATAATCTGCTTCTTCCAGCCAGTGCACTGCTGTTTCGCTATTCTTGTAACATGTTCCTCATCACTGCCACCCCACCTTGCTGGATTTCAATTACTCTTGCTCTCCGTTTAGATGTCACTTCCTCTGGGAGATCCTCTTCACATTCCCTTTAGATCAGATGCCCCTTCCTCAAGCTCCACCCCGACTCCACCGCTCATGTATCTCTAGCATGCCCTTCATGTTGTATTATGCTCACTATAGATTTCTTGGTCTCTCCAACACACTGGAAGCTTCTTAGGAAGAGCTATTATATTCTGTTTGTAATGAACATTTGTTGTTCCCAAAAGACCACAAACCATTCACTTGGTTTCTGGGAACAGTATCTTGATTTTCCTTGGGAACTCTGAGTCCATGTAGTTTGTTAAGATACAACCCAAACCCTCGGATTTAGAATGGACAACTGACCCAAGGCTGGATAATGAGCGTCATCTGTCAACTGGCCACAGTGATTGGTTCAGATATAGGCACATGCCTCAACTTAACTGGTATCACTGACATGTCCAGGGGTTCTAGCCTCAGGAATATTTGGATCCAGCGACTTGACCAATTCATTCATTGATATGTTCATCCACCCTAATCCTGATACTTGACTCCAAAAACTTAAAAAGAGATGCTATCTTTTCACTAAGGCTGTTAATAGGATAGAATGCAAACCTGGGAATTTTTTGGCGGCTATATCAGCATCTTGAGGGGAGAAGCTGCCTTTGACTAAAAACAATCCAGGTGAAAACAGAAACTAAAAGACATGGCTGAGTCCTCCTCCTGCTCATCTTTAAACATTGGAGTCTCTCAGAGCTTAATCTTACACTACTTTTTTTCCATTTATATTTATTTTTGGTGATCTTATATAATATCAAGGCTTTAAATATCATCACTAGGCTTATGATTCCCAAATTTATACTTCTGGCCTTTGTAACCAGCTGCACACCTGACATCACTGCTTAGATATCTGATGGATTTTTCAAACGTAACGTGTAAAACCCAACTCGTGACTCTGTCTCAGTAAATGGCAGCTCCTTCCTTTCCATTCTTTGAGACAAAACCATGCAGTCCCCCTTACCTCCGTCTATCACACAGCATATCAAATCATCAGCCAATGTTACCAGCTCTTTCCTCAAACCCTGTCCGTTATCTGCCCATGCCCCACCACCTCCTCTGTTTCCATCTGGCCTCAGGCCACCATCATCTCTTGCCTCAATTACTTCAATAGCTTCTCAGCTGGTCTCCTTACTCATGTCTTTGTACCCCAACAGTTACTCTTAACACAGCAGACAAATATGATCCTTTTGAAGTTAAGGCAGATCATGTCCTTCCCCTGCTCAAAGTCCTCCAATGACTCACCATCTCTTCATATAAAAAGGCAAATATTTATAAAGGCCTCCAAAAACCTACATGGTGTGGCCACCTGCCACCTCTCTGTCCTTCACTAGCCTTCCCTCTATCTGCTTTGGCCTCGAACACACCAGGCATGGCTGTGACCTTCACTTTCACTGTTTTCTCCTCCAGGAATGTTCTCTCCCACAGATCTCACATGTCTTGCTGATCATTTCCTTCAAGTCTTCCCTCTCATACAGCTTTCTTGTCATGATATTGAACAGAGAAGCCCCTGATCGCTCCCTTGAGGCGCTGCATCCCCAGGCTCTGTTTTATTTTTTAGTAGTATTTGTCACTATCTGATCTTACATATTTATGCTTAAGAAAAGGTGCTTCATCTGCTGCATATATTGTTTTACTCCATTGCCTAGAAAAACGCCTGGCACATTGAAGGTACTCCATAAATATTTGTTGAATAAATGAACAAATGAATTGTTCATGCCCCTGAATTAAGCTCTCCTGAAGGCAGAACTCTTAGTGTTCAGTTCCATGATTCAGTACATTACCCTCCTTAAGCCAGCTGATTTGGGGTTTTCACGTGTAATCCAAAGATTCTTAACTATTATACTAGGGGGTACCCAAAAGAATCTGGCATTTATTTATTAAAAAGTGTGTTTACTCTTACATATTTAAACTTCAGTCACCTTCAAAATATTCTCCACTTGATGCAATGCACCTATTCAGACATTTTTTTCCACTGCTCAAAACAGTTTTTGAACTTATTGATTTTGATGTTTTTTAGTGCTTCTGCCGTTTCTTGTTTTACCTGTTCTACATCAGCAAAATGTTTCCCTTTGAGGACTTTTTTCATCCGGGGAAACAAAAAACTGTCATTTGGGGCAAGATCTGATGAATGGAGTGGAGGGCACAGGGGTTGCCATTTTTGGTCAAAAACTGTTGAACACTCAGCATGGTGTGGGCAGGTGTGCTTGTAAATCACCCATCATTAGATGGGTAAATGTGTTGAAAGAGTCTTCAAAAAATGTCACTGAAGCCAAATGCAGCTAGAACACTCACCTAGCGGGGGAAGCCTGTACTATAGGAGGCCCACCCTCCTGAAGATAATTTTGGTTTCTTTGGGGCCCCCCCTCTTATTGTCATATCCCTACCACCTGGTTCACAGCAGGTGGTCAAACAGGTGAGGGAGGGGAAGGGGAATGGAGTTGGGGAATGGAGAATGAAGGAGGACAAAGGGGAGGAGAAGCAGAGCCAGCCAGCAGGGTAAAAGGATATTCAGAAGGAAGAATAGACAGAAGGACCAGCCTCTGGTATGGCATGAAAGACAAGCACAGGGCTGGGTGTCATACCCACTCACCAATGGCCAGGGTCATCACCCGAAGATGGTTGCGTACCAATTTCACCACCTCGCTCTTCTGCAGGGGTGTGGCTCGGCAGCAGACCACAGCTTGACAGCATGCAGTCAGCTCCAGGAACTGCTTCTGCAGACTCTCCTGAAGGGCAAACTCCAGGGTCTTCCCTGTGATAATGAGTCCAGCCTGCAGCCTGGAGTACCGCGCGGCAGAAGGCTGGTGTAAACCCTCCCTTAGGGATGCTTGCTCTGGAGAGGCTGGATTCTTCTGCAGTTCTTTCAAAATTGTGCCCATCAGCATCTCACAGGCATCCTAGAAACAAGAGGCAAAGAAACAGCATTGGGGCTCCTTGGAGGCCACGTGGAGCTAAATTTGTCATTGTCATTGTCTAGCAATTGCTGCATCAAGGCAACCCTAGGTAGGGAATGACTGGTTACTTTCAAAGATCTGACAGTTCCCTTCCACCAAGACTTCTGTGTGTACGTGGGGAGTGGTTAAAAGGAGGGAGGCATCTCATGCCCAATTCTCCAGCTAAGAAATAGTGATAGAATTTCTTTATTTGTGCATTTTTACCTTCTCAAACAGTGACTCTCAGGAGTCTTTTGGTCTTATTCTGCCAGTTAGGAGTTGCTTGGCTTTAGGCAAATTATGTCACCTCAAGGTTCTCATCTGAAAAAATGCAAATGTCATCTACATCATCACATTGCTGGAAGGAATAAGTGAAGTCATACACACAAAGTGTACGGCATGACACATAGCAGAATTTAAATCACTAATTATTGCTTTTATATTCTTTTTGATTTAATGTACCCGTTCTCTCGTTCATTCATTCATGCACTAAGTATTTAGAGAGGAACTAATATATGTTAGAAAACATACTAGGTGCTGGAAACATGCCAGTGAAACCCACATCCCTACCCACATGGTGCATTTATTCTGGATGGGATGTTCCTAGTGGTGCTCATCGCATTTGGTGGGTGTGCCCTGCCTCTTGCCTCATCCCACACTAGTTAGGAGGTTCTTTTGATTTACTTTTGAAGCCTTCCTTCATAATGCCTAAAAGAGGGCCAGCACTCAATAAATATTCACTGAGTGAATTCTACTCAAGAAGATTGACAATGAAGTTATCCGGAAACTGTGTCAAATGACCCCTAAGAACAGAGCCAAGCAGTGCCTTTATGAGCGGATGCTAAACCGGGAACAGTTTCTTCATGAAAGAGCCCCTCACTCAGAGGCCATTGGCCCTTATTGCAAATGCTGTTTTATCAAGTGTTTCTCAATCACAACAAAATGAGATGGGGAGGAAAGAAGTAGATACGAATATGTAGGCACGACACAACAAAGACTTAATAACTGCATAAATTATAAAACAGGAGATTCAGCTTGAAAATGGACACACCAGGCAACCTCTACCTTTGGAGTAAATCTGACCCCAATGCTACAGATACTGTACTGCAGACTTCACAGGCACATAATGTACTGAATAATCTGGGTGGACGCCCTCCAGTGTATGAAAGCAAATTTTCTGTCATTTTCTGAGTCTAGGTTTGATTACTTAGATGTTCTTATCCTCTTATTTGCATACATCTGTGTTTAGTTTTATAAATTGATTATACTTTCATTTCAGAGGTATGTATGTATGTATGTACATACACACATGTAGTTGATCTTAATTCCTTGTGGGATTTGCAATTTCACCTAAAATCAACACTCATGGTGCCTTCACAGCCATTCATGGACATGGACAGGGTGACTGAAAGTGAGTCATGAGTTGTACACCTGTCCAGCGGGAGTTGAGCAAGGTGATGCTCTTCCTTCTATGTCAGCACCCAAACTGTAAACAAGTGTCCTTTTCACTAACTGTTCAGGAATACCTTTTTCCCATTTTTGTTGGTGATTTCACCATTTAAAATGGTGTCCAAGTATAGCACTAAAGTGCTGTCTAGTGTTAGTTAAGCTTCATTAGGCATGAGTTACAGTGTTGTTCAATGTTAATGAATCAAATGTGCATGTGTATGTGTGTATAATAAGGTGTCTTTAAATAGAAACATATATGAAACAAAGTTATGTATTAAGTGACAAAAAGTTGTGACCAGAGGCTCATGGGAACCTAATCCTATATTTCCCCTAGTGGTAATGGGTCACTATTGGCTAACTCAGTGTTTGTGACAACTTTATATAACTTAACTCAATGGGTAATAAAAATCAACTACATATATATATATATGTAACATAATTTAGGAAACACACTTCACAAGTAATCAGCTGTAGGTACTTAGGCCAATCATCAGAACTTTGGGAAGTCTCAGGCTATAAAACAGGAATATTGTAATTTTATCTGCTCTATTTACTACAATAGTCAAATGAGATCATGTGTAAAACAGCCTTTTACAAAGTCTAATAAACATGAAAATAAAAAGTTACTATCTCAGGAGAAAATTTTAAATAAAAATGAAACTTAAAAACTAAATAATGAATCCTAAAAGGCCTTTATATATCACAGAGCAGTAAATAATCTAGGAAATAATTATATTAAAACAAAAATCAAAATAATATAATGAGAATGGGAACTTTGTACAGTTTCTAAGTGGCTATATTTACTATAATCCAATTTACAAATTTAGGAACAAAAGCTGATGGAAATTTGTAAAGTTGAGGGACTACACTAAAGAAATGAGCAGACATTCCATTAGTTGCCAGGGGGCCCACAGAGAATGTCACAGGAGTAATCTGTCCCTAAATGACATACTGGGCTCCATGACCTTCAACTTCTTTAACTCTTAGCATCTCCTGAGGGGTGTGGAGTGGGAAAAAGAGGAAATAATACCAGTGACTGAGCCCCTACTATGTGCCTTATAGCTATTCTACCTCAAACAAACAAAACAAACAAAAAAACCCACAAATTTTTACATTTAGAATGGTCCATAGTTAATGCATTGTAACATTGTAAAGACATCTTGAATTGGTAGTGTTAAATGCTTTTACCATAAATTATATATTTACAAATAAATTTCATAATCCTAAAAAAATCTAGGCTCACACAAATGTCAAAGTCAAAATCAAACACCAAGAACTGATTCCGTTTCCTTTTAAATGTTCACGGAACCCTTTGTATCTGCCAGGCAAGACACTGAACAATATTTTCTCCTTTAACATTTACAACAACCTCATGAAATAGGCATTGATTATGTAGGGGCACCAAATATTCCCTGTAAAAAGTTTCAATATATAAGTATGTAAGGGCTTTAAATGTTCTTTGTAAGAAGTAGCAAGGACTTGCTAAAAGGCCTTGGAAAAAGGAATGTAAGAAGGAGTGTTATAGCAATTAGTGATTTACAAGCTAAAAGGACTTCAGCCTCTATCACCTCCCATTTGCTTGCTTGTGTCTGGTTTATAACATTTGTGAAGGTTGTGCTTTGCAGAATGTCTAGCCCTTTGAAAATAAATTGCCTCACAGGGAGTTCGTCCCTGGCTGAAGAGCTATGCTGCCGTCGAAGATAACCTTTAGCCTTGCGAATTTCTGTTCCTGTTACTGCCAAGACATTCCTGCAGTCCTGCCCAGCCCCCTCTTCCTAAGGCTGTTTCCCGCCAAAGAAGAAACAAAGAGACTGCACCAGTATAAAAGCCCAGCGTTTAGACTCCATTGTAGGTTGGAGCATGTTAGAGACCTGCTCAGGGTCTGCCCAACTCCTGGCCAATATTAAAAATCCTTTGCTTAACTTTATACACCGCTTCAGAGTGTTCAATCTCGCCTATGTAGCCCTAACACTTTCACATTATAGGTAAGGAAAAAGGCTCAGGAAGGTAACTCCCCAAGGTCACATACCTGGCCACTGGCAGGCCAAGTGTTTGAACCTGGGTCTTACCAGCCTTTGGTATTAAATTTAATATTAAAATGACTAAGCATTTTCTTGTGCTCAGTCCCTGGGCACTGGCTAATGGTTGTGGTTATGGATCCCTGGGCCACTGCCAACTGCCAAAGAGAACCTACTCTGCATTGAAGGAGAAAAATGCTGTTTCCTCAAGTGTGCGATCTAGTTGGGTATTGACTGAGGCCTGGTCCTCAAGACATGGCTACCCCAAAATGGCAGCCTGTGACAAAGGCCCAAGATGTGAGCCAGAGGAGAAGCTCCAGAGGATTTGAGACGCAGGTTGCTGTAACAGAATAGGTGCCAGTGATTAAGTATGACCAGTGAGGAAGGAGTGAGGAAGGTTTTCCAAAGTAATTAAATAAACTATATGCATAAAATTAAAATATCACTATATAAGGAAGCTTCTGGAAAAAAAAGTTTGTTTATTGATTAGAATGTTTGTGTTAGATATTGGGCAGAGGTGAGGAGGACAGAGAAAAAAATGGCTGGGTCCAAACCTCTGAGTTCCTTCACCTTAAAAAAATACCTTTAGTCAAAGAACATATATAAATGACTCATAGACATGGACAACGGGGAGGGATATGATTGCAGGAGAGGGGGTGGGTTGGGTGGGAGAGAGAAATTGGGGGAAAAGGGGACAACTGTAATTGAAAAACCAAAAATAAAAAAATAAAAATAAATAAATACCGTTTTTCCCTTCCCTTAAATCTTCAAACCTTTAAAATTCTCAGGAGCACTATCTAAGAATCACCAGTAGAGGGCATGATTACCACAAGAGTCTATTTTTAGAATTACCAGGACAATCATATTCATCTGATTCCAATAGAAATCATCACTTCCCCTCCACTTGAAAGGGAGGTATATTCCTGTCCCAGAGATTGATGTATTTTGTCATTATGGGCTAAGTCTTGTCAAATCCCTGGTAACCCACCCAATGTGGAGGAGGAAAAAAAAAAATTTAAAACAATCTTTCTTTTAATGCCTTTACTCAGTAACGATACCTCTGAATCATTCTGATGTTTCACCAAGCCTTTAGAAAACCGAGCATACCCTCCCCCAAGTATGAGCTAGGCCTGCTGGGCAAAATAAATAATTATCAAGGAAATAACAGTGACCAGTTTTTTCTTTCTCCTAATAGTCATTGAATCACAAATGCCCCGCTGGCTGTGACAAAACAAAAAAGACTGGTTTACTCTCAGGATACATACTTTACTTTGGGTATTGAGGATAAAGAGCTTGTCATCTGGTTTCAGCAGTTTGCACGCATACGCGATGTTGACAGCTGTCTCCTGCTTATCCCCCGTCAGCATCCAGATCTTGATGCCGGCTTTGTGAAGGGCTTCTATAGATTCGGGGACTCCCTCCTGCAGACGGTCTTCAATGCCAGTAGCCCCTAAAGATCGACCAAAGCATAAGAAACTACAGCCAGCTGAAGCTCACCTCGGCTGTAACTGAACCGTATCTGTCCACCCACCCGATCTTCCTAGTAACTTCCAGGGAACCAAAGGAAGTGTGAAGATCCAGACCAAAATCATACCCAAAGTCGTATTTTCAGAAGGAAGCCTTAGGAATCAACGAGTTTATAAAAATTTACTTGTCCTCCTTCTGGCTCGCTTCCTTTTCTGTAAATTGAGTGGGAATTGTTTCAGTTACTTATGTAACCTTGCTCTATAATTTTATAATTCCATGATACTCCCAAGGGTAAGGGCAGCATTTTAAAGAATGCTCTTGTCAGTAAGACATAGTATCTATTACCAATGCTCTTTCATGGTATAAGCCCCTAGTTTCCTTTTCTGAAATGGGACCAGGTAAGTTTTGGAATTCAAAAGCTTTGCAGATTTTAAAAATGTAATATGATGCATAGATCATATTTTTTATAGTATCTAATAACCTAGTATATTAATATTTCAGCAGCAAAACATACAAATGTTCACATGAATTAGGATAATAAAGACTTATAAATAGTCTTATCAAATCAGGTTTGATTTTGCTGGCCAGCAAGTTTTGGCTCTCAGCCCACAGAGCATTTTTGACTTTGGAATTTCAGACGAGAAAATGTGGACCCGGAGCATTCACATCATCACTGAGAAATGACTTAGCAGTGGGCACCTTTACCCTACTAGCCAGATTCTAAGTGACATCACTGTTTTCTCTGACCCAGAAGGGTGGGGCTCAAGAGGCTGGTTTATGGGTGCGTCAGCGCTTACATTAGAAACTAATTCCAGACTCTAAGGCAGTGGTTCTCAACCTTGGCTCCCTCTTAGAATCACTGGAAGAGCTTTTAAAAATTCAAATGTCCAGGCCACACAGCAGAGCAACTGAATCAGAATTCCTGGGAACAGGATGTAGGCACCTGTATTTTTTTTTAAAGTGCTCCATAAGATTTCAAGATGCAGCTCAACCTGGCACAAGATGTGTCAGTTGTATAATCTTTAGTTGAAATAAGGAAGTAAGAGAAGAGACAGAAATAAATTTCATTAGTCTAGCTGCAGGTGCAGGATAAAGAACACGGGCCCTGGAGCCAAGCAGACCCGAGTTTCTTTGCAGCTTTGTTAGTTACTAGCATGTGACTTTGAACAAGCCATTGAACTGCTCTGTGCCCAAGTTCCTTCTAAACAAAATGAAGATTTGTTGTGCAGATCAAAAGGACAACACATATTGAGTAATTCACCCAATATCAGGCAAGAAACTTGAGCTTTTTTCTCTTGAACCAGCATATTTATTTGACTTGGTTCTCTATGTCGTTAGGTTTTTATGTGACCTTCTTAAGGACGACCACCCTGATCCCACTACAAATGAATCTAGTTCACCGTGGTAAGAAGCAGAACAGAAAGGATCGGAAGGTAGGCAGAGACGAGACTGAACAGAGTGGGCAGAACCACATACGTCAGATCAAAGTGGAAAATAACTGGTGAGTAACTTAGAAATGTCAACAGTTTTTCCAAATCCTGCATTCAGAAAATACAACACAGTCTACCTACCAAGTAAGGTGAGCTTGTTTTCCAACCTCACGGCCGATTCAAGTAGTAATTCTTCCCTGTTGTCAATGCTGGTCTCAGCTAGAAAATGACTCCTCAGCCACTCTGCATATTCACTGTCACTCATAACCTATGGGGGGAAAAAAGGAAGCTATGAGGCAGACCACAGGATGAGTCTGCCAGGACTAACTCCTGGAGAAGTTACTAAGCCGTCTACTTACTTCACGTATTCTTCCTCTCTGGGTACACTCACCCAAGTCCATATCCTCATGCACCTGGTCATGAGCTTTCCGAATTCTGTGATCAGCCTCATGTAACACTGATGATGGATGGGCCCTATAGCTCAGTATCTCTGGGGAATTCTAGGCACTGTATCTGAGGAAACTGGGTTAATCTATTTAATTAAATCAGAGAGTATGCAGCTAGGAAGAGTCTCCACTTAGTTAATGTAATTTTAATGGTGCAGTGGAGAAACTGGTATCAGTTTGAAGTATGATGAAGTCAGCAGCACCTCTGCTGTCTTCTGGTGGGTGGTGCATGGGGTTAGTTATTTGTAAAGGTAAAAAGAGAGGGGACCACATTGATAAAGCAAAAAAGTCAGGTTCCAAACAAAAATGGAGTGGAATTCCTTGTGAAGGAACAGATGACCCATTTTCCTTTGTGTTCAGGTTGTCATAGCAGGAGAAAGCTACATTTAAGTTCTAAAACAGCTGGAGTAGAGGTGGGCGAGGCACTTTCAACCTATTCCCACATTTGTTAAGAATGGAGAGTTCAAGATTGGAAGAAATCCTCTGCTTTCTCAGTGAAATGATCCTGCCCCTGATAACAGTGTAACCCAGCGGAGGTCTGGTTCTTTTAACTCAGATCAGCTGGCGGGCAAGAGCAACAAGGAGCATGCTAAGCGGCCTCACCTTCTTTGCTATACATAAAGTGCGCAGGCCTCGCCTGGCGTAGTCATCCAAGTGCTTCTGGGTTTTCTCCCTTATTAGCATCTGTTGTTTTTCCAGACTGGCTCCATCTGAAATAATTAACAAAACACAGGTGTTCCCAACAGTCTGCCTAATTACAGATATATCTTTAAAATAATAATAGCTGAACCCACAACAAACGAAAGGCCTTGTAGTTTTGAATCTCAGATGCACATTTATAAAAGGGGCCCTCAGAATTAATCTTTCCCTTGTTCCTTTCTCCCTGGGGAGAGGAAAATACCAAGCACTTAATATAAACACTATTCCCACACCATCAATAACGATAACTATAATAATGTTATCAGTCGCTCATCAAGCACTTATAATTTGTTAAGCACTGGGGAAAGGCTATCCATAGACTACATACAGTATGACATTAACTCTCTGAGGAACCTATAAACAAGGTAATATAATCCCCATTCACTGAAGACTTACACAGAGAAGTCAGGTAACTTTATCAAGATACAGCTAATGACAGAGGCCAGATTTGAACCCCCAAAACATAAGATGCCTTCTCACCAAATCCTAGTGAGATTTTCCTGCTTCACCAAGTGTGACTGCTCTCCACACATATGTTTGTTTGCCTTCATATAACCATTGCAAGTATGTAGGCTTTTAATCTATGAGCCCTTCATATCACTACCCTTTCAGTTCTACATGAACCCACCTCGGGAAGCTGTGGAGAGCAATTCCATGATCACTGAATCAGCACCTTTCGTATACACCACTACTTGGTTGGAAAGGGGGTGCCGGACCACGACGGACATTCTTTTTCTCACTGAGTCGAAGGGCAGGATGTGCAGCAGTTGAAATGTTAACGGTCCTAAAGCAGCGAAGTCCACCGTGAGCTGCTCTGGGGTCCGGGACTGTAAAGTGCACTGGTAAGCCCTGGCAGCATACACTAGCGCCGCTTCATCTGGGCTCTCAGCCTCGTAACACAGATGGGGGGTCAGAGGCTGTCCCGGGAGGGGATCCCCCTGGACACAGGTGATGCCTGCATCACCGTTCTGTTTCTCTGTTTCTGTCGGGCAGGCGGAGCTGCTAGAACCCTGAGGGCTGTCTGCTGTCTGGGAGACCTCTTCCTCCATGGGGGAAGCCAGTTTCGTTCGACTGAAAAGCGAGAGTCTGCTCACGAAGGCGTTCGGGACCCCAGAAGATGGCTCTTTCCCACTGGCAAGAGATGGTGAACTGGATCTTCGGACAGACAGCCTCTGGAAAAGGTTTTTAATCTCTTCCAAAGACTTAATGGGCATTCCGCTCAGTGAAGAGAGTCTGATCTAGGAAAGAATTTGGGATGGTCTCAATAAGAATACAGTCAAAAACATTTTAAGGCAACTTGGGAGTCAAACTGAAAAAAAATTAGATACAAAGAGTTGCCACTCCCTGAAATAGATAGCAGCCAGCTTCATGCTTACATCTGCCACAGAAAATACTAATATAAAGAAAAAGAGCCATTATGAAAATGATGTGCTAATGTTGATGGCATTATGAATTTCTACAACCATTTAGGAAGAAATTAGACAACTTATAGCAAAATACAATCTAATATTGCTAGCAGTATGTGTACTTATTAGCAATTTTTCCTGATGAGCTCATTTAAAATATATAAAAACCCATCATCTTTATTGTATGCATCCTAGCAATAACAACAGAAAAATTCTAAGCAAATTAAATATCAATAATAGCATATTAGATTATGAAGGCCAATTAATTGGATCCTAAATTTTCCTCATTCAGCAATGCCCAAGGACTTAAAAGGTTTTCTTCTAAAGATTTTTAATTTTATGATAGTTTGAGGGACTCATGATGGTCAATTTTCAAGCTTGCTAGCAACTCAGAAATGAAAACTGGAACTCAATCACAAATGAAGTTTCCATATTCCATGAGAATTCTAATTAGCTCCTCCCTATTCACTGCCTTTTTATCATTACCTTGAAATAGCATAAAACTTAAGACTCCTGCATGCCTACAGAAATTTTATTTTCAGCTATAAAATATAACATTCTTTGGGGATAAGGTACTAATATTTCTTAAGCAGAAAACACCAAAAGATGTCTACTTTGAAATAGACGCATATGAAGTGTTACATTGGGAGAAAACAGAACATCCAGCAATTTATTCTCTAATTCCGTAATTATTTTTCGAGGGACAACTTTCTAGTTGAAATCTTGTAAAAATATAGTTTCTGATCAAATGAAAGCTTAATTGGAAGTAAATTATTTTTATGTTAAAATTGACCACCTCTGAAGTTGCCTAAAGAAAATGATCTGATGGAAAATTAAAATTTAATTGGGTTGTGTTGCAAATTGAATTTTAAGTGGATGTGCGTGAAAGGGAGATAGTTATACACCAGAAAGCCAGCACAGCAAGTGGTGAATCACCAGTTTCTAAAACAAGTTTTTCTTTTTAATTGAAAATGAATTTTCCATGAATTCTAAGCGACAAATAGACTTCAGAAATCCTGCTTTTGTGGGAATTGCAGAACTTTGGAATATTACAGATGTATTGGGTTTTAGGTTGGTCCAGTTAAAGCTTAACCCAAATGGTACATGAAAAAAGTACATTACCCTTAAACATAATAATAAATCCAATACTTTGTATCTTACTTGATGCAGTGCATACTATGTTGGAGGTCTCAGCAGTCTGAAAGAAAGCTTCAGTTTGGTAAAAAAAACTAAAGTGAAATGAACAGAGCTACATTCTATAAGAATTGCTCTCATCAGCTACCCTCCTGTGACTGCGCAAGCTACTTAACCTCAACTGTAAAATAGGAAGTTACAGGAGAGTAATGCAGAACCTAGCTCATGGGGTTGTTGGGAGAATTAAATATGTTAATACCAATAAATCACTTAGAACATTATAAGTGCAGAGCACAGATTAAGTGCTGTATAAATGTTAAACTGGTATTATTAGCTGCTGTTATTACTAATTATCATCTACATAATAAGACTAGTACATTTACATCCAAAGTTCTCTTCTGGAGGGTGACCCTTGTTTGCATTAGAGACCTTACTTTTTGTCGCGGTTGGTTAGGAGCAGAAACCACAACTGTGTTGCAAATTGCCAAAGCTATAAAGAAGTCGATGATGTACAAAGTCTCCGGTGGTGGATTTGGGACAAACTCATCCAGTGGGGTGAAGAGCTGAGGTGTAATCTGACTAAATTTGTCCAAAAGCCTGGTGTCCGGTACCACATCTGTTTCCTGGAGATCCAATAAGACAAAGTGTTATAACAAGTATCTAAAACTGAGTTAAATCTAAATGAGAAATAGCTTTTATAACCAGAATATGTGAAGCATGAAGCAATAAACTTTATTCTCCTCAAAAAGATTTAATGTACAAGATGTCATGAAAAGTGAATAGGGAAAGACCAAAAAATGGAAAATTCAGAATGTACACTAAGTGAAATAAGCCAGGCAGCAAAAGCCGGGCCTCACCTATAAGTGGAACTGAATGAACAAAACAAACAAATAAGCAAAACAGAACCAGACACATGGAAATAAGGAGCAAACTGACAGTGACCAGAGGAGAATAACAGGGGAAAGTAGGAGAAGGGGTCTAGTCAAGGAACAAACTTAGACGATCTTGGACATGGACAAGAGGGTGGGGATTGACTGTGGGAGTAGGGGTGGGCAGGGCAGGGGAGAGCAATGGGGGAAAATTGGGACAACTGTAATTGAACAACAATAAAATAAAATTAATTAATTACAAAAAAAGAATGTACAATATCAATGGGGTCTACCTTGACCATTAACTTACACGGAACAGGAGACAGGAACAATGCCTTTCACCAAAATCTAGCTGAATGAGTGTATTCTTACACACTGCCGGAGCTATATATGTTATTATGTCTAGAACTCTACTTTGGACATAGATTCACCCAAAAGCAACTGATGAGTATCAACTCTTAGTAAACTGAGGGCATTATTCATTACTATTGTTAAAAATCAATCCTCTAAAATAAAAATTACAATGTGCAAGCTACCAGATTTAATCAGCATTTCCCAGAAACATTCTACAAGACATTCCTAAGGGTTCCTCCAAAAGACTTCTCATCATCAAAAATATACAGCAATTCTACTCTGTGCCCTCCTCTTAAAGATTCTTCGTATGAATTGGCTCTTAACAAGTTCTGTTATTGAAAAAACAAAATACTCCATTTCGTTTAAGAGAGTGCTTCTCACACTTATTTAGGAATACTGGTTTTAACAAAGAATGTAGTAGTGGAAGTCTGTTTATAATCCAGTGACATAAGGTCAACTACTTTAGAAATTTTTCAGATGAATCAAAAGGGACTTCAAATCAAGCTCCCACAGAAACACCACTGTATTCTAGAGGAGTCCTAGGCACAGCTGGGGGGGTGAAGCATCCTGAATGCATGAAAACCAGGAGTGATTTAGAGGAAAAAGGACAATATGGAGATGCGTGATATTAGACTTAGAAGACTGTGGCATGTATTTTATACTTAAGAGTTTGGTGAGCTTTAGCACAGGCTTCGTAAGAAAAGAGTACAGGTTGGAAATCATATGGGTTTGGGTTCAGCTCGTAGACCCACTGCATACTAGCTAGTGGCCTTGGCTTACTTCACCCTCTCAGGCACATTTTGCTCCTCCAAATAACGGTCAGAATGACACCTGCCTCACGAGGATGGTGTATAAAGTAAAGGGAATAGTAGGTGGGCTGAGACCAGCACAACAGGAACCCATATAATGGAATGTTCCTCTCCTTTCTCAAACGACATGGTCAGCTTCAGGCAGGTTGTCAGGCTCACAGTTTTTTTCCATTTCTATTGCATTTTTCCCCATTACCATTTATCTCAGCTGTAGCCTTTTCCACTTCCACAATCACCACACCATTGTTTGTAGCTATGAGTCCTTTTTCCTTCTTTGCTCGATCCCTCCACCTCCCACCCTTATCCCCTAGAGCTGTCGTCTGTTCTCTATGAGTCTGTCTCTATTTTGCTTGTTAGTTCAGTTTGTTTATTAAATTCCACACAGGAGTGAAATCATATGGTATTTGTCTTTCTCTGACTGGCTTACTTCCCAAGTGTCCATCTGTAGATGAGTGGATAAAACAACTGTGGTACATTTCCACAATGGAATATTACTCGGCCATAAAAAATAAAATAGAAGAAGAAAATATTACCATTGCAACAGCATGGATGGACCTGGAGAATATTATGCTGAGCGAAACAATGTATTTTAAAGGTCCAAGTTATCCACTCTTGCAAAACATTCTTACATTTCTATTCAGACACATCTCTCTATGTGCTGTCCTGTGGTATAGGACTTAGCAAACTTTGACTCTTGCTGCAGTTTGATGGAATTCATAGGCACCTGTAACCCGGTGGCTGTTCATGAATGAGTGGTCCACATTTCCTCACAAGTCTCAAACATAGTAACGCTGAGCTGATTTCTGGGCTAGACCCTTGGTACCCGGAGAACAACCTTCCCTCAAAGTCAGCAGAAGAGAGTGGTAAAGCTTGAGAGACTTCTCACTCATGCTCAGTCAACCCAGGGATGCCTATGAAGCTTGCTGCATGAACTTTGTCAAGGCCTAAGATTATATTGTCATGTAGTGCTTGTGAGACTTCATGGCCTGGAGCAGTATTTCCAGAGGCATTCATGTCAGAATGTGAATACGTATTAAGCATTGCCCCCCAAGAGTTTCATACTAAAATAAGTTGAAGAAATGTTTAAATTAAACAGGTGTCTTTATTGCAGCACTTCTCAGAGAGCTTAATGGGTACTGGAAATCTCCAAGAAGAAGCTAGTATGAGCAGGCTTCTCAAATTTTGTATCTTAGAGACACTTGGTCTATGGAACATGTTTGGGATTGAGTGAGAGACCTCAGAAGTTAATACTAATTTCATTGTACCAATGATCTCTACATTGACTAAAAACATAAAGATGACTGCATTCTGAAGTCCATCTCAGACTAATGAAAGGTTTGTAATGTACGGCTTTGTGACAAATGCTATTGATGTAAATCAATCTAATACATCATCTGGGGGATTTGATGACAGTGTGGCCGACAGCCTGTGCCATGACAATGAGAATATAAGAAACATCAGAGCTGGGGTCAGCAACACTGTATCTACAAAAGGAACCATCAAAAGAAATTTGAGAAAAATCCAGAAACTCAGGAGCATATAAGGCCCAAAAGCATCATAAAACAATATATAAAAGAAGATTTAAGGAAAGATCCATGTCAAAGTGAAAAAGGAGCATTCTTCCACTTTAGTTGGTCTCTGTAAAATAAGTCAACCCCTAGTGACTAAGATATTTAGTTGCTAAATTGAGGAGAAAGTATAGAGTTACCACATACAATTCTGATTTATATGACTGTAGCTACAGACATTTTCCCTAGGATCCAAATCTTCCTCACTGAGACCCGTATTACAAAATTGACTTTGGGTCTTCTTTTCTGTGATGGACAGTCTCTGACTTCTCTGAACTCCTATTACTTCGAGAATCAGGCCCACACCACCTTGCTTTAAAAGATTCTATGCACATGTACTTCTCTTCCCATAATTTGTTAAGTTCCTTTAAGGGAGAAGCCATATCGATCTTTGGATCCCTAACTCAGTATCTGGCATGTGGATAAACAAAAAAAAAGTTTATTGTTGTCCATCACTATCAAACACTTGCTGGTTTTACCTTCATAAAGAAGGCCGTAGATAAACAGACTAAAAAAGATGTTACTCTTTAGAAAACAAATACATAAACCCCTGTCGCTTGGCCTCAGAAAGACATTTTTTTAAATGCAGAGAAAATTTATATTCTTAATTAGAGAATGCAGAGCATAATGGGGACAGCTTCCCATAATTAAACAAAGCTTTATCTGATTTCATGGTGGGAGTCCAACATCTTTGTCCTGATCTTATTATCTATTTCAAATTTTAGATTTCCCTCATGGTTCATATTATGCCTTCCTACCAGGCTGCAGATTTCGTATTCAGGTTACTTTCTTTTTTCCTCCCTTTAAGTCCAAATTAAACAAACACTAGCCAAGACTCTTCTTTGCCCTCTAGGAATGTGTGCTGAAGCTTTTGGGTGGCCTTAATATATGCTGAATGTTAAGTTTCTTTTCAAACAGAGTGACAGATACCTATGTTAACTGTTTTGCAAAAGCTAAAACGTCCATGGTTTAATAATAGACAAAGCTACTCTATGCTGGAGATCAAGTTGACCAAACAGCTCTAATGGCTGTGCCCTCTTCCCCTAGTTCCACTGCCATCATCACTCATGCCAGGGACCCACACCTCCACCTCTGCCACTTTGGTTTACATATGGACACAAATGCCTGGCTTCCTCCGATTCTTAAATACCATAGACATGGAGGGAAAAAGACAAAGGCCAATAACCACACACTGACAATTCCTACTCCACATGATGTTCTTCTGTCCTCTGGTTCTGAGCCTTGGCACTCACTGTTCGCTGTCTGCCCCTGGTGCCTTTCTTTCCTTTTCTACTCTTGAAACCCCTACTCATTAGTTTAATCCCAATTCAAGTTCTACTTCTTTTCTGCAGCCTTTCTTGATCCCTCCCTAGCCCTTTAGAGTGGATCCTTCTTTTCTTTGTGACCTCACTATACTTAGTATCAGCAAGTACTACTGCATCATGAATACAGGATTATATTTATTTACATGCCTGCCTCCTCTATTTAGAACAAAACTGAAGGATAGAGGCATGTCTTACTCATTTTACATCCCAGTGTCTAGCATTATGTCATTTTCTTCCGTTAATCCATTCATTAACTCATTCATCCCACAAATACTTATTGTTGATCTATGGTGTCAGGAACATTCAAGTAGAGGGGGTGTATAGGATGAATGGGATCCTGGTTTGCATGGAACTCACACTCTAGTTGGGGGGTGTGAAACACTAACCTATACACAAATACTTAAGATGCTTCTAGGTTGGGACAGAGAGATGGGGGGAAGTGGTGGAAGGAAAGTATTTGGATGTGGGAGGAAGGGAAGGTTTACTGAAGGGGTCACATCTGGTTCAGGCTTCAATGACAGGAAGGAGACAGCCATACAAATATCTAAGAGAACAGCAACCCAGGTAGAATGAACTGCATACTTATTGAATGAAAACCTCTGGAGGATTAAAGAAGTGTTAAAAAATGGCTTAAAAAGCAAAGGTTTCTATTTCTAAAATAAGTAATATGAACCCAGTACTCACAGGCTCCAATCTGTGACGAGAAGATGACAGAAAAGAAAAAGGCTTTGAAACGTACCGAAAGGCTTCTGAATTTCCCTATGATTCAGATGTATGTACTTACCTGTGTACAAGATAACTCTGGTCAGCTTTGCTGAGAGTGAGCCCGGTCCATATACTAAGGCAGGCTTCTCCAGGCTCAGACATGATTGGCCCTGACTAGAAATTGACTTCTTTTTTTTTGGTCAGAAATGATATACTATCTCTTACTATAGGCGTAACCCCCAAATTAGGAATTTGTGAAACTGTTTATACTTCTAATTCTGTGTGTGGCACTCAAACTGAACTGTAATTGTGTGGTCTCTTCTCTGGTCGAAAAGACAACAGTGTTTTGCTCTATTCTAATGACGAGGATGTCCTGTTATTCATTATGGATGGAAAGGAGTCAAGCCATGCAGTCACACTTACAATGGGGCTACTGAAAGCAGCCTGTCTGGAGTGAGGCACTTCGCTGGCTCCTTCTCCACTTCCCACAGCGGAACAGCTCCCAGCAAGTTGATTCGAGGATTTACTTCCCAAAGCCCTGTTGGGAACCGTCCTGCAGCTGGGGGCCCTGGGTTTTGCCATATTGCTGAGGGTGTCAGTGGGAGTGTCTGCAACATCCTCCTCTTCAGAGACAGCTTCCTGATAGGACTCTAACCTCCTGGCTGAGGGGTAAAAATCACACTGCGTCATTACCTGAGAAGAACCACTTGCAAGGTGAATGTCAGTCATTGACTTGAACAGTGATTCCATACCATCTCCTCCTTTTCCAAGCCTGGCCTCCAACATCCCCTCCCCCAATACCCTTAGTTAATGAGCTTACCACAAGGAGAGAAGTAGAAGCAATCAGATAAGAACTCCCTTCTTTTCCGAACATTGAATCTACCAACCAATCTGCAGCTGTACCCAAACTCTCTGTCTTGCCTCTTCCTGCTATGGATAAAAGATTCAAGTGCCAAACTCTCTACTTGTGATCTGCACCCACACCTCTGGCCTTCCCAAGGACTTCGCCCTTATAATTCTCCCCTCTTTCACCCACTCCAATCTCTTCGCAACTAATCTCATGGCTATCTGTTCCTATCTCTCCACGGACACTGCTCTTGTCAAGGTCATCCATGTCACCAAGTCCAATGATCACACATATCTGTATTTTATTTGAACTCTTAGTACTATCCAACAGAGCTGACTATTTTCTCCTTGAAATGGCATTTTGTTTCCCTAACACCACACGTACCAGTTTTTCCTCCTATTTACAATGGCTGTTCCTTCTTAGTTTCTCTTGCACCTCCCCTCTTTCTGAACCCTCAAATACTGGGTTGCCGCAGAAGCTCCCTCCCTTCTCCACTTATAATACTCTCCCTTGATGATGTCATCTGGTCCCATCTTTGAAATATCATCTCTTTGCACATGATCTCCAAACTCATACCTTGAACTCTGTCTTCTAATTGGAATCCAGAATCACATATCCAATTCTTCATTTGATGCTTCTGGTTGGATGTCTAGGAGGTTCTTCAAGCAGATTGATACATGTCTCACTCCCTTACTTCCCACACTGAACCACAGTATTTACTATAAATCCTATCCTAGCATTTACAACCATCTATACACTATATATCTTATTTGCTTCCATTTTTACTATAAACCTCAAAAGGGCAAATAATTTTATCTGTTTTGTTAATATATCCCCAGAGCCCAAAGCAGTGTTGACAGATACTCAATAAATACTTTTGAACTAGTAAGTGATAACTTACTCTTTCTCTGTCTTCCCCATCTCTGTAAATGGTACCTAACTAGTTACTTATGCCAAAAATCTAGGATTCTCCCTGAGTCCTCTCTTCTTCCCCAGCCCCCATAGTCAAAGCATCACCAACAGCTGTCCATTACTCATCCAAAATACATTCCAAATACCTTGACTTCTCTCCATCTCCATTATCTTAGTCCAAGACATCATCATCTCTTAACTGGACTAGTGTAATAGTCTCATGACTGGTCTCCTTGCGCCTCAGCAATCCATTCCTCACAGAGTAGCTAGAAGGATCTTCCTAAAAGATAAAGCCCAAAACTCCCCAGTGGCTTCACAATTCACTCGGAATAAATTCTGAACCCTTTTTTGGCTTACATAACTCAAAATGACCTGACCCCTGCTGACCTCTCTTACTTTCTTGCCTCTCCTTCTTCCACACTTCCACTAAAACTCAGGCTCACTGGCCTTTACTTTAATTTAAAAATTGCCCAGCTCATTTCAGCCTGAGGCTAGCCTAGCTGCTCCCTCTAATTGAAAGGCTTTTGCCCTTGAAGGTCAAGATTATGTAATTTAAATCTAGGCTCTAACATCCCCCTTAGAGAAGCCTTGCTCAGTCATCCAACCCCAAATAATTTTTATCATATCATCCCATTTTAATTCTTTGCAAAACACTTTTTACTATTTAATATTTTTCTTGATTTAAAAATTAATGTATTTGTGACTATTTTCTCCAACAGAAGCTCTCTGAGAGCAGGGGCCTTATCTGCCTTGTTTATCATTATGTCCGGTGTCTGGAATACACAGTCGTCGGCAGCCGTCTGTCTCGAGAGACGATGGTGTAGCTTCTTAAGAGTCTATCTGCACCGCCGAGAATGGCTGTGCAGTCCAACTCGGGAGTGACACGGTATCTGTCTCCTCCCGTGTTGAATCGACATCTTGCGATGACGCTGGAGTGTCCTCTCCAGTGAAGCTGAAGCTACAGAGTCTGGGCAGGGTGATATGGAGGGTCTGCTGTTGCCCATGCAGCAGACCCCCCCCTCTCTTCGCAGCTGAAGGGTCCAAGGGAAAGACGGAGTCAATACAGCTTGGCTTCAGGTGCGCCGCAGGAGTTGCCGGTGTTGACTACAACGTCAAACCGCCTTAGGGACTCTGGCTCCGGATTTTCTGTCGGGGTTTACTCCCTTAGCCTTTCCCCTGAAGAGGTATGCCGCAAGGCAGCGGAGGTTTTTTGGAATCAGAGTTTTCCTTCTCTGATGTGCCCTGACTGGAAGATCGAACCAGCGACACTTAGCTCGCAGGCCGACGCTCAATCCACTGAGCCAAACCAGCCAGGGACAGAATACACAGTAAATAGTCAATAAACACGTACTTCTTGGATTGCTAGTTGTCTGTATGCTGCTTAGTCTATGGACACAGTTTCTAAGTTGCAAGGTTTTAAAACATAAAATGGTTTGTCACATGTGTTTAGTTTAATTACATATGTGTAAGGGGTTATTTCCAAGCAGAAATATTCTTTATGGAGATATCTCTTAAGTAACACTTTCACTAGAAAACCCCAAAGGGTTAACTTGTTTTCATTTCATGAAAATAATATGTCTTAGACTTAATAACATATCTCCCCAGAATTAAGTTCTTAAGAGAACTGGCCTCTATCATCACCCCCTTCAGCATCAGTGTGTGTGTGTGCGTGTGTGTGTGTGCACGTGTGTGTATGTATGGACTCATTTTTAAGCCACTGCAGGGTGAGGTGTCTAAGTTTAACACTACTGGCAGAAATCATGATATTCACAATCTTACTAAGATTCATAAAAATTGACACAAATATTTAGTAAAGAAAACATAAAACTTGTAACAAGAAAAGATTCCTTAAGTAAAGTTAAGAGAACGTGGTAGGCAGAACTCTAAGACAGCCCCCAAGATTCCTATACCCACGTGTACACGCCTTGTGAGTATGATGGGATCTTACTTATGTTTTAGGGCAAAGGAAGAGGGAACTTGAAGATGTGATCCAATTCTTATTCAGTTGACTTTGAGTTAACGTAAAAGAAGTCGACCCAAAATGGATCTGATCTCATCAGGTAAGCCTTTAAAGGAGGTGTCAGTCCTTCCCTGAAGTGAGAGAGAATCAAAACTAGAGGTTCTGCTGTTGGCCTTGAAGAAGCCCAGTGCCATGTGTTTGGCTGCCTCAAGGAGCTCAGAATGACCCCAGCTGCGAGCCAGCAAAAAGCAGGACCACAGCCCCATAACCCCAAGACTCAGAATTCTTCCAAAAATCAGTGAGCTAAGAACAGGCTCCTGAGCCTCAGATAAGATCATAGTCCCAGCTAATAACTAGATTTTAGTCTGGTGATAGACCCCAAGAGACTCTTGACACATGGAAACCATTAAGATTGTATGTTTGTATTGTTTTAAACCACTAAGTTTGTGGCAATTCATTATACAGCAACAGAAAACTAATAAAACCACTAAATCACAAACCTGGAAAAACATTTGCTTCATGAGAAGAAAGGGATAACATTAGGGTTGATTAACAACCGGTTCAATTCAAGTGCACAAGTGAAAATGGACGCAGGCCACAGACCACTTAGACTGGGGCATACAAGCTGAACATCAGCACTGACTTAATGGATACCACCCCTCCCCCACCCCCGACGGAATACTAAGAATAAGAACAACTCTTGTCAAACAGGAAAAGAACATGAAATTCAAATGACCAATAGATATATAAAAAGTTAAATATCTCATTACTAAATTACAAACTAAGACAATGAAGTACCAACTGTATCTATAAAAATCACACAGACTAAAAAGAGTAACTTCAACCCATTATGGTTGGGCATGAGAGATAGGCATTTTCTTTTATTTTATCTATCATAATTTTTAATCTTATTTGTCTATTTTCTTGCTCTAAATTCTAAGCTATAAGAAATCATGGACTAACGCCCATATTAGGAGCTCACAAAATATTTTGAATAAATATGTAATGTTAATTGAAAGTACTGTTATAATAGCAAACTGAGCTTGACCATAAATAATGCAATACTATGCACTTAATGTTATGAACTGATTTGCAAAAAAGTTCACAAGATACTGTTGAATAAAAGAAGAAAATTGCAAAATATATCGTAACATGTTCTAACTCACAAAAGGGAAATATGTAAATATATATGTTCACATATAGAGGAATATGCATAAAAAAATTGATGGTTATTTATTCACCAGACTGTTAATGGTGGTTAACCTTTAGAGAGTAGGGCTTTTAACTTGTTTTGAACACTTCTCAGAATTATTCTCATAGGAGCAAATATTACTTTCCTAAATAACAAAATTAAAGTTTAATTATTTAAGAAAAACTTGTAATTTATGCATTTCCTTCCTCAGTGTCAGCAGTTCAGCTCATCTTATTTACTCTTAAACTATGTGATCTTAACCAAGAATCCATGAATACTTATGGGCTGAGTGTTGGGGTTAGGGGAAGCCTGTAGTCCCTTTGGAATTATTTTCAAAATATTTTTTAAGATATGGTTTATATTTTCATTATATTCTAAAAAGCACCTATAATGCAATATCATTGCCACCACCTAGAACCCCAGCCTCTACTTCTATTGGTAATTCACTTGCCTTTAAAAGAAACCGTGGCAGCAGACTCCTTGACTTTGACCTACTAACTTCTGAAGGGATGGAAATTAAGCTTAATGCTCATTTGGATGATTAAATATCCAATGCTAAAATATAGCACTTCTACACTAGAATGATCAAACCTTCAGGTGGGTATAAAAAGATCAATATTAAGGTTGGTTTTTATATACACCCAACACTCACCATTTTCTTCATGACAGTAATCAAAGCCCGCCACACTGCATCTTCGAAAAACCATCTTATTCTCAGTGAGGGTGCCTGTCTTATCAGAAAAGAGGTACTGAATTTGTCCAAGATCCTCAGTGATATTCAGGGCTCGGCACTGAACAGTAGAATCTATTTTCTCATTGTAGAAATCCACATCACTTTGAATAAAATATATTTGGCCAAGCTTCACAATTTCAATGGAAACATAGAGAGAAATGGGAATCAAGACCTAAAAAGAACCAAACAATTTTAAAAATGTAAAAGGGGGAAAAGAAAAGTTGAGAAATCAAGTATAGCTGGATAAGTAGTAAGGATCTTAAAATTCTATGATGAGCTTGACAGAAATTACCTGGAACAAAATGATCATGGTCCAAAACATATAGAATCCTGCCAACACAGGTGATATGACACGTCCATCAGGCTCAGGGATATGAAAAAAGAGTACACTTTCATATCTACTCAACCAGATTCCATGGCCTTTCAAAAAATACACAAATATCAAATGGATGCTATATTATGTAAATACAAGAGTTTATTTCTAAAACAGAGATGAGAAGATTTATTTTGGTTGAACAATTATTTTTCTTGGAAACAAATTCAAATTCAAAATTCTATACATTCTCTTGTCCCTGTCTCTCTCTACTTAAATCCCTTCCCGGGTCCCTTCAGTACTATGGATGTATAATTGAATATCATCAACCTTAGTGCTTTCAGGTCAAAGAATGAGATTAGGATTTCAGGGGAAAAAATCATTGGCAAATAAAGCCTTCCTTATGTTAGTCAGACATTCATATATTATTGAAAGTAAAATACTTTTAAATGAATATGTTGCTGAAAAGATGTCTGCAAATAATGAAATTTTACTTACCCAGTGCACCAGTTAAACACATAATAACCAAAAGCAGAACACACCAGAGGACGTCTGTATTTGCTCTTCTTTCTAATTTGCTGCGCTTATACCTGGGGCCGCTGTTGTTCAGCATTGCTTTGGTTTCATGGCCTGCATCAGAAACCCAGTATGTCAGAGAATAATGTGCAGGTTAAAGTCAGGTAGCAAATATCATATTTTAAAATCTCTGTGGCAGATAATTTCACAAAAAGTAGCTATAGAATATATTTTGTTAATTTAGTTTGCTTTTGTAACCCATTTGGGAAAACAGAGACAAATGATTAAGTGTATCATGACAAAATTTCCTTTCTCTGCTTTGAAGACTGCATTCTGAGTGAGTAGAAAAAATATTAACTTGTAGAAAAGCGCAGAGGAGACAGTGGTGAAAACCAACCTGCATAAACCACAATGCCCACAACAGCCTCTGTGTTTCTAATGGTGCATCCTCTAAGTAATAAGTTTTCTTTACTGAGACCCACACGTTCTTTGTTGGAATGTTCTCTGTAAGAAAGACAGCATATAGGTCCATTTTTAAATAGCAAAAGTGGGGATATAAAAATAAAAATCATGATTTTGAGTTTTATTTAATAGAGTATTAAGTTAGGCAGTTCACAGGAAAGTTTTCAAATCTCTGGGGCATTTGCTTTTGTTATTTCAGAGTTATCTGCTTCGGCTGGGAAAAAGTTGTAATGAGTTTCTAAAAACCACTGTGTTCTATTATTCATTTTTCGGTCAACTTCTAGTTTTAAAGAAGCTCAAAAATATTTCGAATAAGGAACTTGCTTCTCTAGTACAAACTGGACTCATATTTCAGGTAAATAATAGTTGATGAGGGAGAAGTTATTGATAGAATTGGAAAAATTACCATTTCAATCTGGATGAAATCAAGAATTATTGTAGGCAATGAAAATTGGTGATTGCTAAAGTCGTTAAGTAAAAGGCTGATGGGGAACTTCATAATAAAAAGATAAGGCTGACAACACCAATCATAACTACCAAGAGGACAAGAGCATACCACAGGCCTCCATATATTATGGGATAGGATGTGTATATCTCCATGAGAATCTAATCAAGTCTCTATCAGGGCAACCCAACCTGGGGTCTATGGCTTCTGAGGATCTGTGAAGCCTTTGAAATTGTATGCAATATTTCCTGCATCTGTGTGTATGAGCATAATATGTTTATTTTCTAGGGAGAGGAACTATTTCTTTTATCAGACCCTGAAAGTGACCCTGGACAATTTACAGGATAATAAGAGGGCCAGAGAAACATGTCAACCACCACTGCATGGATTCGGACAATTAAATCTAAAATGTGGTAAACTCTAGAGACAATATGGCCTGATTCATTCAACAAATGAAAGGCACGGGGGCAAAAGGAGGGGCCAGGGGTACTCAACACAGGCAGGGTGCAATCAGTTCAATTTGAAATGTGGTAAATTCTGTATGCTACATGACCTAATTTCTTGGGAAAGGAAATTTGGAGACATACCAACTAAATACAATGTGTAGACTTTGGTTTGATCCTGATTAGAATAAGTTGAGTGCAAAAATATTTTTTGAGATAATTGGAGAAATTTGAAGAAAGACTAGGTATTAGATCAGGGGTCCCCAACCTCTGGGCCATGGACTAGTACTGGTCTGGGCCTATTAGGAACCAGGCTGCACAGCAGGAGGTGAACTTGAATGGAATGCACTTGAATCATCCCAAAACCATTCCCCCCGACCTCCACACCAGTCTCTGAAAAAATTCTCTTCCACAAAACCAGTCCCTGGTACCAAAAGGCTGGGGACCACTGTATTAGGTGATGTTAAGAATTTGTTCTAAGTTAGATATTATCGCTATGGTTTTTTAAAGTCCTTTTCTGCTATATATTCATAGTGAAGTATTTACAATGAAATGATACAATGTAGAAATGGGGAAGGAAGTAGGGGTGGGGATAATGAAACAAAATGGGAAAAATTTTGAAATAGTTAAAAAGGGGTCAGGGGTATGAGTGTTGTTTATACTTCTCTTTCTAATTTTGCATGTTTAAAAATTTCTGTATTAAACAGTTTAAGAATTATCAAAGTAATTACTTGATTAAATTGCCATGGTGGCTAAAGTACAGAGCAAAAGCTTTAGAAAATTTTAAAAAATAAGCAGAAACTAAGGTATTTCACATAGTTTGAAAATGCCCTCTTAACTTCAGTACTAAAATTAGATTGCCTTCTAAGCAATATACTTCAGTCTATAAGTTGTTGTTTCCTTACATACAGAAAAACTGTCATTATTTATGCTATCCTTGCTATCTGGAATTACAAGGAAAAAAATAAAAACACTTTAGAGAAGGTTTCGAACCACAAAGAAGGAGAAAACTAGCTATCGTTTGTAAAGCACTTTCTTCTAAGAAGTGCATTCCTTCGTATATATGGGTATATGTACAAAGAATGAATCACAGGGTCATGGTCAACACTAGAAGTGTCCTTGTATTTAATCTAATTCAACATCCTGGTTTCACAGATGAGGAAGTTAAGTCCCAACATTCACGTTCCCAGGCAAGCACCACCCAATCCTCATCAATATAGCATGCGGTATCCATAGAACCCCTATAGGAACAGATTTAACATACAAAAGCATCACTTCCAAAGTGCCTTAGTAAATATTAATTGTTTTTCCTTGGGATCCTTATTTTTCACCATGGCATCACTCTAGGTTACCATCATTAGATAAAGCCCAGCTTCTATCTTGCTGCATCTGCCCAAATGCTAAACATGTCCTGCACCTGATGGGTGTGTGATATTTGGCATTATGGCATGGGACCTTGGATTCTATATGAAACAAAGACTAAACACATAGAGATCTCATCCATTCAAAAACCTACATGACATCTGCTCTGTCCCGGCACTTCCACCAGATGCTGGGAATAGAAAAACAGTCTTGGCTCCTGTGATCTAAGATGAGGTGACTGACACAAAATACATAAGTGTAATAAAAATATTATAGCTATTATGATAGAAATTTGATAGCTAGCATACAACGTGGGCACAATCAGGGAGGAAGTCAGTTCTGCCTGAGAGTAAGAAGATAAGAGAAGGCATCATACAGAGAGTGAGCTTGAGCATCTCTGTTTTTGTTGATTTTAGAAAATAGGGCACAAAGTAAGAAAAGCACAAGGAGCTAGTTCAATGGCTAAAAGTAATTCCACAGAAAAATCACTGATTCTCTCATTAAATGCTTCTCTGAAAGTTGGTAAGCCAGCTCTCAATATAGGCATCGACAGAGCACTAAGGAAGAAATAATCTGAGGGAGAGGAGGAGTGGAGAGTATCTTTTAGTTTTGGATTCCAGGCAGAAGACTACTTCATTGGTCAGACCATACTAATCAGAAAGGAAGGCAGCGCATCTTGAAACAGACATCAAAGAGCTTATCATGAATGGAGGAACCAAAGGGCAGGCAAACATGGCGTCTGGGAGTCCAGGGACAAGTGAGAATGTGGAGAGCCAGGGACACAAAGGGCCTAGGGACTAGCTAAGGGATTTGGGGCAGGTGCATAAAGAACTTAAGAGGCTTAAGCCAGGCATGAAATTAGGTAAGACCCTAAAGTCTAGCTGCACAAGCAAAAGGGATGTGGATACCACAAGAATGCTCTAGAATGATCAGTCATGATTTTTCATACTTCTTAGACATGTTTCCAAATCATTAACTAACTTTTGCCAACCACAACTGTCCACATGCTACTCTAATTCCACAGAAGGACACTGTCCTATCATGTCACTTAAGCTGTTAGTTTTGCCCAAACACCTCCTTCCAAACAACTAACATGTCTTGGGCTTAATGCGGTGCTTATATAAGACATTCTTGCACCAATGAAATTCTAGGATTAGTTTAAGAACAAGATTTTGTTGTTATTTTAAAAATATACACAGGTGAATATTTACCAAATTATTAAGACATATAAACATATGGCTATAAGTTTTATCAAAATAAATATAGTTGTAACACACAATTCCACTCACACCCACAAAGGTAAGTCATGTATCACTCACAGGAAGCCTCGAAATCTGTTGAGGTCATTGTTTGGACTTTCACATTCTATCCTACTGGAGAATTTCTCAGGATCAACTTCAGAGTCCTAAAAATATATATGTATATATATATATTTTTTTTTTTAAATAATTAAACAAGAGGAATTCAAGGTTAGACCCTTAAGTTTCAAGTATTTATCCTTTCATCCATTCTTAAGGTAAAACTAAGGTGTTCTTGCCACAAAGTTTATGTCACAATTTGCCCAAGTGAAGGAAAGCACAGCATAATTATGAATGAATAAACTGGGTCAGAATGGTCCTACAGCAAACATCAGCAAGAGATGAGAACGTCTGAATCATATACTGGAATCCGTGCAGGACTCTGCAGAAGAGAGCTTCTTCTACCTGCACAGTAAACTCCTATCTAAAAGGCACTGAAAAGGTGAAAATACTTTGTCTTTTTTCTTTGGCCATGTAGGTAGTTTCTGAGACTAAATGTATATATGAAAACTTTGAGCACATATACATTTGATCCCAGCAGATTTTATTTCAAAGTTAAAAAAATAATCTGGACATCAATAATTTTAGAATGTTTTATAAAACCAATGAGCAAATAAGCAAAGTGTGTTTACAGAACATAGGCACTATGAACAAGCCATGCCAACTCTTTATTTTTATAAGGCTTTTTGGCTAACAAAAAATGCTATTGATATAACTTGTGAAGTATTAATATACATTTCATAGCAAACATATGGAAAATGTGAGTTATGATCATATAATTTGATTTGCTAATAATATTTTGAGATCTTTCGATGTACTAGAAGCTGTATTATGAACTTTAAATATATTAACTAATTTCTTTTTCCCAGCCCCATATGGTGCTATAATTAGGTCAAATTACAGATGACGAAAGAGAGACACAAAGAGGATCAGTAATTTGTTAAAGGTCTCAAAACAAGAAGGTATGTAGAGCCAGGATTGATTACATGAGGTCATGGAATACCAGAGCACTAACCCTTAATTGAATCCAAATTGGGTTAGTTAATTAACTGGAATCACCCTCAAAGTAGGTATTTAGTAGTATATAATAAAATTCCAAGCTGTACAAGATTTTTATAAATGTCTTAGGTACAGGAATGCTTGCAAAAGTGACAATAACAATAAGTTCAGAGGCATATCAATTAGAGGATCTAAACACATAGGTTAAAAGATGGGCCCAGTGTGACATCAGGTGATGAAATTTACTAAACATAAGAGGATTCTTTGGCTAAAACATTTTCTGGCTTACAAGTATAAGATGAAGAAAATCTGACCTAGTACTAGTTCATTTTAAAAAAACCCATTAAATTTGAAAATATTTCATCTTAAGTGCTTCCAGAGAAAGGGAAGGAAAACTGGTATTTAGGCATTATGTCCGATGCTTTTACATATATTACTTCAGTTGAGTCCCACAGCTATGCTATGAGAAAACAATGTTTCTATTTTAAGATAAAGAAGCTTAAGCATAAAGTGTGTCAGGGACTTGCTCAAAGCCACGCAGTAATTAAATGGTGAGCTGGAATTCACTGAAACTCATGTTACTTAATATAACTTCAAAGTTCTTATTTCCCTCACCACAGCACTGTGAAAGGTTTAGAAGCTCTGACATGAGAAGCTACAGAAGTCTTGAAAGGCCTTGGGATATAAGTAATTATAGATTTTTAGGTACAATGATCTATTTATGTCTTCAGCTTTGATAATGTAGTCTAAGCTTAAGAAAGATAAATTAGGAGGTGATTATTTCTATTACAAAATAATTTTCCATACTGCAAAATAATTCTTTTTTTACTTAAATTTATTGTGGTGACTCTGGTCAACAAAAATTATCTAGGTTTCAAGTGTACAATTCTATGGTACGTCAGTTGTATATTATCACATTGTATGCCCACCGCCCAAAGTCAAAATAATTCTATTAGGTTCCTTTAATTTAGTTCCAAAAAATATATATGATTGCCAGACTGAAATGTATGAACTCCAAAGTCAACGATCCTATTTACAAATTATAGTATACTTCCACTGAGGTTGGGAGCTGAATTAAGCCTTTTGGGATTCTATTTTTTAATGGTAAAGTAAATGTTAAAATCTATTTATCTATACATATAAAAATAAGCTTAGTCATTTTCTAAAGAAGAAAATGTTAATGTCACCAACTGAAAACATGTTATTTACCTGCTCTGCATATCCTCGAGCCACCTGCCTCTGTTTTAAATTGCTCTCTCCATCAAGACCAGAAGTCTCAATATGACAGATTCCATCTGGATCAGTGGAAAAGAGTAAAACCATATCTGCAGGAATGACCTCGTTACAGGAAAGGCGAATAAAGTCCCCAACAGTAACATCTTTCCAGCATCGATCAAGGTATTTTTTCTCTTTCCTAAAATTGAAAAAAAAAAAAAAAAGTTTAAATAGAGTATCAAACCAAAAACATATACAGTAGTGTTTAAGTTTCACTATATAACTTAAAGCATGTTTAAAGTATTAGGGTGAATTTTATTCCATTAAATGCTAAAAGGGGAGCCAGAGAATTATAAAATCTAATTCCATAACACACTTTATCTGAACATTTAGTTACTACCTGCTAAAACATATTTTTCAGCTCTTTTTTTCCCATGAAATTTTGAACCATTATGCTGTTTGAGTGTAAATCTGAAATAAAATTAAAATTACTATTTGATGGGTTTATTCATATATGTAGCACTTGCCGCATCTACCCTGTGGTCAGGGAGGAGTCAAGGGTCTGGAAGTGCACAAGGCACAGCATCTGCTCTCAGAGGGCTTCCCATGTGGCAGATAGGATGGATAATTAAAGAAAACACACACACACACATAAAATGAAATAAACACCCAGATACAAGATTAAAAAAAAAATCACCCAGATACAACCACTCGGTTGGGTGTCATCCGCAAAGTCAAAGGGTTAGATCCCCAGGCAGGGCACATGCCTGTGTTGAGTGTTCGGTACCCAGTCAGGGTGCCCATGAGAGGCAACTGATAGATGTTCCTCTCTCACGTTGATGTTTCTCTCCCTCTCTTTCCCCCTCCCTTCCCTCTCTCTAAAAATAAATAAATATTTTAAAACATCATTATACAACCATATTAACAGCTTTACTTATCATTTAATAAAAATACTGGTTAAACGTCCTGAATCTGTTGCAACTGATTTCTACAAAAGAAAATGGCAAATTTTATCTCTTTTCCAATGTAGTTTATTCATTCTATATATTCAAAGTTTTTAAAGAAATGATACATTGTTTGAGCTTGACTTGCCTTATATACTCTGCTTTATGTTAATGTTTTTGCCAAACTTCTCATGCCTTTTCATGCCAACAACATGAATCATGCACCACAAAGCATTTTCCTCAGAATGGAATGAGGACTTTTGTATTACAGAACATAATATCAGCTAGATAAGCAGCATCTCGCATACAATGCTGCCAAAAAAAGTTGGGAAAGATTGTTGCATTACCCTATTGCCTCCCAAATAAACAAAAATACACTTATTTTAAAGATAAAGATTTATTTTTTATTAAATTATGAGGTTAAATATTTAAATTCATTTTCAAAGAAGCCTGGGAAATAGTTATATTCTAAGTTATATCACCTGTATGTTTGAAAAACTAA
Organism: Furipterus horrens; assembly: GCF_987537825.1. NCBI lineage: Eukaryota > Metazoa > Chordata > Mammalia > Chiroptera > Furipteridae > Furipterus > Furipterus horrens. The sequence continues at coordinate 188,328,455 of NW_028327172.1, forward strand.
CACATCAGCTTGAATAGAAATGCCACGTTGGGACAATACTTGTATAACTTCTGCTATACAGAATTATATTAGATATTTCAAGAAATTTAGTTTAAAGGCCTAACTTAGAAGTACATTTTTAGAACACAATCTCCCAAAATACCTAATGCACCAGGTTGAATTCAACTAAAAGAAATCCTTGACTAGCTATAGTTTATTAGCTCACAGAGAAAGGCAAATCAATGGTTTATTTTGTCTACCAAACTTTTCCCTAATGTTTGTGCACACCAGTTGACTCTTCCATGGAGGGAGTTATCAGAGAGAATATAAAAAATGTAGGCAGAGGTCATATTTTGAAGGTTCAATCCTACATGCCATACTTTTGAGAAGGAATTTCATTCCATAGAAAATGTGGAGTTACCAAAGGTTTACGAGAAGAAGAAGAATGTGAACCCTTTTCTATCTGATAATTTCTACATCAGAGTAATGGATGGATTGTTGGGTGTCAGGCTAGTTAGGGGCAGGAATGGCCACAAAATCAATGGAAAGTTACTAAAATAATTCAGGGCTAAAGATGAAGATGGTCAGAATAAAGGCAGTAGCAATAGGAATGAATAGCAAGGAATTAAATCAAGACATATTTGGGTATAAGATGCAACCAAGCTTTTTGACTTACTACATGTAAAGGAGTTATCAAGGATGACACTAAGGTTTCCAGCCTGTAAGAGGGAATGATGAACGGTCCTTTTACTATGTCTTGGATTTTAGAAACAACTGGTTGCATCGCAGGGGAGGTAATAAATTCAGTTTGGAAAGTTTGCATTTGAAATGGGATATGCAATTAAACTGTGCAGAAATTTGAAGTTTCTGATCTGACCTAGGTACACAGAGGCCAGCTGACCCCACGTAAGGATATGTGATTTCTTAGGGAAAAAGACTTCTAAGTGAGAAAGAAGTGAAAGAAGACCCAAGAGAAAATTTCAGAGAAATTAAGGGGCAAGAATATTCCAAAAAGGGAGCAATCGTGGGGGGGTGGGGGTGGGGAGCCCAAAAGGAGTCATGCCTATGGTATTTGGTTATTAGGATACCTGCAGATTATGGAGAAAGATGACATTTTTGATAGGGAGTGTGAAGAAGAGAGACCTGAAGTGAATCAAAAAATAACTGGATCTTGAAGAAATAAAATATTTCATGAAGTTTAGCTATGAAAAGAATAAAGGGTGAAAGTAGTAACTAAAAGGAAAGTCAAAGGACAGAGCGTGAGAGAAGTGTGCATGTACATGGGATGCAGGGAAGGAGCCTATGAAAAAAGGCAATGCAGAACAACCTAGAAAAGCAAACAAACACACATTATAGTCAGCTCTAAACTAGCACTAAACAATCAGCAATTATTTATATATAATAATTTGTATTTATGTTTTAAATATTTTATTTATTTATTTACTTTTACAGAAGGGGAAAGGGAGTAGAAAGAGAGGGAGAGAAAGAGCAATGTTGCAAGAGATACAGTAATTGGTTGCCTCTTGCATGTCCCCGACTGGGGACCTGGCCTGCAACCTAGGCGTGTGCCCTCACTGGGAATAGAATCGATGACCTTTTGATTCGCAGGTCAGTGCTCAATCCACTGAGCCACATCAGCCAGGGCTAATAATTTGTATTTAAAATATATATAAGAAGAGTGTTTTCAATTTGCTAAATTTGGTGCTAGCTGGGTAATCTTAAAATTGAACAAAATCCAGATTTTGTTCAACATATAATCATTATAAAATACTACTTCGTACAGTTATTTTTTGAGGGTGAGACTCTATCAACATTTCATCTCTTTATCCCTGGTATATGACAAGGCCTTAAATGTCATCAAATGATTCATAGCATGGTTTTAGTAAAATGCTCTATGACTTTAAAATGAAAACCATGGGCTTTTACTATTACTTTCATTTTTCTATATAATCTGTAAATTTTTCTGGTAAGATTGTGCATGAACATAAAATTAGACATGAGTATAGATTACACATGACTATAAGAAAAAGAAATAGAAGTAAGTTTTCTTTATCTAAGTACAGCTCAGATCATCCAGTGAAGAGGAAAAAGTTATTTTCTTTGTTTTCTTTATAGAGCTTTAAAACAAATGTTGGGAAAGCCACTGAAGAATTCAGAATCCTACAGGTTTCACCTTAAACATCACTTCTTCCAGGCTTTCCCTAACCATTTCCTCTACATCTCACATAAAATTGAAGACAATTCAACTATCACAACAAGCCTTTGAACTATTTTTTTTCTAAAACAAAACAAAAATTATGTCACCTGGTTGAACTCTTCGTCAGTCAAAAGAGCCTTAAATTTGTTTAAAATATGCTTGTTTATTATAAAACTAGACTTGAACCTAGATAGTTTGGTAACTAAAATAGAACAGAATCTCTAGTCTGACAAATTTAGAGTTACTGCCTTATGCACTTAAGACTCTATATGAGCACTGAAGTCAACCCAAGAAAAGTACCAAATGCTTTGGGATCTCAGAAGGTAGAGGGACAGCATCTGTCCGAAGGATCCTGTGAGGTCTTCTCAAAGGCAGAAATAGGTGCCTGCCTTTGGTCTCAAAACTGTCTTTTAGCGCTTCACTTTTTTCTTCTCAAAAGGAACTGGTGACTTTGAAGTTTCACTCTGTAGCCTCTCCTTCCTTCCAGAGCTTCTGTAGTGTTCCTATTTGCCCAATGGCCATTTCCACTTGGAGGTCTGTCTTGCTATCATTTCCAGTTCATTACCTGAGGTGAATTTAATGTTCGCTATTTCTATCAGAGGTTCTTTTACCTTTGGAAGCTCAGAAATTCGCCAAATTCAGTTGGGTTCTTCTTCATAGTATCTCTTCTGTGAACCCCTTTCTGTATTTTGCATTTATCCCCAGTGATGCCCTGGATTGATCAGTAGAAACAGATCTACTTTATTAGTAGGGGCTCTTTCCATGACTCGAGGAGACCAGTATTCCTAAAGCACCACATTACTTCTTTTACCACACTACTTCTCCATTCAAATCATGGATTCTCTACCACTAAAGGAAAGTATCTATGATGGCTAATTTTAGGTTTCAACTTCATTGGACCATGGATGTCTCTGAGAGTGTTTCTGGAGGAAATTGGCCTTTGAATTGGTGAACTGAGTAAAGCAGATGGCCCTCCCTGATGTAGGTGAGCATCATCCAATCTCTTGAGGGCCTGAATAGAACAAAAAGGTAAAGGAAGATTGAATTTACTCTTTGCCTGACTGACTGTTGAGCTGGGACCTTGGACTTCTGACCTCAGTGCTCCTGGGTCTCAGGCCTTCAGGCTTGGACTGAAACCTACATCATCAAGCTCTCCATCTCTCAGGCTTTCCGACAACACTGCCAGCCTTACTGGGACCAGCTTGCAGATGGTGGGACCTCTTGGCCTCCATAATCATGTGAGCCAATTCCTTATAAAAATCTTTCTTATTGGTTCTATTTCTCTGGAGAACCCCAACTTATACACTGTTCAAGCAGTAGCCAGCACAGAATGCCTTAAACTTCCTCTTTAACTTTTTATTGCTCATTATTGCTCCTTTTATTTCTTTGGTTATTCACCTCAGGCAAAGTTAATATATTCACTACCCCCAAAATACTCCATAAACCTTCCTACCTCTGAAGTGAAAAAAGTGACACCATAAACTTGTTTGTAAAGCAATTAACATATATGATTCAGAAATCTGTTCACAAAATTGTTCTAAGAGATGACTTCTTAAAAAAAATAGACATAGTTCTCATAATTCCAGATAATTAAATTATAAACTTTGCAATTCGTTTTCATAAAAGCCCCATGTGTAAGGCTTAAATATATTCCTCTTTTTTTGATCTAGTAATTCCATTTCTAATTATAATGATAAAATGATCATAGATCTTCCAAACTTTTGTATAATACTCACTGAAGCATAATTCTCAAAATTATGTAATATGGAAATAGTTAAATAAATTAAGTCATCTGAGAGACAATGCAGCTATTAAAGCGCTTTCTTGAAGAATAAAGGCATGGGAAATGCTTATTATATAATATTAGGCTAATAGAATGGGAAAACAATAATGTAGCATTATCTCAATTTGGTAAAACAGACACACAGTCTGCAGAGGACTTGAAAGAATAAGCCACAGTGTTATAAACAGTTGTTTCTGGACACTAGCATTGTAGGTATCATATAATTTGTAAATGTCGTCGGCAGCCGTCCGTCTCGAGAGACAATGGTGTAGCTTCTTAAGAGTCCATCTGCACCGCCGAGAATGGCTGTGCAGTCCGACTCGGGAGTGACATGGTATCTGTCTCCTCCCGTGTTGAATCGACATCTTGCGATGACGCTGAAGCTACAGAGCCTGGGCAGGGTAATATGGAGGGTCTGCTGTTGCCCATGCAGCAGACCCCCCCTCTCTTCGCAGCTGAAGGGTCCAAGGGAAAGACGGAGTCAATACAGCTTGGCTTCAGGTGCGCCGCAGGAGTTGCCGGTGTTGACCACAACATCAAACCGCCTTAGGGACTCCGGCTCCGGATTTTCTGTCGGGGTTTACTCCCCTAGCCTTTCCCCTGAAGAGGTATGCCGCAAGGCAGCGGAGGTTTTTTGGAGTCAGAGTTTTCCTTCTCTGAATTTGTAAATGTAGGTATATATAATATATAGTAAAGTTCAAAACTCATCTTAACGGCCTTTATTCTTGACTATGTAGGCTTTCTATTTCATAAATACTGGAAATACGAGTCTCTAACACAGCAAATATGCTTCTGAAAAGACCCCCTATTAGGAATGGCCTCTGTTCTTGCGGCGCCGAGAAGGGTTTTACCAGCTCTATCTTTGTGCCTCCCAACAAAACATCCTTCTCCATTTTTCCGAGTCCCTTCTCTCTGCCGGTAGCTCTTGTTCTCTCTTCTTCATATTGTATTATGTTGTTCAAATTCTTTACCATTTTTCATACCCCATCTTCTCTAATCCCAAACTGTAACATCTAGGATTAAAATCTATCTGCTTGTTTTCCTTCTTATGGTTTGAAGTTTAATTCTTCCAGTTCTGCTTACAAGTTATAAAAGGGTTTGACTCCTGGGTTGACAATGTCTCATACACATTTGTCTTCCTGTGACACATGAATTAATTGCACTGTAGGCTTTAATAAATATTAGTTAAAAATACCACCACTGTCACAAAAAGCATCCTGCTCACACCTAATGGAGAAAAAGTTACATTCTGCATGTTTCTAAACGATACAGGCGTATTCTCTAAGACGGCTCCTATTCCACTTACCTACTGTAAACTTTAGTTACCAAGTTGTTGATCTGTTTGTCAATTTTGTATTTTCGGTAATCCTCCAAGCCATCTTTAATTGCGATAATTGTAAGGACCACCACCAGAGGCAGCATCGTAATTTCCTTTTGGAAGGCTTCTACCAAAGGCACCCAATTCAGGACGACTAGAAACAGGAAATATAAATTGGCGACTCTGCAAAACAAACACACACAAGGAGGTGTTTACAAATCACAAACACCTAAAGCAAAAGAGGCAAAAATACCCTAGGGTGTTTCTGACAAATTTCTATTAGTTGATTTTAGATGCTACTGAATAAAGAACTAGCAAAATCTAGCAAGTCTGAGTGAATAATGTATTAGCCCTGTAGACATCTAGCTCAAGGCATTCTTTAATAAATGAGAGGTATTATTTATTAAATATATAATATTTATATTATACTGGAGTATAATATATTTATATATTATATTATAAATATAAATTATAAATTTATAATTTATAATTATAAATTTTATAATTATAAAAATTATAAATATAATATTTATATATATATACTGGAGTATGAGTCTTTGGTGTGTAACACATAAAGCATAATAGGAAATATTATTTTCTTTTTAAAAGTTAAAGAAATTAGAAGAAATTCAGTGTTAGAGCATTGTAAAAATAAATTTTTAAATAACCCAACTTTCTACCCTTTAGAAGTTAATTTGTATGTCCAAACATTACATTTAAACAAGGCTCTAAATAAGTAAACAAGCCTGAGAGGTTTTTTTCCCCCTTGAGACCAAACCAACCCTTCTATTTCTGCTATTCAAAACCACTTATTCAGGAACTTCCATCATTCTTCTATTTATATATTTAAATACTCCTCCACTGACCTTGCAGGTAAATTCAAGCAGCCTTTTTTCTTAAAAGAAACAAAATCTCAATGCTGCATAGGCCCTTGAATTTTTATCACTTTTTTTTTTCCTGTTAATCTATACACATTTCTCCTTCCTCACCTCCAACTCCTTTTACTCTGAAAATTTCTTTCTTAATCCTTTTTGCTATTTTATCTCCATGTGGACTGCATCCAAATCTACAGTGCTGGCCCTGAACTCGTCAAGGTTCAGATTCTAATTCCATCAAGTGCGCTAGATTTCAAACTCCATAAAAGACAGAAACACCCATAGTTTTGTTTTATTTCATTTTATTTAAGTAATTAATTTATTAATTTATTAATTTTAGAGAGGGGATGGGAGGGAAAAGAGGGAGAGAAACTGATGTGAGAAAATTGATTGGTTGCCTCTCCCATATGCCCTGACTGGAACGGAACCCGCAATCCAGGCATGTGCCCTGACTGGGAATCGAACCAGCAACCTTTCGCTTTGCGGGATGACACCCACCCAGCTCAGCCACACTGGTCACGGCCACCCATAGCATTTAAAGCCATTAATTCAACAGATTAACATTAATACTTAAAACACATCCACTGTTCAATAAATGCATATGGAACACATACAGAGTGAATGATGAGAACATTGAATGCTGAGAATCTCTGTACTCACATTAGCATTTTAACTCAACATTTCAAAAACAAAATAATGTTCTAGCCAAGTTTCTTTTTATTTGTCTTTAATTTTTCTGTTAATCCTCCTGGTCCTCACAGCTCAACATGATCACTTCATCTTTTTACTTAATTCCTCCTGCCTAATCTATACTACCTGAAACAGATTATCGCTCTTTTCATTCCCACATTGATCTAAATTCAGGCCTCCATTACAGCTCACCAGGATATGTACAGTATCTTCCTCAAAGTTCTCTCTGCCTTCAATCTGCCTCTCACTCTGTTAGTCAGAAAGGATTACTTCCAAGGCCTCAAGAGAATCCTCTGTGCTACTGCTTTTCATACTCCCTCCTCCATCTGAAATGTGCTTTGCTGACACCTATATTTTTCTCACCCACGCTCCATAATTAAGTTCAAATGCCATCCCCCCTTCTCCCGCTATAACTGTCAGTATTATTTCTTTTTGGAGGTTTCCATTCTACTTCGCAGCACTTTCTAACACTCATCACATCCACTATGTCTCTTCATTGTTTGTATACACATCCCGTCTCCCTTGCTAAACAGCAAAGTCCATAGAAAAAGAGCACCATTTAGACTTGCGTTTCCTTTGGTGTTTAAATTCATAAGAGAGATTGGATATATATTAAACTGAATTTTATTGTCATTTCATGTAAGAATAGCTTACATTTGCATTTGTTTCAGAGCTCTAGCTCTCCATATTATCAAGAGAAGATTAAAATAAGGCATGGTTTAATGCAAAGAGCACATGAGCAAGAACGAGGCAACGTAAGACGACAGCCACTGTTCTGCTCCTTATCACGGGCATGACACTGGCTCCACCGCAGTGTCAAACCTAGTTTCCGAATCCATTATATGAGGATAACAATATCTTCCCTGATCAAGAGAAAGCATCTTACCAACTGTAAAGTGCTATGTGAATGCAAGCAGTCATCATTCCACAACAGACCCTACCAGAATTGTCAAAAACCACGTCACAAGTCTTAGGTAACATACAATGTTATGAAAATGAAAAATCATATATATCATCTAGAATGACAAAAAAAACAACCTAAGGTATTTTTCAAAAATCAAAAGTACCTGTGAAATTGTTCAAATAAATTTCTTGGCACAAAATTCAGAAGTGTGTACTTTGTCGTGCGTATTCGGTTATTCACGTAGGTTGCAGAGAACTCTTCATACTCTTCCTTGAAGGGCTGGAGGTGGGGAACAACAACCCGGTGCTTTCCTGCCAGCCTGGGGGTCTGAGAGGACTTGCCCCCACAGGCAAGCAGTGAGGAATAGTCGTACGGCCTCTCGTCATCCTCCCGGTGTGCACCGCCTGTCAGCCACTGCCAGTGATACCTGGCCCATTGAAGAGGCTCAGTCATGTCCAAAATGCAGTGAGATCCAGGCTGTGCAGGTGATCTGGCAAAACAAATAAAAGCCCATTAAAACACTTCTCAAAAGCTTCCGGAAAGTCTTAAAGAATAGTAAAGATTGTAAAACGAGAATTTATTTTCTGTACCAAATAAATATACGACCCAATGGCTCAAGGAATAAATGGGAAAGTAAAACTAGTATTTGGAACTCCATGTTAATAAAAAATCTGTATTAAACAAAGGATACTCCTTCTGCCTCACAGGCTGATCTTCTGATCATCTAAGTATCAAGAGACAGAAATCTAAAATGCCATACCATAACTTGAAGCAAGTAATTTGGGTCAAATGTACACAAATCTTTTAAATTATCTGATCATCAGTTTTCTCTTCTTTGAAATGGAATACTGTACTGCATGTGTCCGGAATTGTTGTGAGGATTAAATGAATACGATGTAAGTCACCCACCATAAAACCTGACACAGAGCAAGCAGTCATTAAAACACTTCCTATGAAGATTACAAAAATGGTCACAAATTCTTTCTTTCCCTGTATGCACATCCCTTCATACATCAAGTTGGAGAGTCTCTCTACCCATTGAATCTCGACTTGACTGTGTGCTTTGCTTTGCTCATGAAACCCTAGTACACATCACACAAGCAGAGGCCTGGGATGTGCTTGTTCATGGGTAACCCACTGCCCTTGAGAACCCTGTGGCCACTACCATGAATACACATGACCCACTTACCAGCTCTGCACCAGTCAGTATGTGGGTGAGGCCACTGACCACCAGCTGACCACTAACTAATATGTGAGTGTGCCCAGATGACACAATCCAGGACAGAGCACAGCCCAAACTGCCAACTCATCAAATTGTGAGACATTTAAAGTTACATCACCAAGTTTTGGGGTTATACGTTATAAAATAAAATAAAATCTAACTCTTAGACAATGTCTTCCATATTTCCAAGTTTTCCTCATTTGCCAAGAAATTCAGCCCTGCCTGGAATGTAAGCTCATTAACTATGGGGGGTAAAGCTAATATTTATTAAGAGTACACTATTTTACAGCTGCCCCAATCTTTTCCCCTTTTGCTCTCCTCCATCCAGCCCACCCCAACTCCCCATTTTAACAATAAAAAATCTTAAAAGATAAAATAAAATTGATAATCCAAACAAAAAAATTACAATTTTATTTTTTTCACCTTTTAATGTTTTTTTTTGGTATTAAATTCACAATATATTATTTCACTGTATATAATACCATATATGTGCAAGCCAATCATTAATAACAGAGTAATTCATTACTATTATAAAAAAAAAAAAGAGTGCACTATATGCCAAGCACTTTATATGCATTATCTTACTTAATGGTAACATCAGTCTGATAACTCAGGTATCATTGCTATTTTACAGAAGAGGAAGTAGGCTTAGAGAAATAAAGCAACGTGCTGAAATTCATATGGCTAGTAACTAGGTAAAGCTGATTCAAACCAAATCTTCCTAACTCAACAGTTTCTGCTCTTAACTGTTCATGTGCCTCATTTATCTTTACACTCACAGTATCTGGCACTTAGTAGGTGCCCAAAAGTTCACCTGGTAGCTAATGAGCATGCCAGCAAATTAGCAAGGGGGGGGGGCAAGATCTGGAGGCCTCGGCGCCTATCCTTATGTTATCAATGACATTGCATGTACTTATCATCCTAGATTGGAGCTCTTGGAGATAATCTAAACTGTTAACAAAACTCTCCAGAAGAAATTTTACTCAGGTGGCCTATGACCTCACCTGGAGAAAAATTATATTACGTGCTAGAAACTACACTAGGCTAGAAATACAGGCATGATTAAGACCTAGATCCCCTTTTCTGGGAGCTCAGGGTCTAGGTGAGGTGAAAGGCATCTAAATATATAAATGCAAAACCAAGTGCAAAATCGTATTCAAGGTGCTGAAGTAGTTCGGGCAAATTATTTAAATGTGCTTCCTTCCAAAGCTTCATTCTAACACGTCTACTGAATCTTTTCTCTGAAGTGCTGTACTAGCCAGAAATTAATAGTTTCTCCCTAAGGATACAAAAACTATATCGAGCTTTCATGGATCTGAAATCATAAATCATTACAAAACGGCATTAGAAGATTTGCCCCAATAATAATCTAGTATTGTTAGTGAGTCAATGTTTTTAATAATTCATTCTTGTTTACACACTTGTTTATTATATATTGGCCTTTAAGCAATCCAAGAGATTCGTCGGCAGCCGTCCGTCTCGAGAGACGATGGTGTAGCTTCTTAAGAGTCTATCTGCACCACCGAGAATGGCTGTGCAGTCCGACTCGGGAGTGACACAGTATCTGTCTCCTCCCGTGTTGAATCGACATCTTGCGATGACGCTGGAGTGTCCTCTCCAGTGAAGCTGAAGCTACAGAGCCTGGGCAGGGTGATATGGAGGGTCTGCTGTTGCCCATGCAGCAGACCCCCCCCTCTCTTCGCAGTTGAAGGATCCAAGGGAAAGACGGAGTCAATACAGCTTGGCTTCAGGTGGCCGCAGGAGTTGCCGGTGTTGACTACAACGTCAAACCGCCTTAGGGACTCCGGCTCCGGATTTTCTGTCGGGGTTTACTCCCTTAGCCTTTCCCCTGAAGAGGTATGCCGCAAGGCAGCGGAGGTTTTTTGGATTCAGAGTTTTCCTTCTCTGATGTGCCCTGACTAGAAGATCGAACCAGCGACACTTAGCTCGCAGGCCGACGCTCAATCCACTGAGCCAAACCAGCCAGGGGGAAATCCAAGAGATTAGTTAGATAGTATTACTTCATCACTGCATTTTCAGAAAATAAGTTGAATCACAAATAATAATCTTCTAAAAATCCATCAAATCTTTAAAAATTATATGATCTAAAGAAAGTTACTTTTAATGGGAAAAATTTAATAGCTTCCAAGTGTGTGTATTTGGATACTGACCCACAATACAATATATAGCCTCCAGTATTAGTGAGAAGAAAATATCCGTAAAGTCAGTCTTACCAGTTTTACACTAGTAATGAAAACAAGAAAAAAAAATAGTTCTGTCCCTATCAAATTCTGTCCTTTGGAGTTTGCTGTCTAAAATATTGGCTCAGAGAGGGCTACCTACATCAATAAACTTCGGTCAAAATAACTCTCAGTCTCTTATTAACAAAATTTTTCACAAAGTCTTCCCCTGAAGTGAGTTGAAAAGCCTGGTTTTCACTTCATTATAAACAAAATAGTTTCTTATCCTAGATTAGTGGACATTTAGTCAACATAAAAAGGTCCTTGAAATTTGGTTGTATCAAAAACATCTCTAGCTCCTGTCTCTGTGGCTCAGTTGGTTGGGTGTAGTCCCACAAACCAAGAGTCTTGGGTTTGATTCCCGCTCAGGACCCGTGCCTAGGTTGCAGGTTCAGTCCCCAGTCAGGGCATGTACAAAAGGTAACCAATCTATATTTTTCTCACATCAATGTTTCTCTCCCTCTCTCTCTCCCTTCCCCTCTTTAATTGGAGTCTGCCTGGCAACCAACTAGTTAAGGATAGTAACAGCATCTCCCAACTGTTCCCAGGGGTAAGTAGAGCCACCCAGGAGACAAAAGCTCTAAGGAACAACTTAGTGTGAAGTATTTTTAGTATTTTTCAAGAACATCATTCATAATCCTAAGATTTTGCCCACTCTACAAAGGCTGATTTGTTACAATTTTCTGATAATAAACAAAATGGTTCCATGCTTTGTTTGACCCGATTTTATGCCACTGATTGGAACCCTGCCTTGGGAATTAATAGTGTATTCTTAAACACACGAAGAACAAAGTGCTTCAAGTTCAATTATTATCACTTAGAACCAGAAAGAATATTTCAGGTCTAGATACTCTGCTCCGAGTGAGCTGCTGCCCACAAAGGGAGGGAGATTTAGCATTTCAGGTTTTTTTTAAAGTCTCCATTATTAATTTCATTTTTCACTTAAAAGCAACTACTATTGTACAAAATTTTGAATTACAAAAAACTCTGCTGGTTAGTGATGAAAAAATACCATTAAAGATTAACACTAAGAAAAGGCCTGCGTGTTCCCAGGCGGAGCATGGTAACCTAAAGCCCAACATCACCCAGAAATGCAGTGTCAAAGAACACCTGACTCTGGACACCTTGCTTTAATTAATTGGTATTAGCGTTTTAACTAGAATTTTAAGGTTAATCAATATGGCCACAGATCCTAAAAATCAAGATTATTAATATACATGTTAACATTGGGAGAGAGGGGTTGAATAGGAGGTTAATACAAACCAAATGCTATATATACCCAAGTTGTAATACTATTTCACAGCAAGACAATAGAAAAATAAAAAGTTTGATTGCAAGTAATCATTTATCACCATCACAGAAATATCTAAGTACTAAAAATATATATGTGTAAATTTCTTTATAATTGGCACAAGAAAATTAGAAACCAGTTTTACTTATGCAATAAAATTTAGCAAATTATATAATTCTGGTAATGGGATTGGGAATTGCTGTAATATATTGGGTATCGCAAAGTGGGAATAAAGAGGGAATAGATGAAGATTGTTAATTTTTCTTTCTTTGTGCAATGAAATGTACTGATTTATAATTTTTTAAAATTAATTTTCAAGTTTTTAAAGGAAGAGGTTATGATTAGAGCTATGAAACAGTCTAATGCTGCCCTAAGCATTAGATGTGCACGATGCTACATGATCCAATATTCTATTCAATCACAGAAGCTGAAAAAAAACCTGTAATTAAAGTTCAAAAATCTATAAGCTATCATTTTTAGCCATAAGATCAATTAAGATCAGAAGTAAAGAAATACAAACCAAACATTGCTTAGAAAATAAGTACATAATAACACTTCTATAATAATTACTGTTTACAATATACATTTCACATGTCATTCACAACTTGGTATGAAGTTTCACTTCCAAGTTTCAGAGGAAGAAACGAAAGGAAGAAACTCAAGGCATGCAATAATTGACTCCAAAGTCACGCCTTTCCAACTATACAATTCCATTTATATATAAAATTTAAAAGAATCAAATATGTTCGTTTAAACTCATTATTTCTAATTATATTTTTCTAGAAGACATTAAAAACTACAATCCTTCAGTAACAGAGTGTACCTAAAGTATTAATAACAGGTACTATGTTCCTTCTTGTATACCAATGTATTTGAAAGCAGACAGTGCTTAAAAACCCTGTTTCCCTTAACAAAAGCTTAATGGAAATTTTGTAGCAGGACTGATTATCAAAGGTAAATATGAGATAATGAATTCCCTTGGGCCCAATTAGTATTTAAAAATTTCTGAGGTCATCACCAGCCAACAAACAGCTTGAAATATATACATGAACTCACTTGTCTAAAAGAGAAAACATGTATAGTCTTTTCAAGATGCTTTGAGTCCATGGCTGTAAAATTCCAGTGTGCATCAGAATGTGCTGAACCACTGTGCATACACCCATGTTCCTGATTCAGCAAGTCTGGGGTGGGGCTCAAGAATCCACATTTCTAATAAGTTCCCACATGATGCTCAAGCTGGTCCTTGGAACATACTTTGAGAACCAGTACTTATGCTAAGTAAATTTATTTCAGTATATAAAGTTGTAATTCAGAATAAAAAGTTGATTAGATAGCACTTCTGTTATTGGGCAGTCCACCTCCTTTGAGTGTACAGACCAAAGCTATGTCCCAATGACTTGACTGCCAATAAAAGCAGACCCTCTCATCTAAGGCTAGAACTCACTACAATAGTGAAAATGTAGTTGACACACCAAAATCCCCAGCAGTAGGTGATGAGGCCCTGAGGACTGATTCTTTCTGCAGAGTTAATACAGTTATAATCAGTTTCAACCAACATTTCCAAAAATACGGCAAGGGAGAACAATGGGTCCCAGCCTTGACAGACTTATAACCTTCTCAACCGATTAGAAATTATTAACAAAATAACAAAGTTCTTATATGCTCCAAACCTTGGAAGAAAGAGAATGTACCTATCAGGATCAATAAACAATAGAGAAAAATATTATAGTTATTAGGAGAATTTTCACAGCAGACTCATGATATGCAAGTCTTCTTAACCTGTATGTCACAGGTAGCCCTTTCTGAGCACAGCGAGCCCTAAGAGAACTAAAGCTGTTCCAGTCTGGGTCACCTCTGACCTACTTGTCCAGCCCTCTCTTTAAGAAGCTTATTATCCCAAGGAAACTGATTCCTTATCTGACAGGTAATAAGCAAGAAGGTGGCAGGAAGATCATTTGATATCTTTGCTGGTTTCTTTATTGCATCAGGTGTCAAGGTGATATGCTGACATGGCTCCCTTAGTAATTATTATCCTGCTATTTATAAAAGGGTTTTTCTCCACCCCAAATAATCTTTGGAAAAGAAGATAAATACAAACAGTTACAGGTGTAGCTAATATGGGCTTTGGTGATAGCCAGGGTCAGTTTATACAGTTGGAAAACTGTGGATCCTAAATGATGGAAGTCACATATCCTCAGAGATCTCCACTGTGTGGGAGGAACCATATTTGCAAAATAAAGTCATCTTAGAGCTCTCTGTACTATTTAATACTTTCTATTAAACTTCTTGAATGGAATTCTCAGTATAAGTATATATTTTATATTTCAGATACAAACAAGAGGCCAGGCAAGGGTATACACATCACCAAAAACATTAAAATAATTACTTTTGATAATTTGTGATTATCATCACGGGAAGAAGTACTATGTTGGTATATAAAAAATTACATCATAGTATCTTTCACTTATACACTAACAAAGAATTCCTTTTGATAGTTACATGATTTTTAGGATGCTAATGGAAAAAGGTCAACTCCAATCAAGCACATAGCCTGTATGCATCTTTAGAAAAAGTGTTTAAACCAAGTTCACTCAGTCCCAATTCATTCAACACACAAGACCTGCAAACCAAACCCTATGGCTGATGCTGGGCAAACAGAAACCAAAGACACTGTTCTACATCATAGCAGCAGCCTCTAACTCAGACTGAGGGAAGACACCCTCCACCCTCAGTTTAGAATTTTTAATTACATGTTTATTTTGAAAGAAGACATAAGTATAAAAGATGACTCTGGTATCTCAATGCATTGCTTTCTACTGGGAAAAGTCATCATTCATTCTTTTTTTTTTTTTTTTAATCCTCACCCGAGGACATTTTTTCATTGCTTTTTTAGAGAGACAGGAAGGGAGAGAAGGAGGGAGAGAGAGAAACATCCATGCCAGAGAGAAGCATCAACTGGCTTCCTCCCTTACGTGTGAACTGGTGATGTCTGCACATGCACCCAGGATGTATGTGAATGGACCAGGAATCCCTCGCACCCAGTCGGTGGACTAAACCCGCAACCTAGGCAGGGAGCCCAAATGGGAATCAAACCTGCCACCTTTCAGTTACAACCAACCAAGTCACACCAGCCAGGGAAAGTTACTCATTCTTAATGTTTCCAAGATATGTTAAATATAAAGAGATTCTTCTATTTTCTCGTGTGAGAATTAAGTATTTATCTGTCCATCCAGACACTGAAAGTTTTATAATCTCTCTTCTTCAATATATCTCAGCTTTTTCTTGAAGGGACCACACCTCCAATTGAGTTACCTTTTGCTAATGCTTAGACTCAAAACCCGTTTAAGCTAACAAAAAGGCAGAAAAAAATGTCACAGTGGTATGCGTGTCTCTCCATGTTACTGGAAACTAAAAAATAAAATCTCATCCATACTCATGGTAAATTACCAATATAGCGCAGTCTATACTTAAGTTAGCTGAAAATATATAAACATATATTGAAATTTTAATGATAGCGATTTTTAATAATATGTCTGACATTGGTAATCCTAGATACTCCAAAAACTTACTTTACTGAAATGATGGAATAGCAAGTTTTTGAGATTCAGTTATTCAACTCTAATACAATTATTAATTCAACAAACCTAAGATCATAACAATATCTACCATTAAAAAGACATGCCGAGCTTTGTGCTGGGAGAAATACACATTAACTTTAATACTGACAACAAAGTACATAGTTATATCCCCATTTAAGGATGAAAACAAACTGAAGCTCAGAGTGATTGAGAAACTCACCCAGTGACGCAACTTGGCAAATGGTTACCCACGCCTAATCCAAATGTGTCTGATGGAGTGAGAGCCTCTGCAACCAGCAGAAGACTCTGATTTAGGGCAGAAACATGTAAGCAATAAGTTGGTAGGAGGCACATAGTTTCTGGCAGCCTATCAGGGAATGTGAGGGTTGGTATGAGATTTAAACTTAAGTCATTTAGAGAGGAAAATACTAAAGACATACTTCATCTGAAAAACTAAAATTACTAATTCAAATATTTTTATTTACTTAATTTTAAAAGTCATCAGATGCATTCAATAGAAAGGTCTTTACATGTATCTGAAATATAATTTAACATATAAAAATAAAATGTACTTTAAAATAAATGATCCACTTTCAGTCTGACTTCAATATCATCTGACCCCACAGGAACCTATAAGCAACTGACCTATCATCTCTCACTGCCCCTCCTTCTTGCATGTCCTCATATCCCTGCTTACACATTTTTAATTTTATGGTCAACACTGTTATCACTTCCTTGTACATTCTTTCTATCCCTTAGGTCCGCTCTCACTTTTTTCTTGGCAAAGCCCTTACCCTAGTTTTAGTCAAATCAATTACATCAAATTCCTATATACTCTTTTCCAGTACCTATAGGTTGAAAGCACCAAAAGAGAAACACACAACGTGCCTGATCAGTGTCACTTTAAATTCTTGACCATGAACTTCAAGTTGGCCCCACATGTCAACTGCAATCATACAGAATTTCTAGGCTCTTTGCTTTCCCATTTTAATAGGCAACTGTTTCATACCTGCGCCTCTAACTTCATATCTCCCTCCCAACTTTCTTTCTGCTCATGAACTTGTTTCTATTTTACTGAGAAAACTAAAATCATCAAAAGAGAATTTCTACAGGTACCCCTATGTAACTATCCTCCAGCCTTCAGACCTCTTCCCCAAACCTCAGACTCATATCTCTGACTGCCAACCAGATAGCCCATCTCCCAACAGTAACACGAGAAACAGGGAGCTCCCGACAGCTGAGGGCAGCTTCATCCTTCCAGACACTCAGCTCCAAAGCCTTTGCATCATCGTGGAGTCCGGTCTTCTCTCAAAACCCACACACAGGCAGTCAGGAAATTCTGTTGGCCCCCTACCTTTAAAATATATCCAGAATCTCATAAATTGGCATCACTTCCACCACTAACACCCTAGTCCAATACTATCACCTGGCCCTGTTAAAGCCTAAGTTAGATGTGACATTTCCACAATTTAAAACTCTCTAAAGGCTCTTCTCTTAGTTATAAGAGCAGCTGCCAGTGCCTCACTATCTGCGTCCCAATGTCTTCTCAATCTTTTACCTCCCCTCCTTCCCCCCACTCTTGCACAGCCTTGTCTCAGCTGCCCCTATGTTCCTTCCCTGTTTTATTTTTCATAGAACTCACAGCACTCACTAATAACATGCTTATTTTTGTATTTCAGTTCTGCTGTCTTCCCCCTTCATTAGAAGAGGAATGGCGACCTTTTCTGTTCACTGATATAGCCTCGCCTTAAAACAGTAAGTACCAGGCACAGTAGACTTTCAATGTGTATTTGTGGAATGAATATAGGAACGAATGAATTAAATAACGCCTCTCTTACATGCAGACTATCTGTGACAATCTTATATACACTGGCTCTAGAAGTGATACATGCTTAGTTATTCCATGATACATTGTTACAGCTTTTATTATGCATGTTATTACAGTTCATATTAAGGTCTATAGCATGTCATCCTACAATAGCCACTAACAAGACTGTAACAGGAAGACATAAAAGAGGAAATAAAACAAGCAGAATCTGTTTTTAAAAATAGCCAGTGATTTCAATTTCACTGTTAAGACGTTTTTCTCAGTAACCTTTTTTTTTTTTTTCCCCAGATAGCTTAAGCTTTACTTTTTAAGTACCAAAACAATTTCATCCAGGATGGGAACATTATAAATGTGTTCTCAATTTTCCTCTACTTTACACAGCATTTTAAATAAATTTTCTTCTCTGAGAATTCAGCACCAATGTGCTTAGCATTACTTATTGCAAAGTGCTCTATAAAGTGATGCCTTGAGAGTCTTCAGAAGCATATTCATAGGTTTTCTTCCAGTAGTTGAAGACTTCCTCGTTTTGAATGCTCATGTCTAATTTTACAGGTTTGGATCTCCCTTGGCTGCCCAAATATCTGCCTTTATCAAAACTTAACTCGTACTTCCAACTACCTTAGAAGAGTTAATGAACACATAAATAAACTGAATTAATGACCTCAATGGAAAGGCTACCATGTGTCAGCCATGCATTTTCCCAGGCACTGCGGTCAAAATGATGAAATGTCCCATGTCAACTCTGTGGTTCCCACCTTCAAAGAATACACAGTCCAGTATAGGGATCAGGTATGAACTTCATCAGATTTCCTCATTACGTGAAATTCCTCAGAGGTTAATCCTTGCAAGACAGGCTTTAATATGTTTATGGTCATCTTTCAGAGCAGCAAACACCAAGAACATTAAACACTAACCAGCAGGTAAACAAGTAAGTTCTGAGTGCTCATTTTGAAAACTAGAGCCAAAATATCTTTTTAAGCTGGCAGAAGAACACAAATTGTCTAGTTTGCTATCTTTATTTATTCATATAAAAGAGGACAAAATCTAGCTCTTTGTGATAAGCTGTGTGTGTGTGTGTATGTGTATGTAAAACATGGTAAACACAGTGGATTGATCCTACAGGTTTGCTTTAAAAGGTTATTAGAAAGATAAAGAAAGGAGAATGAAATATACTTATTCAATATCTGCTTCCCCTACAAGACCACTTTTTTCACTGTTTTAATACTAAACTGGGCAGTTCCTGACACATGGCAAGTACACAATGAATATTTTTAAATAAATCAACTAATGTTCAGTCAGATACATGATGGTGTACTATGCATCCTAGGAATGTGAGTACTCATCAAACAAACAAACAAAAAAAATCTTTAGAGTTTAAAGGCCAAGCAATCAGTAAGTGTGAAAAATTATTGCACAATGATGGAGCGGGGTTTGTTGCTGGGATTCTACTTAATCAAATTCTATGCTGACCTTTGAAATCCTAGTTGGCCTACAGCTTTTGCTTACCTTAGTCATAGATAACAATTATATTTGTTTCAGACTTACTTCGTATTATATCAGTTGTCCCCACGTGGAGACAACTGTGCCCCCCCGCCCCCCACCAGGGCACACTTGGCAGTATCTTGAGACATTTTTCGTTATCACAACTGAGGGGGTCAGTGCTAATGGATAGATGCCATGGATGCTGTTATAATGCACAGGATATCTGGCCCCAAATGCCAATAATTCTATGCTAAAAACCATGGTCTAGAACAAGGCACCCCAGTTTTGTTCAAGAGAGAGGTAGGTAGCAGAGTAGAAAGAGAGGAGCTTTTCAGTCAGTCATGGGTTCAAATCCTGGTTCTAATCATTCATCCCCAATAGTATTTTGTATAATCCTCCGTTTCCCCATCAGGGAAATATATAATAACTACTCTTTAGGTTTGCCATGAGGAGTTAATGAGAATATATGCAAGGTACCTGACATATACTAGGATGATAAATGGCAGCTAATCTTACTGTTATGAGAGCACTTATTAATCAATCATTCAATGCCAACATTTATGCCAGGTAGGAAAAGCATTTTAAGATAATAAAGTTTAACAACTGGAATAGAAAATTCAGAATTTTAAGGCTGGAAAAAGATTTAAATATCCAACAAAATACTTTATTTATACACACACAAAAAATGCTGAGGTTTAGAGACAAAGACTTGTCCAATATTACACATCAAGTTAGTGGCAGCTCCCATAAAATAACACAGCTGTTCTCTCTACTGCCATTTTATTGCTCTTACATATATACATAGTTTTTAAAATTAATTCCTAAACTGCATCATTATTTATGAATGTGCCATAAATTACTTAAGTCAATTCGAATACTAGATTTGATGTATGCTAGAATTTTATACAATAGCATGCTTAGATTATAAAAAAAAAATTAAGATTTATTCAGCTAAAAATTTCACAGCTATTTTGAGGATCTGTCTTATTGTTTTAGTTTCATCCTAATATCACTCCCAAACACCTACTTTTTACATTAACACTTCCTTTATAAAAGCAACATTAGGAAGTATTCATTTCTGGTTTAAATATTTGCAAGAAGAACATACTTGGGAAAACCCACAGAGCTGACAAACTACAAATAAATAGGAAAAAATATTTTCAACTTCACTAGTAACCAATGAAAAGCAATTAAAGCAGAGTTAGTATTTTTTGCCTTGAATGTAAGAGTTTCTTTATTTGTAAAATGTTCAGTGAAGGCAAGCTTTCACACAGTGCTGGGGGAGAGAGTCTATGCTGCTTTTCCTTTTCAGCAGTCAAAGTTTATGTGCCTTAAAAATGTTCATCCTCTTTGGCTCTGAGTATAAAGATGACCAACTGAGCATTGGAAAGGGCACTAACACAAATGTCCAAAATGGGAAATTGTTAAATGGTGATATATCTAAGTGAAAATAATACTGCTATTAAAAATGATTTTCAATGAATTTTGTGAACAAAAATTGCTTGAAGTTTACAAGGTTTTAAACCATGATTTTGACCTGTAGACAAGTATGAGAATTACTAGCATAGATATGTAAACTATTTATATATTTTTTAAGTTTGGAGCAAAATGCTTTTAGAACACTTACACTGGTTATTTTGAGACAGAATATTAATAGATAATTTTAATTTTAGATACCTTTTGTAACTGCCCACATTTTCTACTGTGACCATATATATTTACTTTATAATTAGAAAACAGATCTTTATTTCAATTAAAACTTTCAAAACTCTAATCTCTAAACTTTATTAAATCTCAAAGCCTATGGTTTTGGTGGAGAAAAGCACACACAACATAATGTACTATTTCTACATTTAAAATGTAGGAAAAAGACAATTATTTGTTTGAATTTTGTTTTAAGAACAGCCTGATAAAATGCAAGACAAGCATGTTGCCTCTACACTGAAAAAGAATATTCATATCCAAATCCACAAACAGCATGTGTACATATTAATAATACTTGATGTTATTTAAGAGAAAACAAGAAAACCATAGTTTAGTACATAAAGCAACTGCAATAGAAAATTCAGAATTTTAAAGCTGGAAAAAAAGGTAAATATGTGTGTACCAGCCAAGAAGTCTTAAATGTAATGTAAAATGTTGAGAAGCCAACTAAAGCCTTCAGGTCTTTTTTATGCAAAAGACAATTACTAAAAATATCTCATCGATATGGCTGGTTGAATTTTAAGAGATAGCTAACTTAAATGCCCAGACAGTTTTGGAAGGCTGTCTTCTTTATGAAAATTGGGTGTGAAATAGAATTTAAATGATATCCTGCAAAAGAAAATTCAGATAATTATTGTAGTAAAACATAGGTAGGGCATATACATCTCTAGATAGCAAAGTAATCTCAAAATCTCAAAAACAAGTCTGTTAATGCTTTTTAACTATCATCTTCATTACTTTTTATATTAGAAAATTTAAGTCAGTGGGGAGAACAAAACCACTTCTAGGTCAAGGTTCTCAATTCGTACTTTAGAAACTGTTTCAAGATTCTTTCTGCTGATTACTAATACGTATCTTCATAACATGACCAATCTACAATATTCTGAAGTGACTGCATGGGCCTGGTAGCATAAAGAGATGTGACAAATAAAATTACCAGCAATAAATGAGAGGCTTTATCTAAATAACATACTTTGACTAAATACAAAATATATTAAAAGAATATAGCCCAAGTTGTATACAGATGCACTGTGAAAATACTTCTATGTTGGGATTTTAACTTTATAGAGAATGAATTAAGTCCATCATTCCTCACCTCTACAAAGACACTCAGGACCTCTGATAAGAAAACTTGATTCCCTAGGCACAAACTCTCTGCTGAAGAGTCATAAGGATTCATATTTCTTTCCTTAATCATCCTCCAAAAAATTACCCAATACCAAAGGATGGGGGAAATGTCCCCAACTTTTTTTCCTTATGAAACACTAACAGAAATGTTTAGCTTAATTATGCCTTGAAAGAGACTCTGTTGCCAGTAAATAAGTAATAAAACTAGC
Source organism: Furipterus horrens (assembly GCF_987537825.1). Lineage (NCBI taxonomy): Eukaryota > Metazoa > Chordata > Mammalia > Chiroptera > Furipteridae > Furipterus > Furipterus horrens. The sequence continues at coordinate 188,350,883 of NW_028327172.1, forward strand.
CAACAAATCTTTAAGTACTAAACCTTATCTTTTTATACTGTTTTTTAAGTTTTCTGTCTCTAATTAGTGACCTCTGATGTCAGCTCAGTGATGACACAGAAGTATTTTAAATGGCATGTGGGAAAGTCAAAGGTATTGTCTTTCATGGAGGCCTTTTCAAATAGACTAGGCACCTGCCTACTAAAATCCAGTGAATATGGCCTGCTACCAAGGATTTTACCCTAAGCCTATATTCTCAAATTAGCATAGATCAGAATCCCCTGGAGAGCCTGGGAAAAGAGATTATACCCCCTCTACACACACACACACACCAGTTTCTAGAAGGACTGACTTAAGCACCTCAAATGTGCTCTGGAAAGACTTATTTTTAATTTCTAAATATATTTTCTCTATAACTTCGTTATCATTAAATATTGTTTTTATGCAACTAATCATTTCTCTCTCAATGGATATAACAATATCTAATTGTCTTAATAATTAATGAAATTACTTTTTTATATACATAAAATGAAGAAATTATTTTCTGGATGAGTAACCACAAAAAATTTTCAAAAGCAAAAGTAATGATAACAACAACATGCTTAAAAAATGAGGAATAAAAAAATTAAATAGGAAAGTGATGTTATTTATAGCAAAATGGAAAGAATTTAGCTGCTGAAAGATGATATACATTTATAAAACTAAAGGTTAAGTCAATAGATTACATGAAATGTTTTCTAAAGGTCTCTTGCAGATTACTACATATATGAATCAAACACATCAAAGACTAAAATTTTAAATCATATATCTTTTCTTTGAAGTACAAGGCATTCATTACTGGATATATGATGAAGATGGGTTTACTTTAGTTGATCTACAAACAGGATATTTCAGTATAATGGATGCAAGGTTTGTAAGTTTCTAAAAATTATGTAAATATTCACTTCTAGAAACATTTGGGTGACTTAAAAAATCTTAAAATTATTCCACAGAAGAGTATCATTTTACAATAGCTAATAATTATTTCATCACATGACTTAATGTAACGAAAGCATAGATTACATATGTCAATTACTTAAACTGTCTCATCACATATATTTAAATTGTCCCAAGGCCTGTAAGTTAAGTAATACTAAGTACAATATATAAACACCAATAAGGGACAGGAGAAAGCTGCAAATTGTATTATAAAGGAATTGAGGGTATTAGGGGTCTTTTTGGTTCCATATAAATTTTTGAAGTATTCATTCTAGGTCTGTGAAATATATCATTGGTATTTTAATAAGGATCGATTGCATTGAATCTATAAATTGCTTTGGGTGGTATGAACATTTTAATGATGTTAATTCTTCCCATCCATGAGCATGGTATTTGCTTCCATTTATTTGCATGTTCTTTAACAAGTGCTGGCGAGAAAGTGGAGAAAAGGGAACCCTAGTGTACTGTTGGTGGAAATGCAGGCTGGTGCAGCCACTATGGAAAACAGTACAGTATTCCCTCACGTATCGTGGGTATTACGTTCCAGACCCCCCCGCGAAGTAGGAACCTTACATTTATTCTACACTCTAAAACCTACGTAACTTTAACAACATACGTATACAGTACCGCAAAATCCCGCAATATAGCGAAAAATCCGTGATAAATAATTAAATATAATGTTTTTAAAAATCCCAAGATACAGTGAGGCCACGATAAGTGAACCATGATATAGCGAGGGACTATGTATGGAATTTCCTCAAAAAACTAAAAATGAAATTGCCTTTTGATCCAGCGATTCCACTGCTGGGATTATACCCAAAGAATCCTGAAACACTGACTCAAAAAACCTATGCACCCCTATGTTCATTGCAGCACTGTTTACAATAGCCAAGTGCTGGAAACAACCTAAGTGCCCATCTGTAGATGAGTGGATCAAAAAACTTTGGTACATTTACACAGTGGAGTACTATGTAGCAGAAAGAAAGGAACTTCTACCTTTTGCGACAACACAGATGGTACTGGAGACTATTATGCTATGTGAAATAAGCCAGGTGGCAAAAGACAAACACAATATGATCTCACCTAATACAGGAAACTAATTAACAAAACAAACAAATGAGCAAAAGAGAACCAGAGCCATGTAAACAAGGAAAAGACTGACAGTGACCAAAGGGGTGGGGGAGGGGGAAAAGAGGGGAAAGACGGCGAAGGGTCTAGTCACCGACCTAGTAATAAATGACCCATGGACATGGACAATAGGGTGGGGACTAACTGTGGGAGAGGGGGGAGGTGGGTGGGGCAGGGGAGAGCAATGGGGGAAAATGGCACAACTGTAACAGAAAAACAATAAATAATAATAATAAAAGGAGTTGATAGTGTTCAATGAAATTATAAAATAGATCTATGGTAAATGGTCAATTCCATTAGTTATTCAATGCTACCCACTCTCCAAAACACATTCATTTTGAATAAGAAGCTATAAACAGTTTTCAAAACAGCAACAAATGTATCTGCAGGAGAAAGAACACAAGCTCTAACAAGTTCAAGTGATACTAATACTGAGTCATATTCACAGTCAGCCACTTACTGTAAGCTCTTAGCTTCTCTAAGCCTCAGTTTCCACATCTGTAAATGGAAATTACATCACCTACTTCATAGTTTTATGAAGAGGATTATTAAATAATGCACTGTGCCTAACACACTGTAAGTGCTCAATAACTTCATTCTCCCCACTAATGTTTGTTGAGCTCCTACTACAAAATATTCCAGGTATTCTTAAAGATAAGAAAGATAAATCAGAGGAAAAACAGGCAAAACATATGTGACAAACTGGGAACTGGGGACCACCACATACCCTCTTTTGCACTAGCATAGCTCAAACGAAATGCGACAATATGGGAAAGGAAGGCCAATTTAGGACTCAAAGTTAAGAATTACTTTTTGAAATTTCCTTGCCCCGTTAAACGCATTTCACTTTTCTCTCAGTCCTTGATTTAGGAATCTAAAAGTATAATAATGCTTCAGATTCAGGCATTTTTCTAATTACAGCAAGGTAGAAATACTGATTCGTTGGCTGATGGACATCACAGGTAAATAAAGAATCTTTGTAATGAAACACCCTAGAACACTTCTCTAGGAAAAGACTTCAGTGAAGAACAAAGGATATTATAATTAATATTTTTAACTATAACCTTCAAAATTACTGTAGTCATAAGGGTAATGAGAATGTTTAAAAATAGTGCTAAATAATTATAAGTATTATAAATTAAAGACTTTCCAACATTTCTGAATAATTTAAAACTGATTTCCACCTTCCTTTTCATAACCAGGATAGTATAATTTTTTATTACCTATCCTACATAGAGTTCAAATTTTGTTAGTTTGTTTTTCTAACAGAAATGTAGGTGTACTCATCTTCCCCATTCAGAAAGACCTTAAATGGTATAAGCAGATTTTAGAAAACTAAATTAAGGAATATTTAATTAAGGTCTATCAGCATGAGACTTGAGCAGATGTGATCAACAGGAAATGAAAAGGAATAAAGCTCAAATCAGTCCAACACTGCTTATTATTTTAGAAAACAGCAGGAGGCAGAAGAGTGAATGTGACTAGAATAATTTTAGCTGGTGATTTCTGATATAAAGCAAATGTTCTCACTAGAAAATTAATTCAGAAACAATGACACATGACATGGAATTACATACAAGGAGATTGCTGAGGCTCTGTGAAGGAGGGAAGGGGCAATATTGCCTATGTGCACTTCATTCTAGGACAAATTAATTTACTAGGATAGTGATTTTTTTTCCTGATAACTAAAATATATTTACTGTAGAAATTTTTTAACCTGCAGAGTAATATCATGAGAAAAATAGAAATCATATATACTCAAGCATAAGTACTATTATCATTTGGTTTATTCTCCACCAATAAAGTAGTTTCTGTACATAATCATTGGAATTTTTCCAAAGATAGGACATCATTTTGTAATTTAGTTTTTTAATTCCTCATATCATGAACATTTTTCCATGTTTATTAAATAGTCTTCCCAACAACCTCACATTTGAGCTGTTTTCCATGTTTGTTAATGTGATGTATGAAAATGTGGTAACGCATTTCTACGCTAAATATTTTCCCATATTGGGAGGTGAACACCCCTCTCCCTGCTTCCTTAGAAAAGTCAAAATTGTTTTTCCTTTGTGAATTACCCACTTATGTCTGTTTTTCATTATGGATCATTTTCTGAAGGGGTGTTGATCAATCTTTCACCGCTTTTTATAGTATCTTTTGTAAAGGGCATACTGGCATATAAAATACAGAGCTTAGAGTCAGTCTTTTAAATTTTGGTAACAGTATTTCTTGGTGACTTTTTAAAATGGTATTTTTGTGATTATAAAAATAATAGTTTCTGTAGAAGATATGAAGTATCAGGGAAATATTGACAATAAAAAGCTATAACTCTACCAACTAGAAAACCAATGTTTTTTGTATGTGATATATCTGTGGTTATATCCACTGATACAAACAGAAACTTGTATGTAAATAGGAAGTGCAACAGTCTTGTTCAATGTTTTTAACATTTGTTAATTTAGAAAATACATGATATATATAGTAAGAGCTTAATAAGTATTTGAGCAAGCAATATTTTATATGTATATTTCAAAATTATATTCTATATATTCAAAATAATGACATTAAATCTTGCTTTTTTTCACTCAATACATTGAAAAGATCTTTCTAAATCATAAAATTAAAAGAATATTTTGGAAATTAAGTTTTATCAATATAGATATAGAGAACATTTATTTTAAACATTTGTTATTGTGGGATTTTGTTTTTAATTTTTTCCCATATCAAAGATAACACTGTAATGAACATATTTATAAATCTTCATATAGAATTCAGATGATTTCCTTAGGGTATATTTCTAGACCAAGGATTATGAGTCAAAGGCTATGAATATTTACAAGTTTTAGTACATAGTCCCATATTATTACTTCAAATAATTCTATGACTCCACTCTTCATTGAGCATCAAAAAAAAGATTCCATTAAGGCCACAACGCTTTTATGAAAATAGTACCACTACTACCTCTCACTCCAATAGTGATACTAGTTTCATTGCAAGTATTGTTTCTATGACTTAGATAATTTCTGAAGTTAAGCAAATCTGTCTAAGATAATAGGAAGGGAATAACGTTTCCAACAGAATATACTCACAACAAACCTCTTCTAGGTGATAAGGAAAGCTGCTCAGCTGCTATAATAACTATTGACCAGGAACAATGAGAGCATCCACCTCACACATGATTGTTCCAAGACTTGATAAATCGAGTCTCCTTGTTTCAAGCACTGACAAGCTATTAAACGTTCCTTCACCAATGCGTTGGGTTTTAAGAATCCTTACATGATATTGCTTGTAGGATTTTCTTTGACTTTCGTTCATTTAAAAAAATACTTCCAACTAGATCAGACAATTAAAAACATCTAATAAAGGCTTGAATATGTGGTTCTTTTTTACCTCTTAATGTTTAAAATTGATTTGTTTTAACAATGAGTCATCTTTGCTCTATTATAAATTATAATCAAATACTGAGCATTTCTTTCATTTTACTGGCATCAAAATAAATGATATCCTATTCAATTTCTATTTAGTCACTAAGTAATTGTATTCAAAGGTATTCGGTTCTTGCTGTGTAAAGGTCGAACATTCCTGACATCCTGTTTTAGTTTGCCTAGACTCTCCATCCTTTCCATACATGCAACAAATGTGAAAGTAGCCGTTGCACTATTATTATTTAAACTCCCTAAAACTTCTGAATGTTATTGCTTTCCAATATATACAGGTATCCCCGGCTTTTCAAAAGCTTGGGTTACACCACTCATTTTTACAAAAGACCTACATTAGTACCTGTTTTTGCTAACTGAAATCAAAGAGGACTTTGACTTCTACCAAAATAAAAATTTTAAAAAGGAGAGAAGGGAAAATAGAACCCGTGGCACCCCAAGCAGTTAGCGTGGCCCTGCCAGCCCCTCCCCAGGGAGCTACACTCCGCATCAAGCCACCAGAGCTTTGAACTGTGTCCACCAGCATCTGTGCTTTGTTTTGGTTTATACTGTGCATCTATTAGCAAGATGTGTCCTAATGTATCAGAAAATCCTGAGTGCTTGTAAGGGTGTTACATGAGTGTAAAATGGACGTCATTAAGAGTATTTGGTATGATTTGGTAGGTTATTTCTTTGAGTCTGGCAACTGATTTTTTTCCCATATAAATCAATGTTAAGTGCTCCTTTGCTTTATTCCATTTTGGCTTACGAAAGGTTTCATAGGAATGTTTTACTTTCGGATAGTTGGGGAAACCTTTATAGTGTCGACCTAAATAAAGGAGCAAGCTAAAGTTTGTCAGGGAAAAAAAAAAAGATGAGTTTAATGGAGGATAGCAGAGGAATTGCAATTTGTAACAGAAACTGTGGCAAGCTACAGCCAAATCCACTGAGGGTCTGGGGTAGACTCTATTTATGGGCAGGGAATAAAAAGTGGGGAGAGTCTGGGGTAGACTGTATTTATGGGCAGGGAATAAAAAGTGGGGAGAGTTGGGTTAGAGTCTGTTAAAATCAAAACAAATAGAGACCAGCTTTGAAAATTCCTCATACAAACAAAGCTCAATTTGGACTATTTTGTGAGGCCAACCCAGCCCGGTCATCTCCTGCTCATGCTTCTGGAAAAGAGGCTTATAAGCTTATTATGCTTTATGAGCAAAACTGTCTAGGAATTTGAGGAAATTCTGATATTATCAGTTTTCTGTAAACCATGCATTTACAGGAAATCAACCTCTCAGTCCTTGAGTTTTGTTTTTCTGAGGGTACACGCATAAGATTTTCCATGTTATATACTCTGGTTCACTTTAGATTGAAATTCTTTCACAATAGTATTGTATGATCTCATTTTGATAAAAACAAACTATCTCCACAAAGATATGTAGTATGTGTTTGAACTGAAAATAGAAAAGATTCCAGAATAATCAGACATTACCTCTTGGGTTGATTGTTGCGGGGACTCACACCAGGACAATGAATGAGCTTACTCTGTTACAGTGATTATGTGTTACACACTTGCTCTTAAAAAGTCAACAAAGATTTTTTTATCATGGTACTCTTCATAGAAATGTGACCTAGCCCAACTTAAAAATAATGATCTATTCTGGAGTTAACTTTTCTGATACAGTCTATGATACATATTAGTGGATAAGGAGTCAATCCTTGTGGGTCCGTCTTTCAAGGCTGATTTTAGTCAGAGGCGTGCTCTCGGACTATGGAATTGTTTTTCTCCTTGCAAAGAACTGGGTGAAAAGAAGCAAGAAAAAACTTTGCTCTTATTTAGATAACGTTCTAAATGCCCGTGTTAACATGCCCTTATGATTAAGAATAGGTTACATCCTTTTCAAAAGGCACAGGGAGGCCAATCCACATTGGAGGGTGTCCTCTGCTGTATTTAGTAGAGTGTGACTATGTGTTTATAATTTAAAATGAAGGATGCCCCAAAACAACAATTAAGTTCTGCAAAGTTATAGTGTGTGCTGGGAAGGGTGCCGGCTTTGTTTTGCACCCTCCCTGAAAAACTATTTCTTAGCAAGCGCCAACACAAACACCTTTTTCCCCCTCAAGAATCTATCCGTGGTTTATCGATCCCCATCCTCTTCATTAGCTTTGAGACAGAGCCAAAATTGCTTTAAACTGCTGTATTTCAAAATGAATAAGTAATTCCTCTTTTGAAATCAAGTGACTGAAAATGGTATGCTTCTTCTTAAAAGAAAAACAAAACAAAAAAGTTCAACAGCCCTAAACTCTAGTTCTGAGGCACTTCGTCAAACCTGAACACAACTGTTGGGGGAAGGGGGGACGAAGAGGGGAAGAGAGAGACAGAATGAACGAAGAGAAGAGGGTGAATAGTGAAACAGAAGGCGGGCAACAGCCGAAGGGAATCGCTCTCCAGCCTTACCAGCTCCTCCCTCGGCACACATCACAGCATGACGGTCCCGAGTCCCCGGGTGCAGGAGAAGAACCAAGCACAGATCCGAAGAGTGGAGACGGGTTATGCTTCCGCGCCAGCCATTTGCTTTGGGGTTTAAAAAAAAAAAAAAAAAAAAGTCACTTCCCAGACAGCTCCCAAACTCAGCTACCAGAGCTAGAGCCCAGCCCGGCAGAGGCAGAGCCGCTGACCTCCCCTTCCCGTTCCCACTCCTCCCTCTCTCGCCGGGCTCCTCCTGAGCAGCCGGAGCTTCAGCCAATCGCGCGCCGCCCCGCCTCCCGTGACGGCGCGGGGCGGAGTCTGTCAGCCGCTGGCTCCCCAGCTCCAGGGGTTGGATGGAGGTTCCTGTCTCCCCAGCACAGATACTCGCCCCCGCAGTGGCCGAGAGCCTTCCAGTTCAGTATTTGACTTGACTGTTACAGTGTAGATTGCCGGAGGTTGGCGGTTTGGTTCATTCTTGTTCTGCTGAAACTGTTTATTAATATTTCACCCATTTACCAAGCCTTGAACCTCTTGGCAATGATTTTTTTGGAGTGTAAAGGAATAAAATCTAAACATTAAATGTTATTATTTTAGAACTAGAAAGGAAACTGAGAAAAATACCTCAATTCTGATTTGGTCCTTTTTTTCTCACTCCTTGACCTTTCTTCCCTCCCTCATTAAGTATAATGTGGCTTTGTCCATACACCTGCCAGGCTCTTAGCTTAAAACTAACAGCGTTTTTTGGAGGGAAATGGCCTGCCTGCAGTACTGGGGATAAGTCAGCACTGGGACCCGGCCGGCTGCTCCCCCAGTTCTCCCCTCAAAGCCACCGCGCCAAACTCTCCCCAAGCGTCTCCAGTCCTCTCTGCCTTCCCTCTGCTTGAGCCCAGGCCAGGAAAATGTAAAAATAAAAAGAAGTGGTATAAAAGTGCACTATAAGAAGCATATCATCTTTATGGATGTTCTGAGCAAAGACTGGAAATGTGCTGCCTATCAAAACAAGATAAATCCAAAGCTGTTGGCAAAGTTGCTGTGGTGGCCAAGAGAAGGATGTCAATTTCCAAAAATAATACTGAAAAGATAAAGCCCAACTTCAGGAAAAGGAAGAGGAAAGCTATTTCAAAATGCTGTTTTGAAAATGTTTGTTCAGACGATGCCTTATCAAAGGAAAATGTGGTTGTCTCTGAGACAGAAGTTTTACTAAAAGAACTGGAGCAAATGCTACAGCGAGCTTTAGAACCCACAGCACCACTAGCTGAGTCTGAAGAGGAATTTGGAGAGCAAATAAATGCAGGAGAAAAGTTATCGACATGGAGCCCTGGAGCTTCTGCAAGCAGTCCAGTTGGAAAGCACTATGAAGAGGACTATGTTGTAATTGATGGGATAAAATTAAAAGCTGGGGAATGTATTGAAAATATAACTAACAAGTTTAAAGAAATAGATGCTTTGATGTCTGAATTTTAGGGCATTATAGATACTTACAAAAGTTAATTATAAAAACAAAGTAAAAAACAAAATGTTTAGTGAAATCAGTATATATGAGTATTATACCAAAGTTGGTATTTGTAATAACTTTCTACTTTATATTTTGAGAATATACATTGTTCTGAGATCCAATTAAATGAAATCTAAGTGTTAAAAATTTAGAATTTAAGAAAGCCTGATGTTTGTAGATTTTTTCATTTTCCCTAATTTTAAAAGTTTATGAAACTTACTGCACAAATCCATGCTTTACAATGATTATTTAAGCCCTTTATTCAAATGTGGCTGTTAAAATGGCTGAGAAGTCTATTAGAATTCTTACAGATAATTCAATTCTAATATGTTTAGAGAGTGTGTATTTATAGTGGAATTAAGCTACTGTAAAATAAAAGGAAATATAAAAATGAAAAAAAAAAGAAACTAACAGCGTTTTAAATAAACAAATAAATAAATAAATATGCACTCCTAAGTAAATTCCAACTACCGGTCTGGTCTCTCAAAACTTCTGACCAACTAAGTGCTTTGAGAAAGGGAAAGAGCATTTGTTGAAGTCAGAATCAATGGTCGCGATAATTCAGATCAAAACCTCCAATATCACTGGCTGCCAATTGTTTTATCCCACAGAAACAAAATAAAAACAGGAGCAAATACCTCCATAACTGTTTTGTGCCTCTATCTTCCAGTCTCTCAAATGCGTAGCGAGAGTGAAGAAAACTAATGATCATACAAATCTTTCACTATTAGTGAAGAGCTCACCCAGAAAGACACAGGAACTAATTTGCAGACTCTCCCAGTATAGGCTGGAGAGGCCAAACAAGTTCCTTCCGCCAGGGACAAGTTGCCTCTCCCACACAGGGAGAGACACGTTCTGGGTGTGGCTTCCTGTGATAGCAGATTTGTGAAATCTTTCTGCAGGCAAGGGCAAATCGCTCAGTTTAGTCAATTCAAGGAATAAACCCAGTTTAGGAGAGCAGACTGTCATTTACGTGGCCTCTGAAATTCCTGGCCCTGGTTCCAGTTTTTGCAGTCATATGACTATCCCTAACATGATTTAAGAAAAACACACATATCCTGCAAAGTCAATCTTTTGGAGGAGACTTAGAATTTAAGTGGGACCCCAGAGTTTCTGCAGTCAGCAATGATGTATGCTATCATCCACGTGGAGGGCCTTCCTAGAGAATGCAGACCAGAACAATCCAGGCAGAGGGCTGGCACTTGTATCCTATTTGAATTGCTTAAATCAGTGGTTTTGACTACCTACACATTAGAGTCAACTGGGAGCTTGATGCCAAGGCCCCACCCAGGCCAATTAAACTGGAATCTCTGGGGGTGGGGCTCTGGCAAAAATCTGTAGCAGGCATTGAATCACTGATTAAAATTTAAACTACTGCCTTAGAGGAATATCTACATAATATTTAAGTAAAACTAAAAATTCAGTAGCAAAATAACATGAAATATTTTGAAATACACTTAATCTTATATGTAGTCTTTATATATGTATATTTTAATATAAATGTAGAAAATATGTGATAAGATACACATCAAAATTGTTTGGTCAGTGGAGAAGAGTGGAAGAGTGAGGAGATATTGCCAGCTTTCTATTTGTGTCTGAATCATTTGACTAAACAAAAAGAGTATGTATTCCCTTTATGATTTAAATATAGCTAATCAAGACTTAAAAATTAATGCTTATGAATGTCATTGCAAATAACTACTATGAAAGTAGACTTCAATTTGTTTTTGCAAATGTTCCTCTAATATGTAACTTTCCTCCTAAGGGTCATTTCCACTTCCTAACAAAATAAATAAATAAATCCATAAAAATCTTTGATTGAACACATTAGCTACCAATGTAAGTATTAATCCATACAGTCATTGCCAAACTGCTTTTGTATTCACTATTTTGTAATTTCAGAAATGTATTCAAATTTTATGTACATATATAAGTTTTTAAAAAGAAACTAATATTCAAAACATATCATACAGATTTAAGGAAATTTCATCTTTTCCAAGTGAAAAGTTGTTTGTAATTATAGTAGTATCTCAATACAAACAGCTTTATAATTAATTGCCAGTAGGAAACTTATGACATAATAGTCAAGTATTAGGTTTGGTCTGGCTTTAAATCTTAGCTTTGCGAATTATCAGATATATGATCTTTGGTATCATCTCTAAGCCCCATGGGTAAAACGAATCCACTAATATCTACCTCAGTGTTATTAAGATTATATCAAGTCACACAGCTAAAGTGCTTATGACTATAAAGCAAATCATAGCTACTTAATAAGTGATAGTTATTAATTCACTGACTTCTATATTTGCCTCTCTTTTCTGGAGCATACACAAAGATTATTAGCATGGCAGCAGGGGACTACAAATTTATCAGAATACATTTTCATGAAACAGTAAACATAGTTATTCCTATGACCAATTATACTGCATATTCAGTTATATGTGAAAAAGACACATATTCGTTCAGAACATTGCTTTAACATGTAATTTTGTTTATTTGTCTCAAAATATTTGACATATACCAATGTTTCCTAAACACTGATATTTCCTAAACACAAGCTGAGTTTTCATGATTCATAATCAACCGTAATTTTCCTCTGTATTTATTAACAGAATGTGACTAAAGCACAGATGAAGCTATTTCTCAGAATTAGCTTTCAGACCAACTTTGGGACAAAAAAAGAGAAGTCAATACCTCAAGCCATAAGAGCTTATTAATTATAGATAAACTCTAATTTTAATAACATCATCACCAGATTTTTTCCTCTCTCATTTATTCTTTCATTAATATTTACTGAGCAGTAATAAAACATTAGTATGTTAGGCACTGTTCCAAGTAGTTTATAATTATCACCTCATTTAATCCTCTTATCAGCCCCATTAGTTCAGTGTGTATTTAGAGATGAAAAGCGCATGGCTCAGCTGGTAGGTGGACTGTTCGGCATGGCCTTCAATGATGTAGGAAGGTAAGCGGTAAATGATTTTAGTTGAGGAAAAGGAAACTGATGCTATGACTATAAGTGACTTGCTGAGAGTAGAAATTCTAAATACGGGGTGGGCAAAAGTAGGTTTACAGTTGTTCATATGGAAAATGACATGCAGCTTATGATTATAAAATAGCTTTATTAATTTCAAAAAATGTCACAATGCAACTGTTTACCTACTTTTCCCACCCCTGTATTTTGGAAACAACAAGAATATATCTATGTCATTACCAATTGTAAACTTGGCCTTAATTTTATGTATTTTTTTTAAAGATTTTATTTATTTATTTTAGAGAGAGGGGAAGGGAGGGAGAAAGAAAGGGGGAGAAACATCAATGTGTGATTGCCTCTCTCACTCCCCCAACTGGGGACCTGGCCCACAACCCAGGCATGTGCACTGACTGGGAATCGAACTGGCGACCCTTTGGTTCACAGGCTGGTGCTCAACCCACTGAGCCACACCAGGAGGGCTAAAGTCAATGTTTTTAATATTTTCCTCAATACTTGGAATTTTAAAATTTGTTACAATTCTGTTACAAAAAAGAGATGTAATGAAATCTTATATCAAGCCCCATTTAAATCACTTAGTTTACCTCATTAAGCTGTACAAATATTATCATTTTTCTGTGAATGCCAACACATGACATGTGATGAAATTCTCTGTGCTTTATTACCCTCCAACCTTTAGTAAAAGTCTGTGTGCCCACCGGGCTCTATTAATAATGTTTGGGGAATTAAACAGGAATGACTGAGAGGAGGTAGCCAAAGAAAAGATGGCCACCTTAGAAAGCAGGAAAAATTTTAGACACTTTTGTTAGAAGTCAATTCTACAATTGGAGTAAAGTGAATCAAGAATTTGGTTTCAACCCCTCTGTACCCATAGTGCCCTGTGTCTCTGCTTATTCAGTCACTTACTAATTTCAGAGAGTTAGTGGAGCACCCAATATGTGACAGGCACCATTCCAGGTACAGTACAGGAGTAAATAAGACAAACATAAATCCCTGCCCTCACTGGGTGGATATAAAATATTTAATATGTCAGATGGTAATAATGGGAAACACAACACGGAAGAGGAAAAGAAAGTTCCAGAGTTGGAGAGAAGATGACTTTCAGTTTTTAGAGGTCTTACCAAGAAAGTGACATTTAAGCAAAGACCACAGGGAAAGAAGAGAACAAGCGGAGGACATCTGGAGACAGGGCATTTCAGGCAAAAGGAACATCCAATGCAAAAATGTTAGAAGGATAGCACAGCACCAGTGTGGATGGGGCACCATGACTGGAGGAACAATGGGGAGGCAGTGGGAAGTAGGAGAAATAAAATTTTGGAAGGCCTTTCAGTTCTCTTTGAGGACCTTTAGTAAACTGGAAAGTTTTAGGTGGGTTTGAGTAGAGGGCTGATGCAGGCTGAGTAATATTTTTACAGAATCACTCCAGGTCTACTGTTGACAATAACCTATAGAGGCAGTGGTTGATGCTGGAAGACCTGTCAAGAGGTGAGTTTAATAATCCAGGGCAGAGACGATTTTGTCCTGTACCAGAATGGTAGCTCTGAAGGAAGTGGTCAGCTTCTGAATAAATATTAAAGGAAGAGCTAAGAGGGTTGCTCATAAATTGTGACTTACAAGAGAAAGGGGATTCAAGGATAATTCCACGATTTTGGCCTAAGCAATTGAAAGACTCAAGTTTCTTAATCATTCTGGTTATTGCTTATCTCCAGAATGCTTTGCTGCCACCATTGCCTAGACCCGACCCTAATTGGGAGAGGAAATAATATGTGTGTGTTAGGATGGTAAGGTTTTCTTATGTGCTTCAGTATCCAGTAACTGAGCACCTGGAATTGACAGTTATGAAGCATGAGATTTTTTTAACGATGTCTTCTAAAACACTGTCAGCCTTTTATAGTGTTGCTGCTAAACGCCTATTGTATAGTTATACATTTTTCTTTGCTTTATCTATCTCTCATTTATATACTTTAGTAACTAAGTTTCAAGAAATATTTCACTCTTTGATCAGGTTTCTTATGGAATCTTGCAAAAATATGAAAATAGAGAATAATGATTTCAAAGTTCAAAGAGCAGCTCACAGAACAATTGTCATTTACTACTTAATTTCCCTCATGTTGGTATTGGAGGTAGCAAGTCCAAGTCTGGAACTCTAAAAATCACTGTCTGTAACCACAGCCTCATACCCTTCTCTGGGCTAGCTCATTAACCCTTTGAAAACCTCATTTTGCTTTCAACACAGATGCTCTTATCAGGCAGTTCAACAACACATTCAAAGCAAAGGTATGTATGGAGATAATACGTTGTGGAGTTCAGACATCTTGAAATTTTTTAGATGCTCAGAAATGGAATGGAAGGCCAAATAGGTTGACTCAATGCCAGGAAAAAAAAAAAAAAAAAGATAACATAAGAGAGCAAGGTACCAAATCCAACCAAATCCTTTGTCTTCTTTAAGAATGAAGCATTGTGGACTTACAGGGACTTCCTGTTCTTCTAACTCAAGCTCTCACATTTACCACCAAGAGAAGTGTCACTTTGCAACTGGCACAATGGACTTCAATTCCATGTTGGAGCTTACTGCTCTGGAGGAGGTCTCCTTTTTCTGGTGCTAGGGACAAATCACAGTCCAGGAGGATGTCTAAACCTCATACTTCTTGTCTAATTATCTCTGGTTTAGAACATCTGCGTCTCAAGGAGCCATTGGGCATTCTAGCATCTACTCGTTCCCAGCTAATGAAAAGTGTGCAGGGGCTATATATATGCATACAGAAAATATTTACTGACAGCCTACACTGTGGCTGGCTAGGTGCTAGGGATTCAAGAGTGAACAAAGTCTTCATAAACCTTGTAGCCTAGTCTGAGAGTCGAGTAATAATCAGACATTTTTAGTTTACAGGACAGTGCGCCAACCAACTGAGCCACCTGGCCAGGGCCAATCAGACATTTTTAACCAACGGGGAAAAGTTCAGTACTCTGAAAGCAACCTAAGTATGGTAGACAAGACTTTCTAGAGAACATAATATCTAAGCTGAAATTTGAAGAATGAGGAGAAGTCAACCAAATTAAAGGTGAATAGCAATAAGACTGTTTCAGACAGAGGAAACCTCTGGAGGTGAAAGGGCTATCATATTGGGGACTTAAGTCATGTTCATGTTACCAGCATGGAGAGTTTTGCAGATATTGGAGGCTTTGGCCTGATTAGGTCTCCCATCTCTGTGATAGTTTGACATTTTTGGCTCCGTATCTAAAGGGCATCCTGTAGGATTATGGTCAACTCTTGGTTCTACTCCCCTTTTCCTACGTTGTCAGTCCACCAGCTGCTTTCTTCCCTTATGTTTCCAGGTTGCATTGCAGGAGCATTGCAGGAGACTGTTATGAAAACAAGTCAGTTGGTTCCTCTGAAAGCCATAGTCCATTCAATGGAGTTCACACTCTTGATGGAAAATCTTTGTGTTTAAATTATTCTTTATCACATTCTCAGCCATGCCCTCTTCTAACTGAGCACCCATCAAGTGCTAGGCACCCAACAGTCTAAGTCTTACCACCTTCATTCACTACAGATGATTGGGGAACATACTGCTATGTGTCCAGGCCACCATGATGTGTCAATCGCATTCATTCTTCTCTCTCTCTGCAGTCCTTTATTTCTATGTAAGTGGTTATCCCCTCGTCAGAGAAAGGAGTTCTATTTCTCTCTGAAGTTTGTATCTTTGGTCACTATCTCTTGACCAAGGGTTTTATGTTATCAATTATTGCCTCTCTTTAAATCACTACTTTATTTCTCTTCACTGGCTTATTTCCTTCACCCTATAGATATTTAATTTAGGGAAGAATATATATCTTCTCTATACTAAGCAGTAGGAAAAAGAGAGAAAAGAAGAAAGGAAGGGAGAAGAAAGTTCATGGGAAAAAAGAGAAAAGAAGACAAAGCTTTCTCTTGATCTTGCTGTCTCTTTCGATCAAACTCCTGTTTTTATCTTTCTCCTTACCACATTACTAAAATTCACTGAAACTGTCTTCAACATTTGCTAACTCTTTTAAGCCTCTGCAGCTTGGATTCACTATCTTTCCTCCACTGCAAGTTATCAGAGATCACAATTTCAACTGTCAAATTTAATTGTTTTTCTCCCACTGTCCATTGTTACAACTAATGTTAATGTTAATGACCGTTCCTTTCTACTGGGAACTCCTCCTTTGGAGAGTTGCTGGTGTTCTTTCTGCCTTTAAAAAAAAATTGTAAGGGTCCTGTCTGGCTCATCTGCTTTTTCCTTTACCTTAGATGTAAGTAAGTGGTGTTTTCAAGGACTGCCCTGGGAATCTTATTCACGGTCGTGGTTTTGGTTTTGGTCTCTCTGCTAAGGACTTCCAAACTTCTTTCTGCCTTCTACTGAGCTTCCGGTGTGCATTTCCAGTGTCTGGCAAGCACCTACACCTTATGGCAGTGTCATCTTGATATCTCCAAAGCAATGTGCCCTTTTTTTTACACCTGTTTTTCCCATTTCTTCGTCCTATTTCACTATCAGGCCTTGCTGTGTCTATAGCTGGAGGTCAGTCATGCCCAGGCAGGTCTGGCAAACTAGTGGGGCAGCGTACCAGTAGCTGATTAGCATGGGAGACCCAGGAAACTCCTGGGACTTAATCATTCTTAAAAAAAAAAAAATCCAGGCTGACTTGATTGACCCAGTAAAAACCCTTAATCGTTGTGGGCATTGGATAATTCTAAGTGAACATTATGTCTTTCATTTAGAATCATATTTGATCTTCTCCCTTAATATATTACTACAGAAACTTAATATAGTTTGTAAAGTGCTAGTAGAATAAATTTTTACAATGGAGGTGTGAATCAGGTGTTAGGGGCTTGTGAAAGATAGGGAATTAATTCTTCTCATGGGACAGGGAAGCTAGGAAAAGTTTTATATAGGATTTATCATTTGAGTGGGCCTTATAGTATGAGTAGGAATGTCCTGATGGAGAAATAAAGAAAAGCCCTCTAACAAAATACAAAACAGATACGAGGAAAAGCACAAGTACACTGGAGTACATGGCACCTCTGAGAATTTGTTAGTTTATATGTGTCCGGTACATAGTAGATAGCGAAGAAGAGAAAGAGAATTGGGACTCACAGGGAAGGTTTTTGAGAAGAAGGAGAGTCGTACTAATCCAAAAGCAGTGGAGGGCATAGATACTCCAGAGTGAGAAAGGTGGGAAGATGGCCTGAAACAAGGAACTGGCAGTGGTGTGGAGAGGAAGGCATGTGTTCTAGAGTCTTTGCAATGTCAAATCCTTCTTGTTTTGATAAAAATGAGAAGGATCAGAGCTCCACCCAACAATTTAGGTGCGTGGCCTGCAGGAATGCTATTGCTCTGCAGTCATGGGGTCAGTCAGAGGGGGCTGGACTCCTAAGAGCCCTAGCTGGGCAGACTGATTGGCAGAATTCTGGCTGTGTTTCTGCTCTGACAGATGATATATGACTTGAACAGTGAGAGGAAGTACCATTACTCCATTAATTTAGGTGTTTCATTAAGCCTAGGGCAAGTTTCCACATTGATTGTAGTGATATTCCTGTCATCTACTGGGTGAAGGGCCACATTTCTTCCTTGAGTGATTTTGCTGATCAAGTATCTAAGGTTGGCCAAGAGAGTTGTGAAAGCCCCTGTGAGCAAACAGTAAATAGAGTTTTAAAAAAGATATGCCAAACAGGGGCCTTTGGAATGCAAGGGAATCAAATATGTAAACAAGCTCTACCAAAGCAAAAGCATGAGGATAGGTGGGCCTTTCCCTGCTTTCATGTGCTGTGCTTGGTCTTGGCCCACATTATCATCTCCGATCAATAAGCTCCCTATTGGAAACTCAGCGCATTTGCTGAAGTGTTAGTTGAAACCTGAAGGGAAGAATCTGGAAAATATCCTAACAATTGCTTTTGTAGATCTGACAGGCAGAACTGAGAAGCAGAAAAGGGGGCTGGCTAGACCCCCAAGTGGCTGACTCTCTTGCTGTGCCTACGACTGCTCCTGTTGACACAAGCTGGCATTGACTATTCCTCTGAAAACTGTTATTGCTTCAGTGTACCCAGGGCATAATGTTTAATGTTCAGACTAATTTGGAACATCTGTCATCTAGGAGAGACACATTTATGGAACACACAGTGAGTGTAGAGCAAGACAAATATTTATTTTTCTGTTTACCAAAATAATGTTTCTTAAAATTGATGTGCGTGTTGATGTTCCATGCATCAGTTTTATTTCACAAGACTAGAGAAGTTCATTATTAAAGGAGCCTGGTAATGAAACCTGTTATGTTAAATATTGTCACGTCCCTTTTCTTAAAAGAGGGCATAGATGATGTGCAGTGTGCTATACAGACTTGCTATGTTCTGAGTGGCCCTTTACCTGGTCCCTCAATAGGCTATTACTGCTTGCATAAGATTCATTTGCTGTCTTTGACATAGGGCTTGTATAAAAACTTTTAAAAATGTTATGTGTATGTTTGCATTTCATTAAATCAGCTCTGACAGATTCTAAAAGGGCTTATGCTATATGTTCTAAATTTGCATAATTTAATCTACATTCAAATTTCTTTGATTTTTAAAAATAATCTTTCTTTACATATAAATAGATTAGAATAAAATGGATTGAACAAAAATGAATTTACAAAAGTATCTTGTGTTTCTTTTCACCTGTGGATTTGAAAAATTTACTACCTAGAGCATAGATTATAATTTCCATTCTCCTTACATTCCAGCATGTCAAGTGGCTAGCTCTGCTTTACTATAGGAGAAAAGCATGACTAGTCTTACTGAATTTTGTTCTGATGACTTTGATGCTATAGACAGAGTCTCTATTGGACTTGACCTCCAGTGGTTTGTTTCCTCTTCTGTAAGAGGAAGTGAGATTAGATGGCTTCTGAGGTTAGTTTGGCTTTAAACACTATAATTGTCTTATTTCATCTTGCTCTGCTCTATAACTTAGCAAAAATGCCAACAGAAGGGCTTAGAAAAATCTACTCGCTTTGCTCTGGACCTGAATACTTCTCATAATACTATATATATAAATTCCTTTTTTCTTTTTATCAAATTTTGATTTAAGTTTGCTCCTTTTTGGATATATTCTGACATTGGGTTTATTATGTATCCTTCTGATTTGTGTGATTCCTTGTAACTAAATTGCTATGCTCATCCTTTCTGACTATGAATATTCAACCCATCTTTCAAAGCCTGCTAATTCCTTTACCGGAATGAATCTGATCACCTTGAACTCCTAGCTTGGGCCTATCATGTGAACTTTGCTTTTATTTTTGTTTTGTTTTTGGAAATTTAAAATATCTAGGGAAGTATAAAGAACATAAAGCAAACTTACATTATCATGCTGTTACAGAACCCAGCCAATACTGTTCTGGACCAGCTGTGGGGTTTGATTGCCTGCTACCAAGAAGTGTGCCTCCCAGTGCAAGAGTTTAGTGAAAAAGGAAAGGGGTTTTTTTTTTTTTAAAGGTTATACAGGTTCAGAATAATGGTGGATTTTTGCCATTAAGTCCCACGCCCTTTGAAACACCCCAAAATACATAATCCTGTGGCCCTTCTGCCAAACCAGACTGATTTCAGAATATGCCAGTCAGAGGTACCATCTTTCAGAAAAGCAGAAGTCTGCAGCTCAGCATTTCTGGTCACAGTTTAGTGCAGCTCCAAGCATCTCTCACAAATCCATCTTTGGTTAGGAAGGTCCCTGCACAGTTCCATCAGTTCTGCCACTGTCTTCTCCAGGCAGGCTTCCCAGCGGGTCTTCTCTTTCTTACTCCAGCTCTTGCTCCAAACCACGTGGCGTCTCCTTACATACCAGACCTCATGGCAGATCAGGTCCTCAGTGCTACACCCTTTCCAACCACATGGTTACTCTCTTTTCTCTCTCAGCCTGCCCTTACTTTAAATGCTTGCCTGGAACTTCCCATGTGACCTCATATCCAGCTCCCTTCCATGATGTGAACTTTTGCCAGTTCCCCCGTATCCTTTACCTTCTTTTGGTTGCCATCTTTAGTCAGGGCAAGAGTTCCTGGTGATGTATGGATATCTGGGGTGGGCATCCACCTCCCCTGGCTACGTCAGGAGTCACTATATACCCTTAAAGTCACTTTTGCCCTGGGGTGGCAGCACAGTTATCAACTTGCCATTGTTATGCAAAGTATCTTAATTGCCCTATTATTCACCTCCCCCTTTCCCCAACCAAGGTTTGTTGGGGGATTTTCTGCTATTTTCAGGGACCCCTGCTCTGCACCCTGTTACACTAGCATGTAGAATTAATTACAGTTACCATTTTGGATTCTGTGCCTCCAATCTCTTGTTTCTTTAATGAAATATTACAGCTATCACGAATGTCCTTTACAGTACTACTCCGATACCCATTTCCAGAAGCTCTAGGTTTAAGTTGTATAACTTTCCAGACCTTTTAAAAACATACACATATATATGCTGTGGCTATTTTTTTGTTTGTTCGTATTTTAACTAACATTGTGATGATGATTGCACAACTGTATGCATTTACGAAACCCCAATGGACTACATACTTTAAATGACGGAATTTTATGGCATGTAAATTACAAAGCTATTTAAAACAAAACAAAACTGTAGCACATTTAAAGTGAAAAATCATTATCACACAAAAATTTCATGGGGTGATTATAATGTGCTATCTTCTTGATTAAGGACCACTGGCAGAAATCCTAACACCTCACAGATGTGGAGCCTTGCACAGTGATTAAAAGAGGTGGCAACTGAGAAAAGGGAGGGCTTACAGAACCAACCTTCATCAGAAAGACTAATGGCGCACTTGACATGCCATTAGAAAAGACTGCCAACCCCTGAGGGTATTGTGTAGATTACAATGCATTATGTCTAAGTTCCAAAATTGCAGTTCACTCAAGTATTTCACTTTAACAGAGCAATTTCAGAGCTTTTAAGATACTGTATTCTTTTGCGATACACTGAAATAACTTAGGTGTGATCTCTACTTCCCCTTTAAAAGAAAAATGTCTGTTTGTTTCAAAGATCTTTTTAATGGAGAACTTAGATGGGATTAGGAGGTGTTAAAAGCCTTTCTTATTAATTACGTACAAAGCTTGGAAAGAAAGACGCAGGCCTTCAGTTTCTTAAATTTGTTCACCAGAATGAAATGAGATTTATCCTACTGACTTACCAAAATTATCAGAGTATACAGACAAGATCAAACCCAATACCTCCCAAATCTTTACAAATTATCTATTCATAACTTCTTTTAATGCAATAAAACCAAAGCCAATATAACATTTAAGTATTTCCTGTATGATTATAAGATAATAATTATACTCATTTAAACTTGAAGGTCCTTTTCTCTCAACAATTTATGAACAAGAATAATTTTATATAGATTCCAATGCAAAGCACGAGGCACATCTACATTGTAACATCTAATTAAAGTGAACAAATTAGTCAACTTTAAGTCATAACTCGAAAAGCAGGTTTGAGCTGATAGGTGTGGAAAGCCACAGAGAATTTTTTTTATTAAAGGATGCCATAAACACTGAATAATGAATTAATAGCTTTTCTTGATTCCTTAAACATTTGTCAGAAATTATAATCAGTGAAGCTAATGTTGTCAGTTCATGGGTGAAACTAGAGAGCCCAGAATTTAGGGACAAAGGAAAGTTATTTAAAATTTACTAAGACTCAACCCACAATGATGCAGAATAGAAATTCCCAGAGCAACCCTGTGGAACAGAAGTGTTTCCTAAATCTTGTCACAAATCTAAATAAAACAATCATAAGGGTATACTGCATCTGGTAAAAGGGAGTCATTCCCTCCCCTTGCCCAAGATTTATGGGAGATCACAGGGATTAATCAGCTCCCTTTCTCTTTAATTGTCTTCACCAGACCTATTAGCATAGGGTATTTGCATGTGAATATATTTTTTTACTTTGTTCCCAGGACTCCACACTACTACTGCTAGTAGCTAAAAACAATAGTTAACCCTTACTATGGGCAAATTACACTCTAAGTGATGTGCTAAACACGTTGTATGCATTATTCCATTTGAATTCTACAACTTTATTAGGTGAGTGGTAGTTTCATCCCTGTCTTCAGTAGAAAGAAACCGATACAGAGAATTTACCCAAGGTCACGTGGTTGGTAAATGGCAGACATAGAATTAGAACCCAGGTCTTTCTGACTCTAGAGCCTGTGCTCTTAACCACTATAACACACAGTTCCTCAAAATTTTCACTAATGTGGCAGTTCTAGTTTATGGCTCAATCCCTCAGTCAGGGCCTAAAACCTCATGCTGGATCAGGGAACACATGCTTCTCCTACAGTCTGAATTTCACTTCTACATCTCTGTCTCTTACAAAAGCATTCAACCTAACATCACATTCTATAGATTTTAGCTCCAAAATATATTTGGAGTCTTTCCATTTGTATGTGGTTCCCACTGCCACCACCCATCATCTAAGTCCTTAGAATTCTATAGTCTGTGGATGCCAATTAGATCATATGAAGTTTAATGCCTATATTAATCAGGATTAGTCTGGAATATCCTCTAAACTGGTTCTCCTACTTTCATTCTTGCCCCTGAGATCTGGTTTTCCAAAGTAAATCTGTTTTCTTGAGTATAACCATTTAAAAATGCAAGGTAGTTCAAAACCTTTGCCTAAGTCTCTGATATCATCTCTACCTCTCCTTTTATTTTCTAATCTTTAAACATTTTTTCAGTTGCAGTTTACATTCAAAATTATTTTGTATTGGTTTCAGGTATACAGCACAGTGGTTAGATAATCACATACTTTACAAGTGTTCCCCACAATATTTTAGTACCCATCTCTATATCTTTTGCCTTGCTCACTACAGTTCGACCACACAGGCCATTTGATTGTTGTCTTGAATAAGGTAGGTTTTCTCCTGCTTCAGGGCCTCTATATTCTACTAGCAATTCTCTTTCCCCAGATGTTTGCCTTAATGTCACCTTCTCATCTTATATGCCTTTGTATAAATGTCACTTCTTGGCAAGGTACTCCTTGACCAATCTAAAATATGTTTCTACCATCTGTCTCTATTACATTATCCTGTTTCATTTCTTCAAGACACTTCTCAATAGCTAACATTATCTTAATTGCTTATTTGTTCATTATCTGAGGACCAGCCCCCTGCTAAACATAACTAGACAATAAGTTAATGTTCTCTGCTTGCAGTCTTAAACCCTAATGCATGGTAGATGTTTAAGCAATAATTGTTAAAGAATGAGTGACTCTCCCAAGACATGGTGTACAAAGCTCCTCTTCCTTCCTTGTCCCCCCACTAATAAAAATTTTAATCAAATAACCTGAGAAAGAAGCACCAAATTAACAGTTCCACAAACAGCCAGCTTGCATTCCAGTTTCAGCTCAGCAAATATACCCAGTGAGGTTTTTCTGAAATCTTTGTACATGCCCACAACTGGGACCACTGATCTACATTGCCTGTATGGGACCATATAGCAGCCTAGATAGGTTTTAGAGGCAGATCACATTCTCAAGGCTGAGACTGTCCAGAACCCTGTTTTCTGGAACCCACTAACCTTTGGTCAGAAAATAGGATAGAAACCCTCTTAGAATGGAATCTAATAATGTTTCCTCTGTGCCAGATTAGACTCATTTCAGGAACTTTACATATATGAACTCACAATGACTCTGTAAATTCTGTGCTATCATTATAACCAACTACAGATGAGGAACCAGAACTACAGAGAGGTGAAACAGCTCACCTAAAACATTACATGGGTAGTCAGTCATTTGCTGAGTTCGGGTTTGAACTAAAAATGTTTAGCTTCATATTTATAACCACTATTACAAGTAAAATTTGGAAGGTCGGAACTAGAACACTAGCATAATTAGGACTAGAAGTGACAGAAATATGTTTTGAAAACCTCTTGGATTACATACATAACAACATCCTCTTAGTAACCAAAAATCACATATCAAGCTCTTTTCCTCTCAATTTTTGAACTATTTTATCTATATTAGTTAAAAGTTAAATTTTGTTAAAACAAAACGCCAAAGAAAAAAACAGATTTTTCTTGGTATCCAGTGTTGTTTGAAAGAGAAACCAGGACATTATTCTTTGTCCTCTAAATCTTGTCCCCTGCTTGCTGTGTCTATTTGTTTTCTTTAGTAACCTGTTGTATGGCCTTAGGTAAGTCATGTCACCTTACAATGGCTTTCTTCTGGGCCAGCGATGCACACAGATGGAAACCACCAGTTCCAGACTCAGATTAAGTGACTTGTCAGCTACTACCTATGTGACTTTGGAGAAGGTTGATATTACTGTACTTCACCAAGCTGATTTCCACATCTTTACAGTTGAGATAATATCCAACGTGAACTATAAAAATTGTTTGGCATATAGTAGGTGCTTGATATTTTTATTGCAACTATTAGAATACATATAATTTAGTTTTGTCTCAGAAAACAGACCCTGCCTTCAGTAGACTTACTAACAGACATAAATTAGGTAGCTTTCTGGATTCCTCCTCATTTATTCAATATTATTTGGGGACCTACTATACACAAAGACAAAATTCTTAAGACAATGATGTTTCAGTTAGAACAACAAGAGTTGCACATACTTACCTATATTAAGAACTGGAAAGAAAGAAATATTTTACGTAAGTGACAGTCATGAAAGTTCAGAGGGAGAAATTGCTTTCGCCTCCAAGAGTTGGGGCACAGAGTAGAGGAAGGGCACTTGAGCTACACCTTAAACGATGTCACTAATGAGTAATCTTTCTCTGTGTAGAACAACAGACTGAAATAATTACTTCCTCCTTTGTGATATGTTTCATCACTTTGCACCACTTTTTAAAAATTAAGTTTATACTAAATTGTAATTCCTGTTTCTGTCTCCTCATTATTGTGCACTTCTGGGTGTCAGGGACTGTCTTAGCACTGCTGGAATTCCAGCACCCAGTTAAAGGAATAACTGTAATAACGAGAGAAGTTACAGAAAAGCTGTTTGGGTTTTAGGGTTAGTCCAACCTGAGTGTGCTCTGGAGTCTGACGGGTTTTAATTTCAGGTTGTGCCTCTTAGCTCGGGAAAGTGACTTTTAGGACTGACAGATTAAAAACGGGACACCTCGTTAGATTTGAATTTCAGATAAATACTTTTTGGGGTGTAAGTATGCCTCATGCAATCATTGGGGCACACTTATAACAAAATGTTATAACAAAATGTTATCTGTTGTTTATCTGAAATTTCATTTAACTGGGCAACCCAGAAATTTTACTTGCTAAATATGTCAAACCTAAGTGACTTCTCTCTTATCTGTTACTTGGAAATGGAGATAAAAACAGTACCTTCTTAGGATAATCTATACAAAGAATGTCGCCCATGATAAACCCTTAGTTCACTTTCCAAATCGGGACATTAGGTAAAAGACATATGTCAAACCTCCAAGACAGTGGCCCCGGGTACATCCCAAACATGATTACCCTTATTAGATGACTTTCCAAAGAGAGCAGAAAAAGTTCGGTGGAACTTTGAACAAAGTTGCAAACTGCTTCGAGAGATCTGCAAATTTGCCATCAAAGTTAAACTACAACAGGGTCTAACCGATGTCACATCAGGCAGAAAATAGCCTTACAAGAAAGGGGCGGATGTATTTCTGCGCATGCGCACAAGAGCTCCATAGTCTCCGCCCCTCCGAGTCACGTGAGGGGGGAGGCCAGGCCTTGCCACGTGACCCAGGCCCCAGCTCGTCCAGGGATGGAGCCGGAAGACGGGACCCCTCTGTGGCGGCTGCAGAAGCTTCCATCTGAGCTGACCCAACCGGTGAGGAGGACGCGGGCGGCGGCAGTGCGGGGCCTGGGCTCAGGGACCGGGCCGGTCCAAACAAGACACCTTCGCGGAGCTGGCCTCGCGGCCCAGCAAAGGGCGGGTAAAGGGCGTGATTTCGGTGCCCGGCCCCCTACTTCTGCTGGAGCGCTGTGGAGGCTGAGATTTGGGGCGCCACCTGCGCGCCCCGGCGTGGAGTTGCCCGGCCAGGGGCTTTGCGCGCCGACTCCGCCGGGCCGCGCCGCACTCTGGTGGGGGTGGCCCATCTGCTCCTAGGCTTGGCCCACGACCCAGTGACCCTGGGCTGGGGAGCGGGGACGCCACGGAGTCTGAAAGCTTCGATTGTGGAGCCGGTGGTTTGCGGCTTCTCTCCTGCGTTTCATTCATTCATTCAACACTTAACTCCCAAACGCTGTCTATGCACTAGGCACAGTGCTAGGTGCTGGGGATACCGCGGTGGCCTAGAGAGGCACACCCGCCCCCTCTGGGGGGCCAGGAAAAAAATAATGGGTAAATGCTTCCAAAAACTGGGCGACTTCATGTGGCTGGGTGTTCCACGGTGGCCTTTCTCTCTGGAGGTGATACACACGCAGGCACCTCCAGGCTAAGGATCTCCTTAAAGCCCCATTCGTTTGTTCAAGCCAGCTTTTCATTGGCGTCCACCAGGTGCTGAGTGCCCTGGTGGGACAAGGTAAAAAACATGGTGAACGAGACGCCCCCGGTGCTCTGGTGGAGCTTGCTGGCTTAGTGCGGTGTCAGCCCAGATTTGAAGGAGCAAGGGAAGGTTTTTCAGAGCAGGAATACCTAGATTTATTTCTAGGTTTAGTCCTGAGGGATGATTAGGGACCAGACAGGCTAGAGGGGAGAGAATGTTTCAGATAGGAATAATAGCGGCTGCAAAGGCTAGAGGAAGAAGGCCTGGCTTCCCATCGAAGACCTGTTACAGTTCTTAAGAGGCCGCGGTTCAGAGTGAGAAGCAGAGGAGGGGGAAGAAGGCTAGACAGGCGAGCAGGACCCTTGCTCCTGTGTTTAGTTTTACTACCAAAGGTGCATGCGTTTTGAAGTATTGTTTTTGGCAGCAGCAAAACTTTAGTGAGTTTGAAAGATGAGAGAAATGTGGAGGTGGTAAATATAAAACATATAATGAATGGTATCTTGACAATTAACTGTGAAAGAAGGAAAACTCAATGGTTGCTGTAACAGGAAAATCTGAGAAGTGTTTTCTTTTATTTCCCTTGAACTTCGGAGCAGAACAACTTTATGCCCCGAGTATTAGACCTGAAGGGAATGTGCCAACCCATGAAAGAAAGCAATTATTTGCATTATGGAGCTTCAGCGTTAGTTTTGGGAGCTGTGATTCTATTTGCCCACTGACTTCAGATTACTGACTAACACTTGGTATTGTAATTAATATTAATATGTTGACTCCCTGCATCTGGATTTCCCAACTCAGGCCTTACGAAGTCTTCCTGGACCTCTTGCCTCTGGTCTCTCTCTTATTCTGAACTCCTTCGGGGTATAGATACTTGTTTTATGTCCCCAATTCTTGAGAGCTGTGTCTGGCTCAAGATGGCTCTTAAATCACTGTTTGTTGAGGGAAGGAATCAATTACTGTACATTAAACTTAGCTTCATTGTTGGAGCAGTCATCTGGATCCCAAGTTTTGGTAGGCTGGCCTTCAGTGTCAGTGACAGGCAGCTTTGCATAAGTTCCAATTCTGTTCTATTTACTGTAGGTGAAGGGGGGGTGTGGGCCCGCTTAACCTACATAATGTGGTAGAGGGGTATGTGGTGGGTAGCTTTCATAAGTTCCAGATTTTGGCCTGCCTTTTTCCTCCGTTCCATTCACAATGGGGGGTGCGGTGGAGGGAGGTGGAGAACAGAAGAGAATTAACTTAATTCCTACCAGGATCAAGAAAACCTATCTTAACTCTTTTCTCTGATTTTACAAATGAGGAAATTCATATAGTGCATTAGCCATCTTTTGAAAGTGGGGTCACCAGTTCCTCATCTCTATTCTGATACCTGTGGTTTTACAGAGAAGGAGTTATTGCTTAAAATGAAGTGGAATATGATCCAGGGGAAAAGAGTTGAAAGGCTTGCTGCAAAAACGCATTTCCAAGTTAATTGTGTGAAATACTCTTCTTGCAAGACAAATACCTCCTGGAGGAGAGTACCGTGTTAAAAAAGAGCGCAGGCATAGTAGGTGTCAGAACATGGAGGCAGCTAGAGTGCCCACCTGGATTTTTGCTCACAAATATGAAAATATGCTTATATGTAGTAGCTTTTAAATTGAATGATGTATTTTTAGAGAACTAGGGGAATGTGGAACACCTGCCTTTAAAACAGCCTATTCTACTTAGGCAGCGAGTGACCAAATGCAGTAATGTACAGAAAAACATACTACATCTAGAATTGACCACAGAACAAATAAAACATGGAACCAGGTAGCCACAGCTTAATGGGAATTGTTTATCTCATACATATTTTCAGTCTGTTTTAGTTAGGAAAGCCATGGCCTATGACAATGTTAAATTCCAAAGCACAATTAGTGTTAATATGCCCATGATTTTCTGTCAACCAAGTAAAAAATGCCAAAAGTATCTTCCTTATAATAGTGTATTCTCAGAAATGTTACATAGCATGCAGTTTCCATAGTATGTCGATCATTTATTTAACTTGAAGAATATTCACGTAGTCGAATATGATTATATCAAATGCAGTTAAAGATATGTCTGTATGACTGGGCCACTCAGATCTGTGAAATGATAATGTGCAATGTACTCCTTCCAAGGGGTAGAGGACACAGTATTCTTAAATGTATCTGAATATTAAATTCCTTTCTTAGAGTTTTAAATTGGAAAACTACTTGAGAGCTATGAGTCCACTGCTATAGTATATTAAACGTTAAACAGTTTGAGGAAAAAAGTCCAGGTAGGCATTCTCGCTGCCTCCATGTTCTGACAGTAGGTACTCAATTAATGTATGTTAAAGGCATGGAACATAGTACTAGCAGTAGTAGTAGTGACAATGATAGTAAATAATTACAAGAAGAATGGTAACAATGACTAGCAATGTATAAGTGCTTTGTATAACCCAGCGATGTGCCAAGTGATTTGCATGTATTATTTAATCCTTACAACAACATTATAAGGGTATTGATATTATCCTCATTTTACACATGAGGAAACAGGCACAGAACTTTTAAATAATATGACAAAACTAGTTAAGTAGTGAAACTAGAATTCAGGCTAACGAGTTTCATTCCAAAATCCACAGTCTTAATTACTGTGTTCAGTTTTATGTAAGTGTTAGGATTTCCATTGCTGATATTAAAGTAGGATAGAGAAAAAAGGAAAAGAAAGGTAATAAGGGCTTTCTTGGAATGGACCGAAGTAAATATGAATTTTGCAATAAATGGAGGAAAGGGAAAATGAAGTTTGTAGATCTATAGTAACAGATTTTTGTTACTGGTATAAGTATGATGCCTAAGGAATTCCAGGATGAAACTTTTATACTCACCATCTTCCTTTTGGTAACATTGAAAAAACAACAGTGTATTTATATAATTTTTTAGCTTCTGGACATGAACAAAATGATAACCGTGTGTGTGTGTGTGTGAAGTTCTAACTTTTAATTAATAAAAACAAATGTTAAAAATAGTTATAGTTCAACCTCAGCTGCTCTTGCAGATAACATGCACTTCTTGCAACAACACTTGTTTGCTACAAGGGAGGTATATATGTTTTATAATTTTACTCATAATTACATTTATTTTCTTTTTTTTTTCACTCTAGCTTCTTCACAAAACAATTGATGGCATTTGTGGCCGAATTTATCCTCTCTACCAGGATTATCAGAGTGTTTGGGACTCCACAGAATGGATGCATGTTCTGGAAGATGTTACCAAATTTTTCAAAGCTGTAGTTGGCAAAAATTTATCTGATGAAGAGGTAACTTTAAATTTCTATATGTTATAATAATTAGTGTTCAGAGGTTTTCATTTTTTTTTTTTTTTTAAGATTTTATTGATTTATTTTTAGAGAGAGAGGAAGAGAGGGAGAAAGGGAGAGAAACATCGATGTGCGAGAGATACATCAATAGGTCGCCTCTCTCATGCCCCCATGTGGGGACCTGGCCTCCAACCTAAGCAGTGCCCTGACTGGGAATGGAACCAGTGAATCTGGTTCGCAGGCTGGTGCTCAATCCACTGAGCCACACCAGCCAGGGCCAGAGTTTTTATTTAGTTTGTCATTAGGGCACTGTGTAATATAAGGGCCATTAATAATACATATCTACTAAGAAAAACCTCATTATTATAATTAGAAAATCTACTTTCAGAAGTTCTGGGTTTTTGTAGTTTTGATTTTGGTTGTTTGTATTTTTTAACATTTAAATGATATAGAAGAATACCAGAAGTTAAATAGCTGACACCTACATTCCTATTACCACAGTTAAACAGTTGTTAACATTTTGCTTTATGTATTTCAGTTTTGTGTGTTTGTTTTAGAAACAGGCATTACAGATATACCTAAACACCACCTGGGTATGTCCCCCTCCTCCAGGGACCACCACTTGTGAAGTTAGCATGCATGTTTTGTGTTCTGTGTTGTATGAATGTTTGCAATGTATGCAATTATTTGAGCCATTTCCATATGTAACTTGTAAATGATAACATATGTATCCACTTGTAGTTTTTTATGTAACATTGTTTTAGATTTGCCAATATTGATAAATGTAGACCTGGTTTATATATTTTAGCTCCTTATAGTATTTGATGATAGAAACTAGTAGGACTTATTTTTCTGTCCCCCCACTGATGAGCAGTTAGGGCATTGCCTCTTCCATTATTATGGATAGGGCTGCTACATTTTATATATGTCTCATGTGTATACACATGGGCCAGCTCTTCTAGGATAGACATCTTGAAGTGAAATTGCAGGGTCATGGGGTATCCTTCCATTGAATTGCATTTGTACTATTTCTTGCCTTGAAGGCTATATTGTTTGATGTATTAATATAGCTATACCAGCTTTTTTTCCAGTGGTCTCCAGATGTATTCACTTTAATGCTCTTCCATCAGTTAGCCCTTTTCCTTTTTGCTTTGCAAA
Source organism: Furipterus horrens (assembly GCF_987537825.1). NCBI lineage: Eukaryota > Metazoa > Chordata > Mammalia > Chiroptera > Furipteridae > Furipterus > Furipterus horrens. The sequence continues at coordinate 188,382,265 of NW_028327172.1, forward strand.
AATTTGTTTAAACTTCTAGCTTGCTGATTATACATTCTCATCTTATTCTTTTGATAGTGACAGATCTATTTATTTTTTTCTCATTTTCTACCATTTTAAATGGTATGTGAAAGGAAAGTGGAGCTATGTGTTTACATTTTAAACAGGAAGCCCTTTCACTTATTTTATAACCATTTATTTTTCTTTATTTTTTTAAGTTATATTTTATTGGTTATGCTATTACAGTTGTGCTGATTTTTCCCCTTTGCTCCCTTCCACCCAGCACCCCCCCCACTCCTTCAGGCAATCGCCCCACATTGTTCATGTCCATGTGTCCTACATATACATTCTTTGACTTCTTTATTCCCTATGCTGTACTTTCATCCCCATGGCTATTCTGTAACTACCTATTTGTACTTCTTAATCCCCTCACCTCTTCTCCCATTCCTCCACACTCCTCTCCCATCTGGCAACCATCAAAATGCTCTCCATATCCATGATTCTGTCTCTGTTCTTCTTGTTTGCTTAGTTTATTTTTTTAGATGAAAAAATGTTGATATGTTTGTGTTTATTGCCATTTTATTGTTCATAGTTTTGATCTTTTTCTTAAATAAGTCCCTTTCACATTTCATATAATAATGGTTAGGTGATGAAGAACTCCTTTAGTTTTTTCTGTGCTGGGAAGCTCTTTATCTGCTTTCAATTCTAAATGATAGTGTTGCTGAGGAGAGTAATCTTGGCTGTAGGTCCCTGCTTTTCATGATTTTAAATATTTCTTACTAGTCCCTTCTAGCCTGCAAAGTTTCTTTTAATAATCTTATGAGAACTCCCCTGTAGGTAACTAACTTCTTTCTCTTGCTGCTTTTAGATTCTTTCTTTATCTTTAACCTTTGGCATTTTAATTATGATGTGTCTTGGAGTGGGTCTCTTGCATCCACCTTGTTTGGGACACTGTGCTTCCTGGACTTGCATGTCTATTTCCTTCATCAAATTAGAAATGTTTTCCTTCATTATTTTTTCCAATAGGTTACCAGTTTCTTGCTCTTTCTCTTCTCTTTCTGGCACCTCTATTATGCAAATGTTGGATCTTTTGAAGTTATCCCAGAGGCTGCTTATACTGTCCTCATTTTTTTAAAATTCTTTTTCCTTCTTATTCTGATTGTTCTTTGCTTCCTTATGTTCCAAATGATTGATTTGATTCTTGACTTCATCCGCTGTACTGTTGTTTCCCTGTAAATTGTTCTTTATTTCAGTTAGTGAATCCTTCATTTCTGACTGCATTTTTTTATGCTGCTGAGATCCTCACTAAGTTTCTTGAGTATCCTTATAACCAGTGTTTTGAACTCTGTATGATAGATTGCTTATCTCCATTTTGTTGAGCTCTTTTTCTGGAGTTTTGATCTGTTCTTTCATTTGGGCCATGTTTCTTTGTCTTCTGATTTTGGTAGCCTCCCTGCATTTGTTTCTGTTTATTAGGTAGAGCTACTTTGATTCTGTGTCTTGGCGGTGGCCTAATGTAGTAGGTATCCTGTAAGGTCCAGTGTCACAGCCTCCTCTATCACCCTAGTTGGGTACTCGAGGTGTGCCCTTCATGTGGGCTGAGTATACCCTCCTCATGTAGTTGAGCCTTGGTTGCTGTTGGTAGATCAATGGGAGGGATTTACCCAGGCCAGTCAGCTGCAAGGACTGGCTGTGACCACTGATCACCAACCTCCGCCCTCTGTGGAGGATCAGCTGTGCAGAGGCAGGGCGGTGGTGCTCCAGCAAAGTGATCTGTAGATGTTCACTGAGTGTGTTGGCTCTGGAATTTCCTGGGTGGTGCAGGACAAGGTCAGCCCCCACTTGTGTTCTGCCTGGGCCACCCTGCTGAGCTATAAAGCAATCTGAGATGCCTGGTACTTATGCTGGGCTTGGAGATTCCCAGATGAAGCCAGGTTGTGAATCTAGGCTGGCTGCTCCTGGTGCGGGGCCGGGCCTCACTGAGGCCAGCTGTTGGTTGTTTGAGAGGATTTAGAAAATTGTAATGCATGAGTCAGGACCAGCCAATCATATGGAAAGGCAGCTTGGTGTGGTGGAGTCTCTGGGGATCCCCAAGGCTGGCTCAAGTAGTGTTAGCCAGGTTGATGGAGTCTCAGTTATGGCACCAGCTTGCCGCTCTGTAGGGGGAGGGTTTAGAAAAGGGACAATGGCCTCTGCTCACCTTGATGCCAGACACTTCAGTTTCTCCCAGTATGCCACTGGTACCTTTCAAGCTGCCACCCTGGTGCTGGAGCTCAGAGGGAGTGAGTCTGAGTAGGTGAGTCCGTGTGTGGGTTCTTTAAGCGGAACTGCTTGGGGCTTCAGCAGTTCTTCCACTGACTCAAGCCCTGCTGGTTTTTCCAGGTAGAAGTGGGGACTTACCTTCCTGACACGAATCCTGGGCTGGGGCGCCTGGTATGGGGCTGAGACTCCTTGCTCCTGAGATATCCCTCCCGAATTTTTATCTACCATACGTGGCTGAGGAACCAACCCGTTCCACATCTGGGTCCCTCCTGCTGGTCTGGAGGAATGTGGTTTCTTTAATTCCATAGTTGTCAGACTTCCATTCAACTCAATTTCTAATGGTTGTTCTGTATTTTAATTGTAAATTTTGATGTGGTTTTGTGAGGAGGCAGGCCATGTCTGCCCATGCTTCCATCTTGACTGGACATTCTATTTTTATTTTTATAGATATCTCAGCAATTGAATGAGTTGAACTCATTACATCAAGAAGCTATCATGAAATGCTTGAAAAGTAGAAAAGACGAAATTAAGAAGGCTTTGTTAGAAGAAATAGTTGATATTTCCTCTGCACAGCTACAGGATTTTGATTGGCAGTTAAAGGTGAGAATCCATGAGTATGTTTTTATTTCAGTTTTTGAACAGAAAGAAATACTTTATATATATATATAATGTTATGTTTTATTTTTTATATTATACATCTAAAATTTCTGTTATTTTGAGAATACAATATCTCATAAAGATATCAAAGACAATTAAAATTATATCTTTTGTATTAACTGAGCAATCAGAATACTATAAATACCCAAACCATATATAATAACTTTACAACGATAAATTTAATTAACTGGGGCTGTAAATTGTACCATGTTATAAATGGTGGAGCTGTATGTATGTATTTAACATATATTTTTGGCTAGAACTTTCTAGATCCCATAGTCTTCCCAAGATTGGTAAATGTGGTCCTACCTCCAGGAAAAAAACCTCTAGTGTGTTTTTAAAATAGCATTTAAAAACAATTTTAAAGGAGAGTCATGGTTAGCGGGGTTTATGAAGAACAGGTTTTATATCTTAGACCCATCAGATGTATATGTACTTCCCAGCTATAATGCTGTTCTGGATTTCTGCTGCTGTTGACTGGTTGTCTTTCTTTCCTAACCTACATTTTCTCTTTTATTCACTCTTTCTCTTTATGTTCTTCAGATGTTTGTTGGTTTGGCATGGGTTTAACTTTTTTATTTCTTCCACCTTTCACTGTACTTGACAGCAAACAGGAGTACTTTTTTAAAAAAGTCTTGTTCATAAACTCTGATGCATAGTTAATATAGTCCTATTCAGTGTTTATTAATTACTGTTCTCCTCGTTTAAACAGCTCGCACTTTCCAGTGACAAGATCGCTACATTACAAATGCCACTTTTAAATCTTCATCTAGACGTAAGAGAAAATGGTGAAGTCAAACCGTACTCTATTGAAATGAGTAAAGAAGAGCTGCAGAATCTAATAAATTCCTTGGAAGCAGCTAATAAGGTATTTGTTGTAATTTTTTTGTGTGATACCATTAGAGTCATGTAAGAAAAACTCATAGTTCACTTCTAATATTTCTTTCCTTTCTGATATTTATGTCAAGCACAGAAAATACTTTATGTTCTACATCTTTAGATTTAGACATTAAGTTAATTATAACTTGTAGTTTTAATTACTTAGTTTTGAGCACAGTTTATCAAGTGTTACTTTTGAAAGACTAATAGTGCTGTTCTGAGAGCTAGATTTGTTTTACTCCAGTGCACATTAATGATTAAAAATTAATTTTTCACCTTGAGGCTATGATATTAGTTAATTCTAAAGAGTTTTTATGATTAAAAATAGTATGGTCTTGAAGAAAAGAGTATCTTATTTAACTGGACAAATAATAGAAAATTGCTTTAACTACAGGAGACAAAATATACCTTGAAGTTATGACAAAGTTAGGTTAAGATCGAATTAATGAAGGACTAAACGGTTTACATTTACAAAGGAATGGCTAAATAACAGTAACCATTCCTAGTGTTTAATTAATGAGGAAAATAATATTTAAACAGTAGAAACTGCTGCTGTGAGGAAGAAACAAAAACAATTATCTTTGTTATATATGTTTCTTTCATTATTGCTCAGTATTTTCTCTAGTGATCAAGACTTAATAATTAAAGTTAGTTTTTCTTACCAATCTCCTGCTAACCAATCTTCTTGGCCCTGACTTTTTAAAACCCTGGTATACTTTAGCTTCCCTCCATACCTGCAGTTACTCAGCCATTTTGGTGCCTTGATGACTGGTGCACGTGCCCAGTCACCAAAGTGGTACTGGCTTGTCTTTGGATGGGGCTAAATGTCTGATAGGATGTGGGGTGGAGCCTGGTATAAATGTGAAGTGATTGCGAGCCATGGATCCTAGCAGGCATGTGCCATCAGTTACTGAGCAGTGCACTTGTTATCAGTTCTCCAGGTACTTCAGAGATTGCAAAGCATTTCATTCCGCAGATATTGGCATCATTCTGGTATAAACTGATTCTCCCCTTCCCCTTTTGTTTTTAAGGTCATTCTTCAGTTGAAATAACTGGAACTGATGAATACCAATGTTATCAGATTGCACTGCTATAACTGATATGACGGAGTGAATACTGTGTGCTCAGAAAACATGCAGTATACTATATGCCAGGCTGAGAAAGCAGCTGTGTTGAGATCACAAAGATAAAAATGTATCAACTTTCCTAAAGAACAGGAAATTACATGGTCGACAAGAAATGCATAAAAAATTAAAGATAAAAAGCTATAATAGCAGTTTATATTTTCATAATGACTGTTCTGCTTCATTTATTAAATATTTGAGAGCTCTTTATAGAGTTTTACTGAAAACTAAAAGTAGGCTCTAAAGTAATGTAAATATACAAAGCACAAATAAACTTGAATCTTGCTTAAAGAAGTATGTGAATATTGGGTTTCTGTCATGGTAACTAATTTGCGATGTTTTTAAAAAATAACTTTAGGAATGTATAAGCTGCATATATAACTCAGGAGACTCCATATCTTGTATTTAAAGAAAAAATTATAAAATGTAAAAATTCTTAAAGAAACTCTTCAGACATGAAGAAAAATCTGTGTGAACAATTTGGAATTAATGAGTTCTAGAAACTAAAATCTTACACTAAACCATAGGAAAAAATGCAATAACATTGCTACATTTTCATTTCTATGTTTGATTGGGAGACTAGGAAATGAAAAGAACATATGTCATTGTATAGTGTATATACAGTAGTCCCTCTATATCGTGGTTAACTTATCACGGCCTCACTGTATTGCGGGATTTTTAAAAATATATTTAATTATTTATCATGGGTTTTTCACTATATCGCGGGATTTTGCAGTACTGTATACGTATGTTAAAGTTACGTAGGTTTAAGTGTAGAATATGTTTAAGAGCAAAAGTAGTGTTTATAAAAGTGTGGAAAAGGTTAATAAGAGAGTGGGAAAGGTTAATAAGAGACTGGGAACGGCTTATAAGTGTGTGGGAAGGGTTTATAAAACCTTAATATATATATAAATACTAAAATAAATGTAAGGTTCCTACTTCGCAGATTTTCACTTGTCGCGGGGGTGGGGGGGTCTAGAATGTAATACCGTGATAAGTGAGGGAATACTGTATTATTATTTAAATATGAGCTAAGATTATATGTATACATTTTTCTTATAAACAATATTGCAATATTGAATTTAACAGTTTTGGATGTTTATTGGCAAACAGATCATTTTTAATTTCAGTCAAGTTTAGACATAACCGTTCTGAACAAATAAAAAATACAATTTTATTATATTGCTTTATTTCAAATGACTTTCTACATAACTCAATAATACATAATAAGTTGGTACCTGCTATTTGCAAGCTTTGTAGCTCATTAGAGCAGCAGACCACTATAAGAGGTGTCTAAGCAATTATTACTATTCTCATATAGACAAGGATAGGCTTAGAGAGGTTAATACATATCTGAGTGTGATCTAGATGGTGCTCTCAAAGTGTTTCTGTAGACTTATGTCAGCCTATGACCTGTTTATAATAGGTCAATAATAGATGAGGAGCTGGTGCCAGAATCTTTATCAATATACTGCTTTCTTCACCAGGAAATTTGGGTTATGAAAAAAAAAATGGGCTGAACTAAATAGTGTGCCTAGGGAGGTAGTTGATTTATCTTGCACAAGTTCCTTATGTCAGTACAGACCAGTAACAGCACTAAATAATGCTGATGTAGGGTCCTTCTGAATGTCAACCCTCCATACAGTACTTCCTCTGAGAAGGAAAAAGTCTTGCTCCTTCTTAGTCCCCTCTCACTCCGTTAGCATATTTAAACACTTACTGAAAGCTGACTGATGTACTATAAACGGCACGTATTTAAAATTTCCAATCTGATAAGTTTTGATATACTCGAAAGCATCACCTCAATCAAAGTGGTGAACATATCAATCACTCCTGAAAATGTCCTCTTATTTCTTTGTAATCTCTTCCTGTGCCCACCCTCCTCTGCCTCCCCCTGCCGCCCCAGATAACCAGAGATCTTTTTGCCACAAAAGGCTCCAATTTGTTCACATTTTCAAGAGTTATTAAATGGAATCATACAGTATGTACTTTTTTGTGTGTATGTGATCTGGCTCCTTTCAGCATTATTTTGAGGTCATCCATGTTGCACATTGCAACAGTTCATTCTTTTTATTGTTGAGAAGTTTTCTGTTGTAGAGTACCATGATTTGTTTATATATTCACCTATTACTGGATATTTTGGTTGTTTAAAGTTTTTGGCTTAGTACAATATACTGAATGCTATGCAATTCTTGTGTATGTCTATATGGACATGGGCTTTCCTGTGACTAACAGGAGTGGAATGGCTGGATCATGGTAGGTTTATGTTTATCTTCAAGAAGCTGCCAAACTTTTCCAAAGTGATTTTACCATTTTACATTCTATACCACATTCTATGAGAGTTTCACCTCCACTTCCTTACCAACACTTGGTACAGTCAGTCTTCTTAATTTCAGCTATTCTAATAGGTGTGTTGTGGTACCTCATTGTGGTATCTCTATCATTAATAAGGACTAATGGTACTGAACATTTTTTCTTGTACTTATTTGCCATCTGTATGTCTTTGGTGTAGTGTCTGTTTAGATCTGTTGCCCATTTTTTAATTGGATTTTTTAAGTTGAGTTTTGGACATTCTTTATGTAACCTGCTTATAGTTATTATCATATATATGTCTTGTAGTTTTCCCCAGTCTGTAGCTTATCTTTTTTTTTTTTTCTGTAAGTAGACTTTATTTTTTTTAGAGCAGTTTTAGATTCACAAAAAAATTGAGTGCATAGTGCAGAGAGACCCTATATACTGCATGTGCAGTTACCCAAATTATTAATATATTAGTTTGGCACATTCATTATAATTAGTAAACAAATATCAGTATGTTAAACTAAATTTCATAGTTTACTCAAACTTCTAAGTTTTTACCTAATGTCCTTTTTCTGTTCCAGAATTCCATATATTTATCTGCCACGTCCCTTAAGCTTCCTTTGCTGTGATACTTTCCCATGCTTTCCTTGTTTTTAATGACCTTGACAGTTTTGAGGAGTGTGGGTGAGGTATTTTGTAATATGTTCTTCTATTGGAATATAATGGTTTTCTCATGCTTAGACGGGTTATGAGTTTTGGGGAGGAAGATCACAGAGGTAAAGTGCCATTTGCATTATATCATGTCAAGTGTACATACTATAAGCAAGATTTATGATGATGTTGACTTTAATCATTTGGTTGAGGTAGTGTTTAACAGATTTTTTTTTTTTTCACTGTAAAGTTGCTTCTATTTTTTTCTGTACCGTACTCTTTGGAAGGAAGTCTCTGTGCAGCCTATGCTTAAGGAATGGGACTGGTGCTCCTCCTTGAGGCCAGAATATCTACATGAATATAAATCTTTTGGAATTCTTTGGTTCAGATTTGTCTCATATCTCCTAGTTATTAATTTATTTAATCATTTATATAGTATGGACTCATGGGTATTTATTTTACACTTTAGGTTATGCTCCAATATTAATTTTATTACTCAAAATTGTTTTACCTTGAGTCATTGGGAGCTCTCTGTTGGTTTCTTTGTCCCTTTGACATACCGCTATCAGTGAGGGTTTTATTTATGTATTTATTTTTATCTTATTTCCTTAAATATTTGCCCATACAGGATGCTTTAGGCTCATTTTGTTTATTTTCTGTCTAGTCCGAGAATCAGCCATTTCTCCAAGATACCCTGGTTCATTTTACTGCAGAAAGGTAGTAGATACCAAGCCAGGTGTCCCCATTACTTTTGGGAAGTTGTTTTTTTTAAGGCCCTTTCAGCTGACAGAACAAAGACATATATGTGTGTAAACTACCCTGTGTGCATGCACATATCTATAAATGCTTAGTTATATAACCATCTATAGATTAAGCTACACATGAGTTCATCCTCATGTCTCCAATTCGAATCCATTACCGCATGGGTCATTCTAGTCTTCTCCCCTTCCTTATCTGTAAATTTAAATTCCAGCGGTACGCTGGACCCCCCCATGTACCACCGATTTACTCACTGGTTCCGATCCAGTATATATGCAGCAGTATCTGCATTGCTAATCTGGGCCCCAGTGGAAAACAACTTGACCTTCTGGGAAGGACTTGTGTGCATACCTTTTCCTTTCAGTTTCACAGGCTGCCCTCCTTTTCAAAGTTACTTAGATCAACACCTTTCCCTTCCGCTCCCTTCAGTGAGGTGGTTTTATGTATTGGTAATACAGTCAGATTTTTTACTGTAGTGTGTACTCCTTGCTGGTATCCCCTGACTTCCTAAATTTAGGCTTTTAAGTTCGCACACATTAAGGTTCACTCTGTGTTGAACAATGCTTAGTTTTGACAAATGCCTAATGTCATGTATCCACTGTACAAAATAATTCTAAAAATCTCCTGTGCTTTACTTATTCATCTCTTTACATCTTCCTTTGAACCCCAGACAGCCAGCGATTTAAAAAAAAAGTCTACATGGTTTTGCCTTTTCCAGAACGTCATATAATCGAGATCCAATGGTATTCAGTCTTTTGACTGGCTTTCTCCACTTAGCAATATGCATTTAAGGTTCTTCCATGTCTTTTTGTGGCCTGGTAACTAAATTCTCTTTTTATTTCTGAATAATAATTTCATTGTATAGATGTACCACAGTTTGTCTATCCATTCATGTACTGAAGGACATGGGCTGTTTCCACTTTATGTCAATTATGAATAAAGCTGCTGTAAACATTCACAAGCAGGTTTTTAGGTGGGCACAAGTTCACAAATTCACTGAGAAATACTTAGGAGTGTGATTGCTGGATCATATTGCATAATAAGTTAGCTTTGTAAGAAAAAGGCCAAACTTTTAAAGTTGCTATACCACTTTGCAGTTTTTAAAAAATTATGGCAAAAAAGAAAACCATCTAACATGAACTCTACTCTCAACAAATTTTTAATGTTCAGTACAATATTAACTGCACATTATTGTACAGCATATCTCTTGAACTTTTTCATCGTGTATCACAAGATGGCTTTGAACAGCATCTCTTCAACTACCATTCCCTAGCCACTGACAATCACCATTCTGCTCTCTGCTCCAAGAGTTCGACTACTTACAAGCGGAATCATGCAATATTTTTCTTTTTGTAACTAATTTCACTTACCGTCATGTCCTCAAGGGTCATTCATGATTTAACACAGTGATTTTTAATCAGTGTGCCGCAAGAATTTTTAAAAGATTCAATATCCGACTAGTCAGGGACACTTTTTGATTGTCAAATAAAAATATGACAACAGCTGACACAATAATAGCTGTTCTGTGTGAATGAATCAGAATCATACCTATTTTTCATATCAGCAAAAAATATAATTTTTGTTGTGCTGCAGAATTTTAGTTGTTTGTCATGAGATGAAAAAGGTTGGTGATTATTGATTTAACAAATTATAGAATTTCCTTTTTTAGGGCTAAATAATATCCCACTTTATGTACACACATTTTCTTTATGCATTATTTCAATGGACATTTAGTTCTTTCCACTTTTCAGCTAATGTGACTAGTGCTGTAATGAACATAGGAGTGCAAATATCTCTTTACAGTCTTGTTTTACATTCTTTTGGATAAATACCTGGAAGTGGGACTTTGGACTATATGGTAGTTCTATTTTTACAGTTTTGAGAAAATTCCATTCTGTTCTCCACAGTGACCACACCATTTTACATTCCTATCACCAGTGCACAAGGGTCTCAGTTTCTCCACATCCTTGGCTGATACACACCTACCTTATGTTAGCTTCTTATTTTCTGTGATCCTTACAGTAAATCCTAAACATGTTACAAATATATTCTTTCTCTAATTTAAGTAAAATTGATGGCCATTTATTTCTCCAATTGTATCACACGGTCTTTTAGAAACAGTAACCAGTGTAGGATGTCTCTAAAATCCCTGGTAACTGCAGGCCAAAGATTGCTGATAAAGTGCTGATTCCCAATTATTTTGCTGGATGAATCTTAGCCCTCCTTACGCTGGCATTTAGACTTTTACTGAAAGGCTGTTGTATACTAACAACCAGTTAATGGATAAATAACCTTCACACCTTTAATCTGTTAATTATTTTATTGTCAACATATTTTCGAAGGGAGAGAATGAGTTTGGAGGTTGCAAGTTTTTAAACTACTTTAGAAATACTGGCAAATAGACCAAGTCTCATATTCATATTTACAGTGAAAATTTTAAAAGAAATTTGACAATGCACCTCATAAATGGATGCTATTAAAGTCTGTTTTATGCATCATTTTTGAATATAAGAGGACCTCATTTTTTCCCTAATATATAAACTCACCATATGTTTTAATGCTTGCAAAGCATGTTATTTTAAATAATATATATATTTTTAAAAAGTCAAAGTGGTACAGAAATAAGACCCTGGAAAAGTACTGATATTTTCCCCAATTGTTGAATAATACTGCAGAGAATTCTTCCAAATAAAAGGGATTTTGCTTTATATTAAATTTTCTAATAAAGGCTCTCACATGATAGACTCAAAATTTTAAATATTTTAAATATTATAAAAAGATACATGTGAAATCTCATGTGTTTTTAAACATAGTACAAAGTAAGCTTTTTATATGTAGGCATTTTTAATAAAAAAGTTTTATTTGTGTTTTAGGAATAAACAAGCTAACATAAATAGTACATATTTACAGCAATAACTCATTTTAGAAGCTGCACAACGGCTTTTGTAGGTATGGCTGATGGTTTTTGACATCAGCCTTCAAATGTGTTTCTTTCATCCACTGCAACATTGAAAATCTTGTAGTGCAAAGTAAACAGCAACATATTTTATAGCAAAGCTACATCATCAACACAGCTATCGAGTGAAATACAGTCCTGTGACTGCTAGGGCATCTGTGAGTCCTGAAATTGAGGGCACAAGTGTGTCTTGTGTCCATACCTGATTGCATGTAAGTTGATTTTGCATTTGACAAGAAATACATGATTACTCAATGAATGATTAAGAATAGAAAGAAAAGGCCACGAGAGATAAAAGGAATAGAGGATGCCAGACAGTTTCTTAATCACTGACTCACTGCTTAGAGGGAAATCTATTTCTTCTTTCATGTGTATAAATCACAGTCTACAAGATTCATGGATTTTGTCCACAGATAGTTTTTGAGATAGCAAAGGCATAATGTCACATACTTGAGGCACGTAAAGAGGAATTAATGAAACAGAATATTTTAATCAAATCCCTAACAGAAAGGGTACACTGAAGCACACTTTATGAAAGTTTGATTTCAAATGTAAAAAGCAGCTACAGGAAATCACAAGTTTCATTAGACAGAACAGCAGTTTCAATCAGAAAATGCAGCATATATTAATACAAAATAGAAACTTGAATTATAAAAGTAAGGAGTCCACCTTTCCTTTCTTGACATTTGTTAAACCTGTCTCATTTTATTAAAATTTCTATCAGCTTCCAGAAATACTTATTCTTGCCATTTCACTTTATTTGGGGTTTGGTAGATATACAAAAGTATCTGCTTATATAAGAAATCAAATGCTTAGTCAAAAGAGCAAAAGAACATTAAAATGCTGTGATTTATGTTTCTTTGCAATGAAAGGAATTCTGCCTGCTGAAAAATTAAGAGGGAGAAAGTGTTTACAAGAACTGTAATACCAACCCAGATATGAATGAGCTAAATCATGTTTGGTAGGAGGGTGACTAGACAATTCAGCAAATTGACTAGTGGAGTTTTAAAAACACAAGGAGTAAAACATTGAACATTTTCTAACATATTTGGTGAGTTTAGCATAACGGACTTTGAGAGGCAACAGAAGTTATGAATTTCTTTCTGTATATATGTAGCACCTGCTTTTGAAAAGCGCCAGCTATTTAGTACAGGGTGCTATGAATTAAAATAGCAGGAGACTGATTTGGAAAGTTTAGCTGACTTTTGGATTGAATCAAGTTATAGGTGAGGTGATAGCCAAAGAGGTGTTCCATTGCTGGCAGGATAGTAATTTTCCCCATTCTTTAGCCTAATGGGCCCTGCTTTCCCAAACATCCAGAATCCCCATATAAAAGTCTTTGCCCCAGGTCTCCTTGAGTAAAGTCAAAGGAGTGAAATTACTGTTCAGACATGATGGAGAGCCAAGAGAATGTTTCAATCAAGCCACCCTAACCCAGTTGCATTTCTCTCAAAAACAGTTTTATTTGTATTTACACAATACTGAAGTTTCCAGTGTACATTTCCATTAACCTTTGAAATGACACAACAGCATTGTTTCACATTAGCCATTAGGTTACGGTCACAGTGGCACAAAAATGCTGCCTGGTGGTCAAAGTAAAAAGCTTATTTAAAGATGTCAAAAATTTTTTTGGCCCTTGTAAATATTCATGTCATTTGGGATTTCCAGAAACTTCATGCAATCTAATGACTTTGTAATCATGCCCCATGGTGGTTTTTGTCAAGAGGGTTACTGGTCCTCTCTGAAATAAGGAGTTGAGCAATACGGCCAATGAATACGTGTGTGTCCAGTCACAAGCCTTCCTTACCCAGAAGAGCAGTGGACGTTTTAAATGCGAAACGTCACCTGTATGTACAATTCTGTTTTCCATGATGCTGCAGTGAGAACAGTCAAGGGGCTTCCTTAAAAATGTCTAAGGGGCATGGTTGCAAAATATGAAATATTTCAAGCTTTATCCAGTGAGTATTTAGAAAAGATGTAGGAAACAGATTAACATGAGTTGATTAGCTTAAAAAAGTAGAAACACTGCAACTTAATATATTTGGGGGGAATATCAAGTAGAAAAATATGATATCTAGTAAAAGTGGCGTGGCTGGTTGCCACTCTGAGGTAAGGCTTGCAAATGATATATTTCTTATGCTAATATGTAGATAATGTAACTGGAGAACAGGAAAGGTAACAACTGAAAGGGTGGTGGGGAGAAAAGGTATTTTTCTGTCAATCCATGTATGTAGCCTTGAGGGACAGTGATGAATGTCAAGAACTGCCCGTTCCTCTGAGATAATTCTAAATCTATTTATTTCTTGGCAGAAATAAAATTTGGTGCGCAGTGTTCTCTGAATTTTCAGGTGTCCCAATTGTGCAATGTAGTCCCCTCTTTGAGCACAAATACCCACAAGTCTAGATTTAAAAGGTGCTTAGTAAGGCAAATTTGGGTAAATGGAGGAAAAATGAAACTTTAAATAGAAATTTTCCTTTTTCCATGAAGGAAAAGCAGTAGTGACTAGCATAGAGAGTTCAATTCTGTCGGAAGTGGTAGAATCTAGAATGGTGGTATTAGGATTCCATCAGTTTAGTGATAAACAATAGGAAAAAAAAAATCTCAGTGACCACTTTGCACAGGGGTTCAATGTAACTTTGCATTTTAAAAATCTGTTTAGAGATTTGTAGCCACAGGTTCTACAGAAGTAAAATAACATGGGGTCAGTGTGTAGGGGACACCTGCCTCATAAAGTATTATCTGCAATGCTGAAGTATGGCCCATTAGAGAAATGTGTTTCTCTGTGGCTGCAATGACCAATGTGGGTAGTTTAATCAGCATTTACAGACCTTCTGCAATACAAAAGAATGAGAAAACAGGGCATTTACCCGTAAGGACCTTAAACTTTATTTAGGGAGGAAGAACATCTATTTGCAAAAGTGCTGGGAAATACACAAAGTAAATGCCTATTATTATTGGATGAAGAGGTTGCAAAAATTGAGGGAGGGCTAGCAAGAGAGTGAACAGATGAGGGAACTTGCTCATGATTAAGCTTTTTGGATGATGTTGGCCCGATTCATAATCCACCGTGGGGGAGGGTGTAGGAAGAGGAAAAGCTGGGCAATCGGAATAAAATGTAAAACTTCCAGCACAGCAACAAGAACATTTTGAGATGATGTGTGCTTGTTGCAGTGGAAGGGTAGGAGAAACCTGAGGATTAGCTTGTTTGGGGCTGAGTAAGGGGAACAAGGAGAAATAAGGGAGTGTGTGTGGTGGAGAAGACTGATGTCAGACTTTTTTATGGTTTCAAAGGGAGCCAAGACATTTTCTCCAAAGTGTTAATATTAATTTATTAGTATTTCTCATACCCTCCAGGTATGGTTATTATGAGAGCCCATTATTAGTATGACTGTCCAATTTCTTAAGTAAATGGACAATGTTGAGAGTGAACAGTGGCTCTACGGATAATTACACACCACTGGGACTGTCTTTCTGTCTTAGGAAAACGGGTCAGATGCTCCCCAACAATGATGTTATCCAAAAAGAACTGGGGCACAATTTGGGCTATTCATCTGCTGTGCTAGCTAGTCCTTCCACCCTTTCCTTCAGGAGAAGACTGAAAGGCTTTCGTGTGGCACCTGGGGGAAGGGTGGAGGAGAAGGATAGAAGAACAAGACTGCTAACTGGGCATATGTAGTGTCTAGCTGTTGGGAGTGGAAATTGTTCTTGGCTCCTACTCTCCACTCATTTTTGAACTAACCAAAACCTGGATCATCAAGACAAAAAGGACACAAGACAGTGATGGGGTCCAGGCCTAGAGAGGAACATTGAAGGGGATTGCAATTCTGCTCAGATGTTACTTAGAAGTTGACTTTTCCACCCATGAGGGGTATTTCTTGTTTTTTTCCAACCAATGACATCTTCAAGAGATCTAAAAATAGAGACCATACTGATTTATGTTATCTGAGATTGCCTAATGCTCTTAAAGGGAAATATTGTACTGTAGGTCTATCATTACTAAAGTCATAAAATAATTGTCTTGCCACCTGCCTGCCAATTAACTTCATGTTCTACACACTTTTGAAAGGAATATGAAAATGTAGTGAATTCAATTCACCTGACAATCTGTGGCTTACTCCCAAAGACATGCCACAAGAAACATCACTAAATTTGTGGGTCTGTGTTAGCAGCGGCCCAGTACTTCTCCATCTTTCTGCGAATCCCCTATCCAAATGAAAAACAACAACAACAAAAACTTCCTTTTAAATTTAGTCTTGGGAGGGAACTTGGAACTCCTCTGATGGCATGTCCGAAGTCATACAACCAGGCAGTGGTAGAGACAGTGTAAAGGCCAGGTATGCACTCTGAATTCCAAGGATGTTGTCTATCCCACTATAATTTCCCTCTTCCCAGCAAGAAGCTCATTAATTGTTAATGTTTAAAGTTCAGCTGCACATTGCTTGTTATGTTTAGAGAACTCTCTGTTCTCTAAGTATAGGAATGCTATCCAGAGGAAAAAGTTGTTCTACATATTTTATAGGGGTAATTTAGACAGCTTCCATTATGACCTGTCTGCTAGAAGGTCAAGAGGGATTACGTAGGGTGACTCATAGAGGTGAAACTCTGTAATAGGAATAAGATACAGAAAAGATGAAGTGGGTCAAGTTCCTAGACGATAGTCTGTAACTAGTGGTGTGCTCCATGAATAATAAGCCATTTTGGGAAGAATAATAATAGCTTTTTAAATGGTGTACAATTAAGGCTGAAGGAGGGTGGGAATAAATGAGTTTGATGAAAAAGAATCGATACTTTATGAATTCACCATATTACGACTATAATGTAAAGAGGTGGTATTATCATCAAACGGTGTAGAAATGTAAATTTTCCTAGGCTTGAGCTAATGATTTTTATTTCCACTTTAGTGTGAATTATGCTGGGAAAGAGAAGTTTCATGTAAACATGTGTACTCTTCACATAAGCGATGGAAAAGCCGAAAAGAAAAATAACCCAAGGCAGTTAAGAGGGGGCTACTGTGCTTACACAAGCTACCTCCCAAGGCCTTTTAAAGACAATAGGAGTAGGAATTTGGGAAAATTATTAAAATTTATTATATTTTGTCGATTCAATTGAAGATGTGCAGTATAAGTCCACAGAAGCTGAAGGTTTCAACTATTCATGAACAAATAGCTTATGAGATTTGAAATGAGAAAGAGGAAAAATAAATGAATCAATTTCATTGGGTTAAGGCATGAGGCAGGATGGTTATATGGCACTGGAAGGAATGAACACAAGAGAGGTAATCTATTTTACACTGCCAAACCTGCAAAATGCACACACATATCATATTTTAATAATTTTCACTTATAAAAATTATTTAGGAAAATGTCCCCCCTTCCCCATTTCTCTTCAAAAGGAAATTCAGGGATAAGTAGGAGCCAGATAGCAATACCGGTTGCTCTTATTTGTCTTTTGGCTTCCTACTGGGGCTATTTCAAGCTACTGAATCTGTGACCCTGTTTACCTACGGCAAATGCAAATGCATAAGGTTATTTGGCCTGTCTTTTATTGATTTATTTTTCTATTGTCTGCAGAGGAAATGCAGGTGGAGTTGTTGAGTGGAATGGTTTCCTTCCCCAGCTGGTTCAGAACTAAGACACCTACTTCTCCCGCATATCATTCCTACTGAAGCCTTTATGATGAGTGCTGGTTGCTCCAGGATGCGCAAGGTATCCAGGGGCCAGTCAGGGATGGTGGTGAGTCCCTGGATGTACGAGGGACTTTTTGATTAGGAAAAACAAAACAACTGTTAGATGTCTTGAGCTTGAATAAGGAATTTCTTGCTACTGGAGAAGTAAAAACAAACTACAAACTCTTTCCCTTACCCTCCAAGAACTTAGTATTCTCTGGTTTGCAACTCTTCTGTTAAAAGGCACTCCCTTTCAAATGTCCGCTTTTGAGTTGCAACCTCTAACAATCAATTTTATGTCAGTGTAGTTGAGTTCAGCTAATTAGAAAAAGCATGCTTCAAGTGAAAAAGCACAATGTATTTTGAACCTAGAAATTGATTAGTTTAAACAGAGCCTTTTTCTTATTCAATTGATGGTGGATCCTAGTTGGCACATTTTAGAACCAAAATGTCTCACAGCGATGGCTCCCTGCACCCTCCTGGCCTTTAAAATGCCAGCACAGAAAGCCCTGTCTTTCCAAGTTCTTACCTTTCAGAAAGACATTGGGCACTCTACAATATTACTAAGAAACAACCAATCTATGCCCCTGCTTGACGGGATATTATGAATTTCTGTGGACACTATCACCCTCTCTGGGACTGCCAGTCTGCATGGAAACACACCTTGTGGCATAATATTCCACCATTCTGATTTTTTTCAAGAATACCAGGACTTGGGAGAAATATATTTCAGAATATTTAACTAACAAATTCTCTTTTAAGTTTAACTAGCATATATCAAACATACTCTGGGTCCCCAGTTGAAAAACATTTGTTTTGATTCCCAGTATTTCTCTTTACTTTTAAAAATAGTGACATGGTTACCTCTGGATCTTTCAGAAATGAATCAGCCAGCTGGTGTTATCAATGCCATTTGCTCTCTTCCCTTTCTCCTTCCCATTATTTAAACATTTGACTGTTTACCCTGATCAAACCCATCCATTCATTTCTATTCTTATTAAAAGTTCTGGGAAACACTGTGGAAGGAAAGAAGTTAGACGCTAAAGCCGTTGGTGCAAATGAAGCTTTGGATTACCCATGGATTTTGGTCATCTCTTCCACTCCTTACCCCCTGAAAAGCATGGATAATTTGGTATCTGAATATATAAATAGCCACGAATGACAGAAAAACATGCCTGCTTTTCAGGACACATTTCCAAGAGCAGCTCGCTACAGTTTCTGTCTCTGCTGGTGTGCTCTTCCTGAGCCCCACGGGCACGTGGCCTCCTCGGCAGTTACTGTCCCTCTCGGTGGGGTTGGGGCGTGAGGCAGCGATCACAGACACCCGGCAAGAGTTACACAAGTGCACACAGAAAATGGCAGAGAGACAGCAAGAGCTACACAGATTCTGGGTTGGGCCCAAATCACTAGTCATTTCACTTCATGAATAAAAGCAAGTGCCTTAGAAGTTTACATTATTTACAATGCTAAGATTTTTCAAATGTCCACCCAAAGCTGAGGACCACCACGCAACAGGGAACAGTTCAATGAAATATGTACAGAATTTACAAGGAAGTTACATGATATTCTACATTCCATTACCAAGTTCATCTTTGTGTCTACTTGTTTGCTTTCAGAAACTGAGATGGTTTTGTATATCTTTCCTCCTCATCTCAGTAACTGCTGATTGAACCAGCATGAACAAGTGCTCTCTTGCACATACTTTTTCTTCTCTCTAGGATATATGATTACACTTTGTTTAGGAAAAAAGTTGTGGCATATCACCCTTTGGTAAGATACTATTCAAAATAGTCCATATAAGAAATCTTGGAGATTGTTTCCTTCTCGCATTATAAATAAATCTTTTTCTTTGTTTAACATGGCAAATTTTAATTGAGCTCCTTTTTTAAATGAATATTTATGAAGTAGTCATTGATTTTTAGAAGGAAAACCTATCTTGGATTGGTGAACCAAGCTTTATTCTCTGCACCACATTTTTTTCTCTTGGCACTTTCAAGATCCCTCATTAACTGTAATGCACAGTAAAGATGGTATGTATGAAAACACATATCATTTAGTCAGCAGAATTACCAACCAGTCTGCTGTTTCTAGTTGGCAATGTAGAGGATGGAGGCAATAGTCTTGGGTAATTCAGGCCAAAAAAAATGCCTTTACCTGTGTCTTTGCTTCACAAAGCTGGTAAGTGTAATATACATGTCACCCCTGATATTTTAAGCCAAAGAACATGAGTGGAGGAAATGAGTGTTTAGTCATCACAGTCAAGTGAAAGATGGGATTTATATTTGATTTTGCAGGTTAAGTTTATGACATAATATATGTCACAGTTTAAGAATTGTGGAGTCCCCTGGACATGCCTGTAGTGTAAGAGAGTCCATGCTATTTTTAGCCTCTGCTGACACTTCAGTAATGAAGGGGATTATGACAAAAAGAAATAGCCAAATAATAGTTAAATAGTAAACCCTCTAGTATGTCTTGATCTGATTCTTTCAGGAATAGGGACTGGTTTGAGGGTGATTAATAAAGTCTAACAACTTTCATGTTTTATGGACATGATTTTGAACAAAACAAGGGAGAGAAGCAGAGATGGGAGGATTTTTTTCCATTCAGTTTTCAGCCTGGAAGAAGAGTGGTATGGTCTGAGGGAGTGAGGATTTGGCTAGGAGGCATCTGGAAGAAAGAAGCAGGGATAAATGTCATTAACCAGAAATATGGTGGCTTCTCAATTTTTCTGGCTGCCATTATCTATAAAATCAGAGCTATTGTGTAATTGTGGCCATGACTCCTGTACTATCTAGGAGGGCATACAGTGACACCATTTTGTGCCTGATGGCATATTCAGGCTTATGAATTTTACATTTTACAAAGGTTAAAGTATAAGAATTCCAAATGTTCTTTTGTTTTCCTTAAAGATACATCTACACTACAAGCATAAAATTCTTTAGACTTTTAAGGCAAGATAAAAATAATAAGAAGAATATGAATTACCTCAATCTTTTCCAAGAAGAATGATCTAAACCAATAAATAAAGAAAATTTGTTTTGTTAAGGAACATAGATTATAGATACTTCCTTTCTGATGTAGCATTTCATTCTTAATAGCTTTTTAAAAAGCTTTGGCATCAGAATGATTAATTCCTGTTAAGCATAAGCCAAAGGTCTCCTATTCTGTGTTTAAAATAGATGTATGCACAGTGGTTCCTGGGTGGTCTTTGGGAATATTAACCTTACTGTCACTGATATGGTCATGTTCCACTCTATTTGGGCATTTTACAATTGCAAAGTGTCTCACTCTGCCAAGGACCTAGTCAATTTCAAAATGGATCACTTCATCCCCAGAGGCTAAGTATTTCCTTGACCAGGGAACTGTGATTATACAATTAAAACCTAATGAAAATTTGGTCCCATACCCTATTAATTTCTTACAAAGTCATTGAGATAATTTTTTTATTTTTGGTTAGAGCAGAGTTTTTATATTTTTACTAATATATATTATCTATAGCCTTAACCATTCATTTATTCTTGGGTCATCTTTCCTCTTGCCTTCTAAAAGAATGTCTTATAACTCTCTCTCTACTTGGGCTTATCAATAGCAATTCAGCCTCAGCTTTCAGTTAAGACTATGATTTCTAGCAACTGATGTCATTGTAAACATGGATGCTCATCACACAGCCTCATGGAAAATGCCAGATCATCCCTATTATTACCTCAACCCAAAGAGTAAGTCCCAATTGCCTCCATAACTGGTTGGTCAACTTAGGGTCTCATTCAACCTTGTAAATAACGTGTAGAATTCTTTAATGCTCAAGCTAAAACAAACAAACACACAAACAAAAGCAATGAGGCTTAAACGACATAAAATGGGACGAATCTCATCTGCAGCTGGTTAGACATATTTAGAATTGTGTTTTGGGCTAATGAGAGATGCCCCTTCTCTGACAACCATGACCAAAGTAATCTATGAACAGAGATAAGGCAGAGCAACGGTGGCAGTGATTAATGAGTGTAGACAGGGTCTTTACTTTAGGGGCCAGTGTAAATATTTAAAGGCCCAGCAACTTTGTCATGTTGTTATCTGTGGTTTTGCTCTTTTGAGATTTTCTTTGAAATAAAAATCTGGCCTCAGAGAAATATGACACCAAAATGGGTGTATGTGCATTTTCTGAAATGATCATTTCATATTTTGGAATGCAGAGCTCAGAGAGCAGAGCCACAAGGTGCTAGCTGAAGCCTGTCCAGCTAGCCTGACACCATTAGACTCTGCTCTCTGGAAGGCTAAGAAATACATACCATTTGATTTAAGATTTGGCAGTTCAGGTAACTGCCCAGGCACCCTGTTCACAGCACATAAGTCTTGCCTTCCTCATGGAAAGGGCAATATTTTTCTCAAGCAAAATTTGCTCACGATCCCCATCTTCGAAGCCCTCTTCTCGTATCCCCTTTCCTCTCACTCTCTGGAGCAGGAACCAGGGAAATGTGAGGGCATGGCTTCATGGCACAGCGTCAAGTGATTCCAGGTTAATGAATGAGTTCAGGGCTGCTATTTGAAATAGTTAAAAAAAAAAGAAAAGGCAATAATCCCCATACTCTTATTCTCAAGAAGAAAAGAAAAATGTCCTCAATGGTTACCAGGTTGGATTCTAATGTTAATTTTAAATCAGCCTAGAAGTCTGAGAAAGAAGTATTGTCCCAAATATCCAGGTTAATGGTGAGGTGACGTTGGCAGATGTGGTTTGCCTAACCTCCACCAGCCCTCGCCATCCCAACGTCCTCTTACAGGGAACCGAGATACCCTTCTACTATGTGAGTACTGGGGGGATTTGGGGAGTGGAGGGGAGTCTTCCTTCCTCTTCTAGGCTCCTTTATGTTTTCTCTTTTTCCTGGAAATCTGTAACTTGTCAATGGCTTTTTTTTTTCCTTCTTCTGAGATCCTGGAAATTGTGTTTTTTTTTTTTTTTTTTTTTTTTTTGGCAGTATGAGATTGTTACAGCTTACCAGGAAGCAGTTTGCGCAGAGATCTAAGTTCTCTTTTCATTCATTATTAAAAACGAATTTAATAAAATCCAGGGCAACTAGGAAAGACTGTTCAAGAGCAACCTATCTAACTTCTCCCTTTTTGTGCGTGTGTTTGTAAACATGGCAATTAATAGAGCTCTGAAAGAGCTGATAACCTGGACCACAGTAGACTGGAAAAAAATAGTTTGTTTTTTTTGAAGTAAACATGGTGCGGTAATAAAATTGATATGCAATACCTAAAACCAACTAGATGGCTGAATCTCTTACCTCAAAAAGTGCAGCAGCATCGCTGCTGGGGACCTGTTGGGGTTAAAAATCAAGAGGAAAGTAGTCGGTTATGAACCATTAGGACAGACCTTAGTGTACATAGTAAAGCCAGTAAACGACGTTGAAAAGAGAAAAGGTGATGGGGAAAAACATTCGGGACCACTTGTCTATGGAATTCACATCAGTCAAGTCGGGGATCTTGACTTTGAGTTGCGAGGCTCGCCTGCGGATGCGCCCCTTGCTGTGCGCGCCGTGCCGGTCCAGCGCGCGCCCGTACGCCTCGCGGCTGCTCATGGGCTTGCGGTACTGGATGCTGGCGCTGTCGTAGGAGTACATGGTGGTCTTGGGGTCGCTCACTCCGGTGAGCACTTCTGAGCCGCTCATCTCATTCCTGATTTCCAGGGTGCTGAGGAGAATGTTGCCATGGGCGTCAACCTGACAGAGAAGGGACATAGGCATAATTTGTTTTCATTAACCTGTGTCTGATGACACCTCATGGGGGTTCATTAAACACTGCCAACTAGGCATCTTGCTCTGGGTGCCTCCTGGATCTGGAGACTGATCTATGTATCTATCTGTCATCTACCCATCCATCCATCCATCCATCCATCCAGCTACATCTATCTAATCTACCATCTCTCTTCATCCATCCATCCTTTATCTCTACCTACAAAACACATGTATGTTTGTGTATGTGCATGGACTATATATATATTTATACTTATAATTACATATATTATTTTTGTTGTTAATAACTACCACTTATTGAATCCATGTATGTACACATATATACAAATAACATATGTTATGGTATTTTTTTCTTGTCACAAAAGTGGTATATGGAAACGTTTAAAACCAGAAACAAAAAACAAAAAATAGAAAGTAAATATCCTATCCTATCTCACCCCAGTGTCGATTATTTTTAACATCTTGCCAGCCTTCCACTCTTTTTTTCTATCCATATAGATTTTACAAACACAGGTTCTCTGGTGTATTTTGCTTTGCAACCTGCTTTTGTCAGTTAACAGTATAACCTGGTCACCTTTCCATGTTAATAAATATTCCTCTGTGATATCATTTATTAATAGCTGATGTGGATACGGCATAACTGAATTAATTGATTGTTAGATGTCAAGGCTTATTTTACTTTTGTAGTATTATGTAAACAAGCCTGCAAGGAACATTTTTAAGTTCAATCTTTGTGCATATCCATAATTATTTTCTCAGGCTAAACAGCCAGGGGTGGGATTCTTGGGTCAAAAGCTATGCCTGACAATATTTTGACTTTTATTTCTTCACCATTGTTCACTGTGGCTTCCTGCCATTTCAGTGATTCCCATTTGAGATTTTCTGGTTCTTCTCTATGCTATGCTGCCACACACTTTTTGAACAACAAGAAATGTGACCATGTTTGGCCTACAATATGACTTTGTCTAACTTCAAGCTGTTATACTTTGCAAATTGATTTACTTGGAGGAGACCTGGTTCATTCATGCAAATGAGTTGACGTACTTCCAAGGGCAACACAGGCAGCTGTGTCTGAATCTAGTGTTATGAGCACAGTATCTAATTTATAGTAAATACTCCATAAATGCTTTTGAATAAGATTTTTCTCAGTAAACACTTATTGAAACCCCAAGGTATAGATAGGCAGGCAAGGACCAGGTTATGAAGAAAGAAATAGAGAAACACATAGGAGGAGGTAAAGGTAAGGGACGTAAAGGAGAGACAGAAAACAAAGGTACAGGGGTGGCATGTGATGTTGGTGCCATCACGGATGAGAACTAAGATTGTGTCCACCACTCTGCCTAGCATTATGGCAGATGCTTTGTGCATATTGCTTGTTTAATACTTACAACATCAAACTACCTCAAGTTTACTCCCTTAGGAAGTGCCAAACCTGAGATTACAACCCATGTCTTGTCTGATTCAAAGCTCCTGTGTTTTTTACTGAGAAAGGACTACTTCATAGTCCTTGGCTTTCACTACATCTAGTGATGCAGTCGTTAGCTCTAAACTTTGAGTTAATTGAGAGTAATTGTGACTGAATCTGTCCCCTCTCTCCATTTTTATCTCCCATTATCTTCCTCTGTGAAACATGTCGCTCTAGTCTAACTGAGTTACCCGTTGTGCCCTCACTAGAACTTCTGGCTTCTTTATTCAGTGAGTTACAATTGACTTTTGTTGTTGTTAATAACTGCTATTATTGACTTCCACTGTGTAGTTTATCTCAGTTATTTCTCATAAGACCATTATGAAATATATGAGTCTTCTAGTTCAGCTGATGGGGAAACTGAGCTCAAAGAGCCTAAGCAAATTGCCTAGGGCTAAACAAAGAATAAGCACCTAACTTAGGATCAAAACCCAGCCTTCCCTTTGACTCAAATATAATTTTCCCTCCTCTTTGCATGTTAAGAAATATGTTTTCTTCAACACTCAATTTAAATCCTACTTCCTCTGTGTAACTGCATACCTTTCCTGATCAAGAATTCTTTCTCTCTCTCAAAATAAATAAATAAATAAATAAACAAATAAGAAAAGAAAAATAAATAAAAGAGAACCACATATTGATTGCACACGACTTTCCAAATACAGTGTATGTGTCAAGTATTTGTGTCTGTGTGTGTATAATATATATACACATATATCAAGTCTATGTTTGAAAAAATTATGTATATGAAAGTTTAGGTTATTAAAGAAGGTGGTAGATTTAAAGCAATGGGAACAAAGTGCAGGATTTATTTTAAAAGAGACAACTATATTATATGATAAGGTGGTGTACATGATTTTGCTAGGTATTGTGGTGTTCTAGTCAAAAGAACCATAAAACATGGGTTTGTCCTTCAGCTAATACTTCTTTGAGATACAAGAGAAAGACAATATTGGAAGTGACGAGAATTTTTAACCAAATGATAAATAGTACAGTATTGACCTTGATTAAGGGATTAATAAAAATGATGTCATCAGGGGCTAAGGAAGGCTTCATGAGGGAGGTGTGGCTTGTATTGGGTCTTAAAGGATGGGTAGCAGACAGAACAAAGGAGTGGGTCTTGACAACTATTTCCTCATCCTGGTTTTATTATTAACACTGTTTCCTCATCTGTAAACAAAAGGTTTTCACTGGATAATCTAAGCTTCTGTTTCCAATTTTTGGAAGTCTTTGAGTATGAGGAATATTCCAGGCAGAAGACATAGCTTACTAAAAAAATACTTGTAAAGCTGAATCACTTAATCTGGATTGTATGCATCATTAAGTTACATTATTGTGAACTTTCTCTAAGTAAACAAGTTACTAAAATTTAGAATCAGCCAGTGAAGCATACAGATGCTCCTCATTAAACAGAAGTCGTGGCAAACAAGGTACTTTTATTAAGGTACTTTGGTTAACCTTGATGGAGACTTTGGTGCACTTATTAATTGCATGCAGTTTATTGGTTTGTGAAAATCCCCCAAATATTCTGTCATTGAGCTAGAAATCATAGCTTATAGTGGTATGACATGTAAAATAGTGAATCTATTTCTGAAATTACCCATTATGATATAGTTAAAACAATATTATTGTTAGAAAAATATAAGAAGTGTCATAAAACAATTCTTGTTCCTCTCCAGTATCCCTCCTACACAGTCTGGGTTTTATCCTAAAAGCTGTGTGTGTGTGTGTGTGTATGTGTGTGTGCGAGAGAGAGAGAGAGAGAGAGAGAGAGAGAGAGAGAGAGAGAGAGAGAGAGAGAGAGAGGAAGAGAGATGATATGCTCATGAATTACTTCTGAGGTGTGATTTCATCCTCCATAGTTTAAGCTTTTTGCTGCTGGGCAAAGTGGATGTGTGGCAACCACGCCACTGCTGACATCAACAAGCTTTGGGTTGACTCTACTCTAACCCCTGCTCTTTGGAAAAGAGTGATTTTCACTTTGCCTCAAATATTGAAAACATCCAAGTTACCCTAATATTTATAACGGGTAGAGGAAATGGCCATTGTTTTTCCAGAGGCAATAAGGAGTCATGTTGTGCATTGCTTCAGGATCTGCAAAGGTCAAACTCTGTCTTGTTAATAAGGAAATGTCAACATCTGACTTGAACACCATCCAGACACTGAAGATTTTAAAACCTCGAAGCAGGAGGAAGTGAGGCAAATAAAAACGTCAACATACTGGATTTCTAGGGCACATGCAGACTCATAGATTTCCTAAAACACACTGATGTTGAAATAACTGTTCAGTGAGATAATTATTCTCTACTCTTCATGCTGCCACAAAGAAAGGCACTTTCCACCCCAATCCCCAGGAGAGAAACTATGGGAGGGACGCTTCCAGCTTCTGCTGTCCTCCTCTGTCACTGCTCCCACTCACCTATCTGATGAGTACAGGTGTACTTGGTTCTGTGTCTTCTGGATTTTTCTCTCCCTCTTATCTGCTTACAGAGAAGATATAACCTAGTTATGGATGTTCACGCTGAACCTGCTGTGTTGATGGGGAAGGCCTGCAGTTACTAGGTAGTTCTGGTGATTGGGGAGGTAAATCTGTCCAATATTGTGGGGGATGACTGTATTATATTAACCTCATCCCTGAACACATCATCACTGATTATTTTTGTTTCTTTTTTATTTTTTAGGTTACAGTATCACTGAACCTAAATTTAGAGAAAATTGATACACTTTTTATTGACGCTTTAAGAAGGTTAGTAAGTAAGCCCTCTCTCAGACAGATGATCAAAATGCAAGCTCTAGATGAGTAATAAATGGGAGTAGTGTGTGAAGCTGAAGATCTGCAGCCCCAAGGACTTGGTAATACACACCCCAGACCCTATTAGACAAGCATAGTTTCTATGCTGTAAGAGGTAATTTTAGGTGGATCATGGATAAATGTTTAAATGTTAATAGTTCACTCACTCATTTATTCAATACATGTTTATTGAGTGCTTACTATGTGATAGCATTGTTGCAGGCACTGATGAAGAAATCAGCCTCTCTATAAACAATAGGACAACATATCCCATATCTTAGAAATTCGAAGATCTTGACTAATCATCCCTCTTAGTCTGGTATCCTCCTTCACAAACCCTGTGACTTCCCCATCTTCTATTGGTTCTCAATGTTTTATTATACAAATACTATGACCTCCTTCAAACTTGGATTTTCAGTGCTTTTTCCAACGGACTTTTATAATTTTGTTCACTATGGCCACGAGCTCCACCTTCTTGTTGCCTGCTGAGCCTGTCTCTGCTCTTCCCTCCTGAAGGTCATGATGCCTAACCTTGAGGCTTGCTGACCACAGGCAATTCTTGAATGGGCTCACATTTTAAGGAAAGTCTGGCATTTCACTGCATACACCTGGATTGGGGGACCTTCTCCTTCCTTTCTACAGTGCAGTGCTCATTAACTACAACTCTGTTTTTTAAATTCTAAGGACAGATGGTCCTGGGATGATCGTTGGCAGCCGTCCGTCTCGAGAGACGATGGTGTAGCTTCTTAAGAGTCTATCTGCACCGCCGAGAATGGCTGTGCAGTCCAACTCGGGAGTGACACGGTATCTGTCTCCTCCCGTGTTGAATCGACATCTTGCGATGACGCTGGAGTGTCCTCTCCAGTGAAGCTGAAGCTACAGAGCCTGGGCAGGGTGATATGGAGGGTCTGCTGTTGCCCATGCAGCAGACCCCCCCTCTCTTCGCAGCTGAAGGGTCCAAGGGAAAGACGGAGTCAATACAGCTTGGTTTCAGGTGCGCCGCAGGAGTTGCCGGTGTTGACTACAACGTCGAACCGCCTTAGGGACTCCGGCTCTGGATTTTCTGTCGGGGTTTACTCCCTTAGCCTTTCCCCTGAAGAGGTATGCCGCAAGGCAGTGGAGGTTTTTTGGAGTCAGAGTTTTCCTTCTCTGATGTGCCCTGACTGGAAGATCGAACCAGCGACACTTAGCTCGCAGGCCGACGCTCAATCCACTGAGCCAAACCAGCCAGGGGCTCCTGGGATGATAATAGTGAACAAAATAGACAAATTTGTGAACTATTGGTGCTTAGATTGTTGTGGAGAAAAAACATGACCACTATGGGAAAGAGTATAGAAGTTCCTAAAAAATTACACATAGAACTACCATACAATCCAGCAATTGCACTTCTGGGTATTTATCTGAAGAAAATGAAAATACTAACTCAAAAAGATATCTGCACCCCATGTTCATAGCAACATTTACAATATCCAAGATATGTGAACAACATGTATCTAAGTTTTGTGACTAGAAGAAATTCTGCCTCAAGACTGTAACATAGAAATCCTGTTCAAGTTTCCAGCATGCTTCACAGATTTCAGGCTTGCCATTTTCCACAATCACATGAGCCAATTCCTTAAAATAAACGTCTTTTTGTATGTATGTTTATTCTGTTTCTATTGGTTTTGTTTCTCTGGAGAACACTGAGTGATAGAAAGCATAGGGCCAAATTCATGAGAGTGGTTTTCAAATGACCAAAGTCCAGAAAACATTGATTTGATGGCTATATTTCTTCCCTCAATAGAAACCCTAAGAAACATACAATTCATTTTCCAGCTTGGGTCTATTCTTTTGTCCACCCTCTCTCTCTCTCTCTTACCCTGTCCTTTTCTCTGTCCCCATTATCTCTTGAACAGTGCCTTAGGCTGTGAAAAATGTTGCCACTCACTGAACTTAATTGTTCTGGATATTTTCAATATATAAACATAGCAGGACTCATTTCAGTGTAATTGGAATAAAATACAATCTTGTTTTCAGTGGCAGTTTTAAAGCCCTGTTGAGAAATACCTCCAGGCTCAATCTACTTTGCAAACAGAAAATTATTTCTTCTTGCTAACCAATTCAATTAGATTCATATTCACAAAGTGTCTGAAAAATAGAGCAGGAAGCTGATGGCAGTGATACTGGCCACAGACTGAGCTGCCCTCCGGAAGCCTGCAGTCCACAGAATGGAGCTGGTTGGGGTGGTGGCTGCCTTCACCTGCAGAGAACAGCAAGCCACACAGCCACAGCTCCCATCTGCCCCTCCCACTCATCAAATGGACCAGTCATGCTGTTGCTGTCAGTCACTCGTTCTCACCAGGGACGCCAACCCTCAGTCCCTTGGCCTCGAATTCCTAAAATTGCTCTTTGCAGGGTGAGGTGTGGAGGAGATGAGAGGCTTTGCACGTCTCTGCTTGTTTTGACAACTACTGGCAGAAGTGGAAACTTTAATATTTCTAGAAGCAACAGAAGGTTAAGCACAAGCTTACATAAATCTAAACTGCGCATGTTATTCAAGAAATAGGGAAGATAAAAGATGAAGATAAAATGCAACAGCTGGCACCTTTCCAGAATATTGCTCAGGTAGCTATATTTATCCTGGATCTCTTTGTTTCCCTCATTTCTTTCGTTCCAAGTACGTATTAGCAGATCCTAACAGCTCTACTTTGAAAAACATCCTGATTCTAACCACTTTTCGCCACTGTCACCTACTGGTGTGTAATTTACCGTCCTCTTTCCAGGAATTCAGCCATGTATAGTCTTTTCTCTGCATAGCAGCTGGAGTGATTCTTTTAAAATGTAAAAGAGATTATGTCTCCTCTCTTGGAATCTTCTAGCTACTTCCCAATATATAGAATAAAATTCAAATTTCTTATCTGAGTCCAAAAAGCACCATGTGATTTGACTCCTGCAGGCACCTCTGCCCTCCTTTACTATCACTCTGCCCCTTAAACTCCCTGCTCTAGACACATTGTCCTTTTCTTGGCTCTCCCTTGATGTTCCTAAGTCCTCAGGCTATTGTCACCTGCTGATCCTCTCTCCTGGAACACTCTTGCCCAGGTTGTTACCTGGATAGCTTCTCATCATTTTCTTCACCACAATTATCATCATCCACCTGTATGTCATGTACTTATTTACACATTTGTTGATGGCCTCCTCTGAAATGTAAGTCCTAGGAGGGCAGCTGCTTCTTTGTTGCTGCTGCTGTTCATCACTGTACGTGCCCCTTGCTCTTCCAGAACTGAGCCTGAGATACTCCAAAGGAGGGAGGAGAAGATGTCTGCAGATTGAGAAACTCTGAAACTTGGAGCCACCGCTCTGAGCTCTGCTTGAGTTTCAAAGATCAAGGACCCTTCCTGAGTGGCTAGAATCTCTAGGATAGTGGTTCTCAGACACTACTGTGCATCTGAAGTCCATTGGGAAGCTTTTGAAAAATACAAAGTTGGGCTCATTTCATTCTAGATTAAGATCTCCCCAGTCTGCACTTACATGGGCATTTCAAGAGTCCTACTTAGATCTAGTGTACCTGCAAACCCACAAAGCACTTACCTTCTTTTTAGACAATTAAGAATTAACTACAAATATTCACTGTTCAAGCCTGAGAGACATATGACATGAAAATTGGGGAGCAATTTCTTAAGTTGATGTGAGTGGGAATTTGTTGAGCCTTGAGTAGAGAATAATGAAAACAAGGAAACAGAAACTGCCCTGGCTTGTGTGGCTCAGTGGATTGAGTGCTGACCTGCAAACCAAAAGGTTGCTTGTTCAATCCCCAACCAGGCACATGCCTGCATTTAAGGCCACTTTGTTTTTCTCTGCAGCATTTATTATTCCCTGGCATCATGTGTGTGTCTGTGTGTGTGATGTTCATTGTTGGTCTGGCCCACCCAAATATAAGCTTTTGTTTTAGTCATTGTTGACAGTATCCCCAGTGCATAGAGAGTGTTCACATAGTATGACCTCACTAAATATCTGTTAAACTGAAAAAAGGAGGGAAGCATTGGGTATAATGCTAAACTATAGGAGGAGCACCAACTCAACCTGAGGAGCACGGGAAGACATCAGCCAAGATGTGAATCTGGGGAACAAGCAAAACAAAAGTTCCAAAGAGTG
Organism: Furipterus horrens; assembly: GCF_987537825.1. Lineage (NCBI taxonomy): Eukaryota > Metazoa > Chordata > Mammalia > Chiroptera > Furipteridae > Furipterus > Furipterus horrens. The sequence continues at coordinate 188,413,630 of NW_028327172.1, forward strand.
AAAACATCGCAATTTGGGAAAAACTACGTTTTAATTCTGGAGCCAAGTGTGTGCTGGTGAAAGGGAGAGCGAGGAGCCCTAGGCAGAAGAAGAAAACAGAATGACACTGTGGTGGACCCTGTGTCCCACACTAAGGAGTCTAGATATTTTCCTTCAGGCGAAGAGATGGATTGTAGTGAAAGCCTAGTGGTTTGACATACCTGATATGATTCCATCTTCCTGTTGACATCACCCTGATATTCCTTTGGTGCATGTGCCTGAAGTGAGCTTCGGGCACCAGCATGTGACCCAGACCTGAGGCTTTAATGTCTTTCATCTTCCTGGTCAGAGGGATTGATTTCTTTCAGAGAATATGACTTAATCCTACGACTTTTGGTTGTAACTGTTTGGTATAAGAAAGTACTTTGTTCTGGGGTTGTAGAGCTTTGACACTCTAAACTCTGGAGTTGCAGAATGACAATGACAGTGGGTCTACTGGAAACAAAGCCAACATAAATGAAAGAAGAAGTATGAGATGGAGAGGGGTGCTCACTGATGACATTGCTTGAACATCTGGATATAGCCATGCCTGAAACTATAGCCATGCCTGGACCCTTTTTCATAATGGCCAAACATTTTTCCTCTCCTTTTTTGTTTCTTAAGCCAGTTAAGTGAGTTTGGTTCCTCTCTTGTTCACCCAAACAGTCCTAGTTGTTTGGGTATAGAAGAAAATAAACAGTAGACACCAGAGAGGAAATGAGAATGAGATAAAGAGATCGGTGAGATAAGATGTGTGTGTGTGTGTGTGTGTGAGAGAGAGAGAGAGAGAGAGAGGGAGGGAGAGAGAGAGAGAGAGGGAGGGAGAGAGAGAGAGAGAGGGAGGGAAGGAGGGAGGGATTTGGAGATTATTGAGAGAGAAAATTAGATTGCTACAAACTCTGGAAACTAGATAGGATTAAGCAAAGGCTGGAAAACAAAAAGTGAAACAAGCCAGATTTCGTTGGGGCAGGGATTTAAGGGCCAAAGCAGATCACGAACTGCCAGCACAAATTTCTCCAGAATCCAAGATGACATGTCAGAATAGTTCAAGTTTCATCAAAAGCTGAGGAAGTGTCCTAGTGGCCTGAGGGTGAGGCAGGAATGTGGGCTCCCGGGCCTCAGCTCAAAGGCTGATACAGATATCCAGCTATTCCAAACTAGATTAAGGGGAGTGCTGTGTACTTTCATGGCGCATGTTGTATCTTGAAATTAGTCATAATACAAAGCTGATTTATATATACAAATTTGTCTAAAAGTGTAGGTGTCTAAAGTGCACACGACTCACCATGGAGAATAAAAATGGGAGAAAAGAGTTCAGATTACAGTATCAATAAGTAATTTGAAAGGAAAATTCTACTTCTTGACTGTTGGGATTTCAACTGTATCTTTGGTATGAATCTTTGGCAGATTCCACCCATGTCCTCCATGACTTGAAATAATTTTGAATGAGTCTCTGATCACACCTGTCCATGCAACAACTATTTTAATCTTAGGTGGATCTATTGGCAAATGGACAGGAATTGTGGCTGCAGATACAACCATATATGATCCCAGGTGAGTACAAACGTGGCCCTGAGGCAAAAGTGGCTTACTTACAGCCCAGTTGTACTGTGAAATATGTCTTTCAAAACTCTAAATACCATCTCTAGTTTCAAATGATGCCCAAGGGGTTCATGAATCTACAGTCTTTATCACCTTGGAGGTTGAAACTCTCCTAATGTCTGGATTCAGCATCTGTACTCATATAAAAAGGTGCTTCGGTGCAGCTGGTGGAAAAATAAATCAAGACAAAGCAAGCATTTCTGAGGTTTCAGTACAGCTACCCCTTCACATGAATGCCCAGCCAAGGCTATGAAAAGCAGCGTGTAATAAATGATCAATGCCACTCTATGCTCCAGGGTACCAAGGCAAATATTAGGGATCCCTCAGATGAAAATTCTCTGGGACCACAGCACATATATCATTTGAATTCAACTGTTTACAAGGATCTAAAGGGACAGAAAAGAATCATTCAACCAAGAAATAAAAGGAAAAGCCTAATATCATTTTCTAGTTTTTAAATTTAACCAAGGGGTAGTATTTTAAAATACCGCACAGGTTGTATTATTATCTTAACTGCTGGAGATGATACACTGAACAGATGAAGCAATACATTTGTATTATTATTGACACATTGTCTGTCTGAGCTTCAGGTTTTAGAAGAGGGTAAGGATGATCGGATCTGGAAAACCTAAGTAGCTGCAGGGATGATTATGTTGCCTGAGATGGTAACACTGTATTTTTTATTCCACATAAATGTGAAGAAGTTTATAAAATCTTAGCCATAATATTCATTTGAAGATTATATCTATCTGAAGTCATATGACACTGTGATTCATAAAGAATAGCAGAAGTTGATATAAAATATGTTTTAAGAAATGTTAAAAATCAAAGTGATAGAAACAGTAAGAAAGTTGGGGGCAGAAGCTGAAGTGAGCTATCATCTCTTTTTCTTACTTATTAGGAATCTATAAGGATTTTACAAAACTTATGTAACACTCAATACCTTGTGTGTTATCTAAGACCTCATCTTGAATGGAGACCCCTCTAGCATTCATTCATTCAGCAAGTACTTATTTGGTATTTTCTCTATTCCAGCCATTGAGGAAAGAACAATAAGTATAATAGAGTGCCTATCCTTGGGAAGCCTGAACTCTGAAATAGACGTTGAAAAATAATTGCACAGATACACTCACAATTGTGGTGAGTCCTATGGAAGAACACAGGATTCCATGAAAATGAATATCAAGAGTACCACATATAAACCAACAGGGGGGTGTCAGTTAAGGCAACCCTTGAGGTAGTAGCATATATAGTAAGAGTTGATACAATGAAAAAATTGAGAGCAAACCAATATTGCCTTCAACTTCACTAATCCTTTCTTCTGCTGTATAAAATCTGGTTCCAATCTGTCTAATAATTTTTCAATTCTATGATTTCCATTGGTTATTTCTTCTAGTTTCTTTTTTCCCTCCGAGACTCACTATCTCTTCAAGCATTATTTATTTATTTATTTATTTGGTTTTTCAATTACAGTTGTCCCCTTTTCTCCCAATTTCTTCAAGCATTTTTAAAGTGTTTTCCTTTGGTCTTTATTTTAACTTTTTTTTGAAATGATTGTAGATCCCTAAAAAGTTTCAAAAATAATAGAGAGGTTCCATACACTCTTCACCCAGTTTCTCTTATTAACTACATCTTATTTAAATATTGTATAAGAGGAAAACCAGAAAACTGACATTGGTATAGAGTGTGTATAGATATGTTTAATTTTATTAGTGTGTAGATTCACATAACTGCCACCGCAATGAAGATACAGAACTATTCCACCACTGCAAAGCTCCCCATCACACTATCATCCTTTTATAATCCATCACAACTATGCCTTGCTCCCCAACATCCCCACCTTCATCACTAACTCCTAGCAACCATTAATCTGCTTTCCATCTCTAAAATTTTATTTCAGGAGTGTTATATAGATGGAATCATACTGTATGTGTTCTTTTAAGATTTTTTTTAAATATTCAGCATAATGCCCTTGAGAGCCATCCAAGCTGTTGCATGTATCAGTACAGTAGTTCATTATTTTTTATTGGACTAGTATTTCATGTTATGAATGTATTATAGTTTGCTTAACCATTAACTGATTACAAGATATTTTGGTTGTTTCCAGTTGTAGGCTATTTCCTATGAACCTTTATATATATTCATTATAGTTATTGTTATTATTGATAGTTCTTACATTTTAAAGCAACATCTAAGAGTTTTTGCAGGTCTGTTTTTGTTGACTAAATTTTTTCTTTTGATTATGGGCACACTTTCCTGTTTCTTCTCATGTTTACTAACTTTATTATAGACTAGATATGTTGATGATGCATTATAGAAATTATGGATTCTATTATCTTCGCTGAAAAATGTTTTAACAGGCAGTTATATTACTAACAGATCACCTAGAATGTGTAGAGACTTGGTCTGGGGTTGTTAGGGTGAGTCTATTTTTCCCCCTTAACCCAAGGGAAATCTGTTATTCTTGTGACCTGGTTTTTACTCTTGGGGTGTGATGAAAAGCCTAATTTATTTACCAAAGAGCCCTAAATGGCTAGATTCAAACTCCCAAACTCTGACTTCCATATGGTGAATACAGCTAAAAATTCTGTTTGTTATTTTTCAGTCTTTCAACTCTTTTTCTCCTCTGGATGTCTTGGCATTTTACCTATACATTTGCAGTTCAGGGATCAATCAGGGATTCATGGGAAGTTTATACTCAGATTTTAAGTTTCTCTTGTGGCTCGTTTCTTTCTGAAAAATTCAGGAACTCTGGAAATATTAAACTTCATGCTCTGATTCATCTGACTGATAAAAATAAAAACTGCAGTTAAAAAAAAGAAATTTCTCTCGTCCTACATCTCCCAGATTGAGGAGTGGCCTCAGGGAAAAATCTATATAAACACAGATTTCATGAAGTGCAATTCCCTTCATTTGAGGGTTGATTCTCCTCTTGCTTTTGCTTGATTTGTAGTTACTCTACCATGTCTTCAAGCAGATTTTTAAAACTTCCAAGTTTTATAATTTTTAGTCTGCTATAAACTACTCTTTTGTTTTTTAACATAATTTGTTTTTGAATTTTGGCATAGTTTTGTCTGCTAAAGTTTTTGTGAAAAGCATTTGTGGACTTCCTGGTCTAGCTTTGCATGGAATAAAACACATTTTATTCTTCTTAAGTATTTCATCTCTTGACAATTGAGAGATTTTTCTGTTTTCTCCTGTATTTCAAATTAAAAACAAACAAACAACAAACAAAAAATCTCTGTTCTCCTAGAATTAAAGTTTTCTGGTTTGAGATCCAATAAAATCTTACTATATTTAAGCCCAGTATCATGCAGTCTGTTTATGAAATAAAGATCAGTTAGATGAGAACTTTTAAATTATTTATTAGCCAATCACTATGTCCTCTTCAGAGCAATACATAGTATATGTCTAGATATAATAAAATACATGAGGCTTTCTTTCTGCCTTTATTTTTCCTTTACACCTCAGAAAAATTCTCATATCCTGACGTGGAATCATGGAAAATGCCCAGAAAATTTAGTGAAAGTTTGCTTTATAATCTTTTTATTTTATTGGATTAAATAGATTTTATTTTGCTTTACATTTCCACTGAATAACCTCTCTATAGAACATCACTTTTCTAGCTAATTGAAAGACCATTTTCTCCTTTTTACCTTCCCAATTCTACTTGTCTTTTGTGTGTCTATCTAGCGCATATCTTCTGAATTTTTCTACCAGTGGAACTATTGAATATATCACTTTATAATAGAAAAAATAGAAATATAAAAATAAAAAATAAAAGAATAAATAGAGCATTAATATAACTTAATTCTGTCCAGTGAGAGCATAGGTTATAAGATCTACCAATAAAAAGAAAAAAAGAAAAAAAAAAAGAATGGCGATGTCTTGTACAATATATAATAACAGCTAATACTTACTGAGTACTCACTATGTTCCAGGTATTGTTTAAAATGCTAAACTAAAAAAGAAACCTTATTCAGTTCTTATAACAACTCTGTGATATAGGTATACCATAATAATCTCCATTACGGATGATGATGTTGAGAACTGACATTTGATAAAGAATTACATAGGTCGATTTGCCAGAAATTATAAAGCCAGTAAGTGGCAGAACTGGGAATTGAGTCCAAGCAGTTTGAAGCCAGTCTGGTTGTAACCATTATGCTATATTCTCTCATTTCCACTCCAGAGTGCAGAGTTTATTCACTTTAGTTCTTACTTATTTATCAAGCAGACCTGGAATTATTCTTTTGCATATCGTTTTACAACAATGCAGCTTAGAATAATGAACTTGAGGTTGAATTTTAGACCCAGGTATGTTATAATCTATATAAACTTAAACCTAACTTGTTCCATCCTCAGTTCTCAAATATGTAAAATGAAGGACCGTTTGAGCCTTATTAAAAATAAACTAATATTTTGATTTTTTTCTTCTATTTATTATGGGAGCCCTGCGCACCATGCTGCTGATAAATTTCAGAAGAATCTTCTTGGGAATAGTTAATATGTTACCTGGACTTTATTCATCTCCAGTTTGTTCTTCTCATTGGTGCTCTGGTTTTGTTTGCCAGCTCCCTTTTTCTGAGGGCCTTTTCCAAAGAAGATGTAATTTACAAAGGCGTATTCCAGCAGAGCCAGGAACACAAACACAAAGCAACCCATCAGGTAAATATCAATCGCTTTGACATAAGGGATCTTTGGCAAGGTCTCCCTGAGGTGAGTGCTGATGGTTGTCATTGTCAACACCGTGGTGATTCCTATAAAACAGAAAGACACAGCTTAGCTGAATGCATTTGTTAAGTTGCCCCTTTTAAGATTAAGAGGACATATGTCATTCCCGTATGGAGGCCCCAGAATGATTGCAATAACGCAACAGGCCACTAGGTTTTGTGAAAGACAAAGCTGAGGAGTCTGTACATAGTTCATGAACAAATCATAAAATGAAATGCATCATTAATGGAGAGTTGAAGGCCATTAAAAAAATAATGCATAAAGAAAAAAGACAGGCAGATGGAAAGGAATATCAAAAATCTCATTGATATTCCTACTGTCTGATGTCCAATATCCCTCATTCGGTCACATGTTACATCTTTGTTCTTCCTTCTTTTAGCATCTCATTTCCCTTCTAAATCTGTTCTTGTGATACTAATTCCCACAGCAGCCTCTGCCAAGCTGAAAGTTGGTGACCAGTTAGTTTGAGGAAACCTACTTCATTCCATGAATCTGTAATACACCTAGGTCACAAGGTATTACATTTTAAAATAAATCAATAGTGAGACAACACTAAAAAAGAAGCATATAAGAAAGTTCATGATTTACATGAAGCCTTTGGTTTGTGTATTTTAAGATATAGTAAAATTTTGTTGCTTTGGGTTTTCAAATATTACCTCTAGATTTTGATCCCAGAACCTAGAATAACTTAGTTCCCTGGAGCCAAGAAAAACTTCCTAAAGAATTCAGCGCAGGTTTGTTAAAGAAGTTTAAGGCTGTAAGTTCTTAAAAGGAAGAGTACACATTATCTGCTTTGTTAAGTATAGCATTCTTAACCATATAATGTTTGTGTGGCTGCATAATGAATATTTTTTGTTGATGAAATGATAATTGAAGAAACAAAAAGTGTAAAAGAAGTTGGAAATGCATGTAGATAGTTTGTGCTGTAACACTAATATTACACATTTGTTTGGTGTTTTATAGTTTTAAACACTTAGTTATTAGTTATCTTATGTGGCTGTCATATAACAGCTTGCTGAGTGTGATGGGGCAGGCGTGTCATTTCCAACTGGTAGCTGAATAGAGAGAAAGTCTGAGACTGGTTATTTTGCTGTACATCACCTAGGAAGGGTCGAAAAAGCAAGGAGCTGTTAAATGCCAGCATTTAAAATAAAATCAGAGAAATGAAAAGGAAAGACATGAAACTTGATGGTAGTCTTTAAAAATAAAGACAGAAAATATAAAATAAATAATACAGACAAAGGAAAGCTAGCAAAGTGTATGGAAGGTAGAAAATGAGAAGGGAAAAAATAGTTTAGCATTCATTTGCCAGTCGTATTATTCCAGATAGATTCCATAATTTGACTATTCAACTTCTAGGGGAACAGATGAAGTAGGAAGTCCAGGCTACCATACAAAAAGTTTAAATGGTTTAGATCAGTGATGAATTCAATTGCTCTGCATTGGCATGAAAAGCTACCATGAGTGGTCTTACTTTTGAATAAAATTTTAAATTTCACTTAATGTAATTCTAGCTAATGTCCTTGAGAGAAACAAACAATTCATTTACAAATCCACTAGTTGCATTTCTGCTTTTATTACTTGGTCTAATTTTTTTAAGCAAGATGGGTTAGGAAATGAATGTCTTTCATACTTACATAAGTGTTAAAATATCACAGACTTTACATTTCAAAGTACAGGCTAAGTCAGCATATTTATATGCTGATATCTCTAATTAAAATATCTTTAGCTTTGAGGATAGGCCTGTATGGAGAACCACAATTTATGAACTTGATAGTTATTATTCCCTGCTGTGGACATCATCCAGTGAGTTTTCCTGAACCATAGCATACACATATTCATGCTCACATTCAAATAACATGCAGATACATGCATATAATAGGGTAAACTATTTAATTTCCTTAGTCTTGGAATGTTCAAACGTTGATCAGGGACTGCTAGCACTTGGCTTTGTGAGCCTTATGTACTTAGCCATTGGAAATAAGCTGTAGAGATGACAATTAGTCTAGGAATGAGAGGGTATGCTGATCATCTAGTCCATTCAGTAGTCTCAGAAGAGATGTGTATGTTACCTTAGACAGAAATTATCCTCTTTTGTATTTGTATGTGAGTGTATGAGAATAAGCCTCAGAAAGTGATAACTGAAACGGCTCTATGATAAAATAATGAGACAGATCTACCCATGCTTAGATTTGTCAAACAGACCTTATACATCTGACTTTCCAAGGAACCATTTAGAGTCTCTATATGGCCTTCCAGCTTGCAGCAACTACTCAACCATGGCAAAATTAATTCTGAATTTTGTTCCCCCAGGAAGGAAACCATTTTTATTCTGCGCTGATCACAGATCATTAATATAGCTGATGAATTCTCTGTGCCTTCCTTGAGTGTGATGAGCTTCATTTAAGGGAGACTCAGATCAATATGATTTAATTTTAGTTCATGTTCAAGAGATAGTATTTTCTAACATTTGACATAGCTTGTTAATAGTCACAATGTCTAGCTTTCTACAAATCCATTTGAGAATAATGCATTGTAAATGTCCTCCACTGTAAAAATCAGGGACTGAAGAGAAAAATCATCACACAGTTAGTTAAAATTAGTATAATAAGAATTTTAAAATACACTCTAGGAAGCACTTACATAGTATTGACCATACTCCAAGATTTTTAAAAAGATATTACATTGTAAACCACTCTGTGTGTGCTTACACTTAGATATTTTATTATCGGGCTCTTATGTTAATCTCCTTCCTTGGCTTGCTGTAAGAAAAGATCATTGCCTATAATTTCAAACATTGGTTAATTTGTTTAAAGCTAAATCCCACTTGCTCTCTACAGTGCTGGGAATGATTACCTAGAGCAACTCTGGCTGCAGAAGCATCATAGTTGATCCAAAAAGACACCCAGGACAGAATTGTAATCAGTGTGGAAGGCATGTAGGTCTGTAAAATGAAGTAGCCAATGTTTCTCTTTAAACGAAAACTTAGTGACAGTCGTGGATATGATCCTGAGTTTAAAAAAAAATAAGAAAAAATCAGATTATCATTTGGTTGAAACCATCTTCTTTCCTTCACAGTGCCCCTAATTTATTTTGGGGGAAACATCCTCACCAGTTGTGAACTCCACCTTCTTGGACACCATCTTGTAGTCGACAATTGAAAATTGAGGAAGCTCAATTTTATTTACTCCCGTTACTGCTCCCTCTCCTCCATTCCAGTAAAACTCAATGTCATCAGTGGTATAGCCATCTGAAACCAAGAAATATAGCATAGTTTAATAGAGCTCAGCTGGTCTAGGAATTCATTTGGAAGACTGGGAGCTGGAGAAAACATTTCTAGCTGGTAATGGTAAGATGACTGGGTTCGATATAGGTCTCCTGATGAGTGCTATTTCTGATGGGTTGCTAGTATCTGCATTGAGAAGTTGGATACATCTGGCTTTGTGAAATAAGTTCTGTGATTATTCAGTGATATCTGATATCACCGTTTCATGTTTATTCTCCTTGTGTCTACCAGTGGGCACATTTTGGTTAGATTGAGGGTGGGGTAGCTGGATTCCAGATGCCTGGGCATAGATTTTTATTATGCATCATTTAATAACAAATATAATAATAATTAAGCACATAATTATTAAAAGGGAAACAGAAAGGATAAGAGATGGAGTATGAAAAACCAAATTTGCACATACCCATTACATGATTGAGACATCAAAAAATAAGGCAAGCTTCTATCCATATATTCTTATTACTGCTAATATGTAGGTGAAAATTTTAAGAACTATATGGATTCTTGATGATACTTTTATATCATAGTATTTGTGATGGTGATCATTAGTTAATTTAAGGGGAAAATATAAAGGACGGTAGATTGCAATAGATGGGTCCATCCTGAAGTCTATTCACTTCTGCTCTCACTTGCCATTGGTCTAACTGGGTTATGGTCATATTTAAGAGGAACTTACATAAAAGCAATGTGTTTTTTTAACATATATTTAATAATCTACAAATCATTTAAGGCATATTGAAGGCTATATTTGTCTCTTTCTACCTGCTAGAGACAAATATCTTTCTAAATTCATTTCTTATTTATATTCACCTTCAATAGAAAAAGCATTAAATTTTTTTTTCCATTAGAATTACTAGGGTTTGTGTTTCAAAGATATAATGTAGCCAACATTATGTTGACTTATGATTAAAGACAGTAAAGTTTTCTGAGAGATAAATATGTATATTTAAAATTTAGAAGTGGAATGTCAGGACTCCATCAACATATCACTGGAATAAGGTAAAAAAATTTAAGCTATTCTTCCTCTTTTTTTTTTTTTTTTGAGGGAAAATAAACCTGACTCAACTTTGTTGTTTTAAACATTTCTAACTTCTCTTCAAAGACCTTTTTAAAAAAATTCTTAACCCTCAACTCATTAAAATCACTACTGTTTTATATATTTTTTTACTTTTGCCACTCTATAAAGATTGCTACTTGCTATAATATATTTCAATTTATTTTATTTTTTTTCTCTTTAAATCATCTACTTCTAAGTCCAAGAACTTTACCTCTCTTTGTAGAGTAATCTACATATTCAGTAAGCCATTTCACAATGATCAAAGCACAGGCATAGAAATAGAAGATATATATACTTTTAGATATGATCCTTAGTGTCTGAGAGGCTGTGAGACTCTCTTTACTTATTGGATTTAGAGTGATCTGCATGGGACTTATTGGCATATTAGAGATTTATACCAAATTTGGGTATAGATAAGTAAGTAAGACTGTGATTCTTAGCATCTGTTTTGAGAATCTGATAAAAACTTCTGAACTCAAGATATTGAGAAAGCAAGCCACAGACTGGGAGAAAATGTATGCAACATAAATGCCCCTCAATAGAGAAGTAGTTAACTAAATTATGGCACATTAATGTACTATTAAAGGGCATAAAAAAATGAGGATATTTATATATATATATATATAATATGGAAAACTCTCCAAAGCCACTTTTAATAAAAAAAAAAATACCAAAGTGCAGAACAATAACGTTTATAACATACCAACAAGATATGTGTGAAAAATATGGGAGAAAAATATATTTGTTTGTATGTGTATATTCATAAAAAACTCCGGAGAGTCAGAAAGCAAACTAGTAACAGTGATTTCCTTTCAGGGGTCTAAGTAAATGGGTGATAGAGATGGGAGGGAAATTTTCACTACTTGAATAATGAAACTATATTAATAAACTAAAACATTAAATTAAAAACAAGGCAGTTCTAGAATCCTGTATATTTTCTATGTGTGAGCAATGAAGTTTCAAATACGCAGCCCCAGTGTGACAAGGAGAAGAGGAAGAATAGAGCTTAAAAATATGAGCAGAGACACAGTGGAGTGCAAATTTCCACAGATTCTCATTATTCTACAGCTTAGGCTCGTCTGAGGCAGACTGAGGGCACTGTGACCAAGGCCAGCCCTGGCCTGTAGTGCTGTGCTTTTTATAGGCTTGGATGTCTATTTGTGTGACTGCGATAATGGAAGGTCCTGGTGGAGGGGGTGGCTGGTCAGAGAGGCATAATCTTAGGAGATCAGCAGCTGGTACTGGCCTGTACTTCTGCCCACTTAACTCAAATCTACCGAGTCTGCTCTCTGTGAGGAAGAAGAAAATGAACTTTCAGGATCATTTGGACCTTTCTCTCTTTGGAGCCATAAAAGTGCCTTTCTAGCAATGCCAAATCAGATCAGCTAAAAAATTCATAGCGTTCAAGAAATAGAAACAAACCAGTTGGCTTGAAAGGAGAAGTGCTGATGCCAGGCCTGAGGGAAGTTTCTTCTATGGATCTTTATATAGGATGAAAAGAGCCCCACCATCATCCATTCAGAAGATGGCATGAGAAGCAAGCTTTTTCAAAAAGATAGATGGAAACAAAATAAATAGTTTAGTTTTTTAAGAAACCTTTAAGGAGAGACTTCCGGCCAAGATGGAGGTGTAGACAGATATGCTGCATCTCCCTCTACAACTAAAAAGGAATACAACTACCTCAAAACTAGAAACAACCAGAAGTTCCAGAAAATCAAACTGCATGGAAGTCCAGCAAACAAAAATATAAAGACAAATACTCATCCAGACAGGTAGGAGGGGCGGAGAGGATGAGGTGTGGTGGCGGCAGCAGCGACAGCAGTGGCAGACCAGAAGAAAGTGCAGTAACACATTTTAAAAAGTTAGGAGGAACACCTGGGGAGCATTCCTAGCTCCTCACCAGACCACACAGATTATGGCCCCAGCACTAGGGAAAATCAAGCATCATTGCTTCTGACTGTGCAGACCAGTGGGGGTTGGGATGGAGGCAGGAATTGCCAGTCTCAGCAGAGTCCACTTGTTTAAAAGGCCGCCATGGTCCAAGAACATCTGCAGACCAACCCACTCTGGGAATAATGGCCAGGGCAACAACGAGAGAGGTGACAGTCCCATACGGAAGTGGGAGAAGTGCCTGGAAAAGGGGTGAGTGCTGGGCAGGTGGCATTGTTCCCTCTCAGACCCCTCCCCCACATACAACGCCACAACGTGGTGAAACAGGTTGCCCTGTACCGATGAATCCCTGAGGCTCCGCCCCTCACAACGTAACAGGAACAACAGTTCTACCTGGGACACGGAGGCAAACAAGCACAAGATCCTGTCAGAATGAGGAGACAGAGAAGTATGGCCCAAATGGGGGAATGGATCAAGTTTCCAGCGGGAGAACTAAGCGATGAGGAGATAGCCAACCTAACAGATGAGGAGATAGACAACCTAACAGATGCAGAATTCAAAACACTGGTGATAAAGATGCTCACAGGCTTGACAGATATGCTTGAGTATGGCAAACGCATAAGAGAAGTGAAGGCTATGCTAAGTGAAATGAAGGAAAATCCACACAAAACCAATGGTGAAGGGAAGGAAACTTGGGTTCAGATCAATGATTTGGAACATAAAGAAGAAAAAAATAGTCAACCAGTGCAGAATGAGGAAGCAAGAATTGAAAAAAATGAGGAAAACTTCCCAAATTTTGCGAAGGAGATGGACATACAGGACTGGGAAGCATGGAGGGTCCCGGGCGAGCTGAACCCAGAGGGGACTACACCAGAACGCATCATGATTGAGATGCCAAAGGTGAAAGATAAAGAGAGAGTCCTGGGGTCAGCAAGAGAGAGGCAGAGAATTGCCTACCGGGGTTGCCTATAGGACTATCAGCTGATTTCTCAGAGGACACTTTGCAGGCAGGAAAGGACTGGCAAGCAGTATTCAATGTGATGAAAAGCAACCTTCAACCAAGATTACTCTATCCAGCAAAGCTATCATTTAGAAGGAAGGGCAGATGAAGTGCTTCCCAGACAAGGTAAAGCTAAAGGAGTTCATCATCACCAAGCCATTATTATATAAAATGTCAAAGGGACTTACTTAAGAAAAAGATCAAAACTATGAACACTAAAATGACAACGAACTCACAACCATCAACAACTGAATCTAAAAAATAAGAACAAAATCCAACTAAGCGAACCAGATAGGAACAGAATCATAGGTATGGGGATCATTTGGAGGGTTATCAGCTGGGAGGGGGGCGGGGGATAAATGGGGATATGATGCAGGGACTAAGAGGCATAATCAGTTGGTACAAAATAGACAGGGGGATGTTAAGAATAATATAGGAAAGGGTGAAGCCAAAGGACTTATATGGATGACCCATGGACATGAACTAAGGGGATGGGATTGCTGGAGGGAAGTGGGGTACTGGGCAGAGGGGAGCAAAGGGGAAAAAATTGGAACTACTGTAACAACATAATCAATAAAATATACTTAAAAAAACCCCAAAACCTTTAAGGAACCAAGACAATATATCCAAAATTTAAAATTGTCTTTCTGTCTGACTTTATCTGAGTGTGAGTTTTAGACCAGCCTGTCTCATTTCCTTGGCTCATCTTTATATGCTATTGGGGTGATCTTTCATTCCGGCAGGCTCATGACAAGTCCTTCACATTTCACCTATGAGTAACCGTCCTATTCGGAGCTAGACTGAACATGAGTTTTCTTTTAGTTGGCCATACAGAATATTTGAACTGTAAGTACTTGTTAGGGAAGAAGTTCTTAAACCCAGTATTTAGTTGCTCTCTGTGGAGAGAAACACTATTTATAGATCAAACCTGAATACCCACCTTGGCCCTTGGCCCAATTTGGGGCTGGATTCATCTACAGTTTTTAACCTTATTATGCCTCTGTCATTAGCTTGATGGCCTTGGATGTCCCCTTTTTAGTAGGCAATAAAAACAGGGCTGATAGAATGCAGCTTCTAGGTGCTGCCCAGCAGAGGTGTTTGCTTGCTCACTTCCCCTTCCTGAGCACTCTAACGTGGGCTTTGCTGACTTCTCCGTTGGCATGGACAACTCTGGGTTCAACCTCTCATCTTCCCAGACATCCCTCAGGACTCCTGCTGAAGCACAGACTACCACCACCTTTACAATGGCAAGGCAAATCAATGGTAAATGTATCCAACATCCCAGTACACATAATCTGAGTGCCTACCAAGTGTCAACACTACTCTAGGCACTTAAGATGTACAGTGCCGAAGAATAAGCTTAGCCCTGCTTCAGAACCTCATGGTCTAACAGCAAACTCGGAAAATTATTGACCTGAGGGAATGAGAGATAGTTTTGCAGAGGAGTTGGCCAGGTGGGTAGACCAGGCCTGCTTGGCAGAGAAATTAGTATGTAGAATGAATAACATAAAGGTAAGATGATGTCAGTGGGAAACTAATTCTCTTAATAAAGTTTATTCAGTAAGCAACTTAACTTTAGCAAAAAACCCGTGAAGTTTACAGGGCAAAATTGAAAACATACAAACACTGTAATATGAGATTCTCAAAGACTTCAGTATGCAACAGTAAAAATGAGCTGAGAAGAATAGTGAGTAGGTAGCCACAGCTGAGTATAGGAAGAAGTGTAGACAGATACCCAAGGCAACTAGCCACATCCTTCCTGCTCCCAATTGCCTTTTATAAATTAGACAATGTGCTTGCTTTGACAAAGCACAGAACCATGTTGAATTTTAATTGCCTTATCTGTCTTTCTTCCACCAGGCTCCGAGTTCCTTGAAGTCAGGGACTGGTTCTCATTCTTTTTTGTACCTCACTGTCTAGCATATGTACCAAGATCCTAGCATATGGTCAATAGCCAATAAAAGTTTGTAGAATATTGCATTCTTGCTTCTCATCATCAGACTCCTGGCTGTGTGTTACCAACCTTAATTTGACAACCAGGCAGTAACCTATGTACATGTCTCTCTACTCATTCAGCAAGAGGACATATACTGAGTGCTAAGTGTCAGGTGGTGAAAAAGTCCTGGGTGGGCGGTGAATAAAACTGACATGGCTCTTGTCCTCTGGAGCTTGCCAGTGCCATCTAAAATGTTATACATTTGACAAAATTCCTTCTGTGGCACGTTCTGTGTGAACCGGCTTCCTTTACCACACGTCCTCGTCTTCTTTAGGAAAGATAAAAACTACATTTCCCAGATTCCCTTGCAGCTAAGGTTGCAGCTATGATTTGGGTTCCCTAGATCAGACGGAATTAAGTGATGTCAGAGGTGGTGTTTGAAGCATTCATTTTGTTGGTGCAACTCATGTCTTATAGGCAGCTCTGGAACTAGGAATTCTGGGTTTAGCTTTTGTGGTCCTCAAGTCAACATCACCTTCCTGACTGCTGGAGCTATCAGTTCCCTGGGAGGGCCAGTCTGTATTGGTATCTGGGAATCATTTCTAGTGGCCTAGTCTAAAGCCTACTGTTACACTTTATTAATTTTGCAAGCATCACTTCTCTGTATTAAATCTTGTCCTGCTTAAGCCAGCCAAATGGACTTCTGGTATTTGCAACAGAAACTGGACTGATGCACTCTCTCTTCTAGGAAAAAACGATTTGCTCCAGGTTTGGAATTGCCAGAGCTTTACATTAACACCTCTGTTGTGGCTTGTACCAACTATTTATCTGATGTTTCTGAACCTCATATCTTGCTTTCTACACATTGCTCTGTATTCCTGGTCCCAGGCTCCCTGTCTCTCCAGCTTCATGTTAAATGCTACCCTTTTGAAGAACTGGCTGAAGATTATAAGGTGGAAGTGGGAGAGAAGGCTCTTGATTCTGGCTGTGGCCATGTGGTGGTGCTGTAGTTGCTTGTGATTGATGCCAGGGCAGTAGAGTTATGGCAGACTCGCCGCAGTTCAAGAAGTGACATCACCTCTTTAGGCAAGTCCACAACTATCTGGAACAGCATCTTGGGTAGGATCACAGAAGTTTCAGACTCGTGGGCTCCAGCACAGGGCTGTTAGCAGCTTCAGGATTTGGACCCTTTTCCTCTTCTCCCTTTTGCTTTTCCAGCCCTTCCCATTTTTGTAACAAATTATTTCTATTAAATTCCCTTCGGAAAACCTGAGTGGTTTCTGCTTTCCTGATGGGATCCTGTCAGTTATATAGTACATTTTATAGTGCAAATATTTCATCTATGTATGTAACTTTGTGTTTACCTCTGCTTTGTCATATCCATTATATATTATTATATTATGCTATATTACATTATAAACTTTAAAGCAAGGACATTCTTTTATTCATTTTTTAAAATTCCTGATACATAGAATAGATTCTGTCTTTAGTAAGTATTCCATGAATGTTTTCTAAATTTATTGATTTTAAGAAGTGGGTGAGAGGGACATTGATTGTTGTTTCACTTATTTATGCATTCATTATTTGCTTCTTGTAGGTGCCCTAATCAGGATTGAACCTACAACCTGGGTGTATCAGGACAATGCTCTAAGCAACTGAGTTGCCCTGCCAGAGTACCCATGCATATTTTTGAATCAGTGAGTTAGCTGCTTAGAGTTCTAAATTTATTGTTCCAAATCAGTAACCTGATATAGGTAACTTATTTGGTAACATTCTTGAGCTAGATTTATTTCTTGATTAAGATGATTCTGCTCACAGGGGCTTTACAGGTAGATGTGAGCAAAAAATGGAAAAAGCTACCTGTTAATTTTAAGCTTACTGAGTAACTAGGTGTTAAATCATAACCTCCAGCTGGTTTCAAGTTTTAATATCCTAGGGAAAACCATGTAAACAACAACTTGAGTTTAGAGTCCAGAGGTGGTTTGCATTTTGGGGGTGAGAGGTGAGAAGGCAGTGGGTGGGCCAAAATGGCATTCTTGAACATTGCTCACATGTGAAGAGCAACAGAACACTTCAAGGCCGTGGACAATAAAAGAGCTGGAATATGGTTATCAATCAATGCAGATTTTACTAGTATTCAACAGTTAATATAGTCAGTGGTCTGGGTCTAGATATTCAAGGTTACTTGTATTTGTTTAACTAAAACCTGGTAGGCTTAGTGTTCAAGGCACTGAGGTAACTATGGATGATTTGGGGGGAAAAAAAGAATGCTCCCTCCATTTCAGGTAGAAATTTGGGTTCTCCTGGGAGCAATAATGGCAGCTGGAGTCAAAGGAAAGAACAGAGGCCTAGAAATAAACTATTATTCAAAGGTTACACAAGAACATTTGCTACAGAGAGAGAACATCAATTTACTCACACCTAAACAACCTATTTACCAAAGGTTTTCCTTTATGAACCAGTGACTTCACACAGTGTCTCAAAGCCTGAACACTTGGATTCCAAGGATGCTGTTTCCTAGCAACAATAACTACATAGAAGCTCTCAAATTTTCCTCTCAGCCCCTGGGGACATCTTAGTGGTGCAGAAAGTACAGATAAAATTAAGTTGATGTCAGAGGATAAAGATGCATGGAGCTAGTATAAATGCGGAAGTATGTGGATGTTAGTGTTTCTCTTTGCTATTTGAAACACTCCATTTAGGATGCATTTGCTAATCTGGACATAAAAATTACTCCCCACTGTGCTTAATAGAGCTGGGAAGATGGTCTAAAATTGTACGTAACTGGGTTTTAGATAATGTACGAATTTAAGCTTTTAATCCATGAGTGAGCCTAAGTAAATGTACTTCCCTTGTGGAGCAGCCATAGTCTCATTTCAAGTTTCATGGTGTGGGGCTTGATTAGCTTAGGCCAATCATTAAAATACCATCCCTCTGTTATTCTGCTATGGTGACTGGTGCAGGGTTAGGCAATGGTCAGGTCTAAGACAATTAGTTCATAGCAGTCGTCTGGCCAAATTAATTGCTTAAAAAATGGCATGTGACCCAAGTTGGTCCAGTCCTAGAGAAACCCAGGACTTTTATTCAAATGTTGGAAGACAGAGATTTCCCCTTCTTCTTTAGCAGTTGGCAAACAACAAATGCTGAGTGGAGAGAGGCTGGTCTTGTTACTGGAGCCAACATGTTCCCTTCCTGCCTACATCAGTCATTACAAGCGCCTAAATGAAGTCACACTCATGATGAGCATTTCAACTGTGGTTAGAAAATGACCCAATGAAATAACCTTAGTAGTCTGCCACTCCCCATTTCTTCCTACTCCTCCCACATGAGGGCAGTAATATTAGGACTTTACCAATATCTATCCTCCTGTAGCTGTGTAGATCCTTTCATGTCAAGGTTATTAGATATTTGTAATTGGGCATCTCAGCAGTGGATAAGGAAGTCTATTGGATCTAATCCTTCCAGTGGCTCCATATCTGTTATAACATTTACTCTAAAGGCTATTTCAGATTTGTTTCTCACTCACACCTATATCTTCATGGTATCCTAAGAAGAATATAGAAACCAGATTCTTAAAGCATTCTCACAGTATTAAAAACCCTTAAGTACAAATCTAGGCAACAGTCCACTTACTGTCTGGCTTTTACCTTCCAACTCACCATCTAAGTGGTCATTCAGTCTTCAGAAATGGTCATCTCACTATTTTCTCAGTCAACTCAACAGTTAATTGGGATTTTAGGTAATCATTAGAAAGCATGTCCTATAAATAAGTAAAAATTCATCTTCTTGGTGAGCATTTCCTACCTAATTCTTGTCTACTCCTATAGTGCTTAATGGCAAAATAATTTGTCTGGACTCCAGAAACCAATAAGACTTTAGTGCACCACCTAAGATCTCCTTCTAACCTTTCTTTATTTTGAATATATCTGGTTCTTCCTAAATTCTACACTGGTGGGAATCCTACTGCCATCCTCAGATCTCGTGACCCTAATTGTGGCCTATCCTGACTTCTAAACCAGCCAGCTGCCTAAAATTTCTCAAGATCAAATTGCCTGCCAGGTTGGACTGCATCTAACAGTTAGGTTGTCCAGGTGTCCTCTCTGAGCCTCTGTCTGATCCTATTCTGACCTTCTCTAGCATTTTTCTAGCCCCTCACTGATACAATTTTCACATGTTTTATGCCCTGCATGTTCCACTTATGATGATTTTGGTGTGGGTGGCTAGCAAAAATCAGGACTTTGGATATTCTAGTCATTGATTTTCTATTAAAGCAGCACAAGTTCAAATTAGCTTTTTGACAGTCATATTATTATTTTTTCCTTTGGAATCAAATATAGGATCTAATATTGTCCCCATTAAATTTTGTCTAATTCAATTTGACTCGCTATTCTAGCCTGTTGAGTTTGTGTGTGCGTGTGTGTGTGTGTGTGTGTTTATCCTCATTTGCTCACCCTCTTAATTTCATGTTATCTTCAAATTTGATAAACATGCCCTTTATCATTATTTTCTTGATTGAGACAAATTCGGAATGGCAGACAAAGACAGAGCCCTGTAACACTCTCTTGGCAATATCCCTCCCTGTAGCTTGATATCAAATGTCTAATCAGCATTTTCCAGGGTAGCACCATCATTAATCTATTTAATATTTGCCTAATTGTTTTAGCCTCGAGTCTGTTTCTCTGTATTTATCACATTTTCCTGAGTCACTGATTTTGCAATCATATCAAGTAAGAAAGGGAGGTCTTGGCTTGACTTGTGTTTAGAGAAATCAAACTGCCTCCATAAATTATTGATTCCCCTTGAATGGGTTCCAGGCCTGGAATCAGGCCCAGACTCAATCTCATCAGCCTAAGTTGCTTAGAATTTACCTTTCTTACCTTCTGGAACAATGGGATGTTGTATTCCATTCTGTCAACACCAGTGACCATTTGGTGTACTAATTTAAGTGTATAAGCTCATGATAATAACCTTTCTTTTACAGTGTTCAACTTCTTTTAATAAATGCTAATGGAGCTATATTGTATTAATTTATATAATAGGTGCAAATGTCTTAAGAAGATTATTGGTCACAGATAACAATCAATGTTTCTCTATGCCTCAAATCAGTGGTGGAATGAAAGATAATCACACTTGGAAATGCTAAAATCTTATTATTAAATGTTTGTCTTATATAGTTGTTGCCAATAAAATTTTCTCAAAACGAGCAACCACCAGCCATCTACATTTTATTTGTCTTAAAAGTCAAAGAGAGAATATCTTATGTCAATTTATATTAACAATCACGGAGTAGATTTTCCTAGAATATTTATGGTCAGATTTTCTTTTATAGTATTGAAACCTACTTATATTGTCTATGCATTTAATGACCATCTGAACTCCTTGTACCATTTCTCCTTTAAAGGTATAATTTGGGAAAAAGCTGGAAATAAATTGTGACTGTTAAATCTTGTTCCATAGTTCTGCCAAGACCTGGGTACAGCTTCCTTAAAGAGATGAACTTCATACTACTGCAACCAAATAAAACATGCACTCTTTACAAAGTACAATAAGAAATCTCTGTTCAAAAAATTGAGACAGACTTTTGCTTACTATTGCTGTCATGGAATGGAGAGGGCCCTCCTTGTTCAACTCACCTCAAATGTGGCCTTGGAGTTACTGTGATTGAATGTCATCTCTGCCAGTAATTTGTGCATCAGATAAAAAGGAAGATCAAAACCCCTCTTCACTAAGAAACAGTTCTTTGGTTGTGGGCAAAGTCCTTTTATACCTGTATTCTCTAAGCATGTGAACATATGAAAAAAGAATTAACTCTGTACCCAGGGAATCTAATCTAGTATTTCAAAATCAAAATGTAGCTTAAGATTGTTTTAAAATCTGCTTTAAGATTATGTATTATTTAAGAATGCATGATCTGTTTGGCACCTTTTAATATGTGCATCATTGTTTAATTTAAAGTAGTAATAAAAAAAATAAGACCAGGCCTAGTTTAGAGAAAGGACTTACCCCTGATTTTGACAAGCACCTAGTCTGCCTCATGTGGCTTTATTTTCTAAAGTGTAAACTACCTTGGAGGATAAATAAGATCATGAACAAGTATAAGAGAAACCTGGGCAATTATCCAGCTAATTTAAATACAGTGTTACTTTAACCTTACTGCTTCGGCAATGTTATTGTTGGCCTGCAACCCTAGAGTAATAGTTTGGATGATAACACCAGTTATGTAACTTAATTTTAATGACGACTTTATATCTGGGATGTGAAATTATCCATAATATCTTTATGATATTTTTTATTTGCAATCCTAGCAAATAAAAAAAGTGAAGTCTGGTTTGACTTGTGTTTAGAGAAATCAAGCTGCCTTTACAGATTATGGATTTCCTTTCCATGGGATCCACTCCTGAGGGGTTGTTGAGTTTTATTTAATTTTATTTAAATTCTTCCTCTTCCCCATCCCCTTTTGTTGGAGGGTCACTTTTCACTGAGAAATTCTGATTATAGGAAATAATAATTTGTCAATAAAATACATTTTGGGAGAATGCATTAAAATTTTAAAAAACTCACCAAAACCAGACATAGTAAAATACTTACATTATGTTTTAAGAAAAAAATCTTTAAAATGTGTGTATGTATATATATCAACCAAGAATAATTATGAAAACAGTTAATAGAGTTATCTCTAAATGTTAGAATTAGAGATAATTTTTTATTCCAAAAATTTTATGTGGTGAAAATGTGATTCTTTAAAAATAAAACACAAATACTTTATTTTTATGTTCTACCCAAACATGTTTTTGGAGAGTCAACGTCAAATCTGTGAAAATTATTTAAGTAATCTGTAGGGGGCACTCAAGACCTTCCAGACTCCAAGGCAGAGACTCAGGATATTGTCTGAAAATTTATTCCTTTTCACTTGCAGGAGTTTTAGATTTTTCATGACAGTTTTAGCTTTGGATCACTAATTCTCACAAGGCTTTATTTTAAAATTTATTTATGTTAAGTGACACTAGGACAATTATGATTAATATACCTTGTCACAAATTCAGATTTCTGGCTAGAAATATCTGTTTATATTTAAATATATGAAACTCTAATTGATGACTAATGTAACTATAAAGAATTGACTGTTTTGCTATATTTCATGCTTAAGTTATAATCTTTTCACTAACGTCTTGAAAAGGACAGTCTCTGCTATTTTAGCTATGCCTATGAGTTCACAAATACCTCTGTGCAGCAAAGGATATGGACTCATTCTATAGATCTCAGTTATTTTGATTATGCAGCTGGTAGCAATAAAATACACTGACTTAAACAGAGTTCATTTTCAATTTTTACTAATTTATTTGCCTAGTTCCTGATGTCTTTTAGGTATATGGTTTTTGAGTCTCAGATCCCTTATTCACTTACATTTAGTTGACATTTATTAAGACCCATTTAATTCAATTTCTAAACCCGATTAATGCCTTCTCTTTATGGATACAGAGTTATGTAGTCCCTGTCCTGGGTTTTCACAGATGTATTGCGTACATACAATAATCATATAGTACCTACAATAATCATACAGTAGCAAGCTCTCATATTTAAAAAAGGTATTTTATTTCCCAAGAAGACAGAGTTTTCTGGCAATTCTCAGCCATCTTAAAATATCCCATATTATTTTGGATTTCATCTAGGATCAGCTTAGATAGCCTTGGAAAATATGAAGCCATACACGTTTGTGACAGACAAACTATTATACTTTCTTGTATAATTTCTTGGCCTTTGAAATCTATGTGAATAAAATGTTGTAGAGCTGACAGTGTACAGCTGTCTGTATCTGCAGCTTATCTGCGCTCATACCCAAGTGCTAGATTGGTGTCACAAAGGTTATTGTGGTAGGCATGTTGGGCACATTAATATCTGTGTTTTAAAAATTGCATTGTGTCTGGGCATGATGGAAAAAAAACTATAAGATTATTACTGGTTTTGCTGGAATTGATTTTTTACTCTGTGTAATTTGGCAGTTACATTGACAAAACATGGGCCTTGCTGCCATTTTACTTATATTGAAGGCTTTATTTCTGATGTCCATGAAAAAGAATGACAGGCAAATATAAATTTATCTTTGAAGTTGCCTGGCATAGAAATTTGGGAACAGCAGTGATAAAAGGGCAATTCTCTTTAGTTAATGCCTGAACTCAGGCCAGGGAAGAAAAACAGTGATTATCATTTTCATTTTTCAGAGGAGCAAAATGAAAGTACAGACTTCCACGACCCAACTGGGAAAACTGAATGCTTCAAAGTTTCTATCTGTGGAAATGGAGATAATAATCTGTGCTCCCTGACTCACAGGGAAGATAAAAAAAGGTCGTTTTGCGTAGTTACAGCTACAGAGTGCTTCTTAGAGGCACACTGTCATCAAAATACTTAGAAGCATTACAAGGCATCACAGGTTGCTTCGGGATGGGCCTATAGCAGTGGTTCTCCAACAAAGGTGTTTTCTCCACCCAGGGACATTCAGCAACATGAGACATTTTTTGGTTGTCAGAACTTGGGCATGGATGCTGCTTAGCACCTAGTGGGTAGAGGCCAGAGATGATGCTAAGCATCCTACAGTGATCAGGACAGTATCTTAGAAGCAATATCCAGTGCTGAGGATGCAAGAGCCTGGCCCATAGCCATAGAATGCTATGGTTGGTAGAAGGGTTCATATTAAATCCATTTGTATGAGTGATGTAACAAGTGGTTCATAATAATATTCAGGTCTCATTCTGAGTAGATAGTACTTTTGGGAAAGGAAAATACAGAGTGTTCTATAATAAAATGGCAAATAGAATTTCTTCACTTATAATCTAAGAGCCTCATCCCCATCTCTGGCCTAAATGATAAGATTGTGATCACATAGCACTGGGGGCAGGTACAGGAGAATGGGGCCTTTGGGGAGCCTAGATAATAAGCATTGTAAATTCTTGGCTCTTTGGTTTAAGAGATGTTGGCCTGCAAATCAGATAGAAGGCTGTCTACACATGTAAACTTTTTGAATTCTCTTCACCCTGAACTCCCACAATACACACACACACATGCACACACTTGTTAAAGACACTTTCAGAAATGGATGAGGGCGAAGAGAAGTAGAGGGGAAAGAGTCAGATGTAAATTTGGGAAGCCCTGTGTCTGCCTCTGCTCCTTTGAGTTGGGTTTTGGGGACCCAATGCGAGATAGCCTCTTCAAGTTCTGGACATGAGCAGAGCCTGTGCCTTGTGTTGAAGGCAAGCGAGATTTGTAGAGAAAGCTTTCTATTCCACCACCTGGGAGACAGGCAATAAGGTCTGTCAGGGCTGTGGACCATCCCGTTGGACACGACCCTGCCTGAATTTGTCGTGGGTTTATAACAGTGGTTATGGACTTGCAGTGGGGGAGAACCGTGACCTTCTAACAGATCTCAGGTTACCTCATTGGAAGGATGCAGCCGGCACAGGGCCCAGACAAGGACCCTATTAAGTCTTGGACATATTACCAGTACTGAAGAGTTGGGTGGGAGCTGAGTCAGCACCCACAGACTGTCCACTCACCATTATGTTGAGACCCGACTTCATCTGTGCTGACTCCTAGACAGGACAAGTTATCTCTGAGGTAACTTGAGGCCAGTCACAGGACCAGGACCAGGACCAGCAGACAGAGTGCCAGAGGTAGACACCCCCTCCTCTCCCCTCTGGAGTGATCGTCTGTAAGCACTTCCAGAGCTTAGAAGCAACCCCGGGGGAGCTGTGTCCCAACTGCAGTATGAGTTGACTAAGGCTCATCTCCTCTGTTCTCCTGGCAGTGTTTACTCTGGTGCTGTCTGAGCTCACTGACAATGCCAGTGGGAAGAGCGGGAGGATAAAAACAATCCCTGTTTCATTGCATTTATACCTCAGGTGTCTGCGAAATTAATTGCTGAATTTAAGAGAGTATATAGAAGTCATTAGATTGAGCCGCACAGTCTAAAACTAAATTGGAGAAAATAAAGAATGCATTTTGACACATTTTAGTGCATAGGCTGAAATTTGTACCCATTTTAGCTGTATTTATGAGAAAAAAGTACAGAGATCATGAAGTCTAGTCTGATATCCAATTTCCATAGTATATCCAAGGGCCATATTACAATTCTATCAAGAAGATAAAGAGATAGATTCCCATGGACCAACATGGTTGGGGATTTAAGAGTAGACTGAACTATTATAATTTTTCTACCCCAAAGTATCTCTATTTTGGAGTTCCTCAATTATATAGACAGGTGCTCAATTTCTAGAAGTTCATGTTACTAATACAGAGATTTTAAAATAAAATAATGTTGTTATTATTTGCAGAGGCAATTTGGTTTAGTCTACATACCACTGACCAGAGAACCCTGGGAGGGAAAGTAATGCTGGACACTTATCTAGATTGCTTCTGGAGCAGCTGTGTCTGGTTAGTAAATTTTGTTTCAAAAGGAAGATTTTTGGCTAGAGTTTAGAGTAGTCAATGCTCCTGAGAATTCTTTGAGCAATTTCACACAAATATTTTTCCTTGAAACCCTACTGCTCAGCTAGGACTTCCCTGGTGAAGATTATCTTTTACTGAAAGGTATTACTTGGCAGGCAACTGTTTATTACATGTTTCATATAGTGGGCCTTTTCATTCTGACGCAGGTCATATGCATTATCACAAGAAATTCCAGAGAAATAATATTAAAAAATACAACATAGCAAGTTAGAAATTCTGATCCAGAATAACCCTTGGAAATAAATATTAGTGACTAAATAAACACCTTATGTGGAAATCACTCTTGTCATCCTAATTATAGCTGCCATTGATTTAGTGCCACTTCTGAGTTAGGTCTAGAGCTAGACATTTTATACATATTGACTGCATCATTCAGTTTTTACAACTGCTATTTTGGAAGAAATTATTATCCCCATTATAATGACTAAGAAACTAGGCATAGAAAATTTAGGTATTATGGTTACAAATCTTGTTAGTCTGTTTCCAAAACCTTCCTTCCTTACCATACTGTTTAGTTTCATACTAATTAATTTATATTGCTAATCTATACTTTGTTTCATACTCTGTAAAGAACTAGCTCTACCTTATTAAGTTGAGTCATATGAAATGGTTATACTTGATTTTTTTGGACATAACTTAGCAATTAGCAATTTCATGTGGTTAATCTTAATACAGCACAGTATGCAGTGGCTCAGCACAGTCACAGCTGTAGGCTTGGGCACTGTGGGAATCTGCCGACTGGTTTTGATCTGTCCTGCTATCCACATCTCAGGTTGCACTGCTAATCTTGAATAGACTGATGTATTTGAAAAGCAATGAATAAGTCATTTTGAATCCATTACCCCAGGAGAAAAGATGTCAAAGCAATTCTGGTTTGCTGAAGAGAAATAGACCTGGGTCCAAAGCCTGGCTTCTGGTCTCAGCTCTACCACCTACTGCTTGTGACCGCTGGTATGTTGTAGCTACCCTGAGTTTCAACAGCCTTCTCTGGGGAATGGGGCTAATCATAACTACCTCACAGAATTGTGAGGATTAAATAATTTAATTTAAAAATGTAGTGCATGCTCAGTATGTCAGGCCTTGTGATGAGCTTTTGGTACAAACAGATCAA
This sequence comes from Furipterus horrens, assembly GCF_987537825.1. Taxonomy (NCBI): domain Eukaryota; kingdom Metazoa; phylum Chordata; class Mammalia; order Chiroptera; family Furipteridae; genus Furipterus; species Furipterus horrens. Next base: position 188,440,764 of record NW_028327172.1, read on the forward strand.
TAAAATCTTTCCTCTGTCTCGATCCCCAAAGAGCTCATTGTCTTAAGAGAGATATGAGAAATAAATACAATATGATATTAAAAGTGCTAAAATAAATGGATTTACAAAATTTTACAGGAACAGCAATGAAGAAAGGTAACACTTATCCACTAAAGCAAAATCTCCAGAGGAGAAAGCTTATGTATCTTGTTTACACACTATTAAGTCCTTACTAAATGTTGGGTGAATGAATGAATGATTCGTGGTGTTGAGGAAGGAAACTTCACTTTCTGTGCCCCTTCCATTTCCTCACTGCCCTCTCACTGATCAAATCACGTCAGTCGTCTAGCTTGTGTATACTCCTCTCATGAAACTTTTTCTGCAAGAGATTCTTCATCTTTTTCTTCTTTTTTGCAATTCAACAAAGAAAAAAAAAATTCCCAGTGCGATCTCAAACCAGCAAGACTAGGGAATATTTCAACTATCCAGCAAAGGAGACAATCAAACAACTGACAGAGTGAAAAGGCAACCTATGGGATGAAGAAAATATTTGCAAACCATTGATCTAATGAGGGGTTAATATCCAAAATATACAAGGAACTCATACAGTTCTACAGCAAAAGTCATATAACCAAATTAAAAATATGAGCAAAGGACCAGAATACACATTTTTCCAAAGAAGGCATTACAGCCAAAAGGTATATGAAAAGGTGCACAACATCATTAGTCATCAGAGAAATGCCAATCAAAAACACAATGAGCTATTACCTAACACCTGTTAGATAGCTATTATCAAAAAGTCCAAAGATAAGTGTTGGTGAGAATGTGGAAAAAAAGAAACTATTTTACACAGTTGCTGGGAATGCATATTGGTACAACCATTATAGAGATTCTTCAAAAAATTTGAGAAGAGAAATACCTTATGATCCAGCAATCTCTCTTCTGGGCATATATCCAAAGGAAATGAAATCATAATCTTGAAGAGATATTAGCACTTCCATGTTCATTACAGCATTATTTATAATAACCAAGATATAGAAACAACCTAAATGTTTGTCAAAGGTCAAATGGATAAAGACAATGTAGCATACATACAATGGAATATTATTCAACTTTTAAAAAGAAGGGGATATGCCATTTGTGACAACATGGAAGAACATGGAGGACATTGTGCTAAATGAAATAGGTTAGACAACAAAAGAAAAAATACTGCATGATCTCACTTACATGTGAAATTAATGAATTCCTAACTGCCAAGTCAAGTGGACCCTTTTTAGCCTCTGTATTACCTGACTTATTAGTTGTGTTTGTTAAGGCTGATTAATTTTTCTCAGAAACCCTCACCTCATTTTTTTGAAATGACATTTCAGGGAACTCTTCTGTCCTCTTCTTGGTGTTTTCTTTCAACTTAAAAGCTCTGATGTTCTTTAGGGAACATCTTACTCTTTTTGAGTAGTACTTCCCCTATTGGTTTTAAGTATTGATGATGATTCTTAAATCTTATTTCCAGGATATAATTCTCTTTTAAGAGTTAGACTTTAACTCAAAATGCTCAAAAATGGAGGAATCACCTCATCTCCTAAACATTTTGTTCCTCTTCTGGTACATCACGCTCTCAGTACATGGTACTATCAGTCACGTAGTCATATGTGGAAAACATCCTTGATTCTTCTTCACTTACGGTGAATGGCATTATCAATATTTGGTTTTCCTCCCATTCACAAACGCATGGAAGGTTACCTTTCCCAGGCCCTTAGCAAATAGTCAGGACCTTGTGACTAATTCTGGTCAGTGGGCTATAGCCAAAAGTGACAGGTGTTACTTCAGACCAAAGCTAGCATCTAAATCTCCATGTTCTTTTCCCTTTTTATAATGATCCAAGAAGCTCCTTTATTTTTATTTTTATTTTTTAGATGGTGCTGAAATAAGATTCAGAATCTCCATCATCTGGGTGATTCTGTGTAGTAGAAGATTTCCACTCCCCCTCAACATATGATAGACATTTAGAGTAAACAGATTAGAAAACTGTGTTGTGGTTAGTCATTGAGATTTTGGTGAATGTTTCTGACTATAGCATGACTTAGCTCCCCCCACTGATATACTTATTTCATCTAACATGCAGGAGCTTCTTTCAAAGTTTTCTTTTTCCTTTATCTATTACCTTATTTCTATTCTTTTTTATTTTTCAATTTTCCTGGATTGCTTCCACAGTCTCCTGGCTGGGTTCCCTAAATACTCAAATTTTTATCCTTTCCAATTTATCTTTTCCCCATTTACCAGAGTGTTTAATTTAAAATACAAATATGACCATGTCACTCCCAGCTTGAATCTTTAATGATCCCTCATTACCTATCACAGTAATTTTTAAACTTCATCCCCTGGAACAGTTAATTGGTGTTCTGGAAAAAAATATCCTAAAAGATGAATGTCCCCAGGTTCAAAATGATTGAAGCAGTAATGCACAGAGTCTTGGAGGTTTACAAATGTTCATTAGTAGAATATTATAATATCACATGGTAAAAAAAGTATAACTTGTTTTAAATTGTCTTTCCCTGATTACTGGATCACTAACCATTTTTAGAAGAATGACTTTTAGTATCAGAATATTGTCTAAGCTGTTTCCCTGGCCCATGGCCTTTTATGATCACCCTCTCTCTATCCCTCTAGCTTCTTTTCCTTCTACTTTCTACTTCACAATTTATGCTTCAACAGCATTAAATGACTGAAGATCTTGCATACATGGTGCAGGGAAGAAATTTGCTTTCAGTAATGCAGTTTGTTTCACCCGGAAGGCCGTGACCTCAACCCCATGCCAGTCACTCCTACAACCTATGGTCAATCTTTTAGACCAAGTTCAGATGATGTTTGCTACAAGAGACTGTGGTGGAAGGCCTAAAATCAAGGCTCAATATCATGTGCTGCCTTGATGTCTGGTGAAATCAGGAGGACCTTGACCTGTTCCTGTGGGTAAGGCCCACTAGACAAATAACCCTCCTTATCATGGGGACCCGGCACAGGTCCTGCTTATCCCTGAGTCATGGGTTTCAGTTCCCTGCCAGCCTGTGGAGTTGTTCAGACAAGACAGTTATATTCACACCTCCACCCTGTGGAAACCAGGGGCACCTCACCCTCTTAACCTTCCAGCCTCTGGTTGTTCACTCTATTCCTGAGAACAACCCTCATGTGACCTTATATGGGCACCTACATGACTAATAAACTGCTGTTGATATCTTCCATCCATTGTCAGGGCAGGAATTCTTTTCTTGCCAACAGAATGAATAGGAGGCAATTAAATTGGAGATCTTCATAGACATCTTGCCTCACAGTTCCCTTAATTCAACCTGACCTCATAAGCACTTTGTTTGTATTTTTCCTTGCACTTTCCACATTATATTGTAATTATGTCTCTATATATCTGTCTCTGTATTAGATTGTGAACTCCTTGATGTCAGACACGAAACCTCACTTATCCAGTGTCTTGCACATTGTTTTCACAATGCTGCTTGTGAGTCTAATGGGAATATTAAACAATGTGTCTTTTTAAAAGATTTTATTTATTGATTTTTAGAGAGAAGGGAACAGAGGGAGAAAGATGGGGAGATGGGGGCGGGGGGAACATTGATTGGTTGCCTCTCGCATGAGTGCCTGCAATCCAGGCATGTGCCCGTACCAGGAATTGAACCAGCAACCTTTCACTTTGCAGGATGATGCCCAACCAATTGAGCCACACTTATTAGGGCTAAATAATGTGTCTTGATGAGCACTTTCATAAGTCATAGCTCAAGGGTCTACAAGGTTGATATTGTCTTTATTCTATAGATGAGGAACTTGAGCCTCAATTGAGTACTTTGACTTAAAAACACACAACATGTTCAGAGGCAGAGCTGGATCTTGAACCCAGGCATGTCTGTTAAGACTGTGGTCTTTGTATGAACACAGATGTACTGCTTAGTCATTGAGCTGGTGATGTGCCCAATGATCTGGTGATGTGGGAGTAAAACTCATGCAAGTGTGACTTTCCCTTTGTCCTCCAATGGGTGATGGAATCCAAAACTAGGGCAAAAGAGGTACAAAGTACTCCACATTCTAAAGATAACCACCAGCAGGTGGGATTACGTGCCTCTTCCTGGGTGTACTAAAAGGCAGTAGACATTGCTGTTTTCATCACCACTCCCACAGCAGCCCAAATTAAAAGAATGGAAGGAAGAAGAAAGAAAACGGGGGTATGGAGAGAGAGAAAGTATAGGAAGAAAGGACCACTTGAGATAATTGTCAGGATGTGAGCTGATAGCTAGTGCAGAAGGTTATGGCTTTCTCTTTACCTCTTCAGGGGAAGAAAAGAGCAAACCACTTAAAGAACTTCCGTAAGACCTGCAAGAAAGAAACCCTTTGCACCTCCTTCCTGCAGTGACTGTTCACGTAGGCACAGACATGCTGGCGTGCCCCTGTGCCTGCACGTAAGGGATGCTGACCCTGGCAGAAAGAAAGAGGGAAAACAAAGCAGCAGCCTGCCCTCCGCTGTTTAGCAAAGTCAGGTTTCCAGTGGCTCAAGTGGATCATTTAAGAGGGTTGCCAGCAGGCAAGTGGATTCAGTAGAAAGACGTTTTGTGATTCTCAGGGTTAGGGGGTGTGTGTGTGTATATGTGTGTGTGTGTGTGTGTAGGGGGGTTGTGGGAGGGTACTAATTGGTAGTGGTAGCTATTTATCTGCACATCAGGGAACTGTGTAGTGAGGTGGCCCCCACTTCCCCAGAACTCATTAATAAACACAACGAGAGAGGCGGTCTTTGGATGCCCACCAGGCAGAGAGCATATTTGGTCAGACTGGGTGACCTGGAGACACATCACCATCTGGCACAGGACTGCAGTCACTCATCTGTGAAGCAAAGGCCACTTTCTTTCCTGATGCACATTCCTCTTCTCACTATCTAGTCCCAGAGAGGAGGGCAGGGTGACAGCAGAGACTCCACCCCATTCCCCTTACTACAATTCCTTGAGGTACAGAGTGGGGAAGGGTGGTGGTCAGAAGGGACTGGAATTTTATTTTATTTTTAGATTAGATGAATAAAATAAACGTTTTATATGACAAAGACGAAGGCAGAGAATGGGATTGTAATTCTAGGCGGGAATGAGTTTCATTGGTAAATGACTGAATGTGAACAGAGGGTTATGGAACTCGCTTGAGATGAAAGGGTGGAAAAGGGAGAATCATTAGCATATTGAAGGCCAGGATCAGAGGAAAAAAAAACAAACTTCTTCCTGTTTGAATCCAACAAATTCTGGTTATTTAGTTAACCAGTCACCCAACAAGATTGTTGAAGTGACAGGCTCACTGTTTCACATAAAATGAATTTAATTTAGTCGGTGAAATGTGGAAGAAAGTTTTGTCTATTCCGCAGGGAAACGTGTGAGAACTCGTTCCTGTCCAGTATAATGATCCACTTAGGACAGCTCAGTGGTGTTCCTGAGACATCAAATCCAAAATTAAAGGTGACTGCTTGCTCCTTCTGGGAGACCCTGGAAGACAAGCAGCTGAGCCCTGCTGTACGTCTCAAACGTTCCAGGTGTTGACCCACATTAGAGTATAGTAAACACCTGCAGGTAACCTGGTGTATGTAGCAACTTCTCAGTAACCCAGAAGTCACCAATACTGTGAAGTTTCTTTCCTTATAAACCTTCATTTTAGCCAATTCAAGCTTTACTTCATCATTATGCTGAGCGTTGCCTAAAGCCTCCCATGACATATCCTTACACTGAAGGCGAATTACCAGGATACAGACAGATTTGCTTACCAAATCTTAAACAGCCGTTTTTGCATAACTTGAGGACAAAAATAACATCATGAGTGTCTTTTTTATGATATAGAAAATCATTTTGGGAGAGTTACTTAGGAAACTAAAGAGAAGCATCTCTATGATATATCTATATTTAAATTTGATTTTTCACTCTGTTTCTTTTTGTGTGGATTGTAAAATAAAGTAAAAAAGGAAAACAGGGACTGCAAAGATAAAATCTCAAAATAACCATGCTGTTGCATGTTCACGGCCAGTCATTATTCATGAAGTTATAAATAGGCAATTTTTCTTACTGTTACATTATGGCATGCTAATGTCTTCACATGTGGATGTTATTATATTTTCACATACCACTCATCTCCAGAGGCTTGGGAAGGGGCAAGGTTAGGCTGAAAGAGGTTCTGAGTGGGCAAGGTATGTCAGGGCTGGAAGGGAATTTGGAAATTGATTCTCTCCCTTTGCTAAGTAGAAACTAAGGCCCAGAGAGGGTAAGGCTTGGCTGAGCCCACACAATTGAGGTGAGGAACGGTAAGCCTGAAATTAGAAAAAGGAATTCAATAAGGATATGGACAGATTTGCCTGTTGGCTTAATAACTATTGTGGCAAACTGCTCCTCGTTTAGTTTTAGGGAATGTACACTTAACTGAGGAAATCACCTCTTTTGTAGAAACAAGTATGTGTGTGTGTAAATAGGAAAAAAAAGAGACGTGAAAAGGTAGTTATTTCAATTGGGAACTAGACACAATAAAAATAATTTAGTGATGAAATGAGTTCAACCCTTCGTTTTAACAAATGGGGAAACCGAAGCTCAGAAGGTCTATGATTTGCTCATGACCACACAGCTGGTTAAATGGCAGAACAAGATCAATCATTGATTCCTAGTCCTGTGCTCTGCTCACTAAACTGATTGCCTATATTCATTCTCTGTTAGCATTGAGGACAAATTTTAACATTCCCTAAAAGACAATAAAATTTTATTTCTCTCAAAGACCAACATAAATGAAGTTAGTGGCCATAGACTACTAAGACTATTAGCTTTAATAAGAACATAGACTAAAGGTCTAAAGCAATATTTGGTGAGATAAACAGGCCAAATTGTGGATAAAAAATAAAACAAAACCCTCTTCTAACTAGAAGAATTTACTGTGCTGTGAGCTTGGGCTTGGTTGCCTGTAAGACTTCTGGGAAGAATAGGATTGTCCTAGAGCAGGATTCTCAGCCTTGCCACCATTATTACATCTTGTGCTGGATACTCCTTTGTCATGGCAGTGTAGTGTGTGTGGTGGGGTTTCCTGTGTATGGTAGGGTGCTTAGCACCATCCCTGGCCAATAGCATCTTCCTTTTCCAGTTATAACAACCATAAATTTCTCCATAAATTTACAAATGTCCCCTCGGGGGTAAAGTGCTCTAGATGAAGAACCACTGATTTACAGAGTTTGGCCTGAGCCCATGGGTGTTGCAGAGTAGATGATACCAATTTGATACAGGGCCAAGGTACTGGAGAAAGGAACATGGCAGTAATTGACACCTTCAATTACAAGATATTTATATATTAACTCATATTTAGACTGTACATGCCCACAAGCTGGGACTGAGATGTTAATTGTAGCACATGCTTTTGGGTTTTTACATACAAAGGCTTTAGGTTTCAAGGTGGTAGGGTACTGGTCTTGGAATCTCCACTCCCAGAGCACAGCCTACCTCCCTGACGTCCATAGCTAACCATGGCTGGTAACCTGGGCAGAAGGTAAGAGGAGAACCTTACCTGGGTAACAGAGACTGTTAAAAGAAAACGGATTGCTCTCCACTTCCTTTCTCTCCACTTCCTGTGACCTAGACTGTGGATATGATAGCCAGCCCTGACCATGTAGATGAGGGCATCTGCTTGGGGGATGGCACTGGCAAAAGATGAAAGGAATCTGGGTCTCTGGACATCCTTTTGGAGCAGAGCCACTTAGTCATCATGGACCACCTACCTCTGAACTGTTATACAAGAGAGAAACAAGGGCCTGAGCCAGTGAACTGTGGGGTTCATTTGTTCTTGCACTCTTATCTGTGTCCTACCTACATGGTGACAAGACAAGATGAACAGTGAGTAGATTAAGGCTGAAGAAGAGAAGATGGGAACTACAAATTGCTACCCAAGGATTTATTGGAAAGAAGAACCCACGAAAAGTTTCTAGGGAAAGCATAATTTTTACTTGATCAGACTTTTCCTGAATTCACTGACTTTGGTCAGGTAGAAGGTCAAGTATCAATACTTTCCTTATGGAAATAGTTTAGGGTCACTATGAGCAGATAAGTACAGAGAAGTTAGCCCTCTTCTGCAGGATGAGAGGTCTGCCTCCTCAGAGCTGCCTTCTGTAGACGGAGGAAGCTTGACTTTACCCATAAATTATTTATTGTGCTTCTATTTTCTGTCAATTCCTGAGGTGGTGTGCTGATGTGGGATACAAAAAACTATTAGACAAGGTAACTCCCTAAAGGCACTTGCAGTCTAAACAGGGAACCTGACCTATATTAAGAGACATGTACAATAATACAGTATATAAGAAATTCACCAGTCCACAGTAATGTGTCTAGAGAATGGTGCTTGAAATGAGTTTTGAGTGGCAGGTAATACTAATGGTAATGCCTACTAATTATTTAGCACATGACATGTGCCAGCAGTATTTGGATAAGCAGAGAGGAAGATAAAAACATATCAGGCAAGGGAATACAGAGGCTGAGAAGGAAGGAAGTCAGAATGCACTTGGTAGGTATATCCAGGTTTTGAACAAGGAATGCAGAGACTTTGGGAGACATCACACAACCTTGGGACCCTGGGTGATAACCCATATAAATGGCAACAATCTAATGTCACAAAAATCTCAGAAAGCATTTTGATAGTCTAAAAAGCAATAGAAACTGAAACTTGATAGCACATAGCTTAAGTTAAATAACTGAAGCGTAAGCCAGCGTACTTTTTTTCATGGTATTAACCTTGCAACTTTTCATTGTGATAGAAACTAAAGTCAAAGAAAAATTATGAATGCCATCTCATGGAGGAGTCCACTCCTGCTATATAATCTTATTCTTCTGTTATTGAAGAATACGAGGAGAAAATAGTGAGGTGATATTGAGATTCTTTTCCTTCCCATGTTATGCTATTCCCTTAATGCTAGGGCTCTCTCTAATGGTGGATAAAGCTGAAGACTTGTTTGAAGCCAGATTATGAATCTTAAATGGTGGAGCTTATTCCTTCGACAATCAGAAGCAATTGAGACTTTTAAAATCAGTTGGTGGCATAATGAGAATGCCTTTATAGAGAAATTAATGGATTGGGGACAAAACTGGAGGAAAAGAGATGCTAGTTAAGGTGTTTTTTTTAAAAAAAAAAATTCATTCCAAATGTAACTTGAGAGCCATAAGGAAACGTTCCATTACCAGGATGAGAGATGATTTATTTTCTGGCAGAGACTAGTTACAGAGATTCACATGCATGCACACTGATCTGGGTCTTGGAAAAGTGGCTCAATATCTAGGTAAGTTTGGATGAAGGAGGAAGCCAGACACACTCTAGGTGATGCAATGGCCCCAGAGGTACATCAGAATGAGGCCGATGGGCAGCCTATGGGTAGTGTGAGGACACTGAATGTTAGCATGCAGACTGCTGAAGTTAAATTTGCCTATGACATACCTCTATGTACTGTGTCAGTCAGGGTCCCAGCAGAGAACAGATGGCCCACGCAATGTTCGAGAGTTAATAAAAGTGCTATTTACAACCTCAGTGACAGGGCTAAGAGAAGCCAGCAAGGGCCAGCCAGCTAAGCCTCTCAGGGCCAACAACAGCCAGGGAGCCACTTGACAACCACTCCTGGGGCGGAAAGGCCGGTGGAGAGGGGAGAGCAGGTTGCCTGGGCTCACAATCCAGAGGGACTGATTCTGTAGGAGGAGAAGACCGGCAGCAGCAGCTGTGTGGCCTTGGTAGAGGGATGGAGTCCATCATGGCGGTGAGGGAAGCTCCGGAGTAAGTACCCTAATCTCTCTCTTCTCATTCGCTGAGATTCCGCTCGTGCTTCCCATTGGTAAAATTAACCAGAAGGCTGAGAGGCCGAGAGGCAAGCCCACGGACACAGTCTATGAAAGTCAACCTCCTGGAACACAGAGTGGAGAAGGGTGGAGAGTGATTGGGAGTGGTGGTGGGTGGTGGGCGTGGAACCCCGGGAAGACATCTAACATGAATCTTGCCGGTGTTACTAGCCAGTGAAAGCCAGGATGGGAAGAAATGATCCCCATCCAAAATACCTCTCCCATGAGCTTCCTTTTAAAACGAGAGATCTCCTGGAAATGATAGAATTAAATTAACTGCAATGAAGTGGCAATTAACTACTAAATGAATAATAGATTATAAAGTAGGGGGATACTGAAAGGATAAACAAATTAAAAAACATAGACTTTGTATGCTTTGCAATTTTACCCAGGACTCACCATACCTAAGCTGCTGAGACTTTGTGTTTCTTATTGTAAGTAGTTGGAGAGGCTGAGCTGAGGACTGGAGAACAATATGCTAGCGTACCTCGTTTTATTGCACTGTGCTTTATTGAGCTTCACAGACATTGCGTTTCCAGTAGTGTGTGGGCAAAACCTTCCACAAGCAAAAATATTATGACTCGCTGAAGACTCAGGTGGTGGTTAACACTTTTTTTTAACAATAAAGTATTTTTAAATTAAGTTAGATACGTTGCTTTTTTAGACCCAGTGGTATTGCGCACTTAATAGACTATGCACTGGGAAATGAACAAATTCCTGTGACTCGCTTTATTGCAACAGTCTGGGATCCAACCCAGAATATGTCTGAGGTGTGCCTATATTTTTCTTTTCTTGCTTTTTGTTTGGAGGACCAAAGTGTTGAAAGGATGGACGAGAACCAAGGATGCACTTTCAGAGTGTGGTTTAGTAGTTCATTTCTTTCCTTGTTTAGCTTATTGCTTCTGTTTCCTTATTGTATCAAGAACATATGCTGAGGTACGAATCAGCATCTCAATATTATTTTAAAATTTCTTGTTGCCATGGTGTAATGCTGATTACTTATTTTTTTCTCTATTTCCATTTTAGTTTGTTCTGCTTAATTCTTTAGGATTCTCATTTTTCTCTTGTCTTCCCTTTCTATCTCAAATTCTTTTCTATTTTATTTTAAGAAAAAAAACCCAAATTTAAATAGTCTTTAAAAGAATTTTATGCTTAACTTCTAAGTATTGCTTTTAACTTGGATATACTTGTTTTAGCTTTTATTATTCATCCCTCTGAGTTTCATGCTTCTAGTTTTTTATCTCACTGGCTCCAGATCCTTTACATTTGTTATTTATGCAGGGTTTACCTTTAATTTTTTATACCTCTTATTTTCACATTTTGAATTTTTAAAAAAATTTACAAGTTTTAGGTTTTTTTCCTTCTATTCCTTAGGTTTATCTTTAATAAACTTTATATTTTAGGCTAATTTTTCTTAATTATATTATCTTTTAATTTTATTCTTAGAGTTAACTTTAAGCTTTATTTTGCTCCTTAAATTTCTTCTCTGACTTCAGTATTTTACTATAATGTTCTTGCTCCTCTCCCATGTTACCACCTTGTTCTCCTTCTATTTCCCCTGATTCTTCTTTCCTTTATTCTGTACTTTGTTTTTGTCATTTCAAGAAGGTAAAAAGTTTGGCAACATGAAGAAAACCCATAAAATAAATTGAATATTTCAAGGCCTTCTCCCTGTGACCTGTTCCTCAGCCAATTTTCTACCACCTCCCTTAATGGCCTTAGTCCATTGAGAGATGATGTTCTCTAAATCCTCACTCTAGAAATCTAAAAAAAAAAAACCAAAAAAACAACAACAACAAAAAAAAATCCACAGCAATACCAGCTTCTTTTAGGCCCTCCTCTGTTGATTGATGCCTTGTCTTATTCCATGTAGGCTGTTATAACAGAATACCATAGACTGGGTGACTTATAGACAGTAGACTTGATTTCTCAAGTTCTGGAGCCTGGGAAGTCCAAGATCATGGTGTCAGCAGATTCAATGCCTGGCTAAGTCTTCCTTCCTGGTTCACAGAAGTCCATCTCTGGGTCTCCTTTTTAGGAACATGATCTCACTCATGCTATCATACTGGAGATTAGATTTCAATATATGAATTTTAGGGGGATGTACCTATCTAGTCCACTGCAGATACTGAGGATAAAGCTTCTGTGACATTGCTTTCCTGAGGCATGTGGTTTGTACTGTGAGTTTAGACCCTTTGTGTGTTCTGTGATTAGATAAGAGAAGTATTGGTGAGAAGTCGATTAGCCTCTTTCCTCCCTTGCTCTCAGGACTGTTACCAAGATCTCCAGCTCATAAGATAGACTTTTCCTCTGTCCTGATTCAGTATTTTGGAAGCTAGCCATGATTGATCTTAATGTTCACCCGCCCCTGTCAAAGTGAGCATCGTTTCTCCTTTTTGATCTCTGTTTATTTGTTCTTTGCAGCCTACAGTGGTGTTAATCACCTACCTTGCCCTAAGAGCCATGACTGCCAGGTGGCCTGATGGAGGCTGACTTGGAGTCATTAGGGAAGGAGCAGGATTGTTTCTCTGTGAGCCATTTTTCTCAAAATGGACTTATTAACCTAAATAAGAAAATTATCCTCAGCCCATTTTTATCAGACTTTAAAGTGGACAGAACCTGCTGTTCATTCTATGTCTATTTTATATTGGTAATCTGGGTACCCAAATAATAATTATATTAAAATAAACCCTTTTCTGCTTCCTAATATCCTAAAAGTAATCTGGGAAAGTCATCACATCTCCCTTTGAACCCTGGGATAACTGTTTCATCATCCTGCCATCAGAGTGAAAGGAGAAAGCAGAGAAGATTAAGGTGGAACAATTTTCAGGCCAGGGATATGACCTTCCCAACCCTATTACCCCATTACCAACACACACACACACACACACACATACACACACAAGCACACACACACACACATATCAGTTTGGAGAATTTCTAATTTTATGTCATGGTATATGCGGAGAAGGACGAAAAAAAATTTGTTTTTTAAAATTTTTGTATTTATTCTTACATATTTAAACTTTAGTCACCTTCCAAGTACTCTCCATTTGATACAATACACCAATCAAGATGTCTTTTCCAGTGCTTGAAACAGGTTCTTTTGGACTCGTCAATTTTGAGGCTTTGTAGTGATTCTGACTTTTTTTGTTTCACCTCTTCCACATTAGCAAAGCCTTTCCCTTTGAGGACATTTTTCATCCAGGGGAAACAAAAAAAGTTGCTTGGGGTGAGATTCAGTGAATAGGGAGGGTAGGGCATGGGTTCATGCTGGTTTTGATCAAAAACTGCTGAACAGTCAGTGCAGTGTGGGCAGGTGCACTCATAAATCACCCATCGTGACCCGGGCAAACATGTTGAAAGAATATTTTTAAAAAATTCACTGAAGCTGAATGCAGGCTCTCACAACAACGCCAGCTGGTACACTGACACAGATGGGTTCCTAGAACATTCACTTAGAGGGAGAAGCCTGTACTACAAGGGGCCCACCCTCCAGAAGATAATTCTGTTTTTTGGGGTCCCCCTCATATGATGGTCCATGGTATATGGTATATAAGATCTGTCCAGAAGTTATCCAGCCATGTAATATGAAAAATAGAGACATTTATTGGAGAAGACACAAGATACAAGAAACATTGTTCATAGGACAATGATGCCTCAGTCCTCTTCAAAGTAGGTACCTTGGGACCTCACACAGCTCTCCCAATCGCCATCAGCTGCCCCATTGTATTTTTCTGAATCTCATCAATGGTCTGAAATCTCTCCCCTTTCAAAGGTGATTTTAGTTTTTGGAAAAGGTAGAAATCTAGGCAGTAAGGGGGCTGAGCCACCTGGTTGATTTGCTATTTCACCAAAAAGCTGCATGAGACCTGATACATGAGCAAGTGCATTGTTGTGATGAAACTTTCAATCACCAGTTGCCCATAGCTGGGACCGTCTGTCATCTAAATAGTTTCCACAGAGGAACGCTCAACCTTAATGCAAACTTTGATGCAGATGTGTTGCTCTACTCGCTCAGTCATTTTGAATGTGATGCCCACGCAGTGCACATGCTCACTCACCAGCCTCTACCACCCCCACTGACTAGTACAGTGATGTCATCATTGTTCATGCGTGCTCGTTTCAGTCCATTCTCCTTGTCTACCAGGTTACATCCAAGTCACACAAACTGTTCTCATGGTATGACCAATGGCTAGCCTCGTGTATGACCTGCTGGTACAGAAGATGGGCTCTGAAGGAAGTCTAGGTTTGAGTCCCAGCTCTCATATTCATTAGAGTTCTATCATGAACACTTCACTTAAACACTTTCTGCCTCAATTTTTTTTATCTCTAAAATGGGTGTAATAAAGTGGTTAAGATGTAAAGTGCTTACCACTTTACTTGGCACAGTATAATTTCTCAATAATGTGAGCTGTAAATATTAATTAAAACTGAGTTCATGGGATTTCATCTCCATAAAATAATTTACCATTGAGCCCTATAGAGGCTTGCACATGTGCATGCTCAGACACATATCAGTCTGGTTCTTCATGTACCCTTTCTTCATAGCATTTTGTGTATAATCTTTTAATGGAATTTTACGATGTACTAATGGCATCTCTTTATACGTATTCCTCTTCTGTTATTAGATAAATACCTTGAGGTCAGGGATTATGTCTTTTCACCGTTATGTTCTTAACATCAAACATAATAGCTAGTACACAGTATGTTTAATAAATATTCAATAAAAATGCTAATGAATTGTTGATGCCTGAAGACTTTTAAATAACTATGCCTTAGGTAACTTAAAAAGAAAGTTTTTTTTTATATCTTTTTTTACTTCTTAAGCAACTGATGGATAATAACCTCAACTGTTACATGCATTCTTTCTGTCTTCTGAGTAATCAGATAGGTAGGGCTTCTCTGTAGTCAAAATCATGGCCAGGTTAATGAATCACTATATGAAAGAAAAATAAGACTCCTGAGAACCTATACAAATTTATGATAAATTATGAATTACTAATATCTTGGAAAATACTATAGTTCTGTGTGTGATCAATAGTTTAGAAATCTGGGAAGATTCTGATATACTGTCACTGGGGATTTGAATTTTTGTCTGAGGTAATTCCTGTTATCTTATTATCTCTTCCTTGCTTTCACCCTAATTCTTCTCTGTTTCCTCGCCAGTTTTCACTAGTGTTGTCTATAGTTCCTGCATTTCCTCATTTCCTATTCACCCCACTCCAGTCTGACTTCTGGGGATTTATGTTAACATAGCCATGACTTTTACTCTCTTTTTTTGCTATATTCAACTTTCCAGATCTCATTTTATTTGACTTCCCAGCAGTATTTGACCTTGTTGTTCTTCCCTCCCTTCTTGAAACTACTCTATTGGCTTCCCCATTTCCTCCTAGTTTTGCTCCTACTTATCTGGAAGCTCTGTCTTATAATTCTTTACAGACATATGTTCTCCCAAGGCTACATCCTAGGCCTTTCTTTCTTCCCACTCATTTTATATTTGCTTCCTGGATGAGGGATCAATGTCTTTGGCTTTTATGATGCTTTTTACCTTGATAGTCGCCAAATGTCTATGTCCAGGCTAGACCTCACCTCTAAGCTTCAGATCCATAGTTTCACTGTGAACTTGACAAATTCAGTTGATGACTAAAGCTGCCTATTATCTACACAGGTGCAGTGGTCAGAAATTTAAGAGTCATCTTTTATACCTTATTCCAATTCTAATGTTTAATTTGTTATTGTTTTTAGAATTTTAACATGGGAACATCCTTGAATCAGTTAACTTTTCTCTATTTTCACTAATAACTCTGATTTCATCATTTTTGACCAATGTTACTGCAGTATTTTCTAAACTAGTTGCTACCACTCTATCTCTTTCCAAAGTGTTTTTTGGAGTGGCAGCCAGCTGACCAATTTCAAAGTGCAGCTCTGTTCATGTCACCCACGCCCTCCTCACCTACATTCTCTCAATGGTTTCTCACTTCTTTTAGGACACAGATCTAGACCTTTAACACTGTCTACAAAATGCTGAGTGGAATTCTTCCTCTCCTTTCCCACCTCTTCTCCCTCAGGCTCCTCTTGGCTGCTTTGGCTTCAGCTTCAGCTCCTCAAACACTCATGTTTTGTCTTGCTACAGGTCTTTGCAAATGCTGCTCTTTCTGCCTGAATCTGGAATATTTTTTATCACATCCCTTTAGCTAGTTTACTATAAACTCATAAGATACTTTCATTGGCGTGTTTTCATTAAGTCCCCAGGAGAATATTTTTAGTATTAAGACCCTCCATCCCCCAAACCCCCATTTGAAGTTCTCTTGGTCTTTTTTTTTCTTTTTTGCTTTAATATTACAGGCACAATGAACCATGTCATGCACCATGTTTCCTTCTTGCCACAAGCTTCTCAAGCGTCCACATTATATAGCAATTCCTGGCCTGAGTTCTCGATCTAAATGAATTAGGTTTGAATTCTGGTTCCTGTTTTCACCAGAATTCCTTGTAAAGTTACCTAACATTTCTGTGATTTCACTTTCTCATTTGTAAAATAGAAAGAGTAATAATACTTATTCTCAAAGAGTTGTGAGAAGTAAATGAATTAACACACACAAAACATTTAGAATACTGTCTGGTGCATAACAAGAGCTCAATAAAAATTTGTATTATTATTATTTCCCATCTCCTCCCAGCTTGAATTGCCATTGAAAGCGACTTTTGGGTCTTTATTGTATGGATTCTTGGCTCATACCTCCATTTCATTTTGCATGTAATGACACATATAGTATTTGAAAAATAGTTTTGATTATTTAAATTCAGATTCTAAAGAAATATAGTAGGCTCCTCATGGTAATGATAGACATTTTATATTAAAATAGGCGAGGTGCTGTTTGTAGGACTAGCTGTAAAGGCATTAGGATTTGCTCCATAGAACTGTATAATCAAATCAATAGCAGAAAGTATCTTTGAAGCAAGGGTTTATCTGCACTCCCACCTCAACAGAAACATGACCGCACACCATAATTAGATAGAATCCAGGATTAGAGGCACATTCTATTATTAACACAGGCAGTGCCTTCCACATTTGTTATATAAAATCAACTATTTCCTTACATATTTTAATGGATTTCATTTTTATCTTTGAATGCCAATAAACAGGAAAAATAATCAACTCTGAATTGCAGTACTCGCTACAATCAATCATATAAAAAACATATGGGCAGAGAATATGGTTGTTTCTTACATTTTAAATCTTAGAGGTGATCTTCTGCTCCCTGTACTTTTTGTATTTCAGGGAAAAAAATCTTTCTTATCCCACATCACAGATGTCTCCGTAGCTACAGAATCCGCCAGCAGAATAACAAGAGGATTCTCAAGATTATGCTGCATGTGCTCATTTATTTAAAGCTTCCCTGCAGAGAGTTGAAACAGCCAATACCTTTGTTGTACATCCTGTGATTATATTTGGACAAATTAGGTGATCCTCTCTCACCCCCCAAAGTTGGTCAATGTAACAGGCTCCCAGAGCGAAACAAAATAGGAATTCACTTTTACATCATGTCTGCTTCAGAAGGCACTCAAGCAGAAACACAGATGACTATTTTTTTATTTTTTTATTTTAAAGAAATCACCATCTGCTTTGTGGAAAAAGAAATATTCAGGCCCCATACAATTGTGTTAAGTATTTTCAGTTTAGGATCTTTTGACCACAAATTATCCTCGGTATTTCTTTAAAGGGAATACATAGGCCTGGCTATTAACAGAAAAGCAGGATGAGAACAGAGGCACATTTTTTTTTTTTTTTTGTCTGAAAATCTTAAAAGGTGAAATTGGACTTAAGAGCTAGCCCTGTAGAAAACGGTGTTAAAAATAAAGTAAACAGTAAGAGATTGAAAATCTTAGGATGGTCCATAATTCCCTTAAGTATTTAACTCAGTGTCACTATTTATGAATTTGTGTAATAATGGTGCCTTGAGTTTACAGAATGCTTTCAGAGCAATTTCCTCACATCGGGTCATGGGCTTTCAGCTCCTGAAGTGCCCTCTCAGATCGTTAGTCACTTTGGGAAGCTGATTTAACTTTTAGGCCAATCAAGGATGATTTAGATGAAATGAATGAATGCATGTACAAGCCCTTTGAAAGTACAAAGCACTCTACAAATGCAAAGGGGTTTCATTGCTATTCAATTGCTGATGCAAAGTGTTGAGGTGGCTTTTACAAACATTCATCTTCACTGGAAACCACTAAATAACAAATGTACACATGAAAAAAAAAAAGACAAATGTTTGCATCATGATGTTCATGGCTTAGAGGTGTACTTCAGACTTCACGGTGTTGTCTGAGCCCCTTGAGGCTTGAAACCTTTGCAGGACCTGTGAGGTTATAGACAAAAGCTATCAGGTCTTAACCAAGAAGACTATTGGAGTAGGCATTTCACTGTGCCATAATGCAGTTTATTTCTCTCGATTTTCCCAATGGGTTAAAGTACTGGAACACTGTAGTGCAACCAGTTCTTGGACTTTTTGTGGAAAACACAATCTAAAATGTCCATGCAGCTGGGCATCATCAGATCTAAGGTATTTAATTAGGACACAGGACATCTTGGTTACCAATAACATTATGGTTATCATTTCGACAGTAGTTATGGGCAAGACTGGTCTTTTAAAAACTGAGGCATGCCCCCGCCACCCCCCCACCCCCAAAAAACTCTAGCTATATCACCCAAACTCAGAAGATCCTTGAGATTACATTTACATTAAAGTGCTTTCTAAAATGTTGTGTTGGGATTACTATTGTTATGGACTGAATTGTGTCCCCTCCAAAATTCATATATTGCAGTCCTAGCCCCCATCACCTCAGAATGTGAATGTTTTTGTGGATAAGTTCCTTACAGAGGTAACTGAATTAAAATGAAATCATTAGAATGGATCCTAATCTCATATACTAATGTCCTTATAAGAAGGAATTTGGGTATAGACAGCTACAGAGAGAACTCTGCTTCTGGACTACCTCTGGACTTGAGCTGCAGCATTAATTCTTCCCTGGACCTCTGGCCTGCCGGTCTGCCCTATAGATTTCAGACTTATCAGCCCTTACAATTTGGCAAACCTGTCCCTTAAAATAAATCTCTCTCTCAACACGCCTTATTTGTTCTGTGCCTCAAGGGGACCCTGATTAAAACAACTACCTATTGACATTTACATTCTTAAAACATATGAGTACAAATGACCTCTAAATTATACATTCAAGTTTAGTGACTGAGTGAAGAGATTTGAAGTCACAATCATGGGTTCAGATCTCATCTTTGCCACTTTCTGCAATATGTGTTTGAGCAAGCGACTTCACCTCTCAGTTTCCTCATCTGTAACATGGGGAATAACTGGATTGCACTGAGAACTTAAAGAGTAAATGTTTTTATCAGAGTGTACTATCATATCATAAGCTCTTAAGTTATGCTAATTATCATAATTATTATCATTACTGTTATCATTTATACATTGTTTCAGCCAGGATTCTTAGTTGTGGGTGTTTGGAACTAATTAATTCTAGTATAAATACTAGGAATTTGCTAAAAGATGTTTGGGAGCTCACAGATTCCCTGAGCATCAGACAACCAGGCTCTGAAGTCACAAAACCAGAAATCATTACCAAAATAGATGTCACAGAACTGGTCCTATGACACTTCTGCCATTAACACCCTTCATGCCGGAGACCAGAAGGGCCACCAGAATCATTCCAGCAGCTGCTGCTATGAGACTACTTTTGTCATGGTGGAACCTCCATGTTCCTTCCCTCTTTGGATCAGTAATTTCTGATTTGATTTTGGCAACAAGCATGAGTAAATGGTAGAACCAAGATCTGTCTCATGCCCAGATGCAAGGGGTTCTGGGAAAATAACTATCAGGTACTTTCAATTTGGAAAGCAAGAGATAGGTCCTGCCTTATAAGATGGGGGGATACATAGACATAAGCACGCCAGGTATTCAAAGAGTGACAGATATGCACCACACGTATGAATGGACAGTTAAAATCAGCTGACCACTTGTCACAGAAACTCTTGACTTTACTTCTATTTATAACAATTATTTTCTATTCTTTCATTATTTCTCAATCCTGGCTACCTATAATTTCCATACTTTTACTCCTAAACTTCCTAACCTCTTTGTCTATATGAAGTTGGTTTAGGAAATACCTATGATGATATTTCATTGTAATTGCAAGATAAAAACATCTCATTACAAGAGAGAATGGTATGAAGAAGCATGAATTTTGGAATCAGAAAGAATGGGGTTTGTATCTTATGTCACTGGAATGTCTCTTGCCTTTGTCTTCATCTTTGCATTTGGTAAACAAAAGTAACAATAAGTTACTGACCCTGAAGAAAGCCAGTGACAATTGGACATAATGTATGGTAGGGTGTATTGTAATAATAATACATTATATGATGTAACATGGGGTTGGACAAAACTGGGACCTATTGTAATCATTCCTCAGCCTTAAGAGACATCAAAAAGACCGAAAAGGGCCCCTAATTTTTAAGTTCTGTATTTCAGATTTGTATCCACAGAAAAACAGCAATAACTAAAATATTTTTGCATGGTTCCTTTTTCTCTGGGTGACTTTATTAGAGAACATTACATGAAGGAAACTATCTGTATGAAAAAACTAGTTGTTTTCTTTTTTCCAAGGCCCTTTTCAGGTTTATGGCCGGTGAAGCCACACTAGCAACCTCATCATACAAGGAGCACGAAGACCTTCTTACTGAGGACAGGTACTCTTCAACTACTAAATACAGCACTTTCCCATTTCTCCTTTTGTCCTTAGTACAAATGCAGCCAGAGAGAGCACGGCAGACGAGATTGAGTCAGTACCCAATTGGCCATTCAGTACCCAATTGGCCATAACAGTCATGAAATAATTGCCTAAAATTTGTTCCTTGGAACAGTATGTTTGGAAATCAAATTTGGAGGAACAGAGGATGTTCTTATAATGGCAGACTGACCACCCTAAATAAACGAACTTGATAGTTGTCTTGAAAAATTATTTTTTCTATTTGCTCATTCTTATTGGGAAATTTATTTAATGAGAATTTATCAATTTCTGCTCCGAGCCAGGCACTTTGTTTGGCACCATGGATGAAAGGAGGAGTGGCAATGACAGGATCTCTCTATTCGTGGAGTTTACAGGCCAGTTGGGGATCCAGATCTTAATCAAATTCAGTCTCTTTGTTAACAGAGAGTGTTCATTCAATTCATTCATTGAATAATTATTTATTGAGTGCCTACTAGCTGCCAAGCAGTGTGATATCTGCTAGTTAATAATAGCCACATTCATCACATGCTGATTATGTGTCAGGCCCTATACTAGTTGCTTTACATGCATTTAATCCTCACAACAAACCTAGAAACAACACATATTTTATAGATGGAGAAACATAAGTTCAGAAGGGTTAAGCAACATACTTAAGGTGATATAACTAGAAAGTGAAATAGCCAAAAGATCTGTGTAGCTACATGGTCCAAGCTCAATCGCTTTTCTACAGCCTCTCAGGAGAAGTCCATTTTGTGACTCACTCGGCTGATGAGCCAAATGACTAGATCAATTGAAGTGTACAGCAGAAGAATTACGGCTCCCTCAGGGCCCTTGATGTATCTTCATTAATGGTGCTAACAATTTCTATAAATTAAGAAAACAGCAATTATGCCTACCAAGCTGAAATCAAGAGGCTGAAATAATATTGTAATAGTTATAGCCACAGATAGGGAGGTGAAAGCCAGAGAAAGAAAGTTCTGGCCTTGCTTGATGACCCCAGCAAATCTTTGGACTATATTGTTTTCCTGTTTTAGTTTCTGACAATGTAAGCTATTCTATTCCCCACCCTTTAATTATAAGGTTATTTTCATTTGTGAAAACCAATTTGCTTCATTCTGAAAGCATGTGATCCAAGTTTGGAAGAGTACAGTGGAAGTACATGAAAGGAGAGTGAACTTATCCAAAGACATTTAGACCCTCAAAAGAGAGTTCCTTGAGTTTAAAGGTGATACTGCTATGATACTAAGTGCTGAATAAAAGCAACTCTGGATGTCATAAAGCAGATGGCCAAGTGGAAATTGCTCTAGTGCATTCAAGAAAATCAGATTCTATGCTGGCAACGGGGGGGGGGGGGGGGGGGGCGCTATGAAGCACCCAATTTTCATATGGAGTCTAAGAAAATCTCAGCAATTGGGAGCAGCAGGTATCTTTTGTTAGGTAGGATAGATAGCAAACCAAGGCAGGGAGGCAGAGGAATACGTGTCCCACCCACCGACTCAGCAGTCCTTGAAATTCTATGTGTCTTTTTCATTATTTGGAAAAGAAAGCCTTTAAAACTGTGCTTTCATCCCAAGGCCTGAGAAGCCAGAAAGGGCCCATAGGGTTTAACGAAAGAAGCCTATTAACACCTTTGGGTATTCATGCCCCTGTCCTGGAAAGCTAGCAGTCTTTACTTGTCAATCAATATGTAACTTCCCCCATCCTGCCAACTAGATAAGCCCTCAGAACAAAGGACTTGCTCTGTCTGGCTGCCTGGCCTTGGGCCACCCTAGATCTGGCTCTGGCTCTTCGCTCTTGCCACCCCTGTCCTTGCAACCCCAGCTCTTGCCCTTCTCCCCCACCTTAGCAAGGCCTGTTGTCTTCCATGAGAACATATTACCAATAAATCCTGCTTGCTTGCATGAAATAGACTCACTGATCTGTAATTCTTTACTGCATTGCGGAGAAGAACCAAGTTTCTGGGATTTTCTCCCATAACACTTTGAAAGTCAGGGTGATAAGTGTCCAGCAACAGGAATTTCTTAACTTAATCATGGTACAGTCACACAGTGGAACATGATGCAACAGTGCAGAAAAATAAAAAGAAGAAAAAGAAAAAAAGAAAAGAAGAGCTCTATGATAAGCTATAGCAAAACGCCGAAGATATATTGTTTAGTGAAAAATCAAGATGCAGAATGATATATATGGAATGCCACTTTTGTTAAAAAGAAAAAAATTGTATTTGCTTGTGTGATATTATGATTTATAATAAGAAATATATATTTGGTCTTTCCTGGCTCACAGCTCCCCAAAGAGTGATAAGAGCAAGGGAGTATCTTTTGTCAAAATATTTGGTCTCTGGTCCTAAATTCCAGGAATTGCTTTAGAGCCATTACAGCGATATGGGTGTTTTGTCATTCATAACAAGTCCATTTCCATCACAACTAGGTTTTTGTTAATGAGGTGACTTTTGAAAAGCACCTAAGGATGAGGGTTAGTTGCTAGGAGAACCAACCATGAATGGGGGGTTAGAACTTTCAGTCCCACCCCTGATTTCCAGGGAGAAGAAAAGGACTCGAAGTTGAACCTATCACCCATAATCAATGATTTAATAAACCATGCTTATGTCATGAAGCCTCCACAACCTTTGCCCCCCAATGACAGGGTTTGGAGAGCTTCTGGGGTTGGGTGAACACATGGAAATTTGGGAATAATGGTGTGCCTGGGGAGGGCATGGGAGCTCTGTGCCCTTTTCTTATGGTTGCCCTATGGATCTCTTCCATCTGGCTCTTCCTGAGTCACGTCCATTTATACTGAAGAATATGTAGGTGATCTAGTAAGTAAAATGTTTCTCTGAGTTCTGGGAGCCATTCCAGTGAATTAATTGAAAACAAGGAAAGGTTTGAGGGAAACTGACTTATATTTAGTCAGTTGGAGGTACACTTTGGGCTTGAGAGTGGCATCCTGGAGGGGTCATTGGAACCTCCAATTTATAGTCAGGTGGTCAAGAGCAGAGGTAAAAATCTGGACTTGCCAGCCTCCAGAACTGTGAGAAATAAACTTCTCTTATTTGTAAGTCATCCAGTCTATGGTATTATGTTTGAGTGATCCAAATGGACTAAAACACTCATGATTCCAGTTATATGACATTCTAGGTGTTTCCAAATTGAAAGTCCTATCTGGTACTTAACTTGATCAAAATGGTTCACCATAGGGCTCATCATTATAAAATTTAGAATATTAGGGAGCAAAAGAATATGCTAAAATGTTGCAAAGAACTAACTAGATATAAAGATTCAAGAATCACGAATAGCATTGGCCTTCTCAACAACAATATCAGAAGTCAGAAGACACTGGAATTGTGCTTTCAAAAATGAGAGGAAAATTGGTTTCTTACATAGGAGTTTCTATACATAAAAATTCAATAAAATGTCAGAGGAGAAGAAAGACATTGTCATACATGCAAGATATAAAAAATTTATCTTCCCTGTAGCCACTCTCGGGATGTAAATTAAGGAAGATGATTCTGTGGGAATCAAGAAACAGAGGCTCCCATGCAAAAGACAAAAATCTCTCGGATGATGGGAAAGAGGATCCTAAGATAATAGCAGTGTAGGCAGACCTGGAGAGCAAGTCCTTCCAACAGGAGTGAGAGAACACTGAGTTCTCAATGCAATACCCCTAGGAAGATTAATTTGATAGAGCACCTGTGTGTTGGAGAAGAGATATTCACCTAGTGCAAAGAGTTTGTGAATAATTTAATAATGGAAAAGAGGCAAATTTATATAGGGGAGTGAATTCAGTCTCACTATACCAAATAGTTCAGGTGTGAACAATGTTCTCAGAGTTGTAATAATGTGAACATTGAATGCCAGTATAACCAAGAATTGTCATATAACCAGAGATTATTTTATTTTATTATTATTTTTTAACCAGAGATTATTTTTAAAATACTAAATGTTTACCAGCTTCTCTGGTATGGGCCATAAACCAAGGCATTCTGGACACTGGGTAATGCTGAAGGTACCCTGCTGTGCTAGGCATTACTCTGTTTATTGTTATGTTGTAGGAGGAGACTACCTGGGGATGCTAAGGGTTAGGCTGGGTTTATAGAATGGAGGCTTCACTTGGGAGCCTCAAAGAAGTCACTATTTCCCAATATACAGGGGATATTTTTAACATGTAAATACTATTTGGTCATTAGCCATCAATGTTAGAAGGATGAGGGACAGAGGGGTGTGTGTGTGTGTTGGTTGGGGGATGTGGGAGCATGTGAAAAAATGTATAATGTATAAATCTGAGAAACCAAGAAGTAGCAGGACCAGTGATGCTATATTTAGAAATGTGAAGGCAAATAACAAAAAAAAACTAAAAGAGTTTTAATCAGTTACCACTGGTTAGTGAAAATGGAGGGAGATGGGGTATAAGAGGGGGGCAGGGAGCTGCTGTTCTTATAATAGGCCTGGGAAAACTATAGGTTTCTTTAACCATGCACATGCATTATTAAAAATAAAAATAAAAATAGAAAATGAATACTGACTATGCCAGGTTCAATGATATTTCAGGGTAAGTATTATCATTTCCATTTTACTCTAAGGAAGCAAAGGTAATGATGGAACTGGTGTCTTTTCACCTATACTGGTTCACCTTTCAATGTGGAAAGGGAATATTCTTTTATATAATATATTGGAAGACAAATTCAAGGCATTTATAGCAATAGGTTTCTGAAACCATTAACTTAAATTAATTAAAGATTGATCTTAACTCCTCTTAAAGTTAGCAATAATTAAATTGTGTACTTACTGGTGATGAAAATATCAAAGGAATCACTTAATGTGAACCCCTCCTCCCCAAATGTGCCTTTACCTCACTGTCAGAGAAAACACTGAAGTAAAAGGATCTTTGATGGAATTTCTTATTCCATTTTTATACTTTTAAGTAGTCCTGGCTTGATTAAAATCATTGGAAAGGAACTGGATCTAGAAGTATGCAAGAAAAGATTTCTGACCCTCCTATACTTTCTCTTCATTAAACACTCACTGCTAGGAAATAAATGAGCAAAACACCCAACATAAGCAAAGCCAAATGTAGTGTTTGTCAAAATATCAGTCAAGCAATAAGGAAGTTAAAATGTACCTGTGTGCTCAGAAGGAAATAGTGTCCTACAGAAGACAAAATTATATAATAAAGTTAAAAGGAAGGGAATCAACAATTTGTCTCAGCATTTGGTTTGAGTGGATTGGATATTGTTTTGTTGGGGAAACATACTAGACATATTTGGCCTAAAATGGAAAGATGAGGTGAAGATTGGATGAGGGAGATTAGTTTATTTGTTCAGTTTTGGAAATAACCTTGTGCTTATCTGGTTCACAATTTTCCTATCCAATATTAAGGTAGAGGCTGATAGATATGGTTCTGTTTTAAACCAGCACAGCATCGTATCTGTTGAGTTAATGGATGACTGCAGAACCCAGAATAGCACTGATTTTCCATAGAGCTGTGAAGTTTGCAAAATCAGCATAATGTCTGATTTATACACATTTCCTAAAATATGAGAAGGATTTTTTACCTCATTCCATTTCATTTATTCCTTCACTCAACAAATCATTACTGAAGGAATTCCCTGCAAAAGCCTCTCAGTTGGGCTATATTTCTTGAAAACCAGTGCAGGAGAAACCAACTTTCTTCTCTCAAGTCATATGGAAGTGAACGATCCACCTTGCCAAACCAGGAAATGTTTCAGCTCACAGGCTAGGAGATGACCATATACCCAGAGTCAATTTCTTATCAATGTCATCAGGGTTCAGAGCACTCTGAATATAATGAAAAATGTGACTATTTTCTGGATCTCATATATGCGTATGTTAGTTAAACAGCTTACAAAAGAGTAAAAAATTGTTACAATTTTAGGTGGTAAGTTTTGCTCTTTCTGGAGGCTACTTTCCTGGTTTTCTATTATTATTATGTTAAGAAGACATTAACATTTATTGAGTACTTATATGCATTAGACATTTTCTTACAGTAACTTCATTGTCTTTTTCACAGATGAGGCCAATGAGGCGCAGAGCAACATGGATGACGACCTGCCCTAGCAGCAAAGTCGAGCTCAAAGCCAGAGATGTTTGTAGCATCTACAATGCTATTGAGGAGTTGGCCAGTAGGGCTTGTTATCTTTGTAATGAATTAAGGCCAGATATATTAAAATATACACATAAATTTAAGTTACCTAAGAAAACATATGTTGAAAATCCAATCTTTAATAGATTGAGAAATATATTCACTAATGAGTGTCTTAAAATCTCATTATATATATCTATAATCTAAGCCCAAGAGGGAAATATTTTAAATAATGAGAAAATCAGAACTGATGTCAAGTAATAACTTTTTCAGGCACTAGTTTAGCTGAGACCAATAAAGAGTATTGCAGTCATTTTGCAAAGGAGCTTCTTATACTCTATGAAGAAATAAACAAAAATATATTGTAGAAGTATATTGAAAAGTACAGATTATTTTATCTTTAGCATTTTCATAAACACAAAGTCAGAAAGTATTTTTAAACTTGATAAACAACTAACATAAGGACCACTACATGTGACAGAGCAATAAGGCGCATAAATATATTCTGACGTTATTTTTATAATTTTGATGAGAGAAATATATCACAAAGAGTGAGGCCTAAGGTCTGAGATTTAGTTCAGAGCTGGGATTCAACTCCATGTTCTTTCCTCTGTCCCATTTTGATCTTGACTAGAAGGATGTATAATTTTTCTAATGAGACATATATATTTTCTTTTTTTTCCAGGTCAGAGCTGTTGGACCCAAGGTTTACTTTACTTTCTTTCCTTGGCCTCCGCAATACCACACTCCCTGTTTTGTTTTTTTCCCCCCTATTTCTCTGGCTATTCTTTCCTTGTTTCTATTCTATTCTCATCTTATTCTACCCAATCATTAAATATTGGAGTTCCTCAGGCCTCTTAAACTCTCTTCATTCCTTACTTTGCATTACCTGTTTGGGGACACTCACCCATCCCTGTAGCTATAATTATCGCCAAAATATTCAGATGATTCACAAATTTATATCATTAGGGCAGACTCCTCTCTGTGCCCCAAACCTGCATCATATACCAAGAAGCCCAAAATTAAACTTGTGATCTCCTCCTTGGCTCCTATTCAGAATCTTAAACATCTCTTTTTTCCCATTTTTGGAAAATGGCACCCACTAATACAAGCAAAAAAAAATCCCTGGAAATAGTAGGCATCATTCTTCATTTCTCCATCTTTATCATTTACACCAGGTCTCATCTATTTTTACCTTATAACTTACTTGTATTCATCTACTTCTTTCCATTTTCATCCTGGTTAAAGCTAGCATCCTTTCACCCTGGTCTATTCTGATATTTTTGACAAAATGTTTATTTGCTTTCTCCACTTGCATCAAATGATTCTCAACACTACAGCTATTGAGTGATTTTTCAAACATAGGTCTTATCATGTGACTCCTCCTTCTTTCAGTTCAAAAATTTTCCAGTGATTCACCATTCTTAGGATAAAGATAAAACTCTCACAAGATCCTACAAGGTAAGTCTTCTACCTGCATCTCCAGCTTCAACTCACAACATGGTTTTTTTTTTCTTTTCTTTTTTTCCTCTCTTGTCACTACAAGCTTATGTTTGCCAAGATCCCTCTTGACACAGGACTTGTATTTAACATTCTCTCTGCCTGGAATGTGCACTCTTCCCTTCTTTGCCGAGTTAACACCTCATTCATTCTTTAAATCTTAAACAATAGGCACATTCTCAAGTAAACTCTTTTGACCTCCACGAATCCAATTCCCTTAATTTACCCTTGAGTAGCACAAATAGCTTAATTTACCCTTTAACAGCACTATTAAATGTTCACTGTCTTATTTTTACAAAATTAAGAGATGTTTAGTTAAATTCATATATAAACTTCATTAGTTTTAAAAAATTTAAAGCACATATAAATTCTATTATTCCCCCCCACCCCCACCCCCCCAGCATTTACCTTTATTGATGTAAGTCTCTGATAATGCCTATATCTCCCTTCCCTGCCTGGAAGCTCTATTAGGGAGGGCAGGAACCTTTATCCTTTAACTCACTGCTGCCATCTAGCACAATACCAGGCACCACCAGACTACAAATGGATTACTGAAATAATTAACTAGTTAACCAAACATTTCTGATTATTGAATGCCAAGTTTAGAAGCTACTTATGTTTTCAAGAGAAGATATTAATTGTTCAGGTAAAGGAGGAGGTCACCTATTTTGGTAAGATGAGATGTGAATTATAACAATGTTGATAAATGATCAGGCACTGAGAGACACCATGTAGACCAAGGGGTTCATTGATCAGAATGCTGAGTGATAGTAACAGGCTGAAGATACCCCACTGACACGAAGAATTCAAGAATTTGAAATAAAGTCATGAAAATTAGTTGTGCTAATGTTTATTATTGAACTCGAAGGGATGGTTGCCTAAAACAGATCAATAAGTTTGATTTCAACTTAGTTACATGCGACTTTGTCTATATGCTGATATTTTCCCCTCCAAATGATAAACAATTACCCTTTAATATTCCCTTGGTTTTCAGGATTTTTTTTAATAACACAGCTTTTAGTACCCTAACCATGTAATACCATGGTGGCACCTGACCGGAGATGGTAAAGTGGTTAGCTTCCCTTTCATATACCCAGGTTCAGTTCTTTTCTCATCTACAATTGTTGACCTGCCCCAGAGATAACAGAGAGGGGCAGTGTTGAGCACAGTTATGTGAGTGGGATGGTCTTATTCTCCAACCAGCTGCATGCCTCTGGACTGCTCACGTTTGATATCTCATATCCAGAATTAGAAGATTGGGTTAATGATCCCATAGGTCCTCCATTATCCTTGATATTTCATGATTCTTCTCCTAGGAATTGCTTTTCTTTATTGTGCTTTAAACTGTCAACCAAAATGCCTCTGTAATATAAAGCAATAGCTCCAAAAAGCTGAGAATCTGTGCTATGTAGAATCAGAAGTTAAAAAAAAAAAAATCACTAACTTTTGAGTCAGAAAGACCTGGATTCAAAGTCTCTGGTATTAACTAGCTGTGTAATAACGTAGAGCAAGTTACTTACAGTTTCTGACCTTTTGTTACTACATCGAATGATAGTTCTTCCTTCATGAAGAGGTTGTGAGGATGATATGAAATTTGTACTGCATGCAAAGCACAATACCCAGCACATAGCTTACAGTTAAATATTAATGTAATTCAACTTTTTATTTATAAAAAGAGATAGTCTTTTTTGCTCCCTCTGACCCCATGCATAATCTCTAGTAAGCATGGGCATCATTTTCTGGTGTATATGAGACATACCATGCTACCAATTTCGGAGCCTCATTGTGGACTGGACCCAGAGTCCATCAGTCATTGTCAGCCGTTCTCTGAACCAGAACAGCTCACAGAATCTTCAGTGAGGTCATTATTTTTAGCTTTGGAACTATTAGAAAGTCTGCAGGGGGTTCTCATGGCATTCAACAAATTAGCAAAGGTCATCAAAACAAATCTACTTGCTGAATTCAGTGGCTGGAAATCCTATCAAACCAATGCTGTCATTAAATTAAAAAACTTTTTACTGGCAGTATTTCCATAATAGGATCAAGCTCTCTGTTTAAATTTGATCCTTTGTTGTTACATTTTAAATTCACAGATTTTGATGGTGAATCTACTTGTCTCTTATCTGCCACCTCCACCTCCATTTGGTCATGTAATTATTTTGTAGTCTGTAATTTCCTCATTTTACTCTCTAAGTTCAAGTTCCTTCTTTGTTAGGAAACCATTTCTAAATTCTCTAACCCCTCATCTCAGATCTGTTCTACTCTTGACCCAGAACAATCTCCTCACCCACTTTCTTAATGTTGGGTAGTGCCATTTTGACCTTATTCAGCCCTGAACAAAGGCATTAAACATGACAATTAGGCTCCTACATTTTCAGGGATGCCCTTAATGTTATTAATCTCTGCTTCACTGATTCTCTAAGCTTGTGGAGAAACCATCAACCAGCATGATAGACCATCTACACCACAGGCACTTGCCAGATATTGCAATGTTGAGTTCCTTACTTTCAATATTGTCATAAATAATGTTCGGAAGAAATAGTTGAGGGTAAGGTAATTGATCCAGTTCTCTCCGTACCCTGAATGATGGATCAAGCCAAACTGTAAAGTTGCTGGAGCCTTCAGTGACATCATTTTGAATTAAACAGAATTGCTTTACTGAATTGCACTTTGGTATTATGCCAATGGCCCACATTCATGGTTTATATAAGAAAAACTAGAGAAAACTCAGAGCCCTCTTTCTGAATACCTACTGGAGAAATAATACTGTAAATTAGGTTTTGTCTTATGGAAAATTTGAATTTTATAAATTGATTGTGTTTACTTTGCCTTGGAAAACTTAATGATATATCTGGGGTCCATTTCTTTTAACTTAGTTTACCTATAGCAACATGTATGGCTTTATTATTTTTCTGTCCATAGTTTTCCTTTGCCTTGGTCACCATACCTGATAAAGTAAATCCTTTTGCACTGAAAGTATTATTATTATTTTTTTTGTAAAGATTAAAAATAGATTATTGATCTATTTCTTTGGTGAATTACAGCAATTAAAGCTGGTGGACCATTATTTAGCAATTATTTCTTGCTTTGTGTTCTTCTTCCATTGTTTAATGTCTGCACAACTTGATGTTAAGCCAGAGAATAGTCTTAAAATTTTCTTATAGCCCTCCACCTCCTACGTACTGATAGCACAGTAACTCACTGAGCTTTTACATCAGACTTCAGCACATGGGTCTGCTTCTAAGTAACTGCCCGTGTGATTGGGACCTCAAGGCCATTGAGCCTCACAGGATTTAAGTCTCCTCCTCTCTATATGAGAGAATTATCTTAAATAAACCCTAGTATCCTCTCTTGTTTTAAGATCTGTCACAAATGCTTGTGTTCTCTAAAGGGATTTTTGCCAGACACAGATATTTTTGTACTGATCTGGCTTGATAAACTACTCATAGATAATAATGTGACCAGGTGGCCTATTTATTGCAGAGGATGTTCATGAAGGGATGGCTCTGTGCAATGAAGATTTGCTCATTTTTTCATTCAACAAAGAAGACACTTTAAGACCCTTCAGTTCAGAATGTATGCTGGAAAAATAATTACAAGTGGGAAATAAAACTGATTTAGAAGGCCAGGGTCTTTTTAATTCTATCATTTCATATATAGTAAGTGCTGATTCCAGTTCTTTTATTAGAAGAGAGGCAGCGTAATGTTGTAGAAGGATCCTAAATTGAGAGATAGGAACTAGTTTCAAGTTTAACTTGCTCAATAATTAAATAACTAATTTATTTCCCTCTTCTGTGCCTTTAATTTTTTTAATTAATGAATACAGAAAAATTATTTGTTCATGTCTGCAAGATGTTTTGTGAGGGTCAAACAAGACAGTGCTAGAGAATACCTTTCAATAAGTACAAAGTGCTGTACAAATGTTGTGGATTATTGTGATAATTTCCTGAGAGCATGGTTGTGAATCAAGAAATGACATCTGGTGACTCAGTGGGTTTGTTGGATTGCTTTTCCGACTAACTGGGATGGTTTTGCAAAGCTAGTCATTGGAATATCTGAAGCAGTCTTAACTTTCGATGTCCCCCAAATGTGTGAATGACTCCAGAACACACAAATTCTCCCCCAAATGCAAATCCAGTGAAGTTGAGGACAAAGCTTTATCAAGATGCAGGCTCCACAAGGGCTGGGTCCATGTCTGTTTTGTGCATTGCACAAAGAAAGTTGTATCAAATATTTATTGACTGTATGGAGGTGAAGCAGGCCGAATGGTGAGCCGTCCTCCCTGGCTATGTGGCTTCCTCTTTTACTATGCCTGTTAGAACACAGGATTCTGTGTTGTGCTTCAGAAAACTTATAAATAATGAAACATGGAATTTTGTAATCACTTTGATACACCTGTGTTAGGCTGCTTGTTGTCAACTTGGTACCACCACCCCAAGTACCACTGAAGAGATGCTAGAAACAATTTTTCCAGAATCTACTTCTTCAGGTTAGAGTTTTTCAGAGAGCAGTATTGGTATCAGATTTAGAAGATGGTGCAGTAGAGGCTGTTATTTTCTGGAGGACATTGCTGCCAGAGGTATGGGCAGTTGTGAGATTTACAGTGACTTTCTGGGGAGTGCTTGAGTACCTCTATCTTGCTGTAGAGACAGAGATCATTGGTGGGTGCTTCCCAGAGATCCTTGAGTGTCGATGCCTTCCCTGCTTGAGTGCTTCAGGCTGAAATTGCAGAGGCAGATTTCTTTTACCTCTGCTCATCCACTTTTCCAACCTTTCTGTATGCCCTTAGTTTCCTATATTAAAACCTTTAATATTTTGACTATATTGAGTGGCTCTTATGTTTTCTTGACAGAACCTTGACTAGCAAAAAGATCTCAAATGTTAAATTTGGAGATGTTAAGATTCAACTAAATGTATTTATTTATATAAAGAGTTACAGTTAGCATTTTAAAAAATCCATTAAAATATTTTTTAATAGACTATTACTTTTCAGCATTCAGAAAAACCTTTGAGACCTAAGAAAGTCAATGAAGTTTTCCAGAGAGTTTTATTTGTTCTTTTAGAAGAATGTGGTTAAATGTGGCAGAGTTTCTTATAGTGAAAAGGACAGATTTTAAACTCATTTAGTCCATAATTTCATGTGGGCCAAGCCACTTTTTAACCCTGTATATTGGGCAAATTCATTTAACTTCTCTTGAGCTTGGTATTGCATCAGCACGATGGGAGTCTTGACAACTTTCTGACTTTCTTTTTCTCTAGGTTGTTGTGGGACTAGAATGAAGACGTTTAAAAGCATTTCATGTATATGTATATTATTATTCCCTAAGCCCACACTGATAACTAGTCAAATGCAAATAATAATGGAAATCAATAAAGATTCAGTCAAAACAACTTCCAGAGCACTGAAGCCTTTCTACTGCCCTTGAGGGTAAACATGTGGTGATTGTGTGCATACCAACCACCATGAGACCTGGCCCAGTGTGGCCCATTGTCATAAAGGGCAGGGGCTGAGGGAGGACACTATACTGTGGGGCTGAGACTTCATGGGACAACAGTGGGAACATTTTTGATAATATTATCAATAAAATTGTAATAACTATATATGGTGCCAGGTGGGTATTATACTTATCGAGGTGATCACTTTGTAGTGAATGTAAATGTCTAAAAACTATGCTGTACACTTAAACTAATATAATATTGAATGTCACCTGTAATTGAAAAATAAATAAATAAAATATTTTAAAAGGAAAAAAAAGCAGACCCTTTGAGTTCATTGCATGAGGCAAGTCAGGGCTGCAGACTAAAGTAAGGGAAGAAGACAGGAGCCAGCAGTTCAGAATTGCTGAATGTCCTGGTGGCATGGAACAGGCCTTTCAACACCTCAGCGCCTGGTTTTCATGCTCATGAAATGTAGACACACTTAGCTTATCTTTTCTTGATCAGTGTTAAAATTATTACATTTTCACAATCTCCCCATCCAAAGCAGTGTGCATATGTGCCTGCACATACACATCACATGCACCTCTCCATGGCTCTACCAATTTTTTCTGTTCTTCACCACACTTGCCACAGCATATGATACTCCTGAGCTATATTTTATGTTAGTGACTTTGTTTTGATTATTTTCTATTGCCCTGTAATAACTTGTAAGGTCCATCTGTGCAGGAGCTTTGTTTTTCCTAGAACAATTCATGATACATGATAAAGACTCTAGAAACTATGGGTAAATTAATGAAGTATGATTGTCTGAATTATTAACAAAGACTTTAAAAAATATATTCTGCATGATTCTCCAAATTCTTAGTTAGAGATTGGACTGTTAAATCCACAAAGGGACATTTTTTAAAGATGTACTAACAGATGGACCCCATCCTCCTCATTTTCCACCCCGAAGGAAATGAAGGCTTTATCTATAGTTATGTAGGGGCCACAGTTCTTCTAATGGAACAAATAATAAGCATTTTTTTACCTGAGAATTAGGGAGAGAAACCAGGCCAAATTCTTTGTCACATCACTTTTTTTTTTTTTTTAAATCTATGAAGCAGGCTGAGCAATCATCTGCAGGTGCTTCATGCAGCACAGAAAAGAATGATGAAAAGTAGCCCGCTTAACAATGAGCAGCACAGGACTATGCCCAAACCAGCAGCTGCATTTAAGCTGTCAATGACAGGAAGGAAGGTGGGCTCGCAGAGTCTTTTCAAATGATCCCAAGTTAACGTGAAAGAAATTAAGTCATTGGCCTGCAATCCTGACAAGAAGGTGCACTGAACTTTAAGTCTAAGTTAAAATATCAACGGAATGTCTCTCTAGCTCCTGGTCAATGATCTAGTTTCTAATAATCAGAAACTCTTGAGAATGGTGTTAGTGCTTCTGTACAAATGCTGCTTTAGGAGTGTAGCCTCTGGGGAGTTATGATATAGTCACCTTGTCAGCCTGCAGATTCTGACAGTGTTCGAAATGGTATGTACACAATAAACTCTTGTGTATGATAAAAGAATCAGAAACTTCTGGGAACCTAGAAATAGACAAATGGAGCCAAGAAGAATGGGACAAATAGTTGCCCCCAGCACTCTGTCATCAGTTAGCTCAAGAGTAGAGGAGAAGAGAGCTTTGATTGCTTGGTGAAAGTTTGGCTTTTTTGGTAATAGCCGAGAGATGGTAGAACATGGTTAGAAAAGAAGAAGGGAGAGTGATGAGGACATTGACAGCAACAGCGGCAATAATCAGAGTGATGACAAGTGTGACAAAACTGAAGAAAAACAGCACTCATAACATACAGAAGTTGGAGCAGTTCAGATTTGAGGGGGAACAGATATTTGATTACTTTTTGCTTTGATGATAGTTGGGACCACCATTTATCGAGTAGTTAAAATGTGCTAAATGCTATACCAGGCACATTACATGTTGCCGTAATGAAATCCCATAAACATCTATACATTTATTCTGTTCCCATCTCCCAGCCCTCCATGATTCCCAGCCCCGGCCCCCAGCCCAATGAAATGCATAGTCCAGCAGAAGCAAACTCCTCTCTGTCCTCAACTTCCTGATCCTCACCACCTACTCTCACCAAATCCTTGCTCTCCCTGACAAACACAGCTTACCCAACAGCCCTCACAAAGTACTGGCTGCCAGTACACATCTGGTATTGGATCTGGGAGATGCATTAAGTGCCTCTGTGCTCCTCATTGTC
Source organism: Furipterus horrens (assembly GCF_987537825.1). NCBI lineage: Eukaryota > Metazoa > Chordata > Mammalia > Chiroptera > Furipteridae > Furipterus > Furipterus horrens. Next base: position 188,476,695 of record NW_028327172.1, read on the forward strand.
CCTTCTAGACTATTGTCCCTTTTTTTTTCTAAAATCCTCTAACTATGAATTTCATGTCATCTTACTTTTGTTGTTTGCCAGTCCAGGGTTAACTCTTCTTTCTCTGTATGTTTAGCTTCTTTTTACCTACATGATCCTGTCTTAATTCTTCATAAATCCAATGCATATATATTTTTTTCTGTACACCAGGTTTTGTCTTTGATCTTCTTTCCTGCAATGTTCATTCCCTCCATTTTACTTGAGTTAAAAAATTATATCTTGACTGTCTAAGAAAAAAATGTCTACTAAAAGATGCTTCCCGTGTGAATTCTGTTGGACTGATGTGTAAGTCTTAGAGCTGGTGTCCTGTGCCATCTTGTCATGTTTAAACGTTCTGCATGCATTCAGGCTTCCATGTATATTCAGCATGTAGTTCACCTTGACCCAGGTAAGCTTGCCTTGACCCAGGTGGATTGCCTTTTCCATAGTTTAAATTTCAGGAAGTGAGCATAGTATCTGAGACTTTTTATCTCAGCATGGCTTTAGTTTTTGCTACTTATATCTTAACAATCCTGTTATTATTATTATTACCATCATTATCATTTTATTATTATTATCAATCCCAAATGGAACAAAAGACAGAATTTTTAATATTGTTTATAAATAAAATTTTCTTCAAAGTAAAATCTTAGGAAGAATAAGTATAACTAGGAATCGCGGTAGCAGAAAGATATTTCTCCTTAAATTTCATGCAACATAGGAGGAAAATTTAGTTTTATTATAAATGTACAGACTGGTCAGGAAACTGAAACTTTAGCAGAGTCAGGCTTGACCTTTTAATTATGTTACTCAATAAAAGGTCTAAAGTAAATAATCAGGAGGACAATAGGGAAAGAATCATTTTGCATTTCTTGGGGGAGGCACTTCTTAATATTTCCAACCTAATGTTAGATGACAATTCTGTAAAATATCTTCCTCCTAAAAGAACAAGGTACTGTTTTTCTATAGGTAACACATACAGATTTAAAGAGGAAGAGATAATATAATGGCAGGAACAGCAGGAATAGGGTATGGTATGTAGAAAACCCTTGTAACTCAGGAATGGATAGTGAGTGAAAGTGGGTAACTTGAGAAGCCATCACCATGGCCATCAGGATGAAGAAGGTGTGGAGGAGGTGGACACTGAGAATCTGGACAATGGCTGAGAACTTGAAGCTAATGATTTATGACAGAACTAATACAGAGTCTCTTAAGATAGACTCTTAAGAAGCTACACCATCGTCTCTCGAGACGGACGGCTGCCGATGATGACGATGAATACTGATCCCTAAAGAAAAGATTAGATTACTTAAAATGAGAACTATCCCAGGAAAACAGCTTTGTCTTGGGTTGTAAAAATATGCCTAACTTACTAGATATGGACATTTTTTTTTGTTGTTGTTGACACACTGATTATATAGAAAGGAGCTTTCATTACTCCCTCCAGAAAGACACTCACAGAAAAGCAGGTCTTAAGTTCACCATGATGATCAGAATGCAAATTCACTTACACCTGCTTTTGTTTTGGTTGAAGCTGGAGCTTCAGCACATCATGAAAAAATGCTCAGTTATAGTCCTGAATCATCAAAAAAGAATAAATGACTCTTTTTTTGATTTCTCTATTGAGAAAGACTCATATCAAAATCGTTAAAATAAAGTGTAGGAAACTTGCATTCTTCAGAATGACTCATTAAACCCAGAAGTCTAGTTAGTTGAGGTGTAACAACATGCCCCTTCCACTAAAAACCTCTCATTAATAGACAGAGTCAGTAAGATCATTAGAATATTTTACATTATTTTTTCCTTTATTAAATTAAATCCTGTCTACATATAAAATATTTACCCAATTATTATTTTTAATGTGGGCTTCAGAGTACTTATGACATATTGCACCTGGAATCTCCCACATACAAAATAGTAAGCCACAGAAGTTACATATCCAGATATTTAACAAAATCTAGGCTGTTCAGATTCTAGTGCTGAAGATGACATTTTTACCTCAGTCAATTTAAAACTCAAAGCTCCTGAATCAAGTGCTGAGCAACCAGTGTAAGAAAGGCATTTAGCTAATTATTTAAATCTCTATAGGAAGCAGACAGGCTGGGGAAGTAGATTGAGGAGCACCAGGTGAGTCGGGGATTTTTGTGTGTGAGTGTGTGTGTGTGTATTTGTTTTTTCTTACTCCAGATTCTTACTACTCAATGTGATTTATGGACCAATAGCATAGGTATCACCAGGTAACATTAGAAATGCAGACTCTCGGGCTCCAGCCCAAGCTCATTAAACCCAATACATTTTAAAAAGATCCCTTTAAGCATGTCAATGAATGTCCCCTAAGCGCATGAACATTTGACAAGCATCACAGGGAGCACATCAGATAAGTGATGGATTTTCACTCTGACAGTTTCTAAGGTAAGAGCAGGCAACCCCTCAGCTCTATTCAGTGACATTTTATTTTTTTGTCTGAATTGTAGGTCTACAGAATCTAGCTGCTGAGTATACAGTCTACTTAAAATCAATGCAGACATCTAGTGAGAGTTTCATGACAAATTTGTCCTTTTACACATCACATGAATACAGCCTATGCCTACGGGACAGGGTATGGGAAGATAAGGAGTATAAAAATTATGATTATATTATTTTTTTATGGGTGAAACAAATAAGCTGTGTTTGATTTTAGTTCGATTAAACTTTTCCCGGGAAGCCTGTTGCTATTTATTTATTCAAGTGTAAATTTTGACTAGCTTTTTTTTCTTTACTTAACATGATGGAAAATGTTACTAAGAACATTTGATGTTCTCTCTCTTCCAAGCAGATAACTCCATTTGGCACAGACAGTATCATTATACAAATTAATGCTTCTTTGATTGCATTCATATTAATATGTAGAATTTATATTGGGGCTTTTAAAATAGAGTTGTGTCTTGTAACAACTTGAACTATTATTATATGGGTTTGAATATCTGGTTGAAGCATTTAAGGCCCATGAAAAGCAGGGTCTATTGGTCTATTTATTTCAAGATGTGCACTTTTAAATAAAAGAAAAAAACAAAACAAAACAAAAAATAGAGCCTTCTGCTAGAGAGGATAAAAGAAAGGGTAGTTTAAATTTTCTCCTTTGATCATTTCAATGATTTATTTCTCTGAAAATCATGCTATTTTCTGTTCTCTGTTGTAATTTTTTCTCTTATTTCTGCTTCCATTCTGCTTCTCATTTAGAGAACTAGATCTGTTAGAAAAAGAGAGGAGCAAGAATTCAAAGCATGGCTGCCTTAAAGCAGTGTCTGTCAAACTTGGCTGCATATTGAAATCACATGGAGAGCTTAAAAAATGCTTTGCAAGGGCACCTTCCACAAACTCTGTTTTTGGTGCAGTATGGGGACATGGTGTCCGTGTTTTTTAAAAGCCTCCTTTAAAAATCTTTAATCTTAAAGATAAGAATAAAGCAATTTAAATGTTGAAGTTGACACCTAAATGAAGAGTAATGTATGTACATCCTCCCTTGGTTTCTATATGGATGTGGTTCACAGGACAATCTAAGTCAAGAGTTCTCAAGGGAATAAGTCCATTTACAAGATTATAGACGTTCATGCAATACAATTATGAAGAATGACTAGACTTTGAAAAAACAGCACTGCTGCAGTAAGGCCTAACACAATACTACAATGATGTGGGAAATAGTATCTGTAGCCTTTTAGAAGAGAAAGGATTTCTGAACATTGTGTGGATCTGTTGCAATTATAGAAATGACCTGGTAACCTAATGGTTATTCTTTAATTATATCAATGTTCAGTTTAGTTGGCAAGAATGTCAGAAAATAAACGCTCATGTAGAAACTGAATTGGGACAAATTCAGGAGAGAGAAGAAGGGCCAATTAAAACCTGTTTTGCTCTTGAGTGAGTGCTTTGCATTCACATGGAGCATATCTAATAACCACCCAACTTGTACACAGTGAGAAGGACAGAGAGAATAGTTTTAAGAGGACACTGTAGAGAAGTTCTCTTAAGAGGCTACAGTATGTGGGCTAAACCTTAGACTTTCAAGTCAGATTGCTTGAGTTCAAATCCCATTTGGACTACTAGTTTTGTGATGTTTAAACAGTTACCTTGGTGCTTTGATTTCCTCCTCTGTAAAATTCAATGGGAAATCTTAGTTAAATGCCTGGTCCATAATATATGATCAATAAATATTAGTTATTATTATTGTCAAGTTTTGATCCCAAGTGAACCAAAGCTGTCAATTTAACAATGGTGTCCAGTTCCTGAAGATCAAAATTCCATTATAAAATGTCTCTCTAATTGTTTGGTTAATACCTAAAACCTTTAAGCAAAACCTTCAATTTCCTTTTAAGAAGCTAGCAGCAAAATGATCATCCATCAGACCATCAAGGAGAGAAGAAACTTGCAGAAATCTAAATCTGTAAATCTGAGATATCCTTATCAATCTACACAGCCACCTATCCATGCATGGGAAATAAACCTAAACTGTCTAAAGGCTGAAGTTGACAGCTATAAGGCTAACTGTATAGTCAAATTGATTGCAAAACTAATTTTCGTAAATGGAACACCATTCCTTCACTGGCTTGTATTTTATAACTTAAAAAGATCAGAGACTTTTCAGAAAGGGTGTTTTTTCACAGTTTCAAAGAAGCAGTCTGGAAAAAGAAATAAATTAATTCAGAAAGTATTTCTTTCTTCCCTACACCCACTCCTCTGCTCATCAAAAAAGCTACAGGCACTAAAATTCATTAACATTTCTATGAACATAAATGTGAAATATTCATTTTCATTAAGTAGTCTACTGAATATGGCAAAATCAAATTTATCTAAGGAGGTATCCAATGGTGCTAATTTCCTTGACAATGGGGACATAAAGCAGGGAAAGCCATGAATCATTCATGAAGTTCAATTTACTCCTGTTATTTTTGGTGTTTAGCATCCATGAATAGAAAGTATGCTGCATGTTGTAGATGCTATTTTTAAATTCTTTCAGATCAGAATTAATGATTTGGGAGACAGCAGTAAAGTAAGAATGATTCAAAGGCTTTGCTGGTAATTGTCCTATATTTCATGTTTCCTGTGAGTATTTATATGTTCATGTATTCATAACATTTTTGCTATATCCTAATATCCTTCATAATTCAGGATTACTTTAGAATCAATATATTAGAAAATTACACAGAGTAACTTACTGGTGATGTAACTAAATTGAATAAACTCTCAGAGTTTTAAGTCTTAGGGCTGAAAGAAATCTTTAAAGGTTATATAATTAACTGGCATCTCAGGAATGTCTTCTATATTAATGCTGGTAGGTGGCCATTTCCAATTAGTTGAAATGTCTTGGTGGGAGGGGAAGTCTTTCTTAAAAAGGGCTTATTTCATTAATGGACACCTTGGCTCATTGGAAAGTATTTTTCTTAAATTCTATATCTATCTTCCTGTAACTTCTGTTCACCTGTATGCTCAGTTGCAACACTTAGCACACAGAGTATTATATATGTAGTCACCAGTTAAGAAATGCTAGTTGAATTGAATACGATTGAATAGGTTTGAATCCAGCATTGAGTGAGTTAGTTATGTGTCAATTTGTGTGAGCCCAAAAATGCCTAGATATTTGTTCAAACATTACTCTTTCTGCTCATGTGAGGGTGTTTTTGGAAGGAATTAGCATTAACCTAATAACAATAGTAGACTGAGGAAAGTAGGCTGCCCTTCCTAACGTGGGCAGGCCTCATCCAATTAGTAGAAGGCCTGAATAAAACAAAAAGAATGACTCTCACAATAAGAGATAATTCCTCCTCACTGATTTTCTTTGAACTGAGACACTCAGCTTTTTCCTGCTTTCAGACTCCAATGGAAACACGGTTCTTCCTGGACCCCAGGCCTGCTGTTCTTCGAACTGGAACTACACCATCAGCTTTCCAGTTTGCCAACTCACTATGCAGATCTTGGGACTGATCAGCCTCTATAATTATATCAACAAATTCTTTATAAAAATCTCTTTCTCTCTCTCTCTATGTCTTACTGGTTATGTTGCTCTGCAGAATCCTGGGCAACACCAAAACCTAAGGTTTTTCTTTTATATGGTAGCATTTAAATCATTTAGCAATAGCTATTATGGGTTCCTAAAACTTTCTTCCCAGATATCTTTGGAAGCCTCCTCTAAAGGAAATTACCTTAATATGGCATTAATAACTATACACAATTTTCCACTTGTGGCTTTACAAGGGCAGATTTTTGTAGAATTGCTTCTGTTTCATGTCTGGACATTACACTTATTTTGATTTTATTTCCATGTGTTAATGTAACACATTATATAAATAAAACTTAGCATTGCAACTCTTCAAAAAATCACATTTTTGCAGAAAAATTTCCATAGTTTAGTTTGGCCATTTTATTTAAGAAAACACATTTTTCTTATTATTTGTTATTTTTGTGAGCAAAAAAATGGTTTTATTTTGGAAATAATCAAACATGACAATGGCTTGACATTGTGTGTGTATGTTGTTACTACCAAAACATTTAAATCAACACAATGACAATATTCTGAGACTAAGAGACAGATTGAGTCAATGATTCATTAAATTGAATACATTAATGCAATGCTTAAGTTAGAAGATAACAAACCACTAAAAAAAAAATAACAACCAGCTTCCACTAAATGTTACCATTGTTTGATAAACTGGTTATGGTTCAGATAGGAGTGAAATGGACAGTTAACGACTCAATGAAACAAAAATATTCATAAAAATATATCACATTTACCAGTCTTTCAAAATTCCTAAAGTAATTAAAATGTTAGGTTTTATCATATTTGGCTCTTGCTTGACACATTTACAATTTAAATTTTGAGATAGTCTTAAAGTATGAATATAAAATTATACAGATAAAAGAATATTTAATGGCAAGTAGAAAAATCCCTGCCTTAAATCTTATCTGAGAAAATTAAAACCAAATTTCTATCTCTAAAATTTTAAAGACTTGAAAAGTTTAGAGCTAAGATATTTAGCATATCCTCACTCTACAAATATTTATTATTAGGTACTAGGCTAAGTTTTAATTGTTGTGAACAAGGCAGTTTTTTCCCCCATGGGGTTTATAATCCACAGAGGGAAAAAATAATAAGCACCCAAGCATATAGATACTACTAAATGCTACATAGGAAATTAGCAGAACTTGGAAACATGGGGTTTGTAATTTAGATTGTATTGTCAGGAAGCTTCTTATTGGAGTTGCTATCATGAGAAGAGAAAAGCCAAAAGAACCATGGTAGACAAAGGCACATTAGCCAGATGATAATGGGACAGAAGAAAGATCTGCAAGAAACAGAATCTGTGGTGGAGTTCAGCACAGTGAGCAAGGGAAAGATGGCTATGGATGAGAATGAAGATATAAAGCCATGGAGATCACTTAGGAGATTAAAAGTCAAATTAAGAAGTGTGGAACTTTCCAACCTGCATCCAGCAGAATGGTTGCCTCAAAAAAAGGGTGGTGAGAGGAAGGGCCATTCTGTCATCAGTGAGGTAGTGACCAGAGAATACAACATCAACATTCACAAGTGTACGCATGGAGTGGGTTTCAAGAAGTATGCCTTTAGGGTACTCAAAGAGATCTGAAAATTTGTCATGAAGGGGATGGGAACTCCAGATATATGCACTGACACCAAGTGCAACAAAGCTGTCTGGACCAAATGAATAAGAAATGTCCCAAGAAGGAACATCTACCATTTGGAACAACATGGAAGGAACTAGAGAGAATTATGCTTAGTGAAATAAGCCAGGCAATGAAAGAAAAATCCCTTATGCTATCACCTAATACAGGAGACTAATGAACAACACAAAGGAGCAAAACTGAACCAGAGGCATGTAAACAAGGAGCAGACTAACAGTGACAAGGGGGGAGGGGGGAGGGAGATACGGGAGTAAGAAGGGGAAGGGTCTAGTCAAAGAACATGTATAAATGACCCATGGACAAGGACAACTGCGTGGGGCTGACTGTGGGAGAAGAGGTGGGCAGGGTGCGGGGAAGCAAGAGGGGGAAAAAAGTGGGACAACTGTTAATAGAAAAACAAAAAATTTTAGTGGGGGGAAAAAATGAAAGCAAAATAAATTAATAAATGAGCCAGCGAACATCACCCCCCCCCCAAAAAAAACCCCTCACATGTAGGACAGTGAACAAAAGAAAATGTAAAGTATGGAAATGCAATTTTAGTGAATATTAGAAGGACAAGGGTTTTCCTTCACATTGTATATTTTTCTCCCTACTTGATCCCTCTAGAATTTGGCATTCTGAAGAAGTAAGCAATGACATAAGGTTCTTTGCATAAAACTAATAAGACCAGTTGTTGACCATGACTTCGACTGGAATGTCATGCCTAAAGGAGACATGCTTGGGCTCTGGTTGTTACCAAAAAGCCCTGAGGAGCTGGGATTGACTTTCGAAGGTAATAAAAGCCGATGAGAAAAAAGGCCTGGTACCTTGGTTTGTTGTGTGGTCCATGGCAACCTTTCCAGGGAAGGAATGAAAGCTGCTTTCCTGAAAGATGCCTAGAAGGGACCTTAAGGCACAATGGAAAAGCTGAAGGACTTGGAAAAGACAGGTGTTTACAGGCAAGGCTGAATGGCAGGTATGTGGCTCAGCTCCTGTGCCCTGAAGGGTGGACTGAAAGTCACCCTAAAGTTTCCTTGTGTAAGTTCCAGCAAAGCAGACATTAAGATCATATGTGACCATTTTCTGCACTTGTTGTGTTTATGCAAATGAACAGAATAAATTAAAACTGGACTTAATGCAGTCTCTTTAATAACAAGGAGGGTAATCTTAAGGAGAAAAATTGCAATTCAAGGAAAACCACAATGCTCAGTGGTAGGCTATAAAGTAGTGCAGCTAACTGTCTTTAAAGTTTATTTTTATTTAAAGTTTGTTCTCATTTGAAAGTTAAACTGGGTCTGTGACATCATCAAAGATGCTTAATTTACAAGCAAGAAGAATATCAAACGCCTTGCAACTGGATGTCTTTTCAATAGGAGTCTTGCAGATATAGAGACTGGTTTGTGGGTTATGTTGTGTAAATTAACATGTGTGTTCTGTTTTCAAAGGGCATAAGCCTATGATCTCATTACCTGAGTGATTGTACATATAGGCCTCACTTAATCCTGTCTGCAGCACTGCCTCCTGAGACTCAGTGGTTTGGCTGAACTAAGTGGCTGGGTTGGTGAAGCATGGGGTGGTCTGTGGGCTTGACTTTAAAACTGGTTTCTCTTTTCTATCCTAAAGGCTTGGACAGAAAAGGCCCAAAGGTCTGAGATGGGGGAAACTTAAAATATTCCCCTCAGCCCAACCTAAGTATAGTGGGTAAAGGGGCTTTGGACAGGTGTGATGTGCATTGCACACCTTCCTCCAAAGAGCCTTTTTTTTTTCTCCCCTAATATGAGACATTAAAAAATTAATCCCTGCCTGTTGTCACCTGAGGTTACGGATTGAATGATGCCTTTTAACCCTGTTGCCAAATCTGTTGCCCCCAGAATATAACAAGGATGGCAGCCTGTTAAACCAAGCACGCCGTTGACAGCCAACCAACCTGGAGTCTGCACGATCCTTCCCCATGTGGGAAGGCCACCCTTCCCCCACACCCACTCTTATTAGGGATTTCTGGACCCAAGGGTAGGTAGGACGACAACCATGTCCAGCTTGAAGAAGCTAGAGGAGCACGAGACCTTCACCCATTGTCCCTTATAAGATTATAAAAAGTCTTAAGTCTGAGAGGGGAAAATTGTTATTTTTTATTGTTATAAAAATTAATTAATTATTTATTTAAAAAAAAGAAGAACATAGGAAAGGGTGAAGCCAAAGAACTTGTATGCATGACCGATGAACATGAACTAAGGGGGATGGGATTGCTGGGGGAAGGGGAGTACTGGGCAGAGGGGAGCAAAGGGGAAAAATATTGGAACTACTGTAACATCATAATCAATAAAATATACAAAAAGAAAAGAAAGAAATGTTCCATACTCTACGTGCAGTTGTTCAGAAGACTTAACAAGAATGAAGACTCACCAAATGATCTTTATATATTGGTTACTTATATGCCTGTCACCACTTTCAAAAATCTACAAATAGTTAATGTGGAACTAACTGTTGATTATTTAATAAAATTATAAAAGAAAGTGTGGAGAATTTTCTTAGTGTGATGGGGAATCTGAATATTTTCAAATATAGAAGTGATATGATCTAGTGTATAGCTTGCAAAGATCACTATGGCTGCTGGGTAGAGAATGAGTTGAAGGAAGTCAAAGTTGAAAGCAAGAAGACTAATGAAAAAGACTGCTGTTCTACAATGACTTAGCAAGAAGTAATGGTGGTTGTTTGCAATAAAGTTGGAGAGAAGTGGAAGGTTATTGATAACTATCTTGCAAGCAGAATGAATGGTGCTTGACAATAGTAACGGAGATGTCAACAATTAATCCTAGGATTCTAGTTTGATAGTGAGATTAAGGAGACTGGTAAGGAAACTCATTTGGGAGGGAAAAATTGATAGTCAAGTTTTGAGCAAACTAAGTTTAAGATGCCTTTGAAACATAAAAACAGATATGCCAAGAAGAGTGCTTCATGCATCAGTCTCGGACTTAGAAGAGATCTGAGCTGTAGATATATATTTGGCAGCCATGGGAATAAAGATGCTATGTGAGAGGGGTGTATTATGACCTTTCTGAGAACAGTTTCAGTGGAGGTGAGAGATGGGTAGACAGGTTCCAGATTTCTATGGGTTGAGAGAAAGTTGAGACACTAGACAACAATTATAGACCATTATTTCAAGTAGCCTGAAAAAAAAAAAAGAGTAGAGAGCTTAGGAAAAGCTTATGGAGAGGTATGGAGGTAGAGTAGAGGGGTTTTATGATGAGAAGAGTTTTAAGCTTGTTTTTAAGCTGTGAGTAAAGAGTTAGTACAGAGGGTGAGATCAAGTATGTAAGTAATCAGGGGTAGGAGGATTGTAAACTTGAAAAAATGAATTCTCAGAGGAAGAAAGATGGAATCCTTAGCACAGGGGCTCACTTAGATGGTGAAGATATAGGGAAGTTTCAAAGAAGATGGGTGAGTCTACCGAGAGATTTCTACATGGCTTCTACCATTTTTTGGATGTAGTGACATTGTCTGCTTATTGCTTATACCAAGAGGGTGAAGTTAAGGTCAAGATCTTCCTCAACTGTTGCTGCAGAGAATGGGAAAAGGCACCTGAATGCTCCATGATTGTTATCTCAAGCCTTCTATAACTCCAGTAAGCTTGTGGTTAGCAAAACTTCCCATGATAAGTTTATTGCTTTCAAATTCCAAATCCTCTTAATACTAAATTTCTTGATGGATTTTTCTATATGCCAGTAACTGTTTTTATAGAATCCCAAGGCCATAAAACTATTAGTCTGCTTCAAGTTCAACTAAATTTTTAAGTTAATAAGGCTTTATGGCCTTTCTAATTTTACTTGACTAGATGACATTAAAGAAAAGCAAAACATCTTTAATTTTTCTCAAAGGATGTAACCAAGAAAAACATTTATTCATCCCTGGGGTTGTGATGGAAGAGAATACAAACTAGTCCATTTTTTAAGGTAGGTAACATCTCTATTGTTCATAAAAGTATAATCGGTTCAACCTTACACTGGCAGAATGTCTACTTTTCTATTCTTATTCCCCAACAGACACTACAGCCTCTCATTTATAGTCACTTGAAAGCTCAATTATAGTCTTCATAAATTCAGGGATAGCTGTTTCAGCAAATAATGTGACACATATTTCATAATAAAGAGTTAAAAATAGATGAATAACAGATTCTGCATTTATTAATAGTTAACAGCATATTGATTATGTACTTAGGCAAGAACAAGCAAAGCTCATTTGAAGTCCATGTTATTGCTATATGTTACTTTGTTGTTTGAAGTTATTCCCCTTAATATTTAAGATCTCTTTACATTGATTTATCTATTGTTAAAAAGGGATACATTTTAACTAAAATATTAAAGGTAAACAATGTTGTCATTTGAAGCTTTCAAATTTTTCTTAGATTAACATCAGTGGCATCAAAGACCATTTGGTTTCCTGCCTCCACAGGCTACCCTCTCTGCAGTTGCAATCATGTGACCTTGGACCTAAAAGGAAATTCTGCCTCAGCTTCTGGGCTCTATGAATCTTTATTGGGGATAATTTAGTTAATACAGACCAGTCTTTGGTTGATTCAGCATTCTCAACCTAGCTGAGAGTGGTTCCAATTAGTACTTCTAATCGTTGATGTTCCGCTCCTTGCTTACCTGTTGATTGTAGGATTCTATCATAATAAGATTATTGGGGTTTGGATCCCTACTTCACTACTATCCTTGCCCTGTGGCCTTGGGTAAGTAATTTTACTTCTATGAGCCTCAGATAATCATGTCTTAAATGTTGTTACAAATATTTATGTCACAGGGGGGTTATTTTAATGCCCAGCCTTGGTCTGCGAAGTCGAAGGCAGCTCTGTGTTTTCTCCCCTTTTCTCTCAGTTCCTGCCTTTATGAAGTCCTCATTACACACATCCTGACATACCTAAGTTTCTGCTTTGCTTTAGGTAAATATCTTTAGGGACTAGAGTTCTGTGACCTGCTGTTGGGTCACTTTAATGATGGCCACCATCTGTCTGCAATCCTACGTATTAGCTGACTTTAGGGTCCTAGTTACTTGGCCTCATTCATCTGTCTGGACAGCTGATTGCATCTTACTGAATTGTTTTAATGACTATCATATGCCTGAGTCACCACCTGTTGTGTGACACCTAGTTTATGATTATTTTGGACTATCTGGTTGTCTGTGCTTTCCCATACCTGCCCTGCAAAAGTTATGTTTCATGTCTGTCTCATATATACAGTAGTTCTGTTTTGGTCATTATATGATATGATAAATGGACCTAAAAGTTATCTACTTCTAAATATGAATAAAGTAGATTGCTTGCTTGAAGAAAAATATAACTGATAATAATAGAAAAACTTAATATGTATTATAAAATAAAATATGCATTTTAGGAGAAAATAAATGCTGATAATTTTAGTGTTTGATGATTTACAACACAGAATAAATTCAAGTACTTGTCAAATTCATTACTTTTAAAAGTGAATGATGTAAACCATAAGATCTTTGAATTTCAAGAGGATGTCCTATCCTACTGCTGCCCAGCAGAAGTAAAGGTAAAAAAGTTACAATCAATGGAAGAGATGTCAAGGGTAAAAAGGAATCAATATAAAGAAATCAGTGAGTTAGACTCTTTCCACATCAGTTCCAAAAGCTATAGTTTACTTGCTTAGCTCAAGTTCTGCCTTATTTATAAAATATCACTGGCCATTAATAAATGATTAGGTTAATATTTTATTTCTGTCTTTTGAATTTGGTTGTCATTTAAACCAAAAGTAATCATTAATACTTCCACATATTAGCACCTATCAAGCAACTAATTTATATAAGTGCAAAATTATAATATTAGTTAAAGAATAGCTCATGAATTTTCTTGTTCATTCTAGTTTCTAGTGGTAGTAGAGCAATATCTATGTCTGAATCTGTGTCTTTATCTACATAAGTATCTTTATCTATTTCAATGTCTCTATTTAGTAAAACTAGAAAATTAGTGTAATTACTTAATAATCAGGTGATCGGGGGTACATTTATTATTCAATAATAGTATGAGGTCACCTGAAAATTTCCCATTTTCTTTTATTGTTTTGATGTTTAGATTTGGAGATTATTTTAGATGACTTAAATAAATACCTATTTCTATCATTATGTTAGGTGGTATTGTAATGCTCTGAATTAGCTACTGCATTTTTCTGTGCCCCTTAAAATCAGGAAATGGCTTAGGCCTGATGTTCACAATAAATGGACTCAAATGTCTGCTTGGTGATGGCTGTCAAACAATGAAACAAAGGCAATCAATCAGATTAAATCTTAGTGACTAAAATACTCAAATTGTTAAGAAAGCAATCAATGAAAAACAGCTCAAGAGGACAAACCAAAATCAGTCACTAGACCTGAAACACATCAAGACTTTGGCCCAATGCACAAGCCTCGTGAAGGTGTGTTCTTCCTATGAAGAAGACAAAAGCACACAAGACTCTACCATAGTAGATGTAGATGACAATCTACAATCCTTCAGGTGGAGAGACTAAACAAAAAACAATCTCATAAAGTCTTTATGTATTAAAATGCTTTTCCTCTAATGCAGTTTGGGTATTAGGATGCTTTGAGAGAAACACCACCATGAGAAGAAGAAAATATGAGTTCATAAATTGTCTAGCTAAACCAAGTCGACTTTTCTTAATGGTTCAAAACTCTAACTGTACAGTATTGAAATGACTCTGGAGCCACCAGTATAATGAAAAATGTCACTAAACTGGAAAACTGTTAGAAAGTTGGCAGCATAGTATAGCTGAAAATATCCTAGTACCAATTATTCAGTATGAGGTTGAATTTAATTGGGTCAAGCAAACACTCTTTTTCCTCATCCCCCTGTCCAAGTAACTCACAGCTTTCAATCTCCAGTGTGCAGTTTTGTTCATCCAGAGGGTATCTTCGCAGGTCCATCATACATGCAGCTGTGGTTGTGATTCTGTCAGGATGAGAGAGAGAAGAGATAGCTTCATAAGCATGATGGCTTCCATTTCCAGGTTTCTGAGCCCTGGGTCATGTTCACCAAGGGGCATAAAGATTTTGTGGTTAAAAATTTTAAAAGCAGGCATATTGAGTTTGTGTCTTTCTTTGCTGCTGACCAGCGGTGTGAGCTTGGGCTATTTCATTTCTATCCATGAGCCCCAGTCTCCTTATCCATCAAAACACCTACTACCTCAAATGGCAGTGACAATTAAAAGAGATGTGTGCTCCACAAACGATGGTCATTATTACAGTTATTTTTATACCATGGCCTTTCTTATAGCCTCCTAACAATGTCTCTGCCAATATCTGCAACATGTCCTGCCTTACAAGTAGGAGGTCATTTACATTATGCATCAAAGCCTACGTTCCTCTCCTGTTAGAACTTAATAAAACAAGCAAACAACGACAACAATAACAACAAATTCTGTCTTCTGTAATTTTTGGTGCCTAATGTTATCTATATTAGAGAGATTTTTCAGATTCATCTCTGAGACCCAGGTCTACCTATACTCAATATAACCGGTGAAGAAACACTTACTTAGGATTGATGTTCACGTAGTTACCAGCTCCAGTTGCGCTTATGTGTTAATGCAAACCCTAAGACCCTAACTCTAGATATCCTACTTGAGTTTCTATTATCCCTCCATTTACACTTGGGCTGGTTCTCTGGATTATGGAGTCCATGAGTAACTTAAATTCTTATAGCTATCCATTCTGAAAAATATTGCATATTATTTGGAAATGACAAAGTTACTTAAAAAAATTACATGGTCTTCTCTCACAAAGTAATGTGTAATAATAATTTAAAGAATTCAAAATATTCAAATTTAATAATAGAAAGGTTGCTTTCTACCTTAATTCCCAGGAGCTAAAATATTGGAAATTTTCCATAAATGTTTGTGTGCAAATAGAAACACAGCTTTATCTTCTTGGGGGGTGGGGGACTTTTTAGACAGCAGCCTACCTGCTCTGACCATGCTTGTTTTTGTTAACAAAGCATCTTGGAATTGGTTTTATATCAGTAAATAATAAGCTCTCTTAAATATTTTACTGCAATATGTTCAGTTGTACAGAATACCCTGATTTATTTTCCCCAGGCACTCTTCAGTGGGCATTTACATTGTTTTTTGTCTTTTATTTTTATAAATGAAGGTGCTCCAAATATACTGGCACACTTTACTGTCTCATTAAAAAGGCTATTTCTAAAAAGGGAACGGCTAAAAAAAAGGTAAATGCATTTTACATTTTGCCTCATTGCCTTTGGTAGAGGTTGCGCTAATTTACCCTCCCATCAACAGTGTATCTAAATTTGACAAAGGACTCTTCATTATTATGTTTTTGAGGCTACTAAGGTGAGTTATTGTTTTGGTCACGTGTGTTAACCTAACAGAAATCTTCTTCTTAAAAACATCATTACAAAACCCCTTTGCCCTTTCTGATTTCTCTGTGACTTTCCTTACGAAAAATGAAAGTTCATAGGATGAACATTGGGACAGTCCCGTTGAAGCCTTTCTCAGATGAGACACTGGTCAGTTTAATAAGATTTATTTGAGCAATAGGCAAGAGTAAAGAAAAATTTCAAGTGTAATTTAAAAAATGTCTTCAAAGTGTTTTACAATAAATTTAAAGATTAGTTGTATTCCAGAATTTAGCACATAAAGGTTTTACTAGATTCCTTTTTTGCTTCCTGTTCCCATAATTACATGAATTGATGATTTTTTGATTTTTTTTTTTACTTAAAAATATACCTGCATATCTTTTGTTTTCTGAAAAATACAATTGCACATTATTTTTATGGCCTGAATAGTGTTTAAACACCCTTAGTGAGACAACAAAATAAATATTTTAAAAAGCTTTAAAAATTATCTACTATAGTATTTGTTTAGGGTCGCCCACGCATCAACACCAGTTGTGCCAGCAACCCAGTTAAGACCCAGCAATTCATCAACAAGATGGAAGATGCACTCGGCGAGGGAGTGGCGGCAGATGACATTATCGAATCCAATTGGCCACGTCTCCGCGACGCCATATACAACTCCGCCATTATTGCTTACGGTAAGAAAGAGCGGAAGAACGCTGACTGGTACGAGGCTCATTGGGAAGAAATGGAACCCGTGATCGAGGCTAAGAGGAAGGCCCTACTGGCTTACAAGGTCACGCCCACTCCCAGTACACTTCAAGCTCTACGGGCTGCCAGGAACAAAGTCCAGAAGACCGCCCGCCACTGTGCCAACACCTATTGGCTAAACCTGTGCAGAAGCATTCAGGAAGCCGCCGATATAGGCAACGCACGAGGAATGTATGAGGGTATCAAGAAGGCAACAGGCCCAATCCCCTCCAAGATCGCCCCCCTTAAGTCCAAGACAGGTGAGGTCATCACTGACCAGGAACAGCAAATGCGGCGGTGGACCGAGCACTACCTCGAGCTGTACGCAATGAAGAACACCGTAACAGACACTGCTCTTAACGCCATCCCAGACCTACCAGTCATGGAGGAGCTAGATACCCCACCTACTGCGGCAGAGCTCGGCAAAGCCATCGACCGCCTCGCTTGCGGGAAAGCACCAGGAAGCGACGGAATCCCTCCAGAAATCCTAAAGAGCGGGAAACTAGTCCTGCTACAGCCGCTCCACCATCTACTCTGTCTCTGCTGGAAGGAGGGTTACATCCCCCAGGATATGAGAGACGCCAACATTATCACCATGTACAAGAACAAAGGAGACCGCAGCGACTGCAACAACTACCGGGGCATCTCTCTCCTCAGCGTCGTCGGCAAAGTATTCGCCCGGGTCGCTCTTGCCCGCCTGCAGACCCTTGCTTCCCGCGTCTACCCAGAGTCCCAGTGTGGCTTCAGAGCTGGCCGATCAACAGTGGACATGATCTTCTCCCTACGCCAGCTGCAGGAGAAGTGTCACGAGCAGCATAAACCACTCTACCTCGCCTTTATTGACCTCACGAAGGCGTTTGATCTGGTCAGTCGAAGCGGACTCTTCAGCTTGCTACGGAAGATTGGCTGTCCACCACATCTGCTTGCTGTGGTCATGTCCTTTCACGACAACATGCACAGCACGGTGTCCTACAACGGCGCAACCTCTGAGGCCTTCCCAGTCAGCAGCGGAGTAAAGCAGGGCTGCGTCCTCGCGCCTACGCTGTTCGGAATCTTCTTCTCCATGCTCCTCCAATACGCCTTTAAGGACTGCAGCGAGGGTGTCTTCATTCACACCAGATCCGATGGCAAGCTCTACAACCTGGCCCGTCTACGAGCCAAGACCAAAGTCAAAGAGGTGCTCATCCGTGAGATGCTCTTCGCCGACGACGCAGCTTTGACATCACACTCCGAAGAGGGACTCCAGCAGCTAGTCACTTGCCTTTCCCACGCATGCAAGGAGTTCGGACTAGCCATCAGCCTGACGAAGACAAATGTTATGGCTCAAGGCACGGGGACTCCCCCATGCATCACCATCGACGGATACACCCTGGAGGTTGTCAACGACTTCACTTACCTCGGGTCCACCATCTCAAGCTCTCTGTCAGTCGACTTGGAGGTCAACCGGAGAATCGCCAGGGCAGCCACAGTTATGGCCAGACTGAATCGGCGAGCGTGGAATAATTCCAGCCTCACTGAGAAAACCAGACTGCGCATCTACCAAGCCTGTGTACTCAGCACTCTCCTCTATGGCAGCGAGACGTGGACCACCTACGCAAGGCACGAAAGGAAACTCAACAGCTTCCACATGAGGTGCCTGCGACGCGTCCTGCATGTCGCCTGGCAGGATAAGGTCCCCAACACCGAGGTGCTGAAGCGAACCAATATGAGCAGTTTGCATGCAGTTCTTAGCGAGAGACGCCTCAGGTGGCTCGGCCATGTCAAAAGAATGGATGCAGGCCGTATCCCCAAAGACCTCCTCTACGGCGAGCTAGCAGAAGGCAAGAGGATGACAGGGCGCCCAAAACTGCGGTTCAAAGACATCTGCAAAAAGGACATGACACAATGCTCCATCAATCTCAACACATGGGAAGTTCAAGCAGACGACCGCCTAGCCTGGAGGCTCGCGGTCAGGCAAGGTACGTCACGCGCGGAGGCTGCGCGCAACGAGGAGGCGGTCCAGAAAAGATCGAGGCGGAAGCAGCGTCAACAGCAGCAACAACAGCCATCTGCCTTCACCTGTACCAAGTGCGGCAGGGATTGTCACTCCCGAATCGGACTGCACAGCCATTCTCGGCGGTGCAGATAGACTCTCAAGAAGCTACGCCATCGTCTCTCGAGACGGACGGCTGCCGACGACGACGACGACGAGTATTTGTTTAACAGCTGCTTATGACTAAAAAAAAAATAAATAAATAAAGGTGTGAACATGATCTATAAAATCCTAAAGTGTGGCCAGCCCTATGATCTTATAACTTAAGTAGTGGATAATTTTCCCACAGGGGCCATTCGGCAATCTCTGTAGACATTTTTGATTGTCAGGCTAATGGTGGAGGCTTGATGCTCATATCTAGTCAGTGGAGGCCAGTGATACTGCTAAGCATCTTACAATGACCAGGGAAGCCCCCAACAATAAAATTGTGTTTCAAAATGTCAGCAGCGCCAAGGTTAAGAAATTTGGCTATATTAATGAAACAAAATCTTATATAGAAGCTTAATATATAAAATACAAATGAAATTAAAAAGCAGTATTTTGTTAATATAAAATTACCTTTAAATTCAAATGTTGACATGTATTTTAATGAGCACACAAATTTGAAAGCAGGGATTATAATTAGGGCCTTAAATCTCCCCCAGCAACAATAATTTTCTGTTGTGTTTTATTAGTATAGTATTGAGAAAAATCTTAGTAGTAAAGTATTTGTTTCTAAAAATCTTACATGACCAGCCATACATAGGTTACCCTGAATTAGGTGAAAAACAAAAACCTGTGTGCCAAGTAACCACCTCTATGATTAATGACACCTTCGTAAATGGTTTAGATATATTCATAGGTAGTTGGTATTTAGTGGGTGTTTCATGATGGATTAAAAGGAAGATTTACTTGCTTCAAAATAAAAATGCTCCATGCTCAGCATAAATTAACCTGGCTGCACAAGTTAATATTGTGATCTTAATTGTGTTAAAATATACATAGGATACAATACAGTGTACTTGTTTCTTATTATAGTATTAAATGATTATAATATTTTACCATAAAATTAGAATTAATTATTATTCATGGGACTATAAAAGAGCTTTGGAGATACTTGAGAATGTCATTTGAGTCCCACTGGTTGGCGTATCTTACTTAATTGACCTTATTATCAGACACATGTCATCTGGTTAGTTAACCACATCATATCAAAATCAGGACACACATTGAACTCTTAAACTAAACCACTGATTCACATGTTGTGAGACTCTAGAGTTTTTACAAAGCAATTTGAAAAGCTAACAAAGCCTTGTGTGCAAAATGAATAACTAATGTCTCATGTGTATGAGTCTTACAGTTGTGAGTAATGGAACAAAAAAAAAACACTTTGGAAAGCATAACTGAACTTATTATTGCTATCTGTTATAATCAGTCCATTCAGCAATCAATAGATCTAAGAAATCTAATTGATATTACCTTGGGAAACCATATATCACATAAGAGGCTTGTCTACGACTTGATATTTTTTCAACTATGATCGCATGGGCAAGTTAATTTCCCTTGCTCCAAATCCCATTATGATACCCAAAAGTGTTGAGTAATTGTACCTCAGAAAGGCAGGGAATTAAGGCAGCTCCAGGAAGTGCTTGACTTCCTCTGGAAAGCACTAACATGAGTGAAACAACTTCTGTCTTGGCACCTATCTGCTTAAAATTTCAATTTCCCCAGAGAATTTCATTGGCCTGACTTGAATTAGGTACCAGCTCTCTCAAAATTATTTAGTAAGGGTGGAAGGAAAGCCACAGACATATAAATATGCTCACCAGGGGCTCACAAGGGTCCTGAGAAGGGAGGGATCACTGAGACTCAGACATGATCCCTTATATGAGTGGGTACTCATAAATTCATGTTGTAGCCTATAGAAACTTATACAACAGAGTTTGGTCTCTGCTGATTTAAAGGTCTGGCATTTCTGGACTTTGTAATGCTTATGGCTAAGTGAGCTGAATGCCTTGAGCTCTTTATGATAAAAAAAAAAAAATGCTCAGAAAGAATCCGAGGATCATTAACAAAAAGCAAGATGTCCCTGCATGTCTCTTCTGTCTTCTGGGTGAGAGACAACAGTGAACATCTCTAAGAATGACTGTTCCCTCCCTCTTTTTCCATTTGTTCACCTGCTGGATGTAATTGCTCAGCAGTAGTCAGTCACCTCTGCAATTAATTAACATATCCATATGGAAATGTACTCACATTGTGGCTGAAACATCTGATACTCTAAATCTATGGAATCAAAGGTGTCAAAGATCACATAACTGGATGGATTGAGATCTTCAAGATTGAAGTGTTTTTGAATTTTGTTTTTAACTTTTCACACTCAAACATTAACTGACTTTTTCTGAACATAGACTTCCCAGAGGTACAGATTCATGACAGCGTAACATTCATCTGTCTTCTTTCAAAGACATTTAGAATGGCTTACATTATAATCCAATTTATTGGCATTTTGAAGGTTAGGTCAGAATACTATAATAGGCTGTTAGAAACTATGGTCCCATGATACCTGGAAATGAACAAAAATCATATTGCTCTAGTATTCATTTATAAAGGTGTACTCTGCATGGTCACTGACTTTAAGAGGAGTCACTGTAATTACAAGTCATGTGTATTTGATGTCTAGGGACAGCATGACCCTTGCTGCTGACAAAACAGAATCCAGGAAGTTCTGGCCCATAGTAGATAAAAATCTAGCTATACACACACACACACACGTTCACATACTTACATATAGAGAGCACTTTGTAAATAAGAATGTAGACTTAAATAAATGAACAAATTATATACATATGGTTGGGATTTTAATTTTATAGGGATAAGCTCCCAGGTTTTAAACCTAATCTCTGGAGAACATAACTGTAACAACAGAATCTATATTAAAAGAACATGAGAACAGAGAGGGGGAAAAAGCCTGAATATGATGAATTCTAATCACACACTAATGTTGGTGAAATTGATAGTGAGTAGCAATTATTAGATCTATATCAGTATTACTTAGTAAAGTTTGTTTGAAGACTGGCTTTTTGGCCCTGAGGCTTCACCCTTTAATCTGAGTGAGGTTTATCACCTGAAGAAACTGATGCAAAAAGATGGATGGGTTAGCCTAAGTTATAACCAAATAGTATATAGATTTTTCCTCCTTAGCTAAGACTTATTAAGTGGTGTAAAGACTGTGTATTATCTTCATAATGGTCCCAAATTTTATTTTAGGCAGGGTACTATGTTTAAGAAAATACCTTTGTATTTGAAGGTGAAATCCTGAGGGCATGAGACAGAAATGATAAGAAAATAAAAGAAGATAAACTGCTGTGTGAAATTTAAGAGGAATTTAAGTATGGGTAGCAAAAAAAAAAAAAAAAAAAAAAAGAAAAAAAAAGAGAGGGAGTAGGAAGTCATACTAAGTATTCAATTTTAAGATTTTTGCATTGCTATAATAATACATTTTTCTCTATTTACCTAAAGCAAGTCACCCCACCCAACCCTAAGTAAATCCTAATGTAAATGTTTTATTTTTATTCTTAGAAAGGGGCTGGATTTTACATCTTAGCATCATTCATGGAACAGTATTTTATTAAATTGAACCAATTTGGCAAAAACTGAGTCCTGAATTCAATTCAGAACTTCAAAGCCAGAGATGATCAAATTGTGTTAGGTCTTTGGGAAGCCTTAGTAATAATAGTGAAGGCATTGAAGTTTCACAATTAATGGATTGTGATTTAAGCTACTCTTATCTAGATGGTAAGGTGCAGAAAGACCTGAGCTAATATGTTAGAATCTTATAAGACAGGCACTGTTCTAAACATCTTAAATACCACTGGGGAACACAATTTTCATTGAGTTAGATCTGACACTTGTTTTTGACTAAATTTTGGCATCTGAATTCAAAAATGAGCCCAGTTTTTCTCTATCACATCAACTCTTTAAGGTACAGGATACCCTCCTTTTGTTCCCAAAATCATACAAAATGTACATACAAAGGAAAATAAAGAAAAAAAATTACCTGAATATACTGTTTATTTAGAGTTATTTTATTCATATAAAGGCTATATATTGTTACTTAAGTCAAATTGTGTACAAGTAGTAAAGTTATGCTACCAGACATACATATTAAGGTATTTTATCTTTTCAAACGACAGGCTAGGAAATGCCAAAATGAGATACTTGAAACAGTCTCCTTCAGTTGACAAAGCATTAACAAATTGTTTCATGAGACTCAGTTTTATGTGCAGAAGTGGGAATATAATGTTCTTTCTGTCAACAAGTGGCTCATGTAGAATGTTTGGATCACCAGGTTTGAGGTCAGATCTTGGAGGCCAATTTGACTCCACCCAGTGCTTCTCACGAGCTCTGCTGTCCCACATACACAGAAAACAGGGATACTTGGTGTATCTGCATTGCTGACCAAGAAGGAAGCAGAACATTTTAAGGTCAACAAAGATGATCCAGTTGTGCTTGTGATATTGCAACAGATCAATGACTCTATGTCTTCATATTCTTCATGAAAACAAACTGACTGGCCAATCAGGACTGTACCAAATAAATTGTCATTGTGGAGGAGGACACACTTCAAGCTCCACTTTGAGCTATCAATGAATAGTCGCCATTCAGTTGAGTTATAGATTGGAATTTCCAATTCCTCCATTAAACTATGTATGTTACAGCAATACACTGTCACTTCAAAAGTACTGCAGAAATGCACTTTCTCTTGATCGAAAGTAGGATAACTTCGCTCCTTTTTCAAGCAAGTTTTTCTCATGCAGTCTTGATGCTAAGAGTTCTGAAGCCTTTTTGGATAGTCCCAAATCTCATGCCAAATCATTCAACTCATGCTGATCAAATCCCTTACGAACTGAGTCATCTTCCATTTCAAAATCTTCATTGTTGCTGTCACTTAGTTCTTCTCCATATCCTGTTTTCCAAAAGAGGGTAGTTCAATGAAAACTGGCATTAGGATTTCAGCTGAACGAGGCCCTGAGCGTATAGCTGATGGTAGACTAGGATACTCTATTTTACATTTATTTTTCTTGTTATATCCTGACATTTTCACTATACAAAAGTAACAGTCACCTGAATGATCTCTGGGCTCTCGCCAAACCATAGGTATATCAAATGGCAGTTTATCACATGTTCTCTTTGTCCACATCCATAAACTCTTGATACACTGCTAACATACCTTGTGAGGGGCCCAAGACTTATCTTGATCACCAAGTTTTATTTAAAATATTCAAAATAGGCTTGCCTGACAAATGCGCTGATGTTTGTCCTTTGACTGGGAGTGGTGAAACTGCCACAGATATAAACATGGTTGTTTAGGCATTAACAATGAGAAATAGCAGAGGCAGACATGATCTGAAGGAAAAGAAATAAGTATGTATGTAAATAAAAAAATAAATTCTGACTTCTGGCCAAGACAGACATGCTGCATCTCCCTCCACAACTAAGAAGGAATACAACTTCCTCAAAACTAGAAAAAACCAGAAGTTCCAGAAAATCAAACTGCATGGAAGTCCAGCAAACAAAAATATAAAGAGGAAATACTCATCTGGACAGGTAGGAGGGGCGGAGTCAGGGTGGAGAGGACGTGGTGTGGTGGCAGCAGCCACAGGCCAGCAGAAAGAGAAGTAACACATTTTAAAAAGTCGGAAGGGACACCTGGGGAGCATTTCCAGCTCCTCACAGGACCTCGAAGCTCACTGTCCCAGCACCGGGGAAAATCAAGCCTCATTGCTTCTGACTGTACAGACCAGTGGGGGTTGGGGAGGAGGCAGAAACTGCTGGTCTCTCAGCAGATTCCATTTGTTTAAAGGGCCCCCATGGTCCTAAAACATCTGCAGACAGCCAGGGCAGCAGCTGGAGGGGCGCCGGTCCAATGTCGAAGTGGGAGAGGTGCCTGGAAGGGGGGCTGGTTCTGGGAGGGTGGCATTGTTCCCTCTCAGACCTCTCTCCTACATACAGCACCACAACATGGTGAAACAGGTCTCCCTGTACTGATGAATCCCTAAGGCTCCGTCCCTTACAACATAACAGGAGCAATAGCTCTACCTGGGACACAGAGGCAAACAAACACAGGAGCCTGTCAGAATGAGGAGACAGAGAGGTATGGCCAAAAGGAGGAACAGATCAAGGTTCCAGAGGGAGAACTAAGTGATGAGGAGATAGCCAACCTAACAGATGAGGAGATAGATAACCTAACAGATGCAGAATTCAAAACACTGGTGATAAAGTTGCTCACAGGCTTGACAGATGTGCTTGAGTACAGCAAATGCATAAGAGAAAAAATGAAGGCAATGCTAAGTGAAACAAAGGAAAATACATCAAAACCAATGGTGAAGGGAAGAAAACTGGGATTCAAATTAATGATTTGGAACATAAGGAAGAAAAAAAGTCAACCAGTGTAGAATGAGGAAGAAGAACTTAAAAAAATGAGAAAACTTCCCAAATTCTGTGAAGGAGATGGACATACAGGTCCGGGAAGCATGGAGGGCCCTGGGTGAGCTGAACCCAGAAGGGACCACACCAGGACGCATCATGATTGAGATGCCAAAGGTGAAAGATAAGGAAAGAGTCCTGGGGGCAGCAAGAGAGAGACAGAGAGTTGCCTACAGGGGGTTGCCTATAGGACTATCAGCTGATTTCTCAGAGGACACTTTGCAGGCAGGAAGGGACTGGCAAGCAGTATTGAAAATGATGAAAGGCAACCTGTAACCAGGATTACTCTATCCAGCAAGGCTATCATTTGGAATGGAAGGGCAGATGAAGTGCTTCCCAGACAAGGTAAAGCTAAAGGAGTTCATCATCACCAAGCCATTATTATAGGAAATGTCAAAGGGACTTACTTAAGAAAAAGAAGATGAAAACTAAACACTGAAATGACAACAAACTCACAACTATCAACAACTGAATCTAAAAAATAAAAATGAAATCCAACTAACTGAACCAGAATAGTAACAGAATTGTTGGTATGGGGATCATTTGGAGGGTTATAAGCTGGGAGTGGGGAGGGGAAGAAATGGGGATATGGTGCAGGGAATAAGAAGCATAATTGGTTGGTACAGAATAGACAGGGTGAAGTTAAGAATTGTATAGGAAAGGGTGAAGCCATAGAACGTATATGCATGACCCATGGACATGAACTATGGGGATTGGGATTGCTGGAGGGAAGGGAGTTACTGGGAAGAGGGGAGCAAAGGGGAAAAAAATTGGAACTACTGTAACAACATAATTAATAAAATATACTTTTAAAAAATCACTGAGGCCCTCATCTAGGGTTCATAACATGATAATTGTTATCCAGCATGTATTTTGGCTAAATAAAAACATAGTTTAAAAAAAAAAATTCTGCTGTTTTTTTTGTATACAGACAAGAACTCAGATTACACTTCGGAATACAATTCACTATATAGGGTGTCGCACAACCTCTCACCTCACTGTTTTATGTGTAACTAAATAGCCTAGAGAAGTGTGAACCTGTCACTAGTCTCCAAGGTTATCCCCCACCCCTCCCCACTCAAGGGAGGTTTGCTCTCAACCAATAGGAGAGCATTAGTACTTCCCTCGATCTAGGCTTGATCCAGGCTAGAGTGGTCACATTAAGATAAGCTGTAAGAAAACCTTGATGTGATAGGAGAAAACTAACTGAAGTTTTGAAATTACCATGCCTATTTAAGTCTAAAACAGCTGAAAAATCAAACCCAACAGGAATTATGTTAAAAAATGTTCCCTGTGTACTGTATCAGTTTCCTATTGCTATTGTAATAAGTTTCACAAATTTAGTGGTTTAAAACAATACAAATTAATTTACTTATAGGTCTGGAGGCCAGAAGTTCTAAAATCAAGGTTTCAGCAGGGCTGTGTTCCCTCTGCAGGTGCTCAGAGGGAATCCATTTCCTGGCCTTTCCTATCTTCCAGAGGTTGCTTACATTCCTTGGTTCATGACCCCTTCTTCCATCCTCAGAGAACATCACTCCAATGGCTGCTTTTGTCCTCACATCTCTTCACCCTCTAACTCTCTTGCCTTCCTTATATATGAACATTTGTGATTACACTGGGCCCATCCAGATAATCTCATTTCAAAATTCTTAAATTAATCACATCTGCAAAGTCTCTTTTGACATATAAGGTAACATATTCACAGGTTTTGAGAATTAGGATATGGATAGCTTTGGATGGCCATTATTCCGACTACCACACATGTATTATTTAATATATTATGTAAAATTGCCTTTTTATATTGATGTCATTTTTACATCAAGTTCAAATATAAAGAAAATGACATCTGATGGGATTAAATTAAACAATGTTTTCAAATTTACATAATCTATAAATAGTAGCACTGGGATTCAAATTCAAATTATTCTAGATTGAAGAGCTAAGATTTATTTTCTCTCCAGTTACTCTATTCATGCCAGTCTAAGCAGGGAACTATTGATTCAGTAAAATTTCTCCCAAAAGCAATAAAATAAGTTTAAAAATTAGAGTTGACTTATATATATATCGTCGTCGTCGTCGTCGGCAGCCGTCCGTCTCGAGAGACGATGGTGTAGCTTCTTAAGAGTCTATCTGCACCGCCGAGAATGGCTGTGCAGTCCAACTCGGGAGTGACACGGTATCTGCCTCCTCCCGTGTTGAATCGACATCTTGTGATGACGCTGGAGTGTCCTCTCCAGTGAAGCTGAAGCTACAGAGCCTGGGCAGGGTGATATGGAGGGTCTGCTGTTGCCCATGCAGCAGACCCCCCCTCTCTTCGCAGCTGAAGGATCCAAGGGAAAGACGGAGTCAATACAGCTTGGCTTCAGGTGCGCCGCAGGAGTTGCCGGTGTTGATTACAACGTCAAACCGCCTTAGGGACTCCGGCTCCGGATTTTCTGTCGGGGTTTACTCCCTTAGCCTTTCCCCTGAAGAGGTATGCCGCAAGGCAGCGGAGGTTTTTTGGAGTCAGAGTTTTCCTTCTCTGATGTGCCCTGACTGGAAGCTATATATATATATATATATATATATATATATATATATATATATATATATAGTCTTATTTTAGTTATTATAAATTCAAGACATTCTTTAGACAATAATGCATATAAAAATGATAAAGGACTTATATCAGAAATCAGGCAATATGGTGAGCATTAATGCTACAGTATTTAAAAATATCTAACTATACCTTTTAGCTGTCAAATTATTTTGTTTTTGTTTATTTTAATATTGTCATATCTCAGAAAATACAAGCTAGAGTCACTATCTATTGGTTTCAAAGAATGGTTAGATAGGATATCCTTATCTCCTGTTTGGGACAATTTTTGCCATTTTTCTAGAAACCCAAATATGTCATATTGGAGAAATGTTTACATTATCAAGAAAGCATAAAAATCACTCAGGCGAGAGAGAGTTTAATCCTCAGCTAGTGACAATTTGGACCAAAGATGCCTTAACCTTTATTTGGGAACAGAGGTATTAAGTAGATGGGATGCAGTGTGGAACAGGGAAAGAAAAGAAGGTTGTAATTTGCACATACAAGTTCATAGTAGTCACTCAATTAACTGTAGCTATTATCATTTAAAAAATATATGCTTCTAAATAAATAAACATATGTAAGATTACTAATACAAATACATTTTAAGATTAATACATAGTCATAGTAAAACACCTGGAAAGTATAGGAAGTTATAGATAAGAGAATAAAAGTCCATAATTTCATTAATTTCCTTTCTTCTAAATATATTGTTTAATAAAGTTGAAATTACACTGTATTAATTTAATTTGCTGCTTCTTGGGTAATCTTATAGGTAAGACTTTTCTTAAGTCATTGTTATTTTCCATGAACACAATTTTAATAGATTCTCAGGATTCTGTTATATAGATACCTTCTATTGAAAGACATTATTAGGTACTCTTTGGTGATGATTTAAAAATTCCACACTACAACCAATACTACTCTTATATTTTTATTTTTTGCTTTCAGTTTATGCTTTCTGTACCCCCTCCATTTTGTACCCTTAGTGCTGAATGATAATGACACTCTTCTCAGTGCAATTCCAAGCAGTCATTTTCAAGTAATTAACTACATACCAAATGTTGTATAAATGGGCTCATTTTTATTCATTTATGTTGGGTTGATATGATTCATGAACCACTTTGTGAATATGAGAAGCAGTTCATAAATCAGAGTGGCCAGGGGTGGGAGAGCAAAAAAAAATGAGGCAGTAGTAATTAATAGATCCATGTCAAGGATCCAATGCCAATCTCAGTCATGTTTTACCATAAATGTCTGGCTGAGTTCAAGACAGGCTATTTTTTCCCAAATTATGTCACTATATTTATTCATATATCTTTAAAGTATAAGAGCGCATATTAAATTTTTGCTATGTCTAATGTTTCCTAATAATAATTAGATGAAATGTGTGCTAGGGGACATAAAAAATAAGGGTATTTCCTCCAAATCAGGCCATCTTTATTCACATTATCTTGACCATCAGGAATTTGTGAACAATTAAAATAATAACAAGTTCTTAAACAATGGGAAGGGACTTAGAAACTAAAGTACAGCATTTTTGCAAACAATCAAAAAGTAATAATAACTGTAAAAGAAGACTCATATCTTTATCTTTTAATTCTGCCTGAGTCCTTGTTTAACTATCCAGTACTTAATACCAAGCCATGGCAAAAGTGCTCTATTGTTTTGCCACATGATGATTTCTTGCAGAACAAAGAGCTGACGCATTTCCTAAAAGATAACCAGAATAATCTGGAAATGACATTCCTGAAGGAGTCAAGTAATATTCAAGAATGGTAACATTAAAATACTGTATTGTCTTAGGACACAGCTTTCCCTTGAGAAACATCACTCAGCGTCGGCAGCCGTCCGTCTCGAGAGACGATGGTGTAGCTTCTTAAGAGTCTATCTGCACCGCCGAGAATGGCTGTGCAGTCCGACTCGGGAGTGACACGGTATCTGTCTCCTCCCGTGTTGAATCGACATCTTGCGATGACGCTGGAGTGTCCTCTCCAGTGAAGCTGAAGCTACAGAGCCTGGGCAGGGTGATATGGAGGGTCTGCTGTTGCCCATGCAGCAGACCCCCCCTCTCTTCGCAGCTGAAGGGTCCAAGGGAAAGACGGAGTCAATACAGCTTGGCTTCAGGTGCGCCGCAGGAGTTGCCGGTGTTGACTACAACGTCAAACCGCCTTAGGGACTCCGGCTCCGGATTTTCTGTCGGGGTTTACTCCCTTAGCCTTTCCCCTGAAGAGGTATGCCGCAAGGCAGCGGAGGTTTTTTGGAGTCAGAGTTTTCCTTCTCTGATGTACCCTGACTGGAAGATCAAACCAGCGACACTTAGCTCGCAGGCCGACGCTCAATCCACTGAGCCAAACCAGCCGGGGACAGTGATGGCCGAGTGGTTAAGGCGTTGGACTCGAAATCCAATGGGGTCTCCCTGCGCAGGTTCGAATCCTGCTCACAGCATTAGTAGAAACATCACTAATCATCAGAAAAATACAACTTAAAACCGCAACGATATATCTTCTCACACCGGTGAGAATGACTATCATTAGTAAATCAACAAACAACAAGTGCTGGTGAAGCTATGGAGAAGGGAGGACCCTTCTGCATTGTTGGAGGACATGTAGACTGGTGCAGCCATTGTGGAAAACAGTAGGGAGTTACCTCAAAAAATTAAAAATAGAACTTCCTTTGACCCAGAGACTTCACTTCTAGGAATTTATCCAAAAGAAACCCGAAACACTAATTAGAAAGAACATATGCTCCCCTACATTCATTGTAGCATTATTTACAATACTCAAGATTTGGAAGCAGCCCAAGTGTCCATCAGTGGATGAGTGGATAAAACAGCTATGGTATATTTATGCAGCGGAATACTACTCAGCCATAAGAAAAAGAACATTTTACCCTTTGTGACAGCATGAATGAACCCGGAGAGCATTATGCTAAGTTAAATATTAGGCAATCAGAGAAAGACAAGTGCCATATGATTTCACTAATATGTGGAATATAATTAACAACCTGAACAAACAAACAAAAATAAACAGACTCATAGATAGAGAACAGGCTGATGGCTCTGCAGAGATGGGGGGAAGTTGGGAATAGTGGGTTTGAGCACAAAAAGAAAAAGCACTCATGGATACCGTCAACAGTGTGGTGATTGCAGGGTTGGTGGAGGTGGAAGAGGGCACAAGGGCGATAAGTGGTAATGGAAAATACAATAAAAATAAGCTATTAAAAATACATAAAGAAAAACAAAATCCAAAACAAGTTTAAGTAAGGCAAGTACAGTAAGTAGTCCCTTTCTATATTGTGGTTCACTTATCGTGGCCTCACTATATCGTGGGATTTAAAAAAATATTATGTTTACTTATTTATTGTAGATTTTTCGCTATATCACAGGACTTTGCGGTACCGTATACGTATATTGATAAAGTTACATAGGTTTAAGAGTGTAGAATAAATGTAAGATTCCTACTTCGCGGGGGGGTGGGGGGGTCTAGAATGTAATACCCATGATAAGTGAGGGAATACTGTATATAAATCATGCAGAGTTTCAAGCTCCCTATGGGAAGGAGAGCAGGGCTTGGGAATATCATTCTTTTTTTAAAAAATAATTAATAAATTAAAAAATATTCTGAAAGTGGTGGAGAAATACTACTTCTAATATAACAGCCATTAACACTGTGGTATATTTACATTCAATTCCCCCTTCTACTGTTGGATTTTTGTGTGTTTGTAACCATGTTCAAGATTATGTTTTCCTCGATTTAATTATTAAGAGCATAGTATTTACTTTGTTGGCATCAGGATTGCAAATTTTTGGTAGAAAACAATATACCTTATGTTGGACATTTAGATGGTTTTCAATTTTATCAGTTTAAAATAGGCTAAAATAAACATTTTCATGAATACAGTGATACCTCAGCTAATTTGTTCTGGAATCACATTCATTAGCTGAAATCTTCGTTAGCCAAAAGGTGATTTCCTGTAGTCTTATACAGAAAATCATTTAATTTGTTCTGGATGCTGCCCACTATTTAAAGATAAGTTATATAAGAGTAAAAAGCACACTATAAAAAGGCAAAAACCCACCAAAGGTTGAGACGAACAGCTACCCAAACGGATGAGGGAGAATGGAAAGTAGAATGAAAAACTGACGAACTGTACACTATCACAGTACATCGTCATCAGATCCGAAGCAGCTTATGTTATCAGGTGTCTCATTTCTCACTGTCTCAAAGGTAAACAGCCCAGTCGGGTTGGTGGGTCTCCCCTATATGATGTGGTCAGCTCATTTCTTTGCCACATGCATACAGACGTTAAAGATAAGCTCCTGGAATGGCTGTACCGTTCGTGTTTGCTGCTTTATGTTAGCGCATGCATCCACTAAAACATCCATTAGCCGGATCCGAAAACAGCAAAAAAAAAAAAAAACAAAACAAAAAAACAAACAAACAAACAAACAAAAAAAAACTTCGTTAGCCAAAAAATTTGTTAGCAGAATCACTCATTAGCTGAGGTATCACTGTATATGGCTTTTCCCACATTTTGGATTATTTTTTTAGGATAGAAACACAATAATAGAAACTCTAGCTGAAGATATAATTGTTTTGGCTTCTTACAATATATATGGCTAACATACTTTCTTAAAAGACTGAAATGATAATGCAAAGAACTACTAATTTCTTTACACTATTGCTTAATTGGATATTGTACTATTTTTAATATATGAAAATTGAGAATTTCAATTTATTTTAATTTTTCAATTATTAACTGGGTAAAATATTTCTAAATAAATTTGTTTACAAATTCTATTTGGAACTATTCTTTCTCTAGAAACTAAAATCATTAGTGATGTTTAATTTTATGGTTAAAAGAAGACCAATAATAAATTTTACCAAATATCAGGCAAAAGTGAAGAGAGTTCCATTATAGATTAACTTTGCTATTGTCTTGTTTGCCTAATTAGGTGAATATATGTTGAATTTAATAAGTCTTTTGATATGTGCTTTCATGGTTTTACTGTTAATTTTTTGAAGTATAATAAAAATAAAAATCTAAAGTAAACATTGATTTTTGGGGTTCATAATGAACACCATCAAAACAAGCTAATTGTGAGGTGATTATGTATTCTAAAAGGCAAAATAGGAAGGGGATTTTATATGTTTCCAGATATTGCACTAATAACAAAAATATGATTTCTATCTAGGGCTTTTGTAAAGAAGAAGTTTCCAAAATGGAGCTACAAAGTATAATTGTCTTTTCTATTCATTTTTACACGTACAATGTTAAATAGATAAAATCTGGACAGTTCAGCATGATCCAGCCATTCTGCACCTAGGTGCCTACTCACTTGCAGCAAGGAGACAATAGAGACGTTTATTCATCAAGCACTCTTGCAATAGCAAAAATGGGTAAGGGTCCCAACTCTCCAGCAAAGCAAAAATTGATACAATGGGCTACCTAACAGAGTTAAAATGAATAAACTAGTTCTATATGTATCAATATGGGTATGCCTCACATAGTATTGTATGGAAAGAACAAAAACAGAAAGAATGCCTATAAAAAACTACATATATTTAAAATTTTACAAGACCGAATTGTATTTCTTAGGAAATTAAGAGAGAGAGTGTGTGTGTGTGTGTGTAGTAAAATACAAAAATAGACATTGAAATTACACACATGGCAATTTTGGCACAGTAGTTGTGTCGGGGAGGAAGAGGTAAGGGAAGGATGAGATGCAGATGGAATTATAGTAATTTCTGCAAATTCTCCCTCCCTTCCAACATTCATTCTCTCCTCCCTTCCTTCCCTCCCTCCTTCCTCCCTCTCTCTTTTCCTTCCTTCTTTCTTTTTTCCTCTGTCCCCTTCCTTCCCCCTTTCCCTTTGTCCATCTTTCTTTAAGGAAAGATGAAGCAAATAACGCAACAGATTCGTCGGCAGCCGTCCGTCTCGAGAGACGATGGTGTAGCTTCTTAAGAGTCTATCTGCACCGCCGAGAATGGTCGTGGAGTCCGGCTCGGGAGTGACACGGTATCTGTCTCCTCCCGTGTTGAATCAACATCTTGCGATGACGCTGGAGTGTCCTCTCCAGTGAAGCTGAAGCTACAGAGCCTGGGCAGGGTGATATGGAGGGTCTGCTGTTGCCCATGCAGCAGACCCCCCCTCTCTTCGCAGCTGAAGGGTCCAAGGGAA
Source organism: Furipterus horrens (assembly GCF_987537825.1). NCBI lineage: Eukaryota > Metazoa > Chordata > Mammalia > Chiroptera > Furipteridae > Furipterus > Furipterus horrens. Next base: position 188,510,733 of record NW_028327172.1, read on the forward strand.
AGACGGAGTCAATACAGCTTGGCTTCAGGTGCGCCGCAGGAGTTGCCGGTGTTGACTACAATGTCAAACCGCCTTAGGGACTCCGGCTCCGGATTTTCTGTCGGGGTTTACTCCCTTAGCCTTTCCCCTGAAGAGGTATGCCGCAAGGCAGCGGAGGTGTTTTGGAGTCAGAGTTTTCCTTCTCTGATGTGCCCTGACTGGAAGATCGAACCAGCGACACTTAGCTCGCAGGCCGACGCTCAATCCACTGAGCCAAAACCAGCCAGGACAAGAAACAGGTAACCGCGGCTGTTTGGAGATGCCGGGGAATGTGTGAGGTCCCGGGTTCATTCCCCGGCATCTCCAAACAAACGCAACAGATTAACATAGTTTTAATCTGTCTGTTACTCTCCAATTTGGTAGCCTCAGATAAGCAGATAAATCCCTAAGTATCCCACTTACACTCTTACTTCAAATGTTTTGAACTGTATGTAGCCACATTCCTGTCTCCCATCTCAGGATTACTATTAAAAAAGTAAAGAAATACAAAATTTCTCTCTTCCTCACATTGACTCTCTACGTAACAGACACTTAATAGTGGACATGATTATGATCTTCTGAAATGAGTCCCTTCAGTCAAGAAATCTATCCATTTATACAGATCTTGGTGTTTGAACCATATATCTTTCCTCACATTTGTCATCACAATGTGCAATTTATTTGATTACTTGTTTCTGGTGTGACTGCTTGAATAGATGGTAAGTGCCACAGGGAAATGACCTCTCAGTGATTCATTTCCCAGCTTCCAGCCCAGTGTGGTGTAAATTAATGGAATTAATATGAAACTTAAGGAAACACTGAAATAATTACTTTTTTAAAAAAGGAAAAGACCAATATGCTGTTATTAAAAAAAAAAAAAAAAAACTTTGCCAGTGTTGCTTAGAATACAAATTTAGGATAAAGATCCCTTTCCCCCATCCAGATTCAATTTCTTATTAGAAATTGCATTTGCTAAATAAACAGCCACAGGCTATAGTCAGTTGGATACTTTCTAGGACCATGAAGCTGCTCAAAGCATGCTTAAATTAATCCAGATATCACGAACCTCTCATCTGTTCCATTTTTTAGATGCTATAAAGCTCAACAGAGAAGCGGTTATAGTACTGGTATTTACATTAAATAGATCAAACGTTAACATCGGTACAGGAACTCTTTCTTCCATTGCTTTTGAGAGTTCAGATAGATTAGGGCTTCAAGGTACAGAAAGTGAGTTTCTTTTCAGGAGCAAAATAAGGATTGTCCTTGCCAAGAGAATGAATGGAAAGAGCCTTCAGTGCTTAATCTGTGTCAGACTTTTCTCTGATCTTACACTGGACTTTTCTATGGGAAGAGCAAAAATTTACAGGGCATGAGAGGATTAAAAAATTATTGAAATATCAAATATACATCAGTATTATTAGCATGCTAACTTCATAAGCAATTAATAATAATTCATATTGTCTGATTGATTTTTCAATTTATAAAGTGGAGAAAAATGAAGGACTGCTTAGATAATCCAGGAACTGAAACGTAAATGCACATAAAGAAAAGAATCTTAAAATATCTTGTAATAGGAAGTAACATGATGCTCTCCTCACATATGTAAAAAGTATATAAAATAGCACACTTTCACTGTTTAAAGTATAATTTTAACTATCATTATTCTCCATTTAATATTAATAATGAATACTTAGCTATATGTACATCCATTTGTATGCAAATACATAATTTATAGTTATACCTCAAGAGGGCTGTGATTGGTTTATTAAAAGACAAGGGCAAGTAAATTACATAATTCACAGTAGTTCTATGACTTATCTGCTTTTTGGTTAGTCTTTCCTTTTTAAACAAGTTTTAGTCTCTAAAAATTCTGAGTAAATAAATGAACATTTCTGGTGCCAGGTGGGTACTGGCCTTAATGGAGGGATCACTTCTTAAGTTATATAAATATCGACCACTACACTGTACACCTGAAATTAACACAATACTGAATATCAAATGTAATTTAATAAAATAAAACACGTGAAGTGGAAAAAAACAAAGAAAAAACATGCTCTTCCTCCTGCTTTGCTCTTGCCCCCCGACCCACCCTGGTCCTTCCCCATGTGGCCCTGGGTGGAATGGTGTGATCCCCCTCTATGGAACTGTAGGAACAAACTATCTTTCCAATGGCAGTTAACTCCAGATCTGTTGGTCTCACCACACCTGAACAAAAAGAAAATCCCAAGTACCTTTAAAAACAGAAAAAAAGAAAGCCTAAATGTACATTTCTTCTTATCTTCCCTTTTCTACCAACATTTCTCAAGCTAAATAACAAAACAAGAAATCTCTAAATACACTTTATTCAGAAATGATACATAAGCACCTATATAAATTGCTGAAGTTAAAATATGTTTTCTTTAACAAGGAAAATGATATATATAGGTTTGCCTATGTTACATTTAACAAAAAGTGATTTCTCTGACTATTACTTTTGAGAATATCAGAGAAGGAAAACTCTGACTCCAAAAAACCTCCGCTGCCTTGCGGCATACCTCTTCAGGGGAAAGGCTAAGGGAGTAAACCCCGACAGAAAATCCGGAGCCGGAGTCCTTAAGGCGGTTTGATGTTGTAGTCAACACCGGCAACTCCTGCGGCGCACCTGAAGCCAAGCTGTATTGACTCCGTCTTTCCCTTGGACCCTTCAGCTGCGAAGAGAGGGAGGGTCTGCTGCATGGGCAACAGCAGACCCTCCATATCACCCTGCCCAGGCTCTGTAGCTTCAGCTTCACTGGAGAGGACACTCCAGCGTCATCGCAAGATGTTGATTCAACACGGGAGGAGACAGATACCGTGTCACTCCCGAGTCGGACTGCACAGCCATTCTTGGCGGTGCAGATAGACTCTTAAGAAGCTACACCATCGTCTCTCGAGATGGACGGCTGCCGACGACTTTTGAGAATAATAAAATTCATAGTGACCATTTTTTTAAGTATACTTTATTGATTATATTGTTATACTAGTTCCAATTTTTTTCCCCTTTTGCTCCCCTCTGCCCAGTAACTCCCTTCCCTCCAGCAATCCCACCCCCTTAGTTCACGTCCATGGGTAGTGCATATAAATTCTTTGGCTTCACCCTTTCCTATATTATTCTTAACTTCATCCTGTCTATTTTGTACCAACCAATTATGCTTCTTAATCCCTGCACCATATCCTCATTTATCCCCCTTCCCCCTCCCAGTCGATAACCCTCCAAATGATCCCCATACCTATGATTCTGTTCCTATTCTGGTTCGCTTAGTTGGATTTTGTTTTAATTTTTTAGATTCAGTTGTTGATAGTTGAGAGTTTGTTATCATTTTAGTGTTTTATAGTTTTGATCTTCTTTTCCTTAAATAAGTCCCTTTGACATTTTTATATAATAATGGCTTGGTGATGGTGAACTCCTTTAGCTTTACCTTGTCTGGGAAGTACTTCATCTGCCTTTCCATTTTAAATGATAGCTTTGTTGGATAGAGTAATCCTGGTTGTAGGTTGCCTTTCATCGCATTGAATACTGCTTGCCAGTCCCTTCCTGCCTGCAAAGTGTCCTCTGAGAAATCAGCTGATAATCCTATAGGAATCCCCCTGTCGGCAACTCTCTGCCTCTCTCTTGCTGCCCCTAGGACTCTCTCTTTATCCTTCACCCTTGGCATCTCAATCATGATGCATCCTGGTGTGGACCCCTCTGGGTCCAGCTTGCCCGGGACCCTCCGTGCTTCCTGGACCTGTATGTTCATCTCCTTCGCAAAATTTGGGAAGTTTTCCTCATTTTTTTTCAATTCTTCTTCCTCATTCTGCACTGCTTGACATTTTTTCTTCCTTGTGTTCCAAATCATTGATTTGAACCCCAGTTTTCTTCCCTTCACCATTGGTTTTGTGTGGATTTTCCTTCATTTCACTTAGCATAGCCTTCACTTTTTCTCTCATGTGTTTGCTGTACTCAAGCACATCTGTCAAGCCTTTGAGCATCTTCATCACCCATGTTTTGAATTTTGCATCTGTTAGATTGTCTATCTCCTCATCTGTTAGGTTGGCTATCTCCTCATCACTTAGTTCTCCTACTGGAACCTTGATCTGTTCCCCCTTTTGGGCCATACTTCTCTGTCTCTTCATTCTGACAGATTCCTGTGTTTTATTTTTGCCTCTGCATCTCATGTAGAGCTGTCACTCCTGTTACGTTGTAAGGGGTGGAGTCCTAGGGATTCGTCAGTATAGGCCGACCTGTTTCACCACGTTGTGGCACTGTATGTGGGGGAGGGGTCCGAGAGGGATCAATGCTGCCTGCACAGCACTCGCCCTTTTTCCAGGCACCTCTCCCACTTCTGCACCAGAATGGTGCCCCTCTAGTTGCTGCCCTGGCCATCATTCCCAGAGTGGGTGGGTCTGCGGACGTTCTAGGACTGTGGGGGCCCTTTAAACAAGTGGACTCTGCTGAGAGACCAGCAGTTTCTGCCTCTTTCCCAACCCCCACGAGTCTGTACAGTCAGAAACAATGAGGCTTGATTTTTCCTGGTGCTGGGACAGTGAGCTGTGAGGTGTGGTGAGGAGCTGGGAACACTACTCAGGTGTCCCTTCCAACTTTCTAAAACATGTGACTGCACATTCTACCAGCCTGCCACTTTTGCCACTGCTGCCACCACCACACTGGGTCCTCTCCGCCCTGGCTCCACCTCTCCTACCTGTCTGGATGAGTACTGTATTTCTTTATATCGTTGTTTGCTGGACTTCCATGTAGTTTGATTTTCTGGAACTTCTGGTTGTTTCTAGTTTTGAGGTAGTTGTATTTCTTCTTAGTTGTGGAGGAAGATGCAGCATGTTTGTCTATGCCTCCATCTTGGCGGAAGTCCATAGTGACCATTCTTAAGTTTATGGGAATCTGAATGTTCCAATTAACTCTGGAAATTAATTACTCTGAATAAACAACTGTTTTAGTACCTTGACCACTTAAGTGAATAAACAAATGGTGAAGTCCTATCACCCAGAAAATTGCATAAATTAGAACTACCTGTTGGTGCAAACCATTATGTTACTAAGTAAATTCAAACTGCTGTAGTCAATAAATCTTATTTTTATTAAATTTTTTTTCTTTGACAAACTGTTTATTGAATTTTGCATCAGTATAAGATGTCTCTTATTGTATCTCAGAATCCCAGAATTCAGGGAGGTGGCAAAGTGGGGATGATGAATTTGGGAATCTGGTCTCCTAAAAGTACTTGCCACTCTACTCCTGATTCTTCTATGGATGCTAGGCGGATCACCCCTCCACTAGAGCCGCCCCTTTCCATGGCCAAAGTGAGAGCATTAGCAGTGAATCACAGACACTCTTCCTTGGTCATGCCTTCCTGGTAGGTAGCATTAATATAGTCATAAATATACGAACTCCCAGAGCCTCCAATGGCAAAGGACTGTCTTACCATCATATCTTCCATGAGCACTGAGTACACCTGTCCTCCCTCTTGGGGGTCCCAGCCTGCAATGATGATTCCTGCCATCAGGTCTTCTTGGTATTGGTAACGCATCTCCTCAAAGAGGCTGGCTGCCGTATGTACCAGCAGAGGCTCATTCAGCTCAATGCTGTGGAAACCAAGCTGATAGGTACTGCCTGAGTTCAGCTGTGGAGCCTGAGCGGCAGCAGAAAATACGATCATGAATAGACATCAGCTTGTCAGTCACTTGGTTGGTGATGTAGGGCCCAGTGGTTGTTCTGGAATTGGCCCCAGAACCATGCCCCTGTCATATTGCACTGCCATGATAGTGGTCCCTGTGGAGACTTCTTGGTTTTTTAATTTTTTGATTAAATCTTTATTGTATTGTTTTCGCATTACCATTTAGTCCCCTTATTCCCCTTCCCCCGGTAATCACCACATTGTTTTTCATGTCCACGAGTCCCTTTTCCTTTTTGAGGTATTGGGCAATGAATCTTATTCTTAAATTCTAATTATGTATTAAGAAAATATTGTGCAGCCCAGGCTGGGTAGTTCAGTTAATTAGACCATTGTCCCAATATGCCAAGGTTGTGGGTTCAATCCCTGGTCAGGGCACAAGCAAGAAGTAACCAATGAATGCATAAATAAGTGGAACAACAAATCTCTCTCTCTCCTCCTCCCTTTATCCCTCTCTCTCAAATCAATAAGTAAAACAATTTAAAAAATATTTTGCAATAAACTTAATTGAACTTAATTTACAATATCCTTATAGTAATTTGGGTTTAAAACATGATGCATTGTAGTAAAGAATTCTGGAATTTTTAATATTTAAAAATATTTGAATAAAGTTTATTAGTTTAATGAATCTTGTACTAATCAATCACGAATAACCTTACAGCAAATGGTATATTTGACAACATTCAGAACTTATCACTTATGTAAATAGAAGGTATTACTGGTAGAGGTGTAAATAACTTCCCCCTCTTAAAAATCAGGTCTTCAAATTTCACTTCAGATTTTCTACAAATACATTGCTTTATATAATAGAGAAATTTACATGCTACATTTAATACAACAAATAGAAAAATGAGAGTGGAAGAAATAGTGTTGGGCACTTTGCACATATTATCTTTCCAAATCATCAGTATCTCTCTGTGCTGGGAATTATTTTGGGGTCAGAAGAGAAATCTGTTATATCAGAGAAGGGAAACATATCATGTCCATTAGTTCTGCATTTCTATGTTTACTCTTGTCATGTAGCAAAAGTAAAGATCTGTATTTATAAGCACTATGTTACTTTGTAGGTGTAATTCAGGAAGGCTTTTCTCTCTCGTTTTGTAGGGAAATTTGTGAAAGATTTTGAAATGAACCAGAGAGTTTACTAGATGCCTTTGTCTAGTGGTCAGGTAATCTTACCTTTCATTGTCTCAGAAATATTTTACAACTCTGAACATTATAGAAAAATGATAGCAATGTAAATAATTTTTATCCATGGAATTGCAATGGTAATTCATTATGGCCTTGTGGATATTGGCCAGTTTTGTCAGTTTGGATCTATTTGTAAATTTTTTTCAGCGTGCTGTCTTCTCAGTATATCCATCCTGAATTTCCCTTTGAATTGGTTGTAACATCTTATCTAGCTCTCTCATTAATCAGTTATTTAAAATCTTTGACACATTTGTTTTATATTTTCACATGATTTTATCCTTTCAAAATGATTGCCCTCTTACAGCATTGGAGGTAATCTAATAAGAGGACTGCTGGATTTACCTAACAGAGCCAGGTAAAATGGTTGCCAGGATAGTGTACCTTATTGGTAACTTAAGCTCAGGCATACCTCTCCTTGGTTCCTGGAGATGAAATACATGTTTATTGATTCATTTCAAGGTGAAACCCAAGAATATAACTTTGCTGATTCTGTTCTATCTTTTCTTCCCCTCTACTGATTTTTGCTTTTGTTTTTGTTTTGCTTACGGCCAATATGTTACTTCCTGTTGGTGACAGCAACGATTGAGAACCGGTTTCCTGGTCTGACCAGGTAATGATTTCTGTAAGTAGGTTAATGGATTATAGAATTAGAGTTCTATACTCTGTTGGAAAAGAGGCAACAGAGTCTCATTTGTTAGTCTTTTTTGTTTGCTTTATCTATTTGTCCATTTTGAACTCAAGTCAATTAAGAATCTTGTGCTCAGTGGAATGGAAACCAGCTGTTTGATAAGTGAACTATGAGTTTTTGTGTTTCTATATTTGCTTTTGTGGCAAAGTGTAGATCTAAATTGGTAGGCACTCTAAGTGTCTTTGTATCTAAAATTCAAAAAGGTCTACCTTTCATTATGTGAGTGTTAATAAATTAGGTTATAAAGTCCTTTAATATAAAGGAGCTTTGTCCTGATTGATTTATTTGGGAAAATAAATCCTAATGTAACTAAAATATTTCTAAATTCCCTCAAAATAAGAAAAACTGTACTTTTAACACTTAAAAACAAAATGTTTTCTTTTCAAAACTGACACAAACATTTTATGGATCCAAGTTCACCCAATTAAGATAACTCTTTGGTAAATGGACCTAGTTTAATAATTTTGGAAAATGTAAAACAGCTACATCTTTTCTAATTATCTGTATTAAGTATAATGCAAGCATGCATTTTGTTCTACTTTGGCTTGCTTTCCCTAAACTTTTACAGGTTTCCTGATCAAACTGTTACCGTAGGTAGTTAGCTAGTTATTAATAAAGGAAGGAAGCAAAGGAAATCAGATAATAAGCAGAATCAACTGGGGAGCATAAGCTTGTTTCACCAGGATGCTACAGCTTCACACAATCACCAGAGGATCACAGTGTTGCCCTGCAAAAGGATTAACAACCCTCCCTCCCTTGTACAGGGAGGAAAGGCTGGCTTTTCAATCCCCTGCCCCAACTATGGGGAGAAATAATCATAGACACAGTATTGTCAAAATGGTATAGGAGGGAGTTACCTCTATGAAGCATGCAATAGAAGCTAAAATGGTGACCATAAAGGCCTGTTAATCTAGCCTGGCAAAAGAAGGGATTGGTAGGGAGGTGGACCCATCAGAAGCCCCCAAAGCTTGAAAAGTTGATTGGTTATTTTGAAAAAGCAGCTGGCCTGTTCCAAACCTGAGATAATATAACCCAGTTTAATTTAATTTAATTTAATTTTAAATATGCTTTATTGATTATGCTGTCATAGTTGTCCCAATTTCTTTTCCCTTTGTTCCCCACCACCCAGTGACCCCCTTCTCTCCAGTTGTCCCCCCTCCTTAGTCAATGCCCATTGGTTGTGCATATAGTTCTTCTCAACATCTTCCTATCTACTCCACTCCCTCCTACTATGCTTCTTAAATCCTGTACCATCTCCCTCTCGTTCCCCCCTTCCCCCGCTCCATTGACCTCCCCCTAAAATGTTCCACATACCTTTAATTCTTTTCCCACTCTCGTTGCCTACTTAGTTTGCCTTTGTTTCAATTCCTTAGCTTCTGTTTTTGGTTGTTGTGATATAGTTTTCATTTTAATGCTCACAGTTTTGATCCTCTTTTTCCTAAACAAGTCCCTTTAACATTTCATATAACAATGCTTTGGATTTGATGAACTCCTCCAGTTTTACTTTGTCCTGGAAGTACTTTCTCTTCCCTTCTATTTTGAATAACAGCTTTGCTGGATAGAGTGATCGTGGTTGTAGGTTTTTGCTTTTCACTCCTTTGAATATTTCTTGCCAGTCCCTTCTTGCCTGCAGAGTTTCTTTTGAGAAATCAGCTGATAGTCTTATTGGGACCCCTTTGTATATAATTCTCTTCTTCTCTCTTGCTGCTTGTAAGATTCTCTCTTTATCCTCAATTTTTGACATTTTGATTATAATGTGTCTTGGAGTGGTTCTCCCTGGGTCCAGTTTTTCTGCAACTCTCTGTGCTTCCTGGACCTGTAAGTCTATTTCCTTCCCCAAGTTAGGGAATTTCTGCTTCATTGTTTTTTCACATAATTTTTCAATTCCTAGTTCTTCTTCTTCACCTTCTGGCAACCCTATAATTCGGATGTTGGCCCGCTCATAGCTGTCCTATAGGTTTCTGATCCTCTCCTCATTTTTCTCACTTTTTGTTTCCTCTTTCTGCATTGGTTGACTGTTTGTTCCTTCCCTATGTTCCAATTTGTTAATTTGATCCCTGGTTTTCTTTCCCTCACCACTAGTTTCATATGTGTTTTCATTCATTTCAGCAGGGCTAGCCTTCATTCCTTCCCCATCTTGTTTCAGATCTGCTGTTAGGTCTGTAAGCATTTGTATAACCAAAGCTCTGAACTGTGCCTCAGAAAGATTTTCTATCTGTTGAGCCATTAGATTAGATAGTTGCTGTCTGCTCATCTGTGTGATTGAGATCTCTATCATGATCTGTGCCATCCTGACTGTTTTGTGTTTACCTTTGCTTCCTGGGTAAAGCTGTCACACCTCCTATGCCATAGGTGGTGAAGCCCCATGCCCTCGTCACAGCCAGGTGACCCTTCTCACCATGCTGTGGCATTTTGAGTGGGGACAGGGGTCCAAGATGGATTCCTGCTGTTCACTCTCTGCTGAGAGACTGGGAGCCTCTTCCTCTATTCGCACGCCCTCTGGCCCTCATAGTCCAAGGCAATGGGGGTCTGCCTTCCCCAGCGTAGGAATCATGGGCTGATGGATTTGGTCTGCAGCAGGGGGTGCTCCGCAGGCACTTCTTGTCTCCCCTTAAATACAGGTGTCTGTGCTTACTGCTGTCCCACTGCCATTGCCGCCAGCACAGCTTGACCTCTCTGCCCCAACTTCACCCCTCCTACCCATTCAGATGAGCATCACTTCTTTATAACTTCATATGTTGAACTTCCACATAGCTTTATTTTCGGGAACTTTTGGTTATTTCTGGTTTTGTGGTAGCTGTATTCCTTCTTAGTTGTGGAGGGAGATGGAGTGTGTCAGCTTAGGGCTCCATCTTTGCTGGATGTTGTCTCCTCATCTTGACAGGCTCCTGCGTTTGTTTGCCTCTGTGTCTTAGGTAGAACTGTCATTCCTATTACATTGTAAAGGGCAGAGCCTTAGGGATTTGTCAGTACAGGGCGACCTATTTCACCATGTTGTGGTGCTATATGTGGGGGAGGGGTATGAGAGGGAACAATGCTGCTTGCCCAGAACTTGTCCCTTTTCCAGGCACCTCTCCCACTTCTGTATGGGACTGGCGCCCCTCTAGCTGTTGCCCTGACCGTCGTTCCCAGAGTGGGTGGGTCTGTGGATGTTCTAGGACCATGGGGGCCCTTTAAACAAGCAGACTCTGCTGAAAGACTGGCAGTTTCTGCCTCTTTCCCAACCCTCACTGCTCTGCACAGTCAGAAGCAATGAGGTTTGATATTCCCTGGTGCTCAGACAGTGAGCTACATGGTCTGGTGAGGTGCTGGGAACATGACACCAGGTGTCACTCCTGACTTTTTAAAACACACGACTGCACTTTCCACTCGCCCTCCGCTGCTGCCACCACCACACCACATCCTTTCTGTCCTGGCTCTGCCCCTCCTACCTGTCTGGGTGAGTATTTCTTCTTTATATCTTTGTTTGCTGAACTTCCATGCAGCTTGATTTTCTGGAACTTCTGGTTGTTCGTAGTTTTGAGGTAGTTGTATTCCTTCTTAGTTGTGGAGTGAGATGCAGTGTGTCTGTCTATGCCTCCATCTTGGCCAGAATTCTTCTAACCCAGTTTTAAAAAAAATCTCTGTCTGTCTTTTTATCTCTCTGTCTCTCTCTCCATGTCTGTCTGTCTGTCTCACTCTGGAATACATGCTTTCTCTATTCATATGCATGTTCTCTCTGTAGTGACCATGCCGGTCTAGCAGCTATTTGGATTTCAAATGTAGGCTCCAGTCTGGAGACCTGGTACAACAGTGTAGCCAGGAACAGCGCTAAGCTACCTGGATGGGGACTGAGACTGATTAGCAGCTGCTTGTGGGCTCCAGAGGACTAAGTTTAACATGAAACAGTAACTCTGGATTCTGGCCTTTGTTTTGGCTTTGATGAAGACAAAATTGGACTTTTTCCATAGCAGGATGGTCAGAGATGGGACACAGCATTTTTGTTTCTACCCAAATAAATCTTGCCACACCACAATGATTAGACATTATATAACATACTAAGTGATCATCCCAATAAAACTTGTATCCATCTGACACTGTACATAGTTATTAGAATTTTATTGACTATATTTCCAATTCTGTACTTTATATCTCGATGACTATTCTGTAACAGTTAGTTTGTACTTTTTAATCCCTTCACCTTTTTCACACAACTACCCTCCAAATCTGGCAACCATCAAAATGTTCTGTGTATCTGAGTCTGTTTCTGTTCTGCTTGTTCATTTACTTTGTCTTTTAGATTCAATTCTTGATAGATATATATTACCATTTTATTGTTCATATTTTCTCTTCCTCATTCCTCCTCCCCCTCCTCCTCCTCCTTCTCCTTCTTCTCCTTCTTATTCTTTTTCCCTTTATCATTTCTGTAATACTGGTTTGGTGGTGATGAACTCCTATAGCTTTTCTTGTCTGGGAAGCTCTTTATTTATATTTTAAATCTCATTAATATTTACCATGTTTGAAATTAAAACTGAGAAAAATTGATATACATTTATTGATTCATTTTAAGAGAACATGATAAGTGCATTGCATGATAACATCATAGTGTTATTATAAAAATAGTTTTGACCACACAAATCACTGACTAAAGAAGCAGTGCACTGAGGTAAAGTACAAGTATGTTCCAGAATATGAAGGACAAATTCTGAAAGTAAATTTTAATTGCCTGTATTTATAATACCTGTGTCTGACAAGCTATGACATACATTACAATTTTAGCAAAGTTTGACTAAATCATGAAGGGCTTGCTTACTTCATTTATTGATTAATGCCTTTTCCTACAGTGTGGAAGATTATTTATTACTGGATGTGTAATTGGTTACTTAGATAGCAAAGACTCAGTCTCTTAATTTTCTGTCCTTTATATTGACTTTTTATGTCCTGGATTATTTTTTTAAAAAGGACAACAAATCTGGCACCTATGACTCTATCTTAATCAAATGGTCAAGTCTCTAACAACTTAATTTGATTTTAACATTCTTAAGTCAGAACATCAATATCTATATCTACATTCATATCTACCTCTACATCTATGTCTAAGCATCTTTTACACGTAAAAGTATTTTCTAATTTTCCCAGACAGCCACTGAAAAATCACTTAGTATTTTATAAGGACTGCATGTGAAGAGTTGCCAAATAGGAAGATATGCCCAGCCTGCCCCCAATTCAGTGTATATAAGTAAAATGTTATTACTATAAATATTTCAGACAGTGGAGGCCTTATGGGAAGTCCCTGGAAATTTGTCAATGCCCTTGGTTTCCAGAATAAGTATTAACCTCAAAAGAAACACTGTTCAAAAATCTTACCAGATAGTTCTCTCTCGTTTTTCTATATTTACATATATTTCCTATATTTATCAGAGTCCTGATGGTGCTTTGCCTGAAGATATTAAGCAACAATAGTATAATGTTTTGTCATAATTTCACTTACTTTTTAATTTTTTTACTTTTATATAGTCTTCATTAATTATAATCTAGTATATTCTAGACTATAAATTCCCATTCTGGCCCCTATGTGCTATTGAGATTTATTTCTAGACAAAATTGCAAAGTAGAGATAATAGTCCAGCCTTTCCTGCTGTATTTGAAGGTCATATACCTCGTTTGCTAGATTTTCTTAATTTCAGCACAACTGAGTCCCATTCCCTGAAGGCCCCCATTATACATTGCTATTTCATTACTACTTCTGGGTCATTAAATGCTTTCTATAAAAGTCCCAAAGCTAAAAATGTAGAGGCACTGGTGGGATCAGGCTTTTTGGCTCATTCGTCTCTTGTTATGGCTTAACTCTACAACCTAGTTTATGCATAGTCCGTAAGGCTGATAAAATGTCCTGCAGCACAGTGAGACTTCTACCGCTTACCCAGAATTCTGCCATAATTTTCACAGTTGAATCTGCTAATCGAACTCAACTCCTAAAAATAAGGCACATTCTATTTTAGAGAGTGGCCAATCTACCATAATGAGCACAGATAAAAGACCAATAAAAAAAGAAATTCTGTGTTTTGGAGTTTAACTAATTTTTCCAGAATGTAGGCAGAAGGTGGAGATCAGAATGGGTAGGCTGTTCCCATCATTTGGTCTGTTATTATCTATGAGAAATTGCCCCCACCCACAACAGCAATAGCAGTAGAGTCTTTGATTTGTGATCACCACCATTTCAGGTTTGACCTAAAACTGTGATGCAATGTGATTGCTATATGTCAGTTGGATCTTATTTCAAAGAGATAATGCACTTTTTTCCCCCGAGTAAGCTCATTTAAAATAATAGCTTCAAAATGGAGAAAAAATGGCAGAAATAAAGGTTCTTGAGGATGTGGTCTTTTTTTTTTCTTCTTTTTTTTTAGTTTTCACTCAGACAAAAAGGGGAATTGAAAGGGTCTCTGTGGAGTGACAGTCTCCGTTTCACATCATCACAGATGATAATAGGTCCTCAGGGAAGAGTCAAAGAATTCCTCCATTGCTGACGTGCTTGTCTCCTTGCTCTGAAGAGAAAAACTCAGCTAGGAAAACATCTCTGGTGCTGATTCTTCACTTACTCATATTTATCAGTCCTCGTTATGCAAGGCACTACGCTGGGGAATGTGTGTAAAGCAAAACACACACAATGTGCATGTGGTATGTAATAATTAGAACGTGAACTCTAGCTAGACTGTGCGTTCACAGCCAAGCTTGTTTAGCTATTGACCTTGGGCTAGTTGCCTGATTTTTCTGTGACTCAGTTTCCCTTTTTCTAAAATAAGTTGATATTAAGATCAGGTAAAACAATACCTGTAAAGAATTTAGAAAATTGCCTTGAAACTAGTATAAATGACCTGTGGACATGGACAAGAGGATGGAGATTGACTGTGGGAGAGGAGCGGGAGGGTGGGAGAGGGTGGGTGTGGGTGGGAGCAATGGGGGAAAATAGGACAACTATAATAGAACAACAATAAAAAAAAAAAAGAAATAAAAAATTTGCCTTGAAGGTAGAGGACTCAATACCTGCTCTTATTATTATGATTAAATTATCACAAGGAATCTCCAAATCACTAAACATCTCAGATATGAACCTAATATATTCCAAGAGCTCCTAGACCCTAGGAAGACATCACTAAGATAGAACTCATATCTTTAAGGTACAAAAAACCTCGTGGGCTGCACAGACAGCATATCAGTGCTCTGTGATTAGTATTGCAGTAGATGTGTATATGGGGAATGTATGAGAAATCATTGCTACATAAAATTTATCTCTAAACTGAGCAGCTTAAAACAACAAAACATTAGTTATTTCACATGTTTTGTGGGCCAGGAATCTAGGAGAAATATAGTTTGGTGCCTCTGCTCATGGCCTTTTACAAGGTTGAAATCAAGGTGTTGGCTGAGAATGTGGTCTTATCTGAAGGCTCAGTAAGCAGAATCCACTCTAAGCTCTCACATACAGTTGTTAGAAGGATTCAGTTATGTTCTGGTAGTTGGCTGGAACTCTTCCTTTCTTTGTCACATGTGCATTTCCATAGCGCAACTCACGACTGGCTTCCATGAGAACACAGAAGAAATAGTAAGTAAGGGACTGCTAGACAGAAGCATGAGTCTTTTTGAAATCTAATCTCAGAAGAGACATTGTATAACTTTTGCTATATTCTGTACATTTGAAGTGAGTCACTAGGTGCAGCCACATGCAAGGGAAAGGAATTACACATTATGAGAAGACCAGAAGATGGGGATTGTTGAGAACCATGTTAGAGGCTGCCTAACACAGGGTACAGCGCTGAAACAAAGAACAAAGATGGGAAGTATAGTAGCATGAACTGGCTTTTAGTGCTTAAGTAATTATTCACAGGAAACAGATGGGAATGGCATTCTAGGTAGGGAGAATAAAGCATGTGCAGAAGCACATTATGCAATCAGGTGTCACATAAGAAATTATTTTGATGCCATAGTAGCTTATATTATGTTACATAAGCAAATTTCCCAGAGGTCATGGGACAGAAAATTCACAGACCAAATTAAAATACTTGAATCACATGACATTTTAAGTCAATTTAAAATGTAGTGAGAAGCAGCCCTGAACTGCGAGCTCAGTTGGTTAGGATGTTGTCTGGATATGCCAAGGTTGCAAGTATGATCCCTAATCAGGGCACATACAAGAATCAATCAGTGAATTCATAAATAAGCAGAACAACAAATCCATGTTCTCTCTCTCTCTCTCTCTCCCTCTCTCTTAAATAAAGAAAAAATGTAGTGAGAAACAATACAAAAGAAATGGAGCAACCTATGCTTAGGATAAAAGTAGGTATAAGAACTTCACTACCTGAATTCTGGGATATACAAGTTTCATTCATGTTAAAAATTATCCACTTATCCAAAATCTTTTATAACTTTTCTTTAAAAAAATATCAAGAATTGAATCAAGGACCAGACATTGTATTTCATTGACATGACTATTTAGTCTCTTTAGCTTAGATTAGTCCTTTGCCTTTTTTTCTTTCCTATTTACATATTTGAAGAGTTCAGCTCAGATAGCTTGTAGACTGTCTCACAATTTGGATTATTTTTACTGTTCTTCCTCATAATCTGTTTTTTTTTTTTTTTTACTGTTCATCAATGTTAGATTCAGGTTTAATATGCTTGGTAAGATTGTTTTTTAGGGGATGTTATATACACCCCATTGCTTCAAATCAAAAGGCATTTTTGATGCTAAGTGAGATCACTTGGTATTGTCTACCTTTCACTCTATCTAGATCATATAATTTATGATTTGAACCACTTTTTCATCTAGACTGAACTTCTCTGAGTTGTTCTAGAGTAGATATTGCTTGTCGGCACACACTAAACCAGTTGCCAGTCTTTCCTTGACTATCTGGAGACCTCCAATTCCTCTAAGAGTGTCAGTGAGATGTAGAAGGTCTGCTGGAGCTTCTAGGAAAGATGTTGCCTTCCTAATAGAAGACACTGATAACATTGCTACCATCCATACTCCACTCTCTTCTTATTGGAGCAAATGCAAATGTGGTCAAAAAAAGCAAAAACAGAGTTGCATAGAGACCAGTCTTATTACCTTGAGTTGCTAAATCAATGTCCATATCATCTATTGTACTTTTAGACTTCATTGTATGGGTAAGAGAGACTCACTTTTGTTTAGACCTAGTTTATTTTTCTGTTTATTGCAAGCTGAAACATCCTAACTGATTGACTCTACTATTGTGAAGAACACTAAATTGGTGGGAGAAAGTTGATAATCCATCTTTATATTTTGATCAATGTGGCACAGTGGTCTAGGAGAATTTCACTACAAATTTATGGTTGTCAACCACAGTCATGTCCTGAATCTAATTCTATATTCCCTTAATTATCTTTGGTGAACGCTCTCTCCTATTGAACTCAAGCAATTATTCCAAATGTTCTTTATTCTTATTCAGTTCCTTAAGTGGTAGCCACCACATATGGGACATTGCCCAGCAGATAACCTCAACGAGAAAAACAAATCCTCTTACCTTCACCTACACTGCTTACATACCCATCCGTACCCTTCTCTTTACGTAAAACCCGTGACTATTTTCAAAGTCCTATCCCCTCTCCCCAGTCCAGGATCTTAATCAGTCAATTATCTCTCTTGTCTTTCCTATCTTCTACTTTCCATTTGATGAAATATATTTTATCCCTTATACCGTCTGAACATGTTTCAGAGTTTGCAATACAAACAGACATATGAATAAATAACTACAACAAAAAATAATGATAACAAAACTCTTGTCTTGCCCATGCTTCCTATTCTAGCTATTGCCTTCCCTCTTTCCTGCCCTTCTTGGAATAGTGTTTACATGCTTCTTTTACCACAAAGATCAATTACTATATTTATAGCCTTCTGCACTCAGAGATCATCACTGACTGTCACACTGTCAAATTCAATGGCCACCTTTCAGTTCTTATCTTACTGAATGTCTCTGAAGCACAAGACATTGTTGATGACTTATTGCTTCATAAAACTCAATTTTCTTAGTTTATATTCTGGTGCTCTCTTTTTTTCCCCATCCTTTTCCATTTCTTCCTTTTTAATGCACTCCCTCTGATTTGTCTGTCTCTTAAACAATGGCATTGCCCCCAAGTGCCCTCTTTAGCCCACTGCTCTTTCTGTATACATATGTGCTGGTAGATTCAATTTTGTACTTGCTTTCCCCTCTTCTGCATTCAACTATTTTCCCTGACTGCTAGCAATGTTAACCAACGGCAGCTATAATCCCACCAGTAGGTCCTTGACTGTGGACCTACAGAAGTGAAGGGTCAGGAGAAACAACACATTCCTGTTGACTTTTTCACCAGTTCTCCTTCATTGTCCCACACTGGCTGCTGAAAGTCTCTGATTTCCCAGACTCCCCTGTAATATCCAACTTGTTTACTCATACTAGTGCTCCAGGAGACCTTATTAGAGACTGCTCTCTGATGCTCCAGAATTCCCATTTGAACTGTAACTTCCCAGGTTCTCCCCTGTGAGTAAGGTCTTATTTCTTTAATAAATCCCTTATTCCCAAATATTCATGATAACCCTGTTTGTACTCTAATATCAGCACCTATTTGGATATTTATGTAAGAGAAAATAAACTTTGCTTTTATTTAAGACAGGATATTTCTGATACACGAATCTAAGCATATCTTTATTAATTCAGAGAGAATCCTTAAGGGTTCTGTTTTGAACACATTGATTTTTGAGATGCCTACTGCCTTTGAAGTGGAGGTTTTAAATGAGTAGGTGGATAATCAATTCTGCAGCTAAGTGAGAGGTCAGAGTTAGGGATAGAAATTTGGAGATAATCAGCATTTATATAGTATTACAAGCCATGTAACTGGTGGTTGATTGATGAAGTGTTCATGACTGAAGGGGAATCCAACATTTACAGATCTGGCAGAGGATAAAATATCAGTAAAAACAATTGAGAAGAAGTGGTCAGTCAGTTAGGAAAGTATAATTAGATGTTACAGGGTGTGACAGTCTCAGAACAAGAAGATATAATGCTTGAAGAAACAGAATTTGAGTCAAATGTTCCTCAGAGGTCTGTAAGATCAAGATTGATAACTTTCCACTGAAACGAACAAGATGAGAGGTTCACTGATCAGCTTGACTAACAGAGTGGAAGGGAGAACACCCTGAGTAAATGAAGGCAACTCTTCTAGCGACTTTGCCATAAGGTATGGAATGCTAGCTCCAGTGTGCAGGGTCAAAGTGGATATTATAGCATGTTTGTGTGCTGTGAGAAATAGTCTAAAAGAAAAAGGGAAGTTCGGTGATGCAGGAAAGAGAGGGGTAATTGCAGGGGCAAAGTCCTGGAGTAGCTGGAGGCTATGGAAGGTAATACGTAGGTAGAGTTCTTGGCCGTAGATGACTGAAGCAGACATGGTTCATCCACCATAACTGGAGGGTATCAATTTATGTGGGGATATTTTCAGAGGTTTGGTAGATTTGCCACTGATAGAAAATTCTAACAGTTCTCTTTGATTGTTCTCTCTTTCTTAGTGAAATATTGGCAAGAAAAATTGGTTAAAATGAGAAGATGAGGTGGATAGTGAAGACCCAAGGAGAGAAAAAAAGATGTGAAATAGTCTCAGAGCATCAAATAGACAATTGATTAAGAAAATGTAGTAAGAAAATTGCTGGGCAGTGCTGAGAACTTCTTAAAGTTTGGTTATATATTTGTAATTTGGTTAGCTGTCACCATTAGGCTTTTACTCTCAGTCATGTTCCACTATTCATACAGGCAAGGGATAATTGCTTTTAATCAGAGTTGGAGATTTTCTAGGCAAATATTATGGGGCAGAGACAAGGGAGTTGAGTATACAAGTAAATGAGGGATCATAGTGATGGATAATGGATTCTAACCTCAGAAAAGGGGGAGTTGAGCTTATTGTTGGGAAAAGGGCCAATAGATATGAAGGTCAATGGGATTTATACATTAATGAAGAGTTTTTGTAGGAAAGCTGGGAGGAATTAAAGAAATATGAGATACAGATAATGTATCTTATAGTTTTCTATAAGAAAAACTATAAGAAGTTTGATGTCTTCAGTACACTTTCAAGAGTGGCAACTGACAAATCCTACAATCCGGTTGTTGTCCTTTAATAGATGATTGGATAAAGAAGATGTGGCACATATAGACAGTGGAATACTACCCAGCCATAAGAAAAGATAAAATATTGCCATTTTTGACAGCATGCATGAATCTTGAGGATATCGTGCTAAATGAAATGAGTCAGATGGAAGTCAAGAACCATATGATATCACTCACATGTGGGACATAAAACTGAAAACAACAAACAAGACTAATAAACCAACAAAAACTTATAGATACAGACAATAGTGTGGTGGTTACCAGAGGGCAAATGGGGTGGGAAGAAGGTTGAAGAGAGAAAAGGGGGTCAAATATATGGTGATGGAAGAAGACTTAATTCTGGGTAGGGAGTGCATAATGCAATATACAGATGATGTGTACAGAATTGTACACATGAAACCTATGTAATTTTATTCACCAATGTCACCACAATAAATTTAATAAAGTTTAAAAAAGATTATGTAGTTGAAAAGATGAAAGATAAAATCAGTTAAAATATATGTATGCTAGAAGGGGACTCAACCCAGGTTGATGGAGTGAGAAAGGTTTCCAGGAGAAGACAAGAAGTAGGGCAAAGGGCAGTGAGGTGGACAGTGTTGTAAGAGAAAGTGAGAGAAATTATGCAAGGGTCTAGAGCCAAAGGAGAATGTGTGGTTTTGGATAACTGAAGCCGTGCAGCATGATTAGAAAATGAATTTTGATGTAGCATCTGGAGAGAAGGTTGGAAGGTGGGTAAAAGGGTCTCTGTTGCCAGTGGCTTTCAAACTTTGTCTTAACTTTACTCTGTAAGATGTCCTGTGTTTTAGCTTTCAACTCAATATAGCAGGCAGAGAGTATTTAAGAAAAGATTCATGAGGCAACATTTACCCTAAATACCTAGGATGCACTTTGTCCTGTTCTATCCTATCCTATTCTATTATTCTATTCTTTATAAAAATGCTTGTCACCACCCACAAAATTGATTTTACCCTTTAATGAGTGGCTCCAGTTTGAATATCACTGGATTTTGTTTATTTACTAAACTAAGACATGTGGATTATCCTGGAATGTTTAAGCATGGAAGTGACCTGATGTTTAAATTCTCAGTATTTGTCTGTTAATTGACTGACTGAATGATTGAATCTATTCATCCATCCCAGAGAAAGAAAGAAAAACAAAGGTTTTTCTATACTCAGCTGACACTTCAGTTTGGTTTGCCTAGTGATTCAGAAGGGAAGATGCAAATAAGAATAATTAATAATGAAAATGAACAATATAGTACCGAGGGCTCTGGCTGAAGGAACACAGGTACAGCTTGTGCTTGCTCAGTCCTAGAGGCCATCCCTAATGAGCTGTGACACAGTTCATCTAAGCCATGAATTGTCACCATAGCTTCTGTTTCCTTAGAAACAGGGCAACTGGTAAAGCTCTTGGCTCTAAAAACCACAGTAAAATATCCAATAGCCAGATGGTCTGGCAATTGAAATTGTCATGCCTTGGTGAGCATTTATCACGAACTGGCGTCACAGGAGAAAGGAAATTCTTTCAAGTGAGAATTGAGCAGGAATGGAAAAGTGTGACCAGCAGGGGTCTGTTGGTAATTGGCAGTGAGGGACAGGCAAGAGGCAGAAACCTTGGGATTGAAACTCCACCCAGTCCAACAGTTCCCTGGTTACTTCTGTTGTCATGGTTCTACACCTTTCTTACCCACCAAGCACAGCACTGTGAAATAAATGCTGTTTCCATCCTCACAGTGTCTAGGATCAAATGGAATTTTGAGCACATTTAAATACATCTTCAAGGAAATAAATTTTCTGTATATCCCTGCAAATAGAAAGTGCTTACTACCACTGGCCAGAAGAGAGGCTAATGTGTTTTATTGTTCCCTGGCATATATTTCAGAGATTTCTGTGCTTAAATGCTTACTAGATGATTGTATCTGAACTTCGCCATATTATAAGATGCTACAGCAGTGATAATAATAACTCTGAGTTATTAAGTGCTTACTGTGTGCCAGGTACGTACTGAACACTTAACCTTATGAGAGTTAATATGAGGTAGGTACCAGTATCATTCTCATTTTATAGATGAAGAAACTAAAATTAAAAAAGTTATTTAATCTGATTAAGGTTACAGCCAGCAATTTAAGTGCACGTGGAATAGAGCCTGTGTTTTTAGCCACTAAACAACTTTATCAATTGTCTTCCCAAATATAAGGTTGTAAGATATAGGAGCTTTAGAGTAGGGGTTGTAAACTTTTTGCATCATGGACCCTTTTCACAGTCAAGTTAAAGCTGGGAATGCCCTCTCAGAAAATGTATAGAGGCAAGAAAGTAAAGGAAGGATTACAAATGAAAACAATTATTTTAAAATATAGTTAACAAAATGTAAGAAATACAGTAATATATATGCTTCTTTAGTAAGGCCTTGAACAAAATCAGACAATGGGTCAAATATCTATCATAATTTTGAAGTAGTAATCCTAATTTACCCTAATTTTCAACAATAAACTGAAATATATGCAATAACTGGGATTAGATAAAAAGCCAGGTATATTATAGTTTTCTATTGGTTAAAAGTCACAGGTACTGATAATTCAGTGATGTCTGTTGCCCACATTTATCACAGAAAGAAATGTTAAATTTCTGATAGGAGTTAGTAAAAATAAATATGTAAACTTTTCCTATTCTAATTCAAGGACACCTAGAATCCTATACATCCCTCTTAGGGTTTCGTAGATTCCAGATTAGGAGCCTTGGTTCTCCATCTGGGGCCATTTTGACACCTGCCCCAGCCCATAGGACCTTTGACAATATCTTGAGACATTTGTGGTTGTCTATGCAGAGGTAATATAGTATTGGCTTCTAGTAGAGGCCAAAGATACAGTTAAATATTTCACGATGCTCAGGATAGCTCCCGAAAACAGAGCATTGTCCAGCTGAAAACATCAGTAGTGACAATGTTTAAAAACCCTCCTGTGGAGCAAGAACATTTGAGCTTGAGTTGAAATGGTGACATTCATAGGCTGAGGGATCTTAGAAAGTGTTTCACTTCTGAATCTTGGTTTTATAATATGTAAAATGAGGGTGTTAAGGTCACAGGGATTTTGTGAGGATAAAATAAAATGGTATGAAAGTGCGTAATAAAGTGATGCATTACACAAGTTGTTTTCAAAGTGTGTTGTTTTGAGTCTCTGGACTACACAGGGC
The DNA here is from genome assembly GCF_987537825.1 of Furipterus horrens. Lineage (NCBI taxonomy): Eukaryota > Metazoa > Chordata > Mammalia > Chiroptera > Furipteridae > Furipterus > Furipterus horrens. Next base: position 188,533,624 of record NW_028327172.1, read on the forward strand.
CATTCAGGGGCAATTTCTCATGATTGGTGGGAGGCTGCAAGGTCAGAATTTCAGGCTTCTAACCTGCAGTTAAAGCAGAGAATTTCTGCTTTTAATTTACTATAAAAATTAATCTTCTGTGAAAGATGTAGAAAAAGAAAAACACTTTGCTGCTCAATATAATGCTAGATATAATTATTATTTTAAGTATGTCATAATAACCAAACACAAGAGAAGGATTCTGACTCCTTTATTTCTTAACATTTAATCCCTTGAATGTCCATATTAATGAAAGGGTTATGTCAGCTAGCATTACTTTTGTTCAAAGTTTCAACACAGCAACTTGAGAAGAAAAATACACACTCAATTTGCTTCCATGTGTCATATTTTAGTGATTATTTTCTCTGTACAAGCATTGAAAACACATCAAATGAAAGTAGTGAGACATTCATTTTCCAAAACCACCTTTTCCTTCTACTGCTGACATAGAACAGAACTTGCTCGTTCTCCGTTTCATGCATATGGTAATCAGTTTGCTTTCCTTTGAACTAGATAATTGTAAGAATCACAGCGTACCCAAAGCCTGTCCATGTATATTTATGTTCACTACCACAGTTACGCAAGGGATCAGCAGAAATACTACTGGTTCTGTTGGTTTAAATTAAATTCCTTAATCAATCCCCTGAGAAGTGTTATCCAGGAGGTAACTGCTGAATGTGCATGAATCTTTTATGCGCTTCATACTATCACAGTTTCTGGGAGGTCTGCAAATGTGCAGTTTGCACAACAAAAAATGATCTGCTGACATCAGAGAAGGCATCTAGTGGTCTACTCATCCTGAAAGCCTAATACTACAGGCTTGGCACAGCAGAACAAAGATAAAGTTTCTTGACTTAAACCTCCCTCCATCCTTCTCCCTTAAAAGTAGCAGAAGGTACTTCTTCTACTTCCATATGCCAACACTTCATTATTATTTAGTTTCCAACATAATCTGTGAAGTCAGAACTATCATTATCACCCACTTTATCCACCGAGGAAGCCATGGCCCCATGTCACTAGCTTGTAAGTAGCTGGAGGAGAATAGGAACAAAAGCTTTTTTTTCCCTTTTCTTTTTTTTAAGAGTATATGGTCTTCCACTTATTTGTATCTTCTCCAATTTCTGTCTTCAGTGCCTTATAAGTTTCTGAGTACAGGTATTTTACATCCTTGGTTAAATTTATTTATAGGCACACTATTTTACTGATGCAATTGTGACTGAGATTTTTTTCTTATTTTCCCTTCCTGAGAGTTTATTATTGGTATATAAAAATGCAGCTGATTTTTGGATATTTATTTTGTATCCTGCTACTTTACTGAATTCAGCCATACTACCCAAAACAATCTATAGATTCAATGAAATTCCTATCAAAATACCAATGGCATATTTCATAGAACTAGAACAAATATTCCAAAAATTTATATGGAACAACAGAAGACCCCGAATAGCCACAGCAATCTTGAGAAAGAACAAAGTTAGAGGACTCATGCTACCTGATATCAAACTATACTGCAAGGCCATAGTAATTGAAACAGCATGGTGCTGACATAGAAACAGACACATCGATCAGTGGAACAGAATAGAGAACCTAGAAACAAACCCATATTTTTATGGTCAATTAATATATGACAAAAGAGACAAGAACATATACTGGGCTAAAAACAGTCTATTCAATAAATAGTGTTGGAAAATTGGACAGATACATGCAAAAAAATAAAACTAAACCACTTTCTTACACCATACACAAGAATAAATTCAAAATGCATTAAAGACTTAAATGTAAGACTAAAAACCATAAAAATCCTAGAAGCAAACATAAGCAGTAAAATCTCAAACATTTCTTGCAGCAATAGTTTTGATTTATCTCCTTGCATGAGGGAAACAAAAGAAAAAATAAACAAGTGGGACTACATCAAACTAAAAGGTCTTTTCACAACAAAAGAAACCATCAACAAAATGAAAAGACAACCTACTGAATGGGAGAACATGTTTGCCAATGATACATCTGATAAGGGGTTAATACCTAAATTTATTAAAAAGCTTAAACATCTCAACACCAAGAAAACAAACAACCCAACTGAAAAATGGGCAAAGGACCTGAACAGACAGTTCTCCAAAGAAGACATACATATGGCCAATAGATATATGAAAAGATGCTCAACATTACTAACCATAAGAGAAATGCAAATTAAAACCACAATGAGATATCACCTCACACCTGTCTGAATTGCTATTATCAGTAAATCAACAAACAAGTGCTGGAGAGGAGGTGAAGAAAAGGGAACCCTTTTGCGCCGTTGATGAGAATGCAGACTGGTGCAGCCACTGTAGAAAGCAGTATGAAGACACCTCAAAAAATTAAAAATGTATATACTTCTTGCCCCAGTGATCCCACTACTTGAATATATCCTAAGAAACCGAAAACACTAATTAAAAAGAATAAATACACACCTATGTTCATTGCAATACTATTTACAATAGCCAAAATTTAGAAGGCATCCAAGTACCTATCAGGAGATGAGTAGATAAAAAATCTGTGGTACATTTACATAATGGAATACCACTCAGTTGTATAAAAGAAGGAAATCTTACTTTTTGTAATAGCATGGGTGAACCTGGACAATATTATGCTAAGTAAAATCCGCCAGTCAAACCTGGCTGCTGTGGCTCAGTGGATTGAGCGTCGGCCTGCGAACCAACTGTTGCTGGTTCAATTCCCAGTCAGAGAACATTACTAGGTTGCACTTCGGGTCCCCAGTTGGGGGCGCGAGTGAGAGGCAACCACACAGTGATGTTTCTCTCCCTCTCTTTGTCCTTTCCCCTCTCTCTAAAAATAAAATAAATAAACAAATTATTAAAAAAAAATTCGTCAGTCAGAGAAAGACAAATACCATGTAATTTCACTTATATATGGAACTTAATGAACAGAATAAACAAACACAATAGAAGTAGACTCATAGATACAGGTAACAGACTGACAGATAACTATCAGAGGGGTGGGGGTTTGGTGGGCTGGGTGAAATAAATGAAAGGATTAAGGGAAATAACCTCATAGACACAGACAACAATATGATGATTACCAGAGGGAAAGGAAGGTGGGAGCAGGTGGAATAAGTTAAAGGGGGCATAAATGGTGATGGAAGGAAACTTGACTTTGGGTGGTAAACACAATACAACATACAAATGATATATTATAGAATTATAAACCTGAAACCTATATAATTATTAACCTGTTACCCCAATAAATGAAATAAAAATTAAAAAAAAACATATATGCCCTTAGCCAATGCCAGAGACTGTCTTTCCTAATCTAACCCTTCACTTCTTCCTTGTGCTGGCAATGTGACCTTTGCAATTGAACTGGGGGTGGGATTCATTACAAAGGACCAGACTATTCTTGAGTGCTTGCTTCTCTATTGCTCTCTCACCAAGTCTAACTGGCTATAAATGTAGAGAGGAAATGCAAGTTGTACCCTTTGTGGTTTTTCTCCTTCCATGCTTCATGGAATCATAACCTGACATTCTCCCTCACTCTTTTGCTCAGGTGGCTGGATGTGAACCCCTCATTGGCTTAAGAGAAAGTCGTCAAAAGATCCAAGGAACAAAGTGAACAAACTTTCAGCTCTTAACTTCTCAAAGGCTTTATTTCAAGTATGACACGCAAACAATTTAAAAACAGACTTAATCGAGTTGTCGACCTCCTTTCCGCAACTGAAAAAGCAACTCCTTTAGCCATGGGGATGGCCATTTAGGCAGCAGGTATGTCCAAAAGGAAAGATTCCCCACACTCCACACAGCAAGTATGGTCGGCCAGCAGCACGAGGGAAGAGACAGCATGGCCGTCATGAGCCAGCATGGACAAAGCCCGTGCTTTCAGTCCTCCTTCTCGTGGCCCACTGCTGAGAGCCCTGTATCGAGAGTAGCCAGCGTATTGTCTTTTTTAAAAAAATGTATTTTATTGATTATGCTATTATAGTTGCCCCAATATTTTCCTCTTTGCCTCCCTCTGCCTGGTTCTGCCTTTCCCTCCAGCAGTTGCCTCTTAGTTCATGTCCATGGGTTCTCTAGCTTCTCCATTTCGTCTACCATTTTTAACATCTTTCTGTCTATTTGGTACCTACCAATTATGCTTCTTAATCTCTGTATCTTTTCCCCCATTCTCCACCTTCCTCCTCCCAGCTGATAGCCCTCCATATGATCCCCATACCCATGATTCTGATCCTGTTCTAGTTGTTTGCTCAGTTTGTTTTTGTTTTTGTTTTTTAGGTTCAGTTGTTGCAGGGGCAATGTCTGCCTAGGTGCCTAAGACATCCTTCATCCCTGCATTTGGTTTAGTTGTGTGGGTAGCAACCTTCTCCACATGCTGGAATTGAGCACTGGAGTAATGTGACACTTGGAGAAGTGAGAGTGTGTGGAGAGAAGAGCTCTTTTTCTAGGCAACATGAAGTAATTGCAGTCAGCCTGATGTATCTAACAGTTCATAAGCAGCTAACGAAAATGATCCCTTCCATGCACAGATACTTATATGTTTTCTATGTGCTCAATAAAATGTTCTCAAATAATTGTATGATGCCAGAGGGAGGGTAATAATGAGCTCCAGTCCATGGATGAGACTTATATTGACTAAGGTAATTTAAGTACTAACTATAAAAAAAACTAACATTAATGGAATTCTTAACCATGTGCCTGGCACTATGTTTAACATTTTATATACATTATTGCTCAAAATCTGCATAAATTCTTATGAGATTCTATTGTTTTTAATTTTCATTTTATAGGTGAAGAAACTGAGGTTTAGTGAGGTTAAGTAAACTTGACAAAGGTCAGAAAACTGGCAAGAAGTAGAATTTGGATTTGAGCCAGGTACTCTTAGCTGAGCAAGAAGGAAAGAAACAATGAGGCTGCTCCGCTAACCGGCTTCCACCCAGCGAGCTCCGCGCCCGCCTGTGTGTCTGTCCGTCTGCCGGTCCACGACAGGAGGCCTTCGCCGCGCGTGTCGTCTGCTGCAGAACCTAAGACCATGGCCAAGCCAGCACAGGGTGCCAAGTACCGTGGCTCCATTCATGACTTCCCAGACTTTGATGCCAACCAGGATGCCGAGGCTCTGTACACCGCCATGAAGGGCTTCGGCAGTGATAAGGAGGCCATACTAGAACTGATCACTTCCCGGAGCAACAGGCAGAGACAGGAAGTCTGCCAGAGCTACAAGTCTCTCTATGGCAAGGACCTCATTGCAGACTTGAAGTATGAGCTGACCGGGAAGTTTGAACGGCTGATTGTGGGTCTGATGAGACCACTTGCCTACTGTGATGCCAAAGAAATCAAAGACGCTCTCTCGGGCATTGGCACCGATGAGAAATGCCTCATTGAGATCTTGGCTTCCCGGACCAATGAGCAGATCCACCAGCTGGTGGCAGCGTACAAAGATGCCTATGAGCGAGACCTGGAGGCTGACATCATTGGCGATACCTCTGGCCACTTCCAGAAGATGCTCGTGGTCCTGCTCCAGGGCACCAGGGAGGAGGACGATGTAGTGAGCGAGGACTTGGTGCAACAGGATGTGAAGGACCTGTACGAGGCTGGGGAACTAAAATGGGGAACAGATGAAGCCCAGTTCATTTACATTTTGGGAAATCGCAGCAAGCAGCATCTTCGATTGGTGTTCGATGAGTATCTGAAGACCACGGGGAAGCCCATTGAAGCCAGCATCAGAGGGGAGCTGTCTGGGGACTTTGAGAAGTTAATGCTGGCTGTGGTGAAGTGTATCCGGAGCACCTCGGAGTATTTTGCTGAAAGACTCTTCAAGGCCATGAAGGGCCTGGGGACTCGGGACAACACCCTGATCCGCATCATGGTCTCCCGCAGTGAGCTGGACATGCTTGACATTCGGGAGATCTTCCGGACCAAGTATGAGAAGTCCCTGTACAGCATGATCAAGAATGACACCTCTGGCGAATACAAGAAGGCTCTGCTGAAGCTGTGTGGGGGAGATGATGATGCTGCTGGCCAGTTCTTCCCGGAGGCAGCGCAGGTGGCCTATCAGATGTGGGAGCTTAGTGCAGTGGCCCGAGTAGAGCTGAATGGAACTGTGCGTCCAGCCAATGACTTCAACCCTGACGCAGATGCCAAAGCACTAAGGAAAGCCATGAAGGGGCTTGGAACTGATGAGGAAGCCATCATCGACATCATCACGCACCGCAGCAACGCCCAGCGGCAACAGCTTCGGCAGACCTTCAAGTCTCACTTCGGCCGGGACTTGATGGCTGACCTAAAGTCTGAGCTCTCTGGAGACCTGGCGAGGCTGATTCTGGGGCTGATGATGCCACCCGACCATTACGATGCCAAGCAGTTAAAGAAGGCCATGGAGGGAGCCGGCACAGATGAAAAGGCTCTCATCGAAATCCTAGCTACTCGGACCAACGCTGAAATCCGGGCCATCAATGAGGCCTATAAGGAAGACTATCACAAGTCTCTGGAGGATGCTCTGAGCTCAGACACATCAGGCCACTTCAAAAGGATCCTCATCTCTCTGGCTACGGGGAACCGTGAGGAGGGAGGAGAAAATCGGGACCAGGCCCGGGAAGATGCCCAGGTGGCTGCTGAGATCTTGGAAATAGCAGACTCGTCTGGCGGTGGAGACAAAAATTCCCTGGAGACGCGCTTCATGACCATCCTGTGTACACGGAGCTATGCGCACCTCCGGAGAGTCTTCCAGGAATTCATCAAGATGACCAACTATGATGTGGAGCACGTCATCAAGAAGGAGATGTCTGGAGATGTCAGGGACGCGTTTGTGGCCATTGTTCAAAGTGTGAAGAACAAGCCTCTCTTCTTTGCCGACAAACTTTACAAGTCCATGAAGGGTGCCGGCACGGATGAGAAGACCCTCACCAGGATCATGGTCTCCCGGAGTGAGATGGACCTGCTCAACATCCGGCGTGAGTTCATTGAGAAATATGACAAGTCTCTCCACAAAGCCATTGAGGGTGACACCTCTGGAGACTTCATGAAGGCTTTGCTGGAGATCTGTGGTGGCGATGACTAGGGCCACTGGCTTTGGCGGGCACCTCAGCGGAGAAATATGGTCATCAGCACCAACCACCGTGACCGAGCCTGATTGCTTCAGCTTCAGAGACTAAGGAAAGGGCAGAGGTGGGGGGAGGGGGGCAGGGGTGGGCTCTTGTCATCAACTGGGGCTTAGGAAAGGCTCCCACTCTCAGGGGCCACTGAAGGCCCAGCATGGTCACTCCTCACATCTGAGCGGTTGAAGAATCCTAGCCGTAGATTCCGTCCATCTCCATTCCCCATCTGCCTCCTCCACCCTCTGTCCCTGCCACAGTCCCTGCCCTGGTTTGGGCTTTGTCAAATCCAAACACATACTGAAAAAAAAAAAAAAAAGAAAGAAACAATGAAAAAGAGGGCCAAATAGTAAAGGGAGATGGTGGGAGCATCCATCCATTTCTCCTGGGGAAAAAATAATATATTTAAATATGTATGTAAATGTTTGTACTTATGTAAATGTGTGTATGTATGCATATGAATATAGGTATATACAGAGTTAATCTGTCTTCAGTGTAGATGTGAGTACGTACACACATACGTATGAATATATGGAGAATGAGAGAGAAAGAGAGAGAATCAAACTTCAATGATTGTGTATCTATGGTTTACCTTCAAAGAAATTTAATCTACTATAGGAGGTAACATCAATCTCAATAATAATATAGTAATTACTGGCAGATTTCCTGCCTTGATCTGTATTCTCTTATATAAGGATCTTTATAATTGTCTGACTGTGTTTAAACTGTAAGTTCCCATCTGGGCAGGTACTGTAACTTGTTTATTGTTTTACCCCAGAGCCTAAAGCAGCCCCTCACTAGCCCAGAGTCATGCAAGCAGCCAGTGGGATTCCAACTCTGGTGTCCTGACAATAGAGTCAAACTCTAAACTATGACTTTGCCCTGTCTGTCACAGAACAATCCTCTCTGAAATACACTGCATTGTGATTTTAGGGCAGGGCTGCTTCCTTGATGTGGGCGTACATCAGATTCCCCTTATATTCTGCTTGCAAGCTTAGTAGGAGATAAACTACCCAGAGAAATGTTGCCTGGCTCCGAGCTTAAAAACAAAGCTGAATATCCATAGCCCCTCACATCATCTTGCCAATTTCTTATTTAGCGTGTGCATTGAAACATGAATAAATATTGCAGATTAGGATGCTCCAGATGACTAGGAGCTGCCTGGGAGGATTTTATTCTGCAAAGCTTCTGCATAACATGATAGATGGAAATGTTCAAGAATTCTGCACATAAATAATAGATGCAGCTAAAGAAAAAGGGAGACTGTTAAGGCTTTTTTAAAGGCATTGCACCATTAGATTTTTAAGTTTCTTGTTTTGGTTTTTTTTCTGGGATGCTGTAGGTAGGTCATATAAATTATGGATACTCAGTTTGTGGATAATTAACTATTGAATAAGCTAGAGTTCACTGCAGTGATGATTCACATCACCTAGTTTGTGGATAATCGATTGTGGTGTTCCTGCTCTGCTTTTTGGCCCTGTTCATTGCCTAAGCAGCCCCATAAGATTAGGCTGGGACAAAGTCAGAAAGTAGAAATAAAATTCGTACAGAGATATTCAATACCGCATTATTTATAACAGCAAAACATGGAAACAAGCTAATTGTCTAATAATAGATTAATTGTTAAATAAACTTTGGCACAGTTGGATAAAGGAATATTATAGTAGAATAGTTTTATAGTAAAAACAATATCATTAAATGCTTAAAACATAATAAATAATGGGATATGTATAGTACTTGACATCTGATATGAATCATTTTAAATTCCATTTCTACTTTATATAACAAAATTATTTTCAATAATAATCATGAAATGTAAAAAAAAATGGTAATAATTGTCAGAAAAGAAATTCAAAACATTTTAATCTTAAACTTTTTATGGTTACATGCCAATAAATAAAATAGACTAAAGTATATTTAAAAAAGAATTATTATTATATTTTAAACAGAAAAAGTAATAACTTAATATTTTTAAAGCAATTTTTTTCAGAAGGAAGGAGAAGGAAAGCACATGGAGAAATACTACCAAAAGACTGAATTCCTTGTTTTAGAAAATGTTTGGCACATTGAATGACAGACTGAAGTAACTCATGTTCTGTTTATTCATATTTACAACCACTATGCTACCACTGTTTATGTCAGAGCTACTGGCTAAGTGTAGAAATATACAGAATGGAGTTGAATACACGGCACGCAACGTGAGTTGGAATGATTCTGAACACTATGGAATCACCTTATAAGAGGGAGGAATATGTGTAGCTGATCTGTGTCATAGACCAAACAGGGGGTCCTTTGAATAAACTCCTGTGTAAATTACAAAGTTTATTAAAGTGTAAGTAACTAAAATGTGGTGATTTGAAGCTTACATATATATTAGAAAAATCCATCAGTGTCTTCACTAAATGTTTAGAATTTAGACCAGCAAATAATTTTTTTTTGAAGGAATACTTTGTTTCTGATGTTTAGAATGCTGAAGCCTTGTGATAATAAAAAGCAGGTTGAATTTTAGTTAATTTTATTAATTATTGTTTTTAATTTTTCTATAAACACCCTCTTAGTGCTTACAGCTGGGATGACCATTCCTACTGTCTCACTCCTGAAACACCATTGATGATGATAAATCTCTGGGGAAAAAGATATAAGATTGTATATACTTATTATATATAAAGGACCTTTGAGATTTTGTTCATCACAAGGATGGATGAAATGGACCAGTGATATTTCTGCTATTTTGTACCTGAAACTAAATGCATTATCTGATCAAGAATTGAGTTATCTAGGGAAAGAGATGCTCCATGTTGGATGATGGCCAACAGACCATCCAGAGCCTCTTTTTGGAAAAATATAAGTGCCAAATTCACAAGTGAGATAGGTTAATTACACTTGAGTATTAATTAAGGTCATTGAGTATTCATTTGGTTCTTCATGAAATCAGTAGTAGAGGCACTGCTATCCAAGTGATTATCCAGTATGTGTGCTATTTTTGTTTTTGCATCAAATCCTCCATTAGCCAAGCTTATCTCCATGGGTGCAACTTAAAGAATGGTTTAGTTAAGAAAACGAACAAAATAAATGGGGGTGTGACATAAACACTAGTAAAAAATGTAGAAAAATGAACAACCATTAGGCTCTCTGAACCATGACATAATGCATAATTTTTTATTTTCTTAGCATTTTTCTATATTTTCTACATTATTTACTATAAGCATGTGTTTCTCGCTTTTCAGGAAAAATTTTATGAGATAACTGTATGTCTATTTTCAACCTGATTGACTTTAAAAGGAGAGAAGAAGCAAATTTTATATCTATAATTCCTCGCATAGAAGCAGTTCTCTTTTCTCTGGAAAAACTAATGAGGGCAAAACATAAAAGAACTTTAACCTACTGAGATTAAACACAGTTTATTTTGGGCTAGTTATTTGAATTTATATTTCTATGCTGTGGGGTAAGAGGACCATCTGCAATTTTTCCAGGGTAGTAAGAGACCAAGATAATGGTCAGGTAGTTAATTATCTTGGACTGGAAAGGTGAGGTGGGTTAGTGATTTTAACAATCTCTTGCTTATCCTGGAAGGTTATTTTTGAAGATAAGAGTACCAAATGTTCCAAGTTCCCATGGTTGTCATGGAAACCTTTTAGCTAGCTGAATAGGTTAGCAGGATTTTATGTTCCCCACTTTGACAAATACAAGAAGACATGATCCCAGCTTTGCATTGCTAATCAGAAAACTTCTGTTTTCAAGTCTTCTAGTACTTGATTAGTCACCTTTTCTTGATATTTTTTTCTTCACAACACAAAGCAACAGGCAAGTTTTCTTTCAAAAATCATTCCCACTTTAGAAGCAGAGCCAAAATCGTGACTGCGCTGACCTTGTGTTTGAGAGTAATACTGCTTGCAGTGCTGAAAGGCTCCTGCAGGTTAATTTAGGCTCCTGCCGAAACTCTTCTGATTTGTACTGACTTTCAGTGGTTTCCTGGAGGTAAACTCACTTGCTAATAGGCAGGAATTATTCCTCATTTTAGGAGCAACAGTCTGCCCACATCAGCTTATGAAGCACAGGTAAGTGTTAGGAAAAGGCACCCTGAGGCTAAAACCAAAACAGCAATGTCACATGGGTGAGTGAAGTCAGAGCCAACAAATCTTTTTCTTTTTCTTTTTCTGTAACAACATTCCACATTGCTTTGGAAGGTAGATGTGGTCTAAGAATCCAAAGGCAAATTGGAAGACTAATAATTGCATTGCAGGCAAAAGTCTGACACATTTAGGAAAACTCATTGAAGATGGAATTTACTGGGTTTCATTGAGTAACCAGAGAAGAGAACCGTGTGTGTGTGTGTATAGGGGAGGGAGTTGAGAAAGGCACCTCAAAGTATTTGTTGTGAAGCAGTGTGTAAGTAACAATTAAATATAATGTAACAATTAAATATAATGTAACAATTAAGAACATGGGATTTCCAGCTATATGAATTTGGGGAGTTCATTTTGTGCCTCAGTTTATCACTATAATGGAAGTGACACCCATCACGTAGGGCTGTAGTGAGGATTAATGAGTTAATATGTATATACTTCTTATGAGCCCTGATATATAATACATGCTAAACAAGTATATTAAGCCAACTAACTGCATGGGGGGAAACAGGAGTGATGGGAGACAAAGAAGAACGAAAAGCTTGAGTAGAGAGAAAAGTAATAAAGGGAAAAGGATCATAAAATAATAAGGCACATTTGATCACAGGGTAGTGTCATTATCAGTTGCCTCAACTGTTGAATGTTGTCCAAATTCCCACCCCAGCCCTAGACCCAACTGGACCCCATTTCTCACTGGTTGCAAGTAACTGAGATGATTTTATAGAATTCATTGGACTAATACAATAGTTTCCATTATCTGATTATGCTCCAATGAAAGCTTGCTTTCTGTTAAATGTTTCAATGTCTGTTCTGCAGTAATGTAATCATGCTTGTCTAAGAAACCTTAAGTTAATAAAAAATGTGAATAGCAGAATTACATTTCTTCTGGGAATTTAAATAATGAAAAAATTTATCCTTACATTCTTCTTATAGCTAAGAGTAACAGATGGATGCAAATGGATAAAAAAAAAAGAAACCAACCTAAACTTCATCAAATTAACCTTGAACAGTGAATAAGGCCAGACCAAAATGAATGATTTTGAATACCATCAATACAAACTGTAGCACAGACCAGTACTCCAATATTAAAAAGTGGATGCCAAATGAGAAGCTAAGCATGGAAACAAAACAGCTTGGATTCATGTTTTGTATGAAACACAGGTTTTCCTATACTCACAGAATGACTTTTCATATAAACTGTGATAATTTGTTAGGATTTTTGTGTAATAAGAGATAATGTATGTAATGCAAATTTCATTATCTATTTAATCAATCAATCATGTTATGCCAAAATATGTTATAAAGCCTTATTTTGTAGGTAGAAAAAAATCTACTTCTGCCACTTGATAATGATGATATTGTAATATATATTGCTCTGCATTTATTCACTCTCAGTTTTCCATGTAGTTCTTCTCAATCATACTTCACATTCCAAAAGTCTTTTTATTCCCAACTGAGCACAGAATTTCAGATACTTAATAAATATGAGACAAATGCATGAGTGATTTTGACTTAATAATGGGCATTATGATTTGTACAACTTAGCGAATAATAAAATAAAATGGTACTCTCACCTTTTAGAAATTAGTTCTTATTTACAAAAAATTTCACTTTTATCACTGTAACATGTGCACATAATAAAATAGTTTAAAAGATCTTAAGAAAATAAAGGAGTCCCTGCCCACTCTTGTCTACCCTTTAATTTAGCTCTGTAGAGAAAATAAGTGAACCATTTTAGATTTTTCTTCTGGTATGAACTTTCGTATTTCAAACATGCTTCATCACTCTATGGCAGCATCCAATTCTCTGACTCCAACTTAGTGTCTCACAATTCAAATTCTATCTGGAGTTCACACAAATCCAAGTCCCAGAAGACTGTTCCCAATTCAGATCCAGTGACGAATCCTGGATGTCCCCCGGCCACCTTCCCTTCTTCCTTGACTACAACTTTTGGTGTTCCGACAACTCCCTTTCAGGTTGGATAATTTGCCAGCACAATTCACAGAACTTACTGAAAGCACTTTATTACAATTACAGTTTTATTATAAAGGATACAACTCAGGAGCAGCCAGGTGAAAAGATGAATTGGTCTTGGTGAAGGAGGGGGAGACCCAGAACTTCCCCGTCCTCTCTTAGTGGAATCTGAGCAGGCCACCCTCCCAGCGCATTGATGTGGTCACGAACCTGGAAGCTTCCTGAGCTGCACTGTCCAGATTTTTAATCAATGTGTCATTATGTAGGCATGACTGATTAATAGCATTGGCTACAGGACGGAACCCAATCTCTGGTTTGAGATGGGGCTGAAAGTTCCATTGCTCTAGTCAGCCGATTGATTTTCTGCTGACCAGCCGCTATCCTGAAGCTATTTAGGGACCCACCTCATTAGCATAAACTTAGATATGGTTGAATAAAGCTTTTTATGAATAACAAAAGACATTCCTATCACTAAGAAAATTCTAAGGGTTTTTTTAAGTTCTGTGCCAGGAACTAAACAAATATTTATATAAATTCCACAGTCACTCTGTCATTTTCTTTGCCTTTCCTTTATCATAATTGAATATTTATCTACCTTATATTCACCTCTCTTATTTTTCCACATAATTTAAATATATATATATATAAATCATATATATTTTAATTAGAGGTTAGTGTTTGTATAGTTATGTTTATATAAATATTATGTACTCTGAGCCAGAGAGTATACTATAATTGTATTTCCTTTCTTGTAAAATTTGTGTTCTTCTTTGGTTTATTAATTGCCTCATTTACATTTTTTTGCTGTTTTTGTATTTTTTCAAATGTCATTGCTGTTTGTCACATGGGCATTTAGAACTCAGGTATGGTTTTGCAGCTGATGGCCCACATTCAAGACTTGACCTTTGGGTTCAGACTAATTGTAAATTTTCTCTGAAAATTTTTCGAAGACAACTCTTCAAGCAGGATACCCTGGAATGCAAATGGTCTGTGAGCAGAGGTGTAAGAATGGAACTGGAAGTTCCCGTATGAAACTATGGAAACTCATTTAACTTCCTTCTTTCTCTTTGGTAACTTTCCATGGTCCCATCACATGAGAGATCATAAGTCCAAATTCTCTGGTTTATTTTCTTGAGAGAATAAAACTCTTCTAGTGTTTGAAAATTGGGGAGGAAAATTTGCCTAGTTCCAAAATTTGGATGATGAGAGGATTGATGAGACTATAAATTAAAACAGACAAATAAACAAAACCTTAGAACAGCATCTTGCTTTCAAGAAAGTACAATAAACATTAGCTATTTCTAATAAACAAATACATCTTGCAAGTATTATAGGAGAAAAAATAGTTGTTTTAGACATTAGGTTTGGTTTTCTCACTATTCACACAATTTTTGTCTCCCCCCCATTTGCTACATTCATCATTATGTACATGGTGATTTATCTAAGTTGGGGTAACTATCTAGTCTAGGAAAACCTCCTGCCCAATGTGAGGGTCAGACTTGTCTGTGGCTGCAAGTAAATCGACAGAGGCATGCTGGGGTTGTTAAATGTGGCAGTCTCAGAGATGGATGTCTGTTGCTGCATGAAAAATTTGGCTGTGGGGACTGAAATGATCACAATAGCAGCAATGAAAGTTCCATTCAAGGCTGCAGTCCACTTAAGTCAGTTGCATACAGGCATGACCTGGAATAGATTCACTCAATTAAATCCAAGGGAGCAGATAGAAAGTTAGGTAAGAGTATAGGAACAAAGACATTTTATTAATAGTTTCTGGGCAATTTTTTAGAATAGAAATTTACTAAAATGATAATAGGCAAGAGATGTAGATTTTATAGTGCACCAGTGTTCCACTCATTTCCAATTTAACAAGATACTTTCTGGGGAAGAAAATTGAATTGTTTTTGACCATATATGTATTGAATGTGATTATCCCAGCAGTTTTGTAAATATCATGTTATTTTGTGCACATATACTGAATATTGTAATTCACTAGGAAGTCATTTTTTGATTAGTAAATTATCATTCTTTTAAATTCTGAATTTTTAAACTTCTTTTGTATTGTATATGTATTTGTTGTCATATCAACAATTTTTCTAGAAAAATTAAGTTATGTTATATCTTGTACCTTTCATTTGTTCTTAATTTCTCAAGTCAATTATTTTCTCAATGGTAGTCATGGTCACATTGCCATGTTTTCTATATCTTACATTTAATTTTATAGCTATTTTTCTATAGCCTTTGATTAAGAATTAATATATTTAAATATAAAATGGCAAGTGCATAACTTATACTTACTTACAGTTAGGACTGGGACTTGTGGCTTGTTGCCTTGTTACAAAAAACTAACACAAGCACATGGAACTGGTATCTTGGCTGTGATTGCACCCTTCTCTGGACTCAGATGAACAATTCTAACCAGTTTGGGAAAGTTGAACATCCATCTGTTTTCTGATGACTTCATGTATAGTCACTTTAGTTATATATAACTGTATATATCACTATATATGACACTCTATAATCAGGAATATGATACCACATGCTGCAAGAAATTAGTTCTTTTAACTGAACAGGATATGAATATGAGAGAATAAAACAATATTCTCTAGAATGCTGCTTTTTACCGTCTCACTGTACTTTCACCATTGAAAAAGTGATCTATAGCATGTATGAGGTTGTTAGTTTAAGTAGCCTCTTCAGAAACCTCACAGAAACTTGTACTCCATCCCGTCTCATTTTGTCACTTTATTCACCACACTAGTTTAATTGCTCTCTTGCTGATGGAAGGGGCAGGCACTGCGGTGAGGTGTAAGATCGAGAAAACCAAGGGTTGCCCCTTGTTATCCCCATAATGACCATGCTTTAGACTCGATCTGTTTTTAAACAGACTACTGCTGTCACATAATGGTGTAGAATCTTTTTTTTTCCTAATTAGAGTGAACTGGTCAAGAGGCCAGAGAATAAATTTTCACTAGTCTTTTTCAAACTGAGCTTTTTTTTATTTCTAGAAATCCACTTAACTAGATGGTTATTCTTTGTCCTTCTCTGCACTCAGTTCGAAAATATGGGAGGGAAGATCCTTCTAACCAATCTTCTGTTTACCTCCCCCTGGACAGCACACTGCACTCTAGAATACTGGTGCCTAGAATCAGTCTGTGGGATCCCTGCTTCTTCTACCCTTTAGTTATGTTCTGTTATTGCTCAAAGTAGGATAATACGATGAGAATTTCAGAAAGGAACTAATTTTAAAACTGTAGGCAGTTTGTAAAGAAACAATGAGGATGAGTGCAGTGCCCCAGTCTCAGTAGCAGAACAGTTGTCACTACACCTAAACCTAAAGGAAAATGGGGAAGAATTGGTTCCTGGAATCAGGAAGGAGAAAGCTGTGTAGACAGGGCCACTTTCAGAGGATCTGTGACATTTTTCTGTAAAACATAGTGTGCTATAGCATGCAAGAAGGGGATAAAAATTCACTTTACTCAGTTACCCCACCTCTGGTCTCCTGGCAATTTTTCCCACTAGCTAAACCCAGCAGGAAGCTTGTCCACACAGGTCAGCTTCCTGGGGCAGAAGGCAGGTGGGAAAGAATGGAGAGTGTATTTGGAGGGTCAAATGGAAGATATCTGAAAGAGCAAATGATTTAACCTGTGAGCATGGCTTCCTCATCTATAAAGTGGGCTAACTATACTACCCATTTTATATAGTGTGGTGAGAATGAAATGAATACTAAGTGTATGTAGTACAGTTCCTAGTGCAGAGCAAGCACTGAATGCACATTAACTACCATTATTATTATGTGGGAATTGTTTACCAAATAGATAAAGATTGCCAGAGTGCTCAGTGGTTGTGTGGCACTGACTAAGTTCTTTCAAATATGTTCTCTTTTATTACGGACTTAACTATATAAAGTAATTCAAAATGACCTTAACATACAATTAGAACTTTTATGGTTAATATAGTTTATAATAGATTGTGAGTCCACTGTGAGTCCTTGAAGAGCATATTCAAATTAGGTTCCTTCCATTCTTTGACCTTATACATCACGTTCTGTCTACTTCATCTTCATCTCCACTCTGACTAAGGTTCTTGTCATCTCTCTTCTGGATTATTATATCAACTTCTCAATTGACTAACCAGATTTCAGGCTTCCTACTCCCCAGTGTATTCCTACAGCACTGATACTTGTAGATTGGGCCCCAGACTAAACTTATACCCATATCTGTAGATGTCCAAGTTGTTCCATGATCTGGATCCTTTCTTTCTGTTCTGGCCCACAAATAGTATGTGTTCATTGCATTATTTCATCAATGACAAACCACAGTCCCTGCAATCCCATAAAACATATTCTTATATCAATGGTTTTCAAAGTGTGATCCCAAGCAAGCGTCATTAAGTCAACTAAGAATTTAGAATGGGAACTTCTGGCCAAGATGGAGGCTTAGACAGACATGCTCAGTCTTCCTCTACAACTAGAAAGAAATACAACTACCTCAAAACAAAAGATAACCAGAAATTCCAGAAAATAAAACTACATGGAAGCACAACGTATGAAGTCATAAACCAGCGGTTCTTGTCCAGACGGGTAGGAGGGGTGAAATCGGAACCAGAATGGAAAGGTCAGGTGGTGCTGCTTGTGGTAGCAGTGGGGATAGCAGCATGGGGAGCAATCCTGGCTGAAGTAGAGTCCTGGCAGATCACGACCCCAACGTTGGGAAAGGTAGCCCCCCCCATTGCCTCGGACGGAGAGGCCCAGAGGGTGGGGGTATGGATCCCGGTCTCCCAGTGGAGAATAATGGCAGGAATCCATTTTGGATCCCCGCCCCAACACAAAGTGCCATTTATTGCCAAGTAATGACCAGTACATGGGGCTCCGTCCCCTACAGCTTGCCCAGGAAGCAAAGCAAAGCACAAATCTGTCAAAATGAAGCAGACAACGATTGAAATCCTGGTGACACAGCTCACCAGGCAACAGATGAGGGACCTAACCAATGAACAAATAGGAAACCTTTCAGAGGCTCAGTTCAGAGCTGTAGTTATGAGGTGGCTTACAGAATTAACAAAAGATTTAGAGCAAGACAGGGAAGGAGTGAAAGCCACTCATACTGAAACGGACGAAAAAACATATGAGACAAGTGGTGAGGAAATAAAATCTAGAGATCAAATCAACAGACCGGAACATAGGGAAGGAACAAACAGTCAACCAGTGTGGAAAGAGGAAACAAAAAGTAAGGAAAGTGAGGAGAGGATCAGAAACCTATGGGACAGCTATAAGAGACCAAACATTCGGATTATAGGATTGCCAGAGGGCGAAGAAGAAGAACTAGAAATTGAAAAATTATGTGAAAAAACAATGAAGCAGAACTTCCCGAACTTGGGGAAGGAAATAGACTTACAGGTCCAGGAAGCACAGAGAGTTCCAGAAAAACTGGACCCAGGGAGAACCACTCTAAGACACATTATAATCAAATTGTCAAAAATTAAACATAAAGAATCTTAAAAGCATCAATAGAGAAAAGAATCATGTACAAAGGGGTCCCAATTAGACTATCAGCTGACTTCTCAAGGGAGACCCTGCAGGAAAGAAGGGACTGGCAAGAAATATTCAAAGTAATGAAAAGCAAAAACCTACAACCACGAATACTCTATCCAGCGAAACTGTCATTCAGAATAGAAGGGCAGAGAAAGTGCTTCCAGGACAAAATAAAACTGAAGTTCATTAGATCCAAACCACTATTATATGAGATGTTAAAGGGACAGGTTTAGAAGAAGGAGGATCAAAACTATGAACATTAAAATGAAAACTGCATCACAAGAACCAACAACAGAAGCAGGGAATTGAAACAAAGGCAAACTAAATAGGCAACGAGAGTGGAAAAAGAACTATAGGTATGGGGAACATACTGGGGGGAGGTCAGCAGGGAGAGGGGTGGGGGAGAGGGAAGGAGATGGTACAAGAATTAAGAAGCATAGTAGGAGGAAATGGAATAGACAGAAAGAGGTTGAGAAGAACTATATGCACAACCAATGGACATGGACTAAAAGGGAGGGACAAATGAAGGGAGGGGGGCCACCAGGTGGAGGGGAGCAGAGGGAAGGGAAATTGGGACAACTGTAACAGCAAAATCAATAAAACATATTAAAAAATAAAAGAATTTAGAATGGTAAATTCTTGGGCTCTATCTGAGACTTATTAAAGCAGAAACAGGGGGGATGAGGCTGCTACGTGATTCTGATGTACACTCAAATTTTAGATCCACTGTCATGCCTCTTAGTCTTGCGTCATGTTAGTAATCTCTTCCTGGAATGTCCATTGTATTTTCTTCATCTTCAAGACTCATTTCAGGCCTAAAAGACTCCAGGATTGACTTGCTGATTGGTTTTTAACAAATGAATGTCAGTTTCACTGAATCTGAGTAATTATTTGTTCAGAGAATGCTAATGTCTGAAATAAATAAACCTAAATCTTATGATAATTTTTGGGAAAATAATTTTGTACAAATATTTATTCAAAAGGGTTGATGCATTTTTAGGAGAAAAGAGGGAGTTTTTATGTAATCAGATTTCTGCTGGAAACATGTCAGGCAATGATAAATAACTACTCTTTCTCTTACTAATAACAGTTCATGGTTCAAACTATTTTATTTGGCCTCATTTTATAGATGAAAAAACTGAAGCTCATAGAGGTTTTGTAACTTGTTCAGGATTACAAATAAAAAAAAAGTAGCAGAGCCAAGACTGGAACTCAAGTCTGCCTGACTTCCATGATCGGATACAGAAACATTGTATTTTCTTTGAAACACTGAGACAGAATTGCCTCTATTTTTTCCCAAGGATTCCCCTCCTAATTCAAGCCAGGTAGAAAGAGAGGAGAACATTATTCTCTTGTAGGCAATGGAGTCTAGTTCCCATTGGTCATTAGACAAATGGAAGACTTGTTATGACATGTCAGTTCTCTCCCATAATGTCATGACAAATTGCTGTGTTGTAAGTTTGCTACAAATAATATTTCAAATAATAGATTTTGTTTATGATTTATTCTTGCATATACTAATAAAGATTCAAATTATCTATATAATAATGTCTTTTCCAGATTTTTGCATTTTAATACCCCTTTGTCATGAAAAGAGGAACAGGTTGGCAATATAGCTATTGGGAAAGAAATTGTGCAAAAATTACAATCTGTTTTGTGGGAGGGGAACATTATTGATCATGTATATACAGCAAGAAGAAAATGCCATGTATGATTTTATAGAACTGCTGAGTATATAATGGGGTGGGCATAAGGGTCATCAGGGTTATTGAGAAAGCTTCTCCCAATTTTATTTCTCACTAAAGACAGAGAGATTCTCTATAGGAAATTCTCTGGTGTGGAAAAGCAGGAATCTATCTTCTTGATCATGGTATCTACACACAACTAGAAGAGAAAATGATCTATCACATTTATAAAATAACCACTTTAAAAAGTTTTGATACTTTCCTTCTTGCTAAGATAAAGTATCCCCCACCACCATTGTCAGTACAGTAGCCTATATATTTTTTATTTGTAAGCATTGTCAGCTCATTTGTTACTCTAATTTTAATACATTCAGAGATATTATTCATTTTATAGTTCACATTACTGATGAGTACCAGCATATTCAATAAAGTATACAATTACCAGTCCATTAGCAATATTATTAAGGAAATGCCATTATAATATTTCTTTTACAAACCTATTATGGCTTTTTCCTTATGTACTGGAAAATTGTGTCCTAAAAAAATAAGCTTCAAAATTTTTTTTATTAGTTTTCCTGCATGTATTTCACATAGAATAATTTATGTTTTAGTTAATCATCTTAATTTTATCCTTGCAAGAGTAATGGGGACAATCAAATGAAAGCTACTGTAATAAAAAAGGGTGGGTAGTGTTCAATATATTATCCATTAATACATTTGAATATACTTGATTATTGAAAGACAATGACTTGAAAATAAGATTAAAGAAATGGAATTTGCAGATGAGAGATGAGGAATGGCAAGGAAGACAACAATAATGGGGAGGACGGTGTGCTTAATTACCATAATTATTCTACAGAGGTATTTAAAATAATTTTTTAAAAATTCATGTTTTCAAAGTCATCTTCCTGGTTTATCATCCCAAAGTTTCTTTAACTGACAGTTAAGTTCATTTGTACATAAAATTCTGTTTTTTCTGCTTTAATTAGATCTCATATATTATGAATGGGGTTCTCAGGAGACACAAACAACTAATGAACTTGTCTTCCCTTTTAAATTTCTCATATGCGTAAGAATAAAAATTACAACATCTCTGTTTTCTTCCTTTAACTCTATTATTTTATAGCATATTTGTTCAAGAGCTCAGAACCTGGAACAACACCACCTTGCTTCAAATCATGGTTTCCCACTTCCCAAGGGTGTGACCGGGGGCCAGTTATATTTGGCTTCTTTGTGTATCACTTTGCTCATCTGTAAAATGGGAATAATAATTGTTTCTACTTCTTAAGGTCATTAAGAAGATTAAATAATACGTTTACTCATATTAAATGCTTAGAACAGTGTCTGGTACTTACTAAGTACTATAAAAGCATTTGCTATTATTATTGTTCTTAACACATTGGCTTTGAATTTCTTCAAGTATGTTAAAAATCTCATTTATTTTCAAAGAAAATAGTATGCAGACATAGTAAGAAATTTGAACAATAAAGAAATGTGTACAATTAGATAGCAAAGACATCTACTGGCAATAGTTTTTCAGATATTCTTCCAGAGTATTTCAAGTCTGCCTTTAAAAAAATCCTTTTAGTAAAAAGACTATTGCATGCACAGGGATCCTCAGTCTTTCAAATGTAAAAATATGGTGATTAAAACTGAACACAGTGCTCCAGTAGGACAGTCTAATTATTTAGGAATCTTATACTGTCGCCTTTGTGACCTTAGCAGCTGCTTTCACTGTGGTACACCCTACCTTTCTCCTGGGGCTTCACAGAACAGTGCCATATTGTTGACACCCGAGTTTGCGATTGCTGTCGGGTGACTGTCAACTCCCTGCTTTCCTGGAGATGTGTACATTACATCTTACACCCCCTCTCTTTCCAATCCCTTACTAAAGTTCAGATACCCTGGAAAGTTTTCCAGAGAGGAAAGGGCAGTTGTCAGTTTCTTGTGTGAATGTTTTACATAATGGATAGTTGAACATCAAAATTTTCTGCTTTCTCTGAGTACCTGAGAACTTAGAATTCACAGAGCAAAACTGATAGACTATCTGAAAAAAATTTAATACTGGCCATTTGATATATCTTAATTACTAGTTATATGAAGAAATAGTGCATTTTACATTTTAGCCTCATGGATATGGGGAAATATTATAAAATAAATATAAACTATAAAATTTCTCACATAAAATACTAGATTTAAAACTTTTACGGAGCCAGACCTGTAATTTCTCTCCCTTTGTGTAATCAAAGAAAAAAGAAAACATATGTTAAACAAATATAACCAGTATCTTCATAATTCATGTCTTATAGACTGAAAGCAATGGTTGGAGGTCAAGTTTAGGAGCCCTTGGGCATTGCTATGTGGATGAGGATGTGACCTTGCTGGAGGAGAGTTTCTTTCCTGCATGTAAAAGAAAAGGGTAAGCAGATATTTGTCAACATTCTTGTAAGAAGGCAGAGCAAATATGGGTGGTGAAAGTTCTGAAAAAGTGGTGTAAGCCTGAAGTATATGTACCGTCACGGGGAGACTGTCCCTACAGTGTGCCAGGCTGCTACCCTCACAGCGAGATAGATACATATGTGGTCTTCTCCCACAGTACTATCCCATCCTGCTCAGTAGCCAGCACTAAAATACAATAACCACTTAAATTGACTGACATGCTCTAAGGGGTGTGGAGGGAAAATGAAAACGCCCATTCCATCCTACAACATTTTAGCACTTTTCTCTTAAGCCCAAATTACCTTCAGAAAAAATAATGTCATTTTCAGCATGAAAGCTGTATTGTTGCTACCCATCCCAAGAAATCAATGTGCACGAAGTTTCAGTTTCTTACACTGGGAAAAGAACCTATAAAACTATAAATGATGCTGTAGAGCTAAAACACGAGAAGAAAAGTACCAGCTTTCTGCACCTCAAAAATCTGAAACTGGTCTGCAAGGGAAACGAGGAATGCTGATTCATTACATACAAAAAATGGAGATATTGAATCTACAAATGTGGACTTTCCGTGACTCTTCCTAGTCGTATAAGAGATGTTAAAGAGAATGTACAATTTGTGATTTCTTTCTGTAGGAACTGGAGGCTAGAGGAGGAGGAACAGGAATGGGAGTGGGGAGAAGGAGAAAAGGCAAAGATAATGATCACAATAATAACGCTGTCTGATGTGTCTGAATGATATGAAGTGCCAGGTATCATGCTTTGCCCTTGCAAGGCCTGATCCCCCCTAATCCCCACCAAAGTCCTACAAGGTTGGTATTGTGACGCCCATGTTACATGCGAAAAGAGTAAGTCACTGAAAATTTAAATTATATGCCTAGGCTTTCCATATACAAGGGGGGGAGGACCTAAAACCCCTGTATTTATTTATAAAAAATTGTGTATTCTTATATGTTTAGACTTCAGTCAGTTTCAAAGTACTCTCATTTGATGCAAAATGCCTATTAGACAACTGCTCAAAACAGTTTCTGAACTCGTTAATTTTTATGCTGTTTAGTGCTTCTGCCATTTTTTTTGTTTCACCTCTTCCACATCAGCAAAGTGTTTCCCTTTGAGGACTTTTTCATCTGGGGAAACAAGAAAAAGTCACTTGAGGCGAGATCAGGTGAATAGGGAGAGTGGGGTTATGGGGGTCATGCTATTTTTGGTCCAAAACTGCTGAACACTCAGCACCGTGTGGGCAGGTGCGTTCATAAACCATCCATCATGAAATGGGCAAATGTGTTGAAAAAGTCTTCAAAAAAAATTCACTGAAGCCAAATGCAGCTTCTTACAACAATACCAGCTGGTACACTGATACAGATGGGGTCCTAGAACACTCACCTAACAGGGGAAACCTATACTACAGAAGATAATTTCATTTTTAGGGGTTCCAGCTTCATATTTTGATGCTGTGAAAGGAAAGGCACATTTACTCTCTAGTTCTTGATTGTTCTAGATTCAGCTCTTTTCACTCTGTATCTGCAGACATATCTTTAGCATGAGAGAAGTGAGAAACAGTTGTGCACCACCCCATTTTCCCTCTCATCCAGCTTTCATTTGGTATAGACAGCCAGAATCTGCTTTCTCTACCTATAGCCTTAGATCAACATAATGTTTATATAAGCCACTCTTGAAAAACTGAAATGCAATTTATTAATATGGAAGCACAGTGTAGAGATACAGTCTATTGGAAAACACAGCTTTAGTCTCTCGAAGAAATATCCTGATAATCACTTTGGCAAAAGTAGGGACTTGGAGAGATGATCCGTTAGGATTTAGCCATTTTAGCTCACTTTTTAAAACCTTTACCTTTTATCTTCTGGCTTCCTTTTGCTCGTAAACTAGCTCAGGAATATTTAGACTCCAGAAATAATCTTCCAGTAGCTGTCTGCAAAAGTGGGACTGAGCATCCCCAATAACATATAATCACAAACATGCTATTGAGACAGAGTGTCAGGGTGGGAAGATGGCAACTCCTAACGAGGCCAGCAACGGAATAAACTGCCTCTTGATCTCTCCACTGAGAATAAATTTATGTGAATCTGGGGAAGCTTAGCTGTTGCTGCTGCTGCTAATCCACCGCGTGTAGTGACTAATTTTATTAAGTGAAATACAAGAAAAGGGAAGAGTCTTGCAGAAGCAATGTGCACAGAGATGATTGCCTCGGCCTAAGTGCGGAGCCCTGCAGCAGCAGAGTGAGCAAGGCCAATTAGGCTGGCTCGGCAGGCGGTGCCAGGGCACCGACGCGGGACGGCGCTGAGCTGCTGCAGAAGGCTCGGGAGCACAGGGCTGCGTCCGCTCTACGCCTCCCTGGGAACGTGAAAAACAACGACTGCTCTTGACTTGGGGCTAACCTTGCTCCTGAGCAAATGGGTTCACTATACTTAGAAAAGGTCACCTTCCTTTAACTGAAATACTTAACAGTCATTACTACTGAAAATTTGACGCTTATAATTTCAGGTGAATCAATATGCTCAGATATTTTGTTGTTAGGAGTCGCAAACTCGAAGCCTTTCTGAACCAGCCCAAGCAATCCTATAAGTAAATAATATAGATCAGTAAGGTTATAGACATGATGGAGCTCATTGCTGACTGGACAGGCCCACTACTGATTCAGTTTTTTCCACCTGAAACAGTGTGCCAGTATCTGCTAAAGCAAAACACACACCTAGCTTCATCTAGGCCATTCTGCTCCCATGCATACCCAAGAGATATGACTGTGTGTATTCACCAAAAGAAATTTACAAGCAAACCTGAAACTAACCCAAAGAGGTCCACTAACAGGAAAATAGATAATTAAAATGTGGTATATTTATAAATGAAATATTACATAGAAATAAAAAAGAAGAAATGACTGATACATTTGACAACATAAATGACTTTCACTGATACTTTGTTGATTCGAAAGAAAATAGATAACAATGGTGAAAGGCCATATAATTTCATATATGTAAAGTGTTTTAAACATACCAGTAGATGGTGATAGAAGTCAGTATAGTGGTTACTTTTTTGCAAGGGGTATTGTTTGAGAAGGGTTACAATAAATCTTCTGGGTGCTAAAGGTACTCAATATCTTGACTGGGGGGTAGATACACGGATATACACATTTGTAAAACTATATCAAGCTGAATATTTAATTTTGGTTTTATTGTATGCATGTTATGCATCAATTAAAAAGTTAGAAAATACATCATCACAGAACAAAACAATACAAAAAAAAAGTTTTTCTAGACAAACAAAATACTCAACTACAAATTTTGTTCCTGACCATGAACTTATATTTCTAACTGAAGTTTCTAGTGGTCTTCATATCACAGATGAAGAATTAATGTTTCATCTGTTAGCTCATGTTTCCGCTTTTGGGGAAAGAATTAGGACACCAAAAAGGTGGTATCGATTTCATATTTATATTGAGTCTTGTACTTTTTTGTTGTTTGCATTTTGTTTAAGCTCCACATATTTTGAATTTTCCAGTTTCCTTTTTGTAATTGATTTCTAGTTTCATACTACTGTGGTCAGAAAAGAAGCTTGATATGATGTCAATCTTCTTAAATTTATTAAGACTTGCTTTGTGGCCTTACATGTAATCTACCTTGAAGAATGTTCTATGTACAGTTGAGAAGAATGTGTGTTCAAAGGGGCTTTTGGATGAACTGTTTTATATATATATATATTTATATATATACACACATATGTATATATATACACATATCTGTTAAAGTTCTTCTGATACGATGAACTTTTTACTCTTAATATAATTTTATGTTAACATTTCCTAGCATTGTCACAGTTTACATACTTGTTATTTAATATATTATATATTGGTATTTTATTAGTGGGTGCTTTACTTAACGATTTTACTATTTTTTAGAACTTTTTCAATTTTTTATTTAAATGGATCTGCTTCATTTTTTATGCTCAACTATTTCTTGAGATATATTCCCTGAAGTGGAGCATTTAGACAGAAGCCATGAGTGAATAGTCAGAGCTCCTTTTAATGTCATATTACTTCTAAAAGGCTGGCTTGGCTTCATTGTCTTGGTTGCCAGATCAAGGGGAGTGTGAGGGAATGGTAGAAGAGATGAAGGGGTTAAGAAGTACAAATAAGTAGTTATAGAATAACCAGGGGCATGTCAAGTACAATATAGGAAATGGAATAGCCAAAGAACTTATATGCAGGACCCATGGACATGAACAATGGTGGGGGATTGCCTGAGGGAGTGGGTGGTGCTGGATGGAGAGGGGCAAAGGGGGATAAATCAGGACAACTATCATAACATAATCAATAAAGTATAATTAAAAAAACAAATGCAATTTATAAGACTACCTTACCTATTTGTTACATATTCCCCAAATGCTGGGATTTTAAAACACCATTAAAAAAAAATTAAAATACAATGACTCTTTAATGTTATTTATAAGGAACTTAATTTTTAGCAGAATGGAAGCTGATTTTTCTGAAACTAGCTAACTTTCTGTATTTCTCCATTTGTGTACTATTTTCATTATTTATTAAACAAAATCTGCACACTGCCATATATATTAATCGTGGTTTTCTTTGTATTTTTAATAGTGAAAGTTTATCAATTATGTTTACCTGTTAAGTTTTCCTCATTTTGTCAGTTTTATTTTACTGCATTGGCCTTACAAAAAGTTAATATGTTGAGGCATGTTTTGTCTCTAATAACTTTCAGTTCTTGAATTTTCTTGAATTAAAAATGGTATTATATATTCTTCTATATTTTACAAAGTAATTTACATGTTCTTTGATTCAGCTCTTACTTACTTCAGTTTAAAATATGAAATATAAATCCAAATTAATTCTTCATATGAATACCTAATTAAACAAAAAACTATAAAATATTAGCCATTGCTATAATATTTTGGTTTAAATGCACATAAAATAATAAATACATTTAAAAATATCATGATAAGCTAAATAAGTCAGACAGACAAAGTTAAGAACCCTATGATTTCACTCATATGTAGGATATAAAACTGAAAGTAACAAATGAACAAATGAGAAAATAAACAAACAAAAACTCATAGACACAGACAACAGTATGGTGGTCACCAGATGGAAGGGGTTGGAGGGACAGTAAAGAGAAAAGGGGGACAAATACATGGTGACAGAAGATGATTTGACGTTGGGTTGTGGGCACACAGTGCAATATACAGATCATGTATCATAGAAACGTACACTTGAAAGCTATACAATTTTATTAACCAATGTCACCCCAATAAATTTAATTTAAAAAAATCTCAATTCTTATTCCATTGCAAAATTTTCTTCTTATATTAAAAAGTCTAACCACATGTGGAATTCTGTTACAATATTTTGTAAATTAATAAGCAAGTCTATCACTGCCTCTGTGTGGCTGTGTCTATTTACCTGCCATCTATATTCTGTGTGCTTTTGTCTGCTGTTCATGCATTCACATATTATTTTGAAGGTAAAGGTATATACCTTTAAAGTGTCTTAGAATATCACATAGAACTTAGTATTGAATTTTGTTGCATTTATTGTTTAATTTAAAGTAATAATCCTTAATTATAGTCTTCCAAAAAAAATGTTTATCTCCCATTTTCTTCAGTCAGAATGAACTGTTACTTTCTGTATTGCCAAAGATGTTACCCATAGTTCTCATTTTAGGTTCTCAGTGACTATTTGATGCTTAAGGATGGATTGAAAATAGGAAATGTAGCAAAGTCAAAATTTATGCCCAGATCTAGATATGCTCAGAGTGAAGGGAGAATTTCAACTGTGCGTGTGGCAATCTCAAAACATGCTCACACCTAAGCTGTTAATAAAGGGAGGTTTGTTTTTCTTTCCAAATGCTCTCAGTTAAGAACTTAAGTTTTAACTAGTAATTTTGCCAACAAAAAAGCCTTACAAAACAGTAAAAACAAAGAAAAATTGTGTAAAAAGAGTAGAAAACAGATTTCTATCAAAAAATGAAGCTAAGGTAATGAACTAGAGCATTTACAAATGTTTTTGAACTTGGGGAAGCATAGCAAACCTTAAGTGATGGAATTGTTGCCATATTTCAGCATGAGGAATCATCGCATTATGCTTTAGAACTTTGTTTTATTCAGTTCTTAGAAACAACTTCACAGTTTGCAATCAAAATAATTCAGCACTCCCAAGGAAATCTGTTGAAGCCAAATAGAGATGATGGTATATGGATAATATTTTCTTATTATTAGGTCACACTTCATGTAGTATTTTGTAGTAACCATAGGTTTCAAAATGTGAATTTTTCAAGGAAAAACACAGAAAATGGAGCTTATTCTCCAAGAGTGCATTAATGATGTTAAATGCAATTTCTTGTCTGGCTATTAAATACTCTTATCTGAAGTTTATAAGTCATAAATGTCTAACAAACTTACTATCTGGACCAGTTTTAAACCAAAGTTTTTTAAACACCATAAAATGGAATTAGTATATAATTTCTAAAATGTAGTGCATATCAAATTGCACTTTTTAGATTTGTCAAGAATCTTGTACACAGAAATTTATACATTAATACAGTCTAGTTGTGTGAACTGACATAAATGGAGAAGTAGTAGTGCAATTAGGTGAGTTGGCACTACGTATACAAGGACTAAGAGCTCCGAGAACTCAGAGCAGGAGAAATGAATCATTCTTCAAATAATAAGAAAATGCTTTACTGTGAAGTAACATACATTGTGAATAAAATTTTTGTTTTAAAAAGCAGAATCCTGAAAAGATTTGAATGTGAAGAGACAGTTAAAGAAGTTCAGTCAATAGTACTGTTTGGCAAAGAGCAGCAAAGGATTGAAAAGGGTTGGGCCCAGACTGTGACCCCGCCACTTGTCAAGTGTGGAAGTTAGAATTTTATTCCAAATAATTGGAAGTTCTTGGCATTCAGCGAGGTTTCTAAGAGAGTAATGCAATTATGCCTCTTTTTAAAAAAGTTTTAAAAAATATTCTTTATTAAAACATGAATTATTATGTGGAAAGAGCCATTCTCCCATTAATGAATAAATAGAGAGATACATTCCATAGGTGCCTAAGCTCCCAAACATCTTTTGTTCATTCTAAATTATTTCTTAATATTGTTTTTAGTGATTTGTGTTTTTTGAATTATTTGTTTTTGCCCCCTAAACAAATTATGGCAGAGCAGCTCATCACTCTAATTTGATTGTATGTCTTGGTGCTATCATTTGCATAACAAATTTTATTTGGCTTTACTTTTTTTGAAAACTTCTTTTTTTCTTTTGTATTATTGTTTATTTTATTACAATTGTCCCAGTTTTTCTCCCTTTGCCTTTCTTCATCTGCGCACCCCACTCCCACAGTCCATCCCCACACTGTTGTCCATGTCAATGAGTCATTCATACATGTTCATTGTCTAATCCTTGCCCCTTCTTCCCACCCTTTCCTTCCTCCCCCTCTTTCCTCCGGCAGCTGTCAGTCAGTTCCCTGTTTTCACGTCTCTGGTTCTGTTTGGCTCATTAGTTTATTTTGTTCATTAGGTTCCTCCTATGAGTGAGATCATATGGCATTTATCTTTCACCACCTGGCTTATGTCACTTAGCATAATACTCTCCAGTTCCATCTATCCTGTCACAAAGGGGAGAAATCCCTTCTTCCTTTCTGCTGCATAGTACTCCATTGTGTAAATGTACCACAGTTTTTTGATCCACTAATCTACTGATGGGCACTTAGGCTGCTTCCAGCACTTGGCTATTGGAAATAATGCTGCTATGAACATAGGGGTGCATAAGTTCTTTTGAATTGGCATTCTGAGATTCTTAGGGTATAATCCTAGCAATATAATCTCTGGGTCAAAAGGTAGCTCCATTTTTAACTATTTGAGGAAATTCCATACTACTTTTCATGGTGGCTGCGCAAGTCTACATTCCCACTCAAAACTTCATTTTGTAATAAAGTGATTTTGGCAGTAATGTGGAGAATAGTCAAGAGTAGAGAAAGACAGTGGGAAGAAAAGAAGTGTAATAGAAACAAAAAGGGACAATAATTTGAGTTAGAGCAGAGGAAGTAGGGATGGAGACAAGAAAAAAATTTTGAAAAGCATTTTGAGGTAGAATCTGAAGAACTTAATGATCCATCAGACATATTATGAAGAACTTAGTTTGTCTGATTAACATGTTTGAAAAATAGGTTATATGTGAGTACAGTATTCCCTCACTTATTGTGGGTATTACATTCTAGACCCCCCCACCCCACAATAGGTGAAAATCCACAGAATAGGAACCTTACATTTATTTTAGTATTTATATATATTTTAAGGCTTTATAAACCCTTCCCAGACACTTATAAACCGTTCCCACTCCCTTATTAACCTTTTCCACAATTTTACAAACACTACTTATGTTCTTAAACATATTCTACACTCTTAAACCTATGTAACTTTAACAACATACGTATACGGTACCACAAAATCCCACAATATAGTGGAAAACCCGTGATAAATAATTAAATATAATATTTTTAAAAATACTGCGATACAATGAGGCTGCAATAAGTGAACCACGATATAGACAGGAACTACTGCAATAAAATCAGAAGCATAATGTGTTGAGACGGAGCAGGTTTGCAGCAGAAGATTGTGAGTTTCATCTTGGAACTTAAACTATATGTTAAGTACTAAATCTGAAATGCATGCAAGGAGTCTAGTTGGGGATATGTGTAATCAGATTTAGGAATCACATGACAGATCAGAGTTTTCAGCAAAAATGGTGATTTCTGAAGTCACAAAAGCAGGTGATCACGAATGGCCCAAATAAGAGAGTTGCTATACAACCCTGAAGAAGATTGTCAGTTGAAGGATTGTTAGAGGACAAGGCACAGACCAGTACAATAAAAAAGAGAACTAGGAACATTCTACATCAAAAGCCAAAGAACAGTGAAAACAGGTATATGGGTACCTAAAAATAGTTATCTTAATGTGCAATTATGAGTCTCTGACTACGTCAGTGAAAGAAATATCAGAAGGCAGTGTGTTACCTTTGAGGACCAAGCTGATGGCTACTATGTTCAAAGGGTGGAAGAAATGGCTCTGGCTCTGGGGCTTTAGAGTTGGACACTTGTTCAAAGCAACAGGAGGGACCCTGACCCTGATTCTGTTGTGACAGGTGAGAAACAATTTTAATATTATGGACAAAACCCAAGTTTATAGTCAAGTTTATAGCTTGCTTCCTCCATTTTTTTTTAGACTGGAAGAATAATATCTACTATTTTGTAGGCAATTGTTGGAAAAATATAATCTACACAAAGGGCTAAAAGATACTTGGAAACTTGGGTACAATATTTAAAAAATACAATGTACTAACTATAATTATGATCATCATCAATTTGTTGCCATGGAAAATGTTTATTGAAACTCCAACCAAGTTGAACATGGATACGATGCCCAAAAATTTATCAGTAATTGTAATTTTTCTCATCATGCCTGTGTCTGGAAATAAAGGTCTAACAATAGGCTTTCACAGAGGATGTGAGTATCCACTATTATGTTTCAGGCCTGGTGTAAACACAGCACATGTACTCAAAGAGCTCATGGTATTTCTCAGGTTGATATGAAAAGCTAATCTAGTCTCCCAAATAATGGAATCTGTCTGTCTCCCAGGTTTACACTTCCCAGGTAACCATTCCATTGTTACTCTGTGTTGTCCAATAATAAAAAGCACCATATAATAGACTAATTTCCACTGCCATCCAGTAAATTTTGATTTTCTTCTATGTACATTTATAGCAGTCAGAAAGTGATTTATCAACATAAGAGCAGAACATTTTCAGCTTTTCATGTTTGAGTCATAGGTTGCTAGACCATTGGTGACATAACATGGCTATAATTGTATTTTCAACCTCTTCATTTTACAGATGAAAGAACTGAGGCTCAAAGAAGGCAAATGACTAACACAGAGCATGACTGTGATTGGAGTTAAGCATAGGACATTTCTATTTGTTCACAACCATGGTTCTTTAGAAATAGCTAATTATTTTAAACTTCTCTAATGGAAAAACATTGTGCACTGTTGTTTTAATACAAAAGGTCTTAATTGTTAGTAAATTGATATGAATCTTCGAGTAGCTTTTTAAGTTTCACCAGTATCAATGGGATTTTAGAAGGAAATAAGGGATGGAGATTCAAGAACTTTTGTTCCTGGTCCAACATTTTTACACTCATTTCAGCCCCAGAGTTTCCATTCTTTCACTGGACTGAACTGGTAGGTGTGGAAGACTTTAAAGTCTTTTACCTTATAAATCCAGCTCTGACAAGAGTCCAAGGAATGTTATAACAAATAATCACACATTTGGTGGCTTAAACAACAGAAATTTATTCTCTTGTAGTTCTGGAGGTCAAAATCCAAAAATCAGAGTGTTAGCGAAGCCACATTCCTTCCTGAGACTCCAGTGGAGAAACCCTGCCATTTTCTGGTGGCTCCTAGAGGTAAGCTTTCCTTAATCTGTGGCTGTAACACTCCAATATCTGCCCCTGTCTTCACATTGGCTTCTCTGTGTGTGCTAGTATCAAATTCCCTCTGCCTCTCTCTTACAAAGACACATGTTCATTTCAGGCTCACTTAGATAATCTAGGACAAGCTCCTCCTCTTGAGATCTTTAACTTAGTTATATTGTTTGCAAAATAAGGTATTATCCACTCTTTTGCCAGCAATCAATATAGAATTACATGACACTTGGATGTCACACAAACCATTCAATAAACTGCACAGATCCAATGCATCTGGTACAGCCAGTGCCAAACAAATATTACTTTTTTTTCTTTAGCCCTGTTCCTTATCATAGATTGGGTCTTTTAAAAACTGAATAGACTATACAAATACTGGATGGGCATTCGACATGAGTTTCAATCACTCATTCCAATTCTTTCAGCAAAAATATTGAACATCATACATACTCAGGTTTTTGTCAGACACTTCAAATAATTTAGCTCACTTAAATTTCCAAACGCCATTAAGCTAGAGCTGAGCAGAGTGAATGAGATGTAGGCTTTTGAAGTCATACAGATTAGATTCACACCCTAGCTCCACCATTTCCTAGCCCTGGGAAAACTATTTCATCTTCCTAAGTGTCAATTTCCTTAGCTCTGTAATGGACATATGAACCCCTGTTGCCCCAGCACAGTGCTGGCACTCCATAAACACAGTGCAGTTGCCATTATGTATACCCAATTTTGGGAAGAAATTGAACTCAAGGGGTTAAATAATTTTCTCAATTTCACACAGATGAGTCTGCCTCCAAGCCTTGCTCTGTCCATTGCACCACTCTAGAAAGATCTCATTATAACTCAATATCACCGATAAAGTGTTTCTATGGGTTGCAATCCAAGGACAAACAAACAAAAAAATATTATGTAATATTATGTAATATTGCAGAGTTATATAAATATTTCTGGTCAAGAATAATTCCATTAAAGAATCACAACTGTCAGCTACTTGTTCTTGAATTAAGTGTATAATAACTTCATTTCTCCTCTTCCATGTAACACATTACAGCATTTAAAGTATCCTGCTCTTTCTCATCTCCTCAATACTTCGTTCCCTCTCTCTCCCACCACACTATGGGCACGTATACCTCTGCTGGCAGTAGGGAAGTAAATTCTAGGTGCTTTCTCCAGCTGAACTACGCTTCTGAAGTCTAAACCTAAACTGATGCTATCTAAGGTACAGTGTAATCGAATTAGAAAGCATGTTTGATATTTTCCATGTGTACCACTTAAACCTGGTTTCTACCCTTGATCTGCTTTCCTCCATGCCTCCGGGTGCTAGCCTTTGTGAACTGTGCAGAGGGCTCCATGCTTTTTTGTCTTCTTTTTGGATCTGGCCAATGGGAAGCAACAGTGAGAGGAACGGGGTAAAAGAACAGTGAAGTCCTTTCCATTATTTCAGTTTCCTTCTCATGGGCTCCCTTGATTCATGGTGTCAGGTCATCCTCTGATAAAGTCAATTGTTTCCCTCTCCTCATTCTTTAAGTTTAGGGGTTCCCATGATTGTTAGTGCCAGGAACTGCTCATTTGCATGTTGGTTTCCCTAAACCCTGCCTGATCTATGCAGAGATCCTTGAGTAAACTTTCTCCCTATAACCTAGTTTAAGTGTGCCATCTGTTTGCTACCTTGGCAGGCAGAGGAGGTTTGAATATTATTTAAACATTGGCAGCCATAGAAGATGGAGAAAGGGACTTGGGTTTACAAATGATTTCTAGACCTGAAAAAAGATCCTCTTATTCTCCAGTGCTCCCTGTCTTGAGAGGCAACTTCACAAAGATATGTCTATGACAGAGAGACGTGTTAGTTCAGTCCTAACCCTGAAGCTAAAAAATGTCCTTGGGTTTAAGGTGGGAGGAAATAGAGTGTAGAATGATTCATCAGAGTGAAAATACCATTTTGTTGGAAATATGTAAAAGTTATTGTCCTTTTTGTTTTATTAAATATCTGGTCTTGTTACCCTCCTTAAAAAGCTGGAGCAAGTATTTTTTTTTTTCATTTTTTATTTTTTCAGGTATTATAGTGTAGTGGTTAAGGGTTAAGAAAAACATGCTAACCACCCTAGTTTGGTTTCAGTTCTGTCACTTATTAGTTTCATAATCTGAGACAAGTTATTATCCTCACTAAAAATAGTTGTTTCATATTTTATATGAGTAAAAATTATGGATTCATGTTGTAGCAGGTGCTGTGGTGCATAACACTGATCTTCCTTTAGGACCAAAGGGCTCATCTGAAAGCTCCCCTCCGTGAATTGCTCTTCAGTGAAGCATATTGCCGTGCCCAAGTTTACGCTCTCTCACTGGGGGCTGTGAATGCCTGTTGGACAACATGGTGAGGTACAAAGTCAACTCCAAAAGCCTCTACAACACCAGATCATTCTGTGGGGTTCACTGAGGCTCCAGCTGCCACAGCCCACAGTCAAATCGCTCATCTGCCTGGCCCTATTTTATGGCATTGTGTTCATCAGCAACAAGCGGCATGTTCTTTTCTGACTTTGGTGAGTCATAAACCCACTAAAAAGTGAGTGACAGACCTACAGATATCAGGAGAGCTACCACATCAGTGAAGTTTTAAGGGCCTATTAGTTTAGAATAAAAAAACATGTCCTCCTAAATTAAAGAGATGATCACATCTTGCATCTCTCACCACTGAGAATAGTGTGTGGTCATACCACCACATAGTTCACTAACTTTTATTGTCTGTTTTTCTACTTTGGAAAAGTCAGCTCTTGAGAATAGATATTTTTTGGTTTGTTTTACTTCCCATTGGTTCCAAGGTACCTCGTACTATGCTTAATAGCAGGTGTTGAATAGATAGATATTATCACTGCACTGTTACATATAAGGGGAGTGGAGGTAGCCCTAGAAATGTAGGAGACTGAATTCTCACTCAATACATGAAGATAGGCATCTGAAATTAGATTTGTCATACTTGATATTTTTTGATAATCAATATTTGTGCTTGTATATTCACATCCACTTCATAAGCATTTACTTGTAGAAACTTCTAAGGAGGGGTGAAATAAAGCTTACATGGACTATTGATTGTGCTGAAAGACTTCATGGTGATTAACAGAGCTAATCAAAATTTAAAAGGTCAATGATAACCATATAAATGGAATAAGATTCTATTATTAGCATCTGAAAAAAGGTACCTTCACTTTACTTAAACTGTATTTTAGTGACATTATTTATTCTCCTATAATTAGTATAGAATTATTAATTCTGCACTTAAGACACCAAGAATTTCTGTAATTGCTTTATCTTCCTGCTTACTTTTCAATCTTTTCTCAATAAGAGTGAAAAAAGAAAAAACCCTGTGAATTTGAACCTTCCAAAGAAAACAAGAAACAGATTTCTTCCATTCTGAGTTAAATCACACAAAATGAATTCTATCTCACTCTCAAAACAAATTAAAACATGAAAAAACATCTATCAGTGCTTCTTAAATTATTATGGGGGCATACATTTGCCCGAAAACTTGGTAAACAAAATGAATGCAGTTTTTACTCCCTCAAGATTTGAACCTCTGCACAGCTCTGTCTGCAACTCTAGGAGCATGGACTCCTAAAGCCTCTCTATGGGCCCAGGTTCAGATATATATATATATATATATATATATATATATATATATATAGTCCTTTATCTGCATTCCATATTCCATTTTTGAAAAAGAAATACAAGGTCTTTTTCCTACCTCATCTTTGCTCATGCATACACACCCACCCATAAAAAAAGTACTAGTGCAGGCATTGCCGGAAATGCTATAGTAAAATAAATGGTTTCAGTCCTCATAACTTACAATCTAATTGAGATGGCTCTGACTGGGGTTGAAAAGAGTTAAGGAAATTAAAAAGTCAGAGATATGTGGGATACTATTATTGATGAAAGGAAAAAGAAGGGAAAGAAGGAAAAAAGGAAGGGTAGAAGGAAAAGGGAGAAAGAAATGAAGTGGGGAAGAAAGAAAGCAAAGGTAAAGGAAAAGGGCTATCAGTGGGCCATATCAGAAAAATAAGCAATTGGTTCAAGTACATTGTTCTTCCTTGCTGGACCATGGGAACCAGCGAAATCACATTGCTTAAGATGAGATTGGGTGGCAATTCATATGAATTGTTCCATGTTTTATATATGCTTTGTAATGAGTTTTTAATAATATTATCCATATTGACACTAAATTTTGCTTGTTTATTTTATCTACAGTGTAATGTGTGTGTGTGAGTGTGTGTGTGTGGCTATATTGCATTTCAGTTTTCTGTTCTCCTGTTGCTGGGCATTTAGAATGTCTTCAATTTTTTCAGTATTAAAACAATGCTGCAATAAGCATTTCCTTTCAAACACATGTGTGAGAATATAAAGTCAGGACTAGTATTCCTGGGTTGAAGACTGCATAAATCAAGTTTATTAGATATAACTTAGTTGCTTATCAAAGTGGTTGTCCCAAATGTATAGTTCCTTCACTAATGCATGAGAGTTCCTATTGCCAACATATCATTATAAGGCTTTGTTAAAGCTCTCAACCAAATGGGTATGAAATGCAAAGTTAGTTACTAGCAAAGTTATTTTATCATAAGTCCACTTGCCATTGAACTTCTCTAAATCTCACTGGAAAGCTATGAGTGATTTTTGACTCTTGGTCTAGATATTACTCTGACCATAGTTTTCATCATAATAAATCATTCATATCATTTATATGAATGAAAATGGCAGCAAAGAGTGGTTCATTACAAAGAGCCTTGATGTTGAATGAGGTTCATCATGGCTTCCCTGAAGCTCAGCAATATCACGGGGGTTAATTTTGGGTACAAATGCGTAAGAAGATCAGGGATTACTTACCCTTCACATATTTTCTACAATCACCATGACTTTTTTCTAAATGGAATATAGAACAATAGCATGTCACTTTATGACTGACCTTAGACACAGGCCATAGACACCCTTCTCTTTTTCTCTAGAGTATCCTTCAAATATCAGACATAATAAAGTTATATTATCAATGTAATTTGAGATAATATCATAAACTTCAAATGAATTGAAGAGTGAAAGACAATTGGATCACCCTAAAAAGTTGTTTTGAACTGTAAAAACGAAAAATTTCTCATAAAATAGGGCATATTTTTTCATCTGTCTTCTCAAAGGATGATATTTATTCATGATTTTTTCTTATTTATTTCCATTTTTTAACTCAGTGAGACTATTCTTTATGACTAATATATTCCACTCCCATTTGTCAATATTAGACAACCACACTAGCCATCCATTTAAGGTAAAAGATTTAATAGAATGTGATATCAGCCACTTGAAATAATTTATGCAGTTACAAAGCTCTCATGTGAATAATTTGAGAGAAGCTGTGTCATACAATATGAATAAAAAATGTGACTGAGCTGGTTTCTATTCATCCTTACTCAAAAAACTTTCTAGAGTGTTCGAGGGTCTATATAGTGTGAACAAAATTACTAAAGTAGGCTTATTTCTTGTAAATAACTTATTGCATTGACCTAAATTTTGATAATTTTTGTTTTCCATATATTTCAATGATCAGTTTATTGAAATGTATTGGAAACAAAAGTAAAAATTAATAATTTTTCTAAGGTTATGATTGATTCTTCTTATCCTCATTTATAATAGCAGAGAAATAATATATTTAAGTATATTAACATTTTGTTGATTCAGGTCATATCTTACTTATTTATCTATATTCTTATGTTTTCCCTCCCCAACGTAGCATAATCTTAGTCTTTTAAACTGATTGTTGTTCAGTAAATAACTGAATTTACAATGATGTTTACATCACTGAACATTATAAACACAATTGAGTTATTTACAGGCTAACTTTTAGAATTAATATGAGAATTCAGTGAGGTTGCTGGATACAAAACCAACTTTTACTAATTAGCAATAATGCTGAATATTATATGATATTAAAATAATAGATAAAAAAGGAATTAATTTTCAATATAAACATAAACTGTAAAGTATCTAAGACCCAGTCTTACAAAATATTCATGAGCTTTTTAAAGAAAGAAAGAAAAAATTATGATTATATATAAAATGTCATAATATAGGATCAATTACATAAATAATAATAATAATATATATATTACAGTTCAGTGCATAGATGAAACATTTTTCTTGGTAATTCTAAATGGAACTATGCTTAAAGCCATTTACATGAGGTGATTTTAGTACTATATTTAGAAGCTACAATTGATACAGAAAGAGTTGTTTAATCTGTAGTTATCTCCAATTCCTTGCTTGCTTTTAGAATTAAGTCTGGATGCGAATGACAGAAAACTTCAAATAATGGTTCATTAAAAATCACTTATACTTCACTCTCTTTTCTGTTAAATACAATCTGGAATTTAGCATTCCTGAAATGACAGGTCCATGCTATTTCTCTCTTCTTGCTCTTCCATCTTGGCACGAGGGACATCCACAGCCCAGTGTAAGATGGCTGCTTGAGCTCCAGTCATTATGTTGGTATTACAGCCGACGAAAATGAAGAAGTGTGAATGCAGCTAAACCTGTTCCATGTACGGATCCTTACAGAAATCACATCATGACACTTTTGGTTATATAGCACTTATTAGTACATTAAAAAAATTTTATTTCTTTATTTTCAGAGAGAGGGGAAAGGAAGAAGAAAGTGCGGGAGAGAAACATCAATGTGTGGCTGCCTCTCTCATGTCCCCATCTGGGGACCTGGCCCACAACCCAAGCATGCGCCCTGGCTGGGAATCAAACTGGTGGCCTTTTGGTTTGCAGGAGAGTGCTCAGTCCACTGAACCACACCAGCCAGGGCCATTAGTACATGTTTTATGACCATAATTTACTATAAGGGAAGCTAAGAAATCTTTATTTAGGGAAATTACATGCCTAGCTAAAAGTTAGTGTTCTATTTTTAAAGATAAAGGAACAGATATTTGGCCACTTTCACAAGTCTCTGTCACAATATTAATTAGCCTTCTATCATGGAAAAATTCTGTTGACTGATGTCTGGGAAACAAGATAAGGGTTGAGGAGGATACTGTTGTCGATGTGAATGGCCTTTAGGATGAGATCGATCTTAAGGGAATAGTTTTTAAATTTAATAATAAAAATGTGGTAATACAATATATGACATTTGAACACTCATATAGCCATATTTTGCTTGAGAAATATTTCTAAGATGGTGGGGCCAGCTACTATGTCTACGCTGGAGCTTAGAGTCAGGCAGAAACTGCAAGGAGGGATGAAGAGGGCAACAGAGCCCTAGGGTAATAGAACACACATGATATTAAGTCCAAACAAAAGGAGTCTCATTGTAAGGGAGTCTCATTGTAAGGGAGAAAATATTGAGGATAGGATCAAGATTTTATAGCCCAGAGCACTGAAAGGAGGGAGATTGAAAGTATATGTATAGGACCAGAGGCTGGAGTATCATAAGACACAGGTTTTGCAGATGGGGAGCAACCTTGAAGGCTTAGTGATAAAGAGAAAAAAGGTAAAAAGCCATGACAATTAAGATTTTTACTGAAGCAGAAAAGAATCACAAAATAAGAGGGTGACACGACATCTTCTCTAAAGAACAAAAGAAAGCACTAGTGATTTTAGAAACTATACTTTCTGTGACCAAAAGAAAAAAGTCTCTTCAGCTAAGAAATTTTGTAAACTGTACAAAACACTATATACAATTGTTATTGCTGTCCCAGAAAAATATATTTTGCAAAGATTATAAGATGGAAATCAAAACTAATATAAGAAAATAGAAATGAGAATCATAGGATGTCAGCTAATAAACAGTTTCCTTCAAACTCACCATGAAGCAGAGAAAAACAATAGGAAAATTTCTCAGCCTCAGTTAAATATTATTAAGTATTTTCACATATCAAAAATTTTTGAATTATAAATTAAAAATTATGACATAAATTGTTCTAGGAGAGAGAAAAAGAGAGAAGTAGGAAAAAATGGTAGAGGGGTGAGTCAGCCAGAGAGAGAGAGAGAGAGAGAGAGAGACAGAGAGACAGAGACAGAGAAAGACAGAGAGAGGGAGACAGAGAGAGAGAGAGAGAGAGAGAGAGAGAGAGAGAGGGAGAGAGAGAGAGTAAATGAAAGCCCAAATGATTATTCTTTTGTGATTATTTTTATCTTTGCTAATTAAATATTAGAAGTGTCTATACTCATCTGCCTCCCATCACTAAACTGTAAGTACTTTTAGGACAAATCTATGTTAATTCTCTCTGTATCCTAACACCTGGCATGGTGTCTGGTTCATAGTTAAGTCCCAATAAATATTTAATAAATTCATCATGAATGAATGAGTGGATAATATGCAACATTCAAAGTTAAACCTACATCGTTATTGTATAAAAACATCACCTCTCCAAGTATTACATTTTATCTAACCAGGAGTCAAAATTAATAGCTTTTAATAGTGCTCAGTAGGCAAAAATAATGCAGGGGAAATGCCATGATGTAAAAATAGTTACCTTAAATGAAACGGCCAGACAACAGGATCAAATACAAATGTTCATATGAAATAGAAAACCTGCACATCCCTGAGAGACTTCCCTTCCACTACCTGAATTTAACGTGGGTAATTTATCATGTTATAAATTTCAGCTTTGGTTCATTCATGTGTTACAGCCTCTGTGTGCATTTCAGCTCTTGGCTTCAGTGAGTATACAAGTGAGTATATAAGGTATAATAATTTATTATTACATTGATTTTTCTATTGAAGTTGAGTCTAGTAAAAATCTAGAGCACATAGTTAATATGCATTGTTTCTGAGAGAAGAGTGACAGGATTCAACTGTTAACAGTCATTCTATTAGAAGTTCTGCATTCTTCCCTTCCTGGTGTGTGGCACATCAACTGAGTTACAGTTTGAGTAAGGTAAACAGAGAGCTCTCAGGAACAGGAAAAAAGCAGAAAGCCAGACTTTGATACATTTCTGTTATACCATCGCAGGAAATTATGGTTATTGTTTAAGGCAATGCTTGTTCTTTTTTAAGAAGACTGCACATTTTGGACTGTAAAGCTATATCACGACCAGTAAGGAAAAGGTTTTTGTGTCTACAGAGGCTGCAAGGGGTGCTGGAAAGGCTTGCTTATAGAACTGTACACATGTGATTGATGACTGGTCCACTACATTTCTTACTTGTCACAAAACTGGCCACTTTTTTTTCACTGAAATAATTTTTTTTTAAATCAATGAAGAATTTATCTACTGATTTCTTTCAGTGTTATTCATTTACTGATCCATTTTTTATTGATTGATTCATTTGGCAAACACTTGTTTTGGTGCATCTACTACATGCCAGTCACTATGGTTGTAGTGAGGAGATAAGTAGCACATGGTTCCAGACATATGAACTTCATAGTCTATAGGGGAGTTGACAATATACTAAACATTGTGCAATGCAATGAGTGCTATGATAGTATTATTGTAGTTACATGGTATAGAAACAGTGCTGCAAAATGGGGTGTTAGGAGACGTAGTTTACTTAGAAACAGCAATGGATTACTGAAGAATTTGGGGTACAATTGAGACCAAACTTGTAAAATGTGGGATTAGATTTAATATATCTGGACTTTTTCTTTCTTTAGTGAAAATAAAATAAGCTTTAAGGTTATAAAGTATACAGAAACTTTTCATTTAGGGGAGAAATGGAAAGGTCTCAAAATAATTTAATAATTAATGCTTTCAAGGTTTGGATGTGGTGGTCGAGGCTGTCTGTGACCTGAAGAAATATCTGAGTAACTAAAGGGAAGAGCAGGCAAATTTGAATAATATCATCCTCAGCTTAGCACAGTCACATCCACAAGGACAGGAGGCATCAATATCCAGCCTGTTCCTCAACTCTTTATTTTTTATTTTTTAAAAGTATATTTTATTGATTATGTTGTTACGGTAGTTCCAATTTTCCCCCTTTGCTCCCCTCTGCCCAGTACCCCACTTCCCTTCAGCAATCCACCCCTCTTAGCCCATGTCCATGGGTCGTGCATATAAGTTCTTTGGCTTCATCCTTTCCTATATTATTCTTAACATCCCCCTGTCTGTT
This sequence comes from Furipterus horrens, assembly GCF_987537825.1. Lineage (NCBI taxonomy): Eukaryota > Metazoa > Chordata > Mammalia > Chiroptera > Furipteridae > Furipterus > Furipterus horrens. Next base: position 188,577,049 of record NW_028327172.1, read on the forward strand.
TTGTACCAACCGATTATGCTTCTTAGTCCCTGCACCATTTCCCCATTTCTTCCCCTCCTCCCTCCCAGCTGATAGCCCTCCAAATGATCCCCATACCTATGATTCTGTTCCTATTCTGGTTCGTTTAGTCGGATTTTGTTTTTATTTTTTAGATTCAGTTGTTGATAGTTGAGAGTTTGTTGTTATTTTAGTGTTTATAGTTTTGATCTTCTTTTTCTTAAGTAAGTCCCTTGACATTTCATATAATAATGGGTTGGTGATGATGAGCTCCTTTAGCTTTACCTTGTCTGGGAAGCACTTCATCTGCCCTTCTATTCCAAATGATAGCTTTGCTGGATAGAGTAATCTGGGTTGTGAGTTGCCTTTCATCACCTTGAATACTGCTTTGCCAGTCCCTTCCTGCCTGCAAAGTGTCCTCTGAGAAGTCAGCTGATAGTCCTATAGGCACCCCCCTGTAGGCAACTCTCTGCCTCTCTCTTGCTGCGTCCAGGACTCTGTCTTTATCTTTCACCTTTGGCATGTCAATCATGATGCATCCTGGTGTGGTCCCCTCTGGGTCCAGCTCGCCTGGGACCCTCTGCGCTTTCCCGACCTGTATGTCCATCTCCTTTGCAAAATTAGGACGTTTTCTTCATTTTTTCCAATTCTTGCTTCCTCATTCTGCACTGGTTGACTGTTCTTTTCTTCCTTATGTTCCAAATCATTGATATGAACCTGGTTTCCTTCCTTTCACCATTGGTTTTGTGTGGATTTTCCTTAATTTCACTTAGCATAGACTTCACTTCTTCTCTTAAGCATTTGCCATACTCAGGCATATTTGTTGAGCCTGTGAGCATCTTTATCACCAGTGTTTTGAACTCTACATCTGCTAGGTTGTCTATCTCCTCATCTGTGAGGTTGGCTATCTCCTCATCACTTAGTTCTCCCACTGGAACCTTGATCTGTTCCCCTTTTGGGGCCATACTTCTCTGTCTCCTCATTCTGACAGGTTCCTGTGTTTGTTTGCCTCCACATCCCAGATAGAGCTGTCACTTTTGTTATGCTGTAAGGGGTGGAGCCTTAGGGATTCATCAGTACAGGGTGATCTGTTTCACCACGTTGTGGCACTGTATGTGGGAGAGGGGTCTAAGAGGGAACAATGCTGCCAGCCCAGCATTTGCTCCTTTTCAAGGCACCTAACCCATTTCTGGACTGGACTGGCGCCCCTCTAGCTGCTACCCTGGCTGTCGTTCCCAGAGTGGGTGGGTCTGCAGATGTTCTAGGACCGAGGGGGCCCTTGAAACATTAATAATGTATAACACGAACAACACCAAGAGCCTAACAAAGTAGTTGGTTTAAAGCCATTGGGCTGTGTCTGGACTCCTTTACAGGGTAGAAATGAAAATACACAAGAATATTAAGCATGCTCAGCAGGAAAAGAGTCAGAGGCAAACCTGAATAATTTATGGGACCATGACAGTGTCAGCTCTCACTGCTATATCATCTCGACTTCTCTGTGCAGACCCTATATCCTTTCACTCTCCTCAGACTTTCAGTTACTGATGTTCACCTGAACATCAGAATACTTTATTCTGAGTTTGTTTTTTTAACAGCTTGATTGATTTTAATTCACATACCATACATTTCGCTCATTTAATGTGTAGGATTTAATGAGTTTTTGACATATGACATGATTCAATTTGAAATTGTGGTAAAATATATAACACAAAATTTGCCATTTGATGCCTTTTTAAATTTATAATTGATAGGCATGAAATGCATTCAAAATGTTGTACAATGGCCGCCACTATCTACTTCACCCAAATTTAAATGATTCTAAACCAAAACTTTGTACCCATTAAATATTAACTCCATGGTCCCCTGTTTTCTTAGTCTCTGGTAATATTGTATTTACTTTTTGTCTCTATGAATTTGCCTAATCTAGATACCTCATATAATTGGAATTATACAATATTTATCTTTTGTGCCTGGGTTACTTTACTTGGCGTAATGTTTCTGATACTAATCCATGCTGAAACATGCATCAGACTTTCACTCTTTTTATTGTTCAATAACATCCCATTATTTTCCTGTACCACATTTTGTTTATTCATTCATTTGCTGATGGACATTTGGGTTGCTTTCCTCTTTTGGCTACTGCAAATTGATGCTCCTATGAATACTGGTGTACACATCAAAACAATCATTTGATGTAGTCATTGTTCAATTTATCTAAGTAAATCCATAGACTTAACAGGTTAGGTGTTACGTAATTCTCCTGAGGTCTTAGAAGAAGTCATACCCAGGAAAAGTATCTACAGACTCTATCTCCATTGAAGTCAATTTTCTAAGACAGATTAATCTTTCTAGATTAAATATATATTTACAACCTTGAGTATATTCTAGGATAAAATGAGTTGGTGCTCCAAGTGCTATAGGGGCATAACATAGAATGAAGACTTGTATAAATATAAACAGGTCATGAGCCATGTGGGTGAAGAGGAGACATTTCTAGATATCATATAATCAAGATGTATATAATTAGTACATATAAAAAGCTTCTGTGAGTGTTTACATAAAGTTCTGTAAAGATACAGAATATTTTGATCAAAACATCATCATAAGACATTCAATACCTGTAACATCTAGATTTTATAACAAAGGTTGACTGCTGGCTAACTTCTAGTCAGTTGTATACAGAGCTAAAAGGGGTAAGCTATGATAATTGTGGAAGCTACATCCAATTGTACGACACTTTTCTGAAAATCAGTTTTGACAGAGAAGTGAATTTTGATTCATCTGCTTTTCTCATTGGCATAAAATGCAGAACATTATGGCAAAAGTAAATAACAAGGACCAGCTTTGGGAGCACCATTATCTTGCCATAACTTTCTATTTCTATCATCTAATTAGAGTTCACATATTAATAAGTAAGCAAAATCAGAAGTTGAAATTTAAAGGAAAACAGAAAGAGAACTCAAGTGAAATGTAATGTTACATTAATATCAAGTTGATGGATCGACTAGGAAGATAAGCAAGCTAACTTGTGCCATGTTGCTACAAGTTTTGACATGTCCTGTCAGAGTCATCGGTGTACAGTAGTAAATTCTAATCATTTCTTTATGAAAACCTGGTTCCTTCCTTCTCTCTCAAGAAGTAGTTAGGTTTGAATTAATCTCAGAGTAATATAGATTGCTGGGAAAATTGAAAATCTACTCACAGAAGACATTTACATGGTAGGTTAATGACTTTCAGGTTTCTGAATAGAGTTTTAATTTCAGAAAACTCTTTTACTGTTGTATTCTGGAAAATAATAATAATTCAAAAAAAATGAAAACTATGCTCTAAATGTACTAAAATGTATACTATTTGGCTCTATGTTTATATGTTGACTGCATGGTTGGTTTTGAGATAGACTGTGCAGGTCATATATTTGATTCTTCTTTGCTAGTTCTGTGACTTCAGATAAATTATGTCTATCCTTTGAGTTTCTCAGTAAAATGAGAAAAATAATAAAATCTAGAATTTTAGTGCTATGAGGGTTGAGTGACCATGTTTAATGCATAGTAAGCAGTACAACAGCAGTGACTATTATATTTATTCTTCAATGATAATATTCATTATGTTTTAAAATAATGATTAAATGAACTTTATAAATTTTATTACCTATTGTCTTGAGATGCTATTGCAAAAGTTGAGCAGGTTTAAGTATAACTTTGAAAAAGGTTTCAGACCATTGTGTGTTTAAGGAGATAGAAAACCATCAAACTCCCATGTAGAGAAATCCATTGCCACCTTTGGCATTTTTACTAAGAAGAGGATTAAGCAAATAAATTGTACACACACACATACACACACAAACATGTTGACACAGACAACAGTGTAGTGATAAACAGAGGGAAATGAGGGTGGGAGGGAGAGGTGGTGGGCAAAGGGGGAGGAAATGGGGACAGAAAGAGACTTGGCTTGGGAGGATGGGTGCACAATACCCTGTGCAGATGACATTTTATTGAGTTCTACACTTGAAACCTGTATGGTTTTGTGAACCAATGACACCCCAATAAATTGAAAATACAATAAGTTAAATTAACATAAAATTATTTATAGACTGAGGATTAGAGCCTCCATGGATTTTAAAACAAGCAACAAGCAAAATTCTAGCACCAAGCATTTTCACCTTACCTCTTTCACCCCCTCCAAGTTAATTAATCCTTCTTTCTTAGCCATATTTTCCTCCCAGAGTGTCTGAATAAGAAAGATGAACAAGCCCCATCCCGACAAAGGGAAAGCCTACAGTCTTAAGGTCAATTTATAATTTTAAGAATTTCACTTTTTTTTGGTATTTTTTGGTTTTGTTTTATCCTGTGATCCTAAAGCTCAAATGTAAAGTATTTTATTAAGAAAATCCCCATGGTTCTGTCACAGTTAAGCCTGTAAGGTCTTGGCTGATTCTGGGAATATACTCTGTGCTTGTCTTCTTAAGCATTCACAGATAAGTTGAGCAAAATATTGTTGAGTGGTAAAGATACCACTGAACAAGTCAGTAAAATTATTTATATCTCCCAAATACCTTATATTTAGCAAAATTTCCTTAAGGAATTTGGTTTAGCACTACTTAAAAGGTATTTTCTTCTCTTCCATTACCTTTTCTTTATTTAATAATTGCAGAAGTTCAAAGTGTAAAGAGGGAATGGGAGAAAAAGTAAAATGCTAATCTCTGTTCTAGATGGTAACTGGAATTGTAAGAACTTCAAAAGGCTGTAATACCAAAATGTAAGAACATGACCTTCAGAACCTCCTTATACAACATTTTATAGAATTTCAGAAGGTATTTCAGAACATACATTCACACAAACCTTAAATTAGATTGCTTTTAAAATTTGAACAGAAATCAAGATATGCTGAAGTGTTTGCTTTGCACAAAATCAATTAAAGGAAATAAAGTCAAGGAAAAATGGAATACTTTGACATCAAAGATGTCCCATAATTCTTATAAGCCAACATGTTTTATGAGAGTGACACAGACCAAATCTCAACATGTGACTTGATCATAATTCCTTTGAGCTGAATATATCCTACAAAATTGAGACCTAGACAACTCTTATCTTCTCTGCCACATTTTTCTCTCCATCCCATTATAACCCTAGTACCTTCTTTCTATAAAAACAATTCTCATGAAAGAGTCTGGTAACAGTCAGCATAAATTTGCATTAAGTCTCTCAGGAGTATTTGGAATTAAAAGTAGAGTTTATTACAACAGGTTTTCACACACCAGCAACCAGATAAGACTACGTTTGTGTGCCTATGTGTGTGTACACATTTGTATCTGTGTGCATGTGAAATAATGAGGGAAGAAAACACAGGAAGCTGTCTCCGAATCCCATCAGTTACTCATTTCCTTCGCTAATGCGTGCGGCTGTTGACTTATCAACAGATAAAAGCCCTAGGTGAGCCAAGGGAGTTGTGTTTGATTAGATGAGTGGGTTTTTTTTTTTTTTTTTTTTTTCTGATGTGTATGCTTGGGAAGTTCTCATGGGAAGAGAGTGAGAATAAGAATTAGCTTTCAAGATCCCGTCTAATCAGAGTAAAATTACCCAAGTAATAATATTTGACCCGTGCTCTAAGGTCTAAGCGTCATTGTGATTTAGTAGCGCTAGAAATGTTAAAACACTTGTCCAGTCAGTGCTGTTTGTCACCATATCCCCTGCCTGTGGTTCTCATTTTGAAAAATCATAATGTGCAGCCATTTGTGAGCAGACAGCAGGCCACGTGTGTGCCACATGTAACCACAAATCCCAGGCCCAACATGTTAGCATGCTAATTATGTAAGCACCCAGTTCAGATAATTTAATCACATCATAAAGAGGACCACAGTGATTTACCACTTAAAGTTAGATGCATCTGCTGCCTTTAAATCTCCAGGCCAGATTCAATTTTCTCTCTCTCTCAGCATCTTGCACAAGCATAGTTTCAGAGGAGGAGAGTGCAAAGTGCAGAGAAATTACTGAGCTGGTTTTAACCCGGCTGGTTTATTTTTTATTCTTCAGAATTGCCTAAGGTCCTCTGAGGTCCTTGATTTAATTTTCCCAACTCCAGAAGGAGCAAATGGAAAAGGCTCGGAGCAGCATGGGAGTCGTTCCAGGAGCAGTGCCACGAGCATACATTTGTCCTGCTCAGGAGCGACGTTTCGCCTCCACCTACGCTGAGGGGGCAGCTGCGATGTCTCGATGGGATGAGAGAAAAATCAATATGCATGGCAATCTGGTGTTGTGCCCAGGGGATCATGGAGGAAAATTACGCTGTGTGCCATCAGTGTGTCACAAATGAAGGTTGCCACCAGCAACCAGGGCACCTCTGTGTTAAAATGATTACTGACAGGAAGAAACGATTGTTGTAACAGCAGAAACAGATATTCCCACTTCTTTATGTCTCCCCTTTCCCAGTTGCTTCAAAAATTCCTACTTTCTTCTGTCCCTACCCCATCATTATTTGTGTGCTATGTCTGAGTAGTCAGCAAAAAAGTGGAATAGGGGATGAAGAAACACAGATGCTGCATGAAATAATAAAAATGAGAGACTCCCCTGCTGGGACTTAGGGAGAGGCAGTTAGTGGCATTTGGCCAGAGAAGGTGAAACGCAACAGCACTTTTATACATTGAACCACTCTTTACAAAGCGGAGGCACACACACCATTTCCTGCCAGGAGAGGACAGGAGGTAGATTCTTAGTCATTGAATACCCTGGGGAGGGAGTAGGGTTAGAGAAAATAATTATTCCTTAGTTAGAAGTGCTTGGGATTTTGTTAAATTACGTAGTAGAATGAATATGGATGATATACTTAAAAGCCTAAGGAACTAGCATTTTTCTTCAGGAAAGCCTGCTTAAACAGTGTGTCCACGTGGGAGGTGGAGGTGGCAGAGGCCTAATATTTTTTCTCTTTTAAGCCTCACATGGCCACTTCATAGAACCAAGATGTTGTCCCTTTAGAGAGTGAGTGAGTGAGTGCAACATGTGGAGCTGTGATATTGGGTGCTGATGAACACTGGGCTTCTGTTCACAGAGGCAGACACCCAACCAGGCAGCCAGTGTCTGCTCTTCTTTCTGTAAAAGGATGGTCAATTCAAAAGAACTAGTGTTAATACAGTATTGATGGTTCCTGAGCAATTTATAAAATTGGACTTTTCCATTACTGGGAAAGTTACTTCTCACGCTAGTAAAGAAGGCTGTGTAGACCACTCCTGGGAACATAAGTGCTTGCCCCATTCAAAGAAAATGACCTCATTGAGACAATCATGCCAATTCTGTGCTTGTTTTCCTTTCACGAGCTCTGTTCTCAGGATATATTCCTGTTGTCCCCTTTCTCCATAGGAACCAGTTGACAACTATGAAAGTTAATATACTTGTGAAACCCGATGTGGATTATTCACATATGATAGAGGGGATCTCAAACTTACAATCCCTTACCCATACAAGATGTTCAGTGCCTTGTAGACACCACCTGGAGCTTCCTACACCCAGACATGGTCAACGCCCCCATGTTCTTCCACACTGCTGCCCTCCGCAAGTCCTCGGGCTGTGTCTCCTTTGAGCTGTTTCCAGACAATGTTGCAAAGACAGCAGAAAACTTTCATGTTCTGAGCACTGGGGAGAAAGGATTTGGTTATAAAGGTTCCTGCTTTCACAGAGTTATTTCAGAATTTATGTGCCAGGGTGGTGACTTCACATGTCACAATGGCATAGGCAGCAAGTCAATCTACGTGGAGAAATTTGATGAAGAGAATTACATCCTGGCATCTTGTCCATGGAAAATGCTGAACCCAACACAAATGGTTCCCAGTTATTCATCTGCACGGCCAAGACTGAGTGGCTGGATGGTAAGCATGTGGTCTTCGGCCAGGTGAAAGACGGCATGGATGTTGTGACATCTGTGGAGCACTATAGGTCCAGGAATGGCTATACCAGCAAGAAGATCACCATTACTGACTGTGGACAACTTTAATAACTTTGACTCTTGCTTTATCCTTCTATAGCTCAGGAGGGTACCCTGCATCCCCATCTGCTTTGAATGCTCTATAATCTTTGTGTTCCTGCCGCAGTTCATTGGGTTCCATATTTTCCCTATCAGGTATAACTGGATTGCAGCATTAAGTTTATGACTGAGATAAAAATTAATCAAAAAGAATGTTTGATAAATACTTATTAAATGAATGAAGGCTAGTTTGAATTCAAGGTGGTGAGGGTATAGAGATGAGTAGAAAGGGGGTAATACATGTTGGATTAAAATGGGAGGACACATATTGATTCTTTCAAAGCTACAGGGGTACACTTTTATGCCAGTTAATATAAGATAGGATGAAGCAGCAGATGCTTATATTCTTCCAAAAGACAGGAATAGATAGAAGGGAGACTATTACATGCCACTGAAAATAAGCACATGTGCTATATTAAGTTGGTGTTATTCCTCTTTGATCTATTATATATAATTTTTTATTATAAATTATTTAATACACTTTAAAGTACTTGTATTAAATCTGTACAATTTAGGCATAATAATGAAACACATATATACCCATGACCCAGCTTAAAAAATAACACATTTTCAATATGACTGAACCCACCTGTGTAAAAATACTAGTGTTTCCATTGCCTTTTCCTAGGAACTAATGACAGGCAACCTCTAAGTTAAGGGATGATGCTCCAACCAACTGAGCCACATTCACTAAGTCCAATCCTCTTTCCTTTATCTAGTTTAGGCACCTTCCTTTTCTTCTAGATGACTATTTTGGATCATTCTTTTAACATCAAACATTTCTCTCTAGTTCTTCCTCTCAGCTGTTGACCTATCTTCCTACTGATCTGAAAAATAGAAACCATTATAAAAGAACTGGTACACATTGCTAGACCACATATACCAACCCACTTGCTTTTGTTCCATAGATTTTATCTTATTTCCTAACTGCAGATGAGCTACATATGTGTGCTAAGAACAGATCTTGCACCTGTACAGTGGATCCCAGTTCCTTCCCCTAAAACAAGGACCTTATTCTTTTCTTTCACTTGCAACATCTGCTTTTATGTCAATACTGGATTTTACCATCTGCAAATAACATGTTTCCAACTACCATCAATATTTCCTTTTTCTATATTTCTCCTGAGCACTTATATCTGTGTAATATACACAACATTTTTAATTTTTAAAATCTTGTTTAAAACATAACCTTTCCAACACAATACAAATTCCACAAAGACAGGGATTTTTAAAATCTCTTTTGCACACTGCTTTATCCTCAGCAAAACAGTGCCTACCAATAATATGCACTCAGTAAACTTCCTGAATGAATGGATAAAATATGATTCAAATAGTGCTTTTTATGAGTTGGCCACATGCTAAATTATTTGCAGAATTTTTTTCAGTCAATTCATATACTGATATTATAAGGTAGGGATATAAGTCCCAACTTTCCAAATGAGCAAACTTAGGCTACACTAAAGAAGATTAATTTGCTTTCCAAGATCATGACAAAGCTTGAATTCTCATTCAGCAACAACTCCAAAGTTATATTCTTGCTTACTAAGCTTGAGATAATGCCTTACATTGCTCATGATTTTTGACATCACCATGTTTCATTAAGCACAATTTATAACAAATATACCACTGTCTAATTATGAGTATCTTATTCTCTTTCTGTCACTCTTTTTCCTCTTATAATGAGAAATCTTGGTAATAAGGTTCTTGGATTCTTTCTTATAACACTGTTATTAGTTTTCTATTGTTTCTATAAGCCCTGGCTGGTTTGGCTCAGTGGATTGAGCGTCGGCCTGCGAGCTAAGTGTCGCTGGTTTGATCTTCCAGTCAGGGCACATCAGAGAAGGAAAACTCTGATTCCAAAAAACCTCCACTGCCTTGCGGCATACCTCTTCAGGGGAAAGGCTAAGGGAGTAAACCCCGACAGAAAATCCGGAGCCGGAGTCCCTAAGGCGGTTTGACGTTGTAGTCAACACCGGCAACTCCTGCGGCGCACCTGAAGCCAAGCTGTATTGACTCCGTCTTTCCCTTGGATCCCTCAGCTGCGAAGAGAGGGGGGGTCTGCTGCATGGGCAACAGCAGACCCTCCATATCACCCTGCCCAGGCTCTGTAGCTTCAGTTTCACTGGAGAGGACACTCCAGCGTCATCGTAAGATGTCGATTCAACACGGGAGGAGACAGATACCGTGTCACTCCCGAGTCGGACTGCACAACCATTCTCGGAGGTGCAGATAGACACTTAAGAAGCTACACCATCGTCTCTCGAGACGGACGGCTGCCGACGATTGTTTCTATAATAAAATACCAAAAACTTGGTTTCTTAAAACAATAAAAATTTACTGCATTACAATTCTGGAGGTCAGAAGTCTGAAATCTGGTCTTGTGGAGTTAAAATCAAGGTGTTGGGAGGCATGTATTTCTTCTCAAGGTTCTAAAGGAGAACCTGTCTCCCTGTCTTTTTCAGCTTCTAGAGGCTACACACATTCTTTGGCCAATGGCCATTTTCTATTTTAAAAGTTAGCAATGGCTGTTTGAGACTTTCTTTCTCATTCTCTATCACTTTGACTCTGACCTTTCTCCCTCCCTCTTGTAAGGCCCCTCTTGGTTACACTGGGTCCATAAAATAATCCAGGATAATATAACCATTTCAATATCCTTAACTTAATCACATCTACAAATTTGTTTTGCATGTAAGGTAACATATTCATAGGTTCTGAGAATTAGAAATGGACTTCTTTTGGGGGGGACATTATTCAGCCTACCATAGTTTGCTCTCTGGCACACAAAGGCTCGTGGTCATCTTGTCTCAAGGTCTCCAAAAGTCTAATTCATTTCAACATCAACTCAAGTCCAAAAATCTCATTTAGGTCTCATCAGCTCCCAAATTTATCATTTAATTACCTAAATTATCTGAAGTATTTATGGGTGAGGTTCTGGGTGTAATTCATCTTCAATAAAAAAAAAATTTGTGTAACTGTGAAACTAAAAAACCAGTTATTTGCTCCCAAAATAATAATGGTGAGACATGCATAAGCAAACAGTCATAGATGCTTCCATTCAAAAAGTGAGAAAATAGAGGGAAACAAGGAGTCATTTGCCTTAAGAAATTTAGAAATATAACCAAAGCAAGCTCCATTAAGTTTTAAAGCTCAGAAATAATTGTTGGTGGTTCCAGGTTCCACAGTTTGGACTAAAGGCCTTGCCTCCAAAATCACCCTTTACTTATGAAAAGGAGCATGTGGTTGAAGTTGTCAGCCTGTTCCATGCCTTAAAATTTAGGAAGCTAAGAGCCTTCTTTCATTTTTTATTGTCCATGTCTTTCAGTCCAAGCAGGTCATGTTTTTGCTGGTATAACAGTCTTAAAAACCTGTGGGTCTCTTGTGTGTGCCATTGGAATGCACTCCATTTTAGACTCTAAACTAATAGACAGGAAAGATAACAATTTATGGAGTATTTACTGTTGATACCCAGCAATATTTCTAACCCCAAGACAACCTCTCCCCAATATATCCTCATGACATTCAGTTTTATCTAAATGAAGGACTGGGAAGGGAAAAGGGGGGAGTTTAGGGAATGCTGTGATTAAAGAATATTTATGTTGGTATTTTATATTAAGAAGGGTATGCTTTACAAAATTCAGGCATTATAGACAGGTACACCAAGTGACATACCCAGAATGAAAAAATATCACAGGTGCTTTTATGAATAAAATTTTTCAAAATATCACAAGAGGCCTATATATTGAATGATACAGTGTAAATGAGCAAAATAGTAATATATTATTAATTTTCCTTAACAAATATGTATTGAATATATATTATAGTCTAGGTATTCCCTAGGGCTTGGAAATAATAAGGTGACAGGATGTGGTCTCTTACCTCAAGAAGCTTATATTCCCAAAGAGGATCATAGCTTTTATATTCAGACATTCATAAAATGACTTGGAAAGCACTATAATAGAGTTATGAACCAGGAGCTTATAACATAACAGCAGCACTACTAATTTGCTTGGTGAAATGGACAATTTAGCACTATTTGCTTTCATCAGATTTAGTTGTGAATATTAAGAAAAATCAACAGTTCAAATGAGTCATTTGATTAGGTCAACAAAAATGGGTTAGCAGATGGGACTTACTTATTGTCCCACATTGCCATTAATGAATTGGGGGCAGAGTAGAAGGGATCAGAGCTTGGAAAACACAGTTGATAAAAAATAACCCAGGAAAAATAAAATCCAATGAACAAATTTACTCCAATGACATAAAACCAAATATAGATTGAACATATACATAGGAAGTCTTAGGCTTTCCAGCAAAACAAAGCTATGTAGAAAATAAGACATAACTTTGCACATTTAGGAATGCTAGATGCCTCAGGGAACTTGAATAGTTCTCAGTGATGTCTGGGTACCTCCAGAGGACACCTAGTTGTTGCTGCAGTTTATTTAAAAAGCCCTAGCCAAGAACTCAAGGACCTCGTTACAACTCTGTTTCTGCTACTGATTTGAGACCCCACATAACTTAAATCTCACTGCCTCAGTGTCTTCTCTGTAACTCAAGAAATACATGCTGAGTCTATGTGTAAACTCATAAGGGCTACAAGTAAGAATGAATCATAAATATTGCCCTAAAGAAGCTCACATTCTAGTGGTGTGAAGATAAAAAAAAACAGTGAAATGCTCTTCAGTGCATATAATGCCCAATATTTGTATAAGGTGCAGAAATAAAAAGAGCATTTTTATTCTGGCCACATCATAATTTCATATATGGAAAGTACTCCAATTTTTATTTAAAAAGCACCACAGTGGTGATAATGATTAATAATAATAATAATAATAATAATAATAAATAATATATCCATCCAAATTATAATGAATTTGGGCATGTATTTTCCTAGACCTCTAACAACACATCTGAACTTTGTTTTAGTACTTCTTTACACACATTTTGTCCCTAGGACACCTCTGTCTTCTGGTAAACCATATCTGGAAGGGGTCTTTGGTGAATGTTTGGGCCTATTCTGGGAGAGAGAGGCATTCTTTTCCACTATTATTTCTGTATGCATCTTGCTCCCTTGTTTGCATGTACACAGAGCCCTCAATGCTTTATCTAGTCTACCCCTGAGGTGACATCCAAGATACTAGGCTAGGTCAATGCCAGATCTCCCTGGTGCTTCCATCATAAGCATGAATTGACCAAAGTATAAAACTAGTGAAGACTCAGGCCCCAATAGATAGATTCTGAACACTTCTGAAAGTCCTTGAAAAGGAATTGTTAGAAATGCTGACCATTCATCCTGGCCTGTAAGCATTCATTTATATTTCATATATGAGTTGTTCAGTCTGATAAATAATCTACTCTCTACTCAAGAATTATTGTTTGGGAGAATATTTGAGAATTCATTTTCTCATAGATCCATAGCCTTTGCTTCCCAAGGTTATATTCCAGTGCATGTGTTTTGGGGGAGGATTTCTTAGAATACAATATTTGGTAAATAAATGGCTGTTAATGCCCCTGATTTTGTTCTAAGTCTTAAAATGTTCATTACTATTATATATGTTTTGAGCTCTCCACAAAACTATGAATGTCTATCATGATCTGCCTTTACTTTACTTATTCACTTTATACCACAAAAACAGTATTGAATTTGGGATCCAGAGAAGGAATGAAGATAGCTTTCAACATCAAACAGAGGGAATTTACTATTGAATCATTGGTGACCTTAGGCAAATTACCTAAACTGTGTAAGTCTTAATTTCTCAATAATAAAAAATTTTAAAATCATGTTTCTTTCAATTTGCTAAGATAATTAAATAAAATAATTCAGTAGGGTCTTCAAGACAGTGCCTGAACCTAGTCAGTTCTTAATAATAGCACTGTTGGCAAAAATAAATAAATGGGTGAATGAATAAATAAACAGATAAATAAATATGGTATTATATTTGGAGGTGTGAGTCCTTGTGTATATAAAGTTCTATCAGAATTTTAAACCTTATGATCATTTAGACAGTTTTCATTTTTGAACATAAGGTGGTGGGACTATTTTAAAACCAGAAGTCACAATTTGGGATGTTGATTTACGTAGGTAGGGCACAATCACCACCCACCTCACCCACCTCTGCCTATATAATATCAAGAGGTGAAATAGTGGTGAAACTAATGAAACTTTAATTTCAAGGCTTCTTATTTTCACTGAACTCTTTACAAGACCCTAGAAAGAGCCTTTCAGTGATGTATTAAATTGTGTAACTTTAGGGCTCCTAAAGTCTAGATATTTCTCTGCACTAGTCCCAACTTACTTCTTAATATATGGCTATGGTTATTTAAAGACCTTCATATCCTTTACATGTTAAGTGCATCATGTCTTAAAAAATCATGGCTCAGTTCTCACTGACACCAAATCTTCTCCCTTTAGAGTATATTCATTGAGTCCTGCAGTTACTCTTGGAAATGCCTTCACTTAGAAAGTCTTCAATAAAAAATCTCATTAAGTGTTTAAGAATATACTTCTATTGAGTAACTTTTGTACATTGATGTACCAATTCGAATAACACCCACCTGATGACTCATCATGGACAAAATAGTATTTGTCATAAGAACATAGAACTCTCAATGTACTATTAAAGTAAAGCAAGCAAAAGGAAAATTTGAAGTGTAATACAACAGTTCTTGAATGAGGAAAAGAGATAAAAACCTCAAATGATATCTTTATGCATTTTCACTCATTTTTTAATAACAGAAATGGCAGATGGAAATGGCAAAATAAGAATACTAGCAGAAACAACTACTCATTATAAACAGTTTAGCCATTTTAAAAAAGTAAGATGTTGTCATTTTAATGTTTGTAGTTTTGATATTCTTTTTCTTAAATAAGGACCTTTACCATTTCATGTAATAATGGCATGGTGATGATGAACTCCTTTAGCTTTACCTTGTTTGGGAAGTACTTTATCTGCTCTTCCAGTCAAAATGATAGCTTTTCCTGGATAGAGTAATCTTGGTTGTAGGTCCTTGCTTTTCATCACTTTGCATACTTCTTGCCAGCTCCTTCCTGCCTGCATAGTTTCTTTTGAGAAATCAGCTGACAGTCTTATGGAAACTCCTTTGTAGGTAACTCTTTGCTTTTCTCTTGTTGCTTTTAAGATTCTCTCTTTATCTTTCACCTTTGCCATTCTAATTATGATGTGTCTTGGTGTGGTCCTCTTTGGGTCCAACCTGTTTGAGACTCTTTGTGTTTCCTGGATTTGTATGTCTATTTCCTTCACCAAATTAGGGAAGTTTTCTTTCATTTATTTTTTCAAATAAGTTTTCAATCTCTTCCTCTACCTCTTCTCCTTCTGGTACTCCTATGAGTCAGATGTTGGTAAGTTTAAAGTTGTCCCAGAGGTTCCTAAGTTTATCTTTGATTTTTTGAATTCTTTTTTTCTTTTTGTCATTCTGATTAAATACTTTCTCCTTCCTTGTGTTCCAAATCCTTGATTTGATTCTTGGCGTCATCCTCTCCACTGTTGGTTTCCTTAAGATTTTTCTTTATTTCACTTAGTGTAACCTTTATTTCTTCCCTTCTGTTTTTGCCATACTCAATGGGTTCTTTGGGCAATTTGACCACCAGTATTTTGAACTCTCCATCTGATAGGTTGCTTATCTCCATTTCACTTAGTTATTTTTCTGGAGTTTAGGCTATATTTCTTTGTCTCCTCAATTTGGCAGCCTCCCTGTGTTTGTTTCTTTATATTAGGTAAAGCTGCTTTGATTCCCTGTCTCAGAAAAGGCACCTCTAAATTGTGTGGGGCAGAGCCTTTGGTAATTGCCAGGGTAGAGCAACTTGCTTCACAGCTTTGTGACTCTGTGTTGGGGGAGGGCTCAGATAAGGGACAATGTTACTTCCTGGCTTCTGGAGGTTTGCTGAGCACTCAACCTTTTTCAAGTCACTTTACCCACTTCCCATATCTGATTGACACCCTTCCAGCTGGTGTTCTGGTAGTGATTCCCAGAGTGGGTGGGTTTGTGTGCATTCAAAGTTCATGTGGGCCCTTTAAATGGACTCTCTTGAAAATCCAGCACTTTCTTCTGCTGCCCCAATTCCCATTGGTTTTTATAGCCAGAAGTTATGGCTTTATCTTTCCTGGTGCTGGAACCCTGGGCTGTGTAGTCTGGCCTGGGGCTGGGATTGCTCACTGCCAAGATAGCTCTCTTGATGGTATCCCTCCTGATTTTTATCCATCACACAAGAGTGTGGGACCATCCTTTCTGCCACCTCTCTGAGCCACACCAAGTCTCCACGTCTCTCAGCCTGTCTCTGCAACTTCGCCCCTCCTACCATCTGGATGAATGTGGCTCCTTTAAATCCTTGGTTGTCGGACTTCCATACAGCTCAATTTTCTGACAGTTCTGGTTGTTATTTGTTGGGAGACATCGTTGTAATTCTCTCTGTGGTTGTGTTAGGAAGGGAAGTGTATCTATATATGTCTCCATCTTGATGGAAGTCCTAACTTCTTTATCTTTTAGATATGTAAAGTTGAAGTTATTTACCTGCTTTATATTTGTTTTCTCATTTATTAAAATGGGGATAAAAACAATATACCTTATGATTATTATGAGGATTAAATGAATCTTTATAAGTGTAAGTCATTTAGAACAGTGCAGTAGGACTTCATTCCATAAAGTTTAGCTATAATTAATATGGTTTCTTGACAACTGAATACATTAATGTTATATTTCTCAACCTTGATTTAAAAAAATTAAAATAAAGTAAATATATTGCAGAATCTACTCTTGTGAGACTACAGTGCATAGTTGAAGAGTGTGATCTTTTATTCCAAGGTGTTCACCATGTGGATGGAGAAATATAACACATTTAACTATAAGTGAGTAATTCAAAACTGGCATATATATATATATATATATATATATTTAAAATGATTTGTTACCTTAATATAAAATCTGACCTGTTTTATTTTTTTTAATTGTTTGAAATTTATTTTAATCCAGAAGCCACTTTAGATCCTTATGGAATTAGTCAGGATGAACATCTTATACAGTTGATCATATAAAGAAAAATATATAATGGCTAGCAATTGAATTACGTATAGACTGGATTTTATTTTTGAAATATTCTCTTCTTCAAAATTTTTTTTTTTTTTACTTCCGGCCAAGATGGAGGCATAGACAGACACATTGCATCTCCTTCCACAACAAAGAAGGAATACAACTACCTCAAAACTAGAAACAATCAGAAGTTCCAGAAAACCAAACTGCATAGAAGTCCAGCAAACAAAGATATAAAGAAGAAATAATCATCCAGACAGGTAGGAGGGGTGGAGCCCGGGGTGGAGAGAATGCGGTGTGGTGGCAGCAGCAGTGGCAGCAGTGGCAGGCCAGCAGAAAGCTCAGTCACACATTTTTAAAAAGTCAGGAGAGACACCTGGGGAGCATTCTTAGCTCCTCACCAGACCTAGCAGCTCACAATCCCAGCACTGGGGAAAATCAAGCCTCATTGCTTCTGACTGTGCAGATCAGTGGGGATTGGGGCAGAAGAAGAAATTGCCAGTGTCTCAACAGAGTCTGCTTGTTTAAAGGGCCCCCATGGTCCTAGAACATCTGCAGATCCACTCACTCTGGGAACGACAGCCAGGGCAGCAGCTAGAGGGGTGCCGGTCCAGTGCTGAAGTGGGAGAGGTGCCTGGAAGGAGGGCTGGTTCTGGGCGGGTGGCATTGTTCCCTCTCGGACCCCTCCCCTACATACAATGCCACAACATGGTGAAACAGGTTGCCCTGTACTGATGAATCCCTAAGGCTCCACCCCTCACAACGTAACAGGAGCAACAGCTCTACCTGGGACTCGGAGGCAAAGAAGCACAGGAGCCTGTCAGAATGAGGAGACAAAGAAGTATGGCCCAATAGGGGGAACGGACCAAAGTTCCAGTGGGAGAACTAAGTGACGAGGAGATAGCCAACCTCACAGATGAAGAGATAGATAACCTAACAGATGCAGAATTTAAAACACTGGTGATAAAGATGCTCACAGGCTTGATAGATATGCTTGAGTACAGCAAACGCATAAGAGAAGTGAAGGCTATGCTAAGTGAAATTAAGGAAAATCCACACAAAACCAATGGTGAAGGGAAGGAAACCGAGGTTCAAATCAATGTTTTGGGACATAAGGAAGAAAACAGTCAACCAGTGCAGAATGAGGAAGCAAGAATTGAAAAAAATGAGGAAAAATTCCCAAATTTTGTGAAGGAGATGATGTCGACATACAGGTCCAGGAAGCATGGAGGGTCCTGGGTGAGCTGGACCCAGAGGGGACCACACCAGGACGCATCATGACTGAGATGCTGAAGGTGAAAGGTAGAGAGAGTCCTGGGGGCAGCAAGAGAGAGGTGGAGAGTTGCCTACAGGAGGTGCCTTTAGGACTATCAGCTAACTTCTCAGAGGACATTCTGCAGGCAAGAAGGGACTGGCAAGCAGTATTCGATGTGATGAAAGGCAACCTGCAACCAGGATTACTCTATCCAGCAAAGCTATCATTTGGAATGGAAGGGCAGATGAAGTGTTTCCCAGACACGGTAAAGCTAAAGGAGCTCATCATCACCAACCCATTACTATAGGAAATGTCAAAGGGACTTACTTAAGAAAAAGAAGATCAAAACTATGAACACTAAAATGACAACAAACTCACAACTATCAACAACTGAATCTAAAAAATTAAAACAAAATCCAACTAAGCAAACAGAATAGGAACAGAATCATAGGTATGGGGATCATTTGGAGG
The DNA here is from genome assembly GCF_987537825.1 of Furipterus horrens. Taxonomy (NCBI): domain Eukaryota; kingdom Metazoa; phylum Chordata; class Mammalia; order Chiroptera; family Furipteridae; genus Furipterus; species Furipterus horrens. The sequence goes on from NW_028327172.1 coordinate 188,595,827, forward strand.
GTTATTAGTTGGAAGGGGGAAGGGGGAGAAATGGGGAAATGGTGCAGGGATTAAGAAGCATGATTGGTTGGTACAAAATAGACAGGGGGAAGTTAAGAATAATATAGGAAAGGGTGAAGCCAAAGAACTTATATGCATGATCCATGGACATGAACTCAGGGGGGTGGGACTGCTGGAGTGAAGGAGGGTACTGGGTGGAGGGGAGCAAAGGGGTAAAAAATTGGAACTACTGTAACAACATAATCAATAAACATACACTTAAAAATTTTTTTTTACTCTGTTCAAATTTCAGTCAAACTGAATTGCTTTTTCTTCTTATTCACAAAATAATATATTCACCTTGCTTGGATCTCGGGTGATTCAAGAGCCTTCAAGAATGTTTGCAGTGGCTCTCAAAAGCTTATATAGAGGGACAGTCATCAGCAGAGGTGCTACCCTCAGTGTGGACACATTTTGGTTTTCACGCCATTTGCCATCAGGATGGTATAGAAGTAGGCATTGAAGACACAGTGACCCAGTGTCTCTTTTTCAAGAATCTCTCTCAAGCATGCAGTTACATCTTACCCTGATTTTGGTGTGGTAACCCTTGAGCTTTAAAAAAAAAATGAAAAGAAAAAAATTCAAGGATAACAACCACCACAAAAAGAAAATGTGAATTATAGCTTGGTAATATTAATGGGTTATTAAATAATTTAGGTGCTTCAAAGTCTTTAAATGACTACATGTTATAATTTTTCATTTTTTCAGTATGTAAATCAGCATTTTCTCTATATGATTGGGGGATCTCCTTGCCTCATTGCTTTGGTTTTTACTTAAATTATGGAAGTTCAGTTTTGTTATTTATTTAGCAGTTTAACTTTTGTCTGTTGCATTTTTAGCTTCTCTCATGCTGTGGACCCTTTCTCTTTTTCTCACAGAAACATTACAATATATGAAATTCTAAAATTAATCTTCCTCCTCCCCTGCTTCCTGGTTCTTTCTTCATAATTACTTTCCTGTCATGGCCAATCTCCTGAAAAAGCATGTAAATTAAATTAATTACCATCAAAGTAGTCTTTCACTTCTACCACATTATGGAAAATACTCTTATCTAGCTTTGACATATTATCTTTTTAAATCTTTTCAATGTGTTTGTGTAACAATTTACTAATTATCAAATACATTGGCATTTTCTTAGTCTCATTCTGCTTAGTTTTTATTTATGTATTTAACAAATATTTGTGAATTCTGTTCCATGAGCCATGCCTTTAACTAATGACTGAGGGTGACTGAAATTGGTGAGTAAGGAAGAAGAGAGTTCTTGCATATATAAATATTATGGAATAGTTTGGGGACAAAATAAAGGTTAGGGATCTACTTTAGGTAAGATGGTCATTTCTGGTGAGGGTGACATTTGAACTCAAACTTGAAAGATGAGAGGGAACTCACCAGGTGATTTGGAGAAACAGAATTTTAGAAAAGTGATGGACAAAAGGTCCTGAGGTGCGGAAGAGCTAGGCATTTTGTAGTAACTGCAAGAAGAAAACTTGTGGGGCTAGTTGTCTTCCTTGTCCTTGTTAAATCTAATTAAGACTGGCTTAGGGACATAGCTCTCTAATGGTTCTCTGACTCGTAGACCATTTTTTCTTTCATTCTCTAACTTGTCTTCCATGTGAACATTTTCTTCCCAGGTTAGGGGAAGAATAAGAAGTGGATGATAATTACTTTGCTAGGAGTTTGATGCCTCAAAAAAGAGACCTGAATTTTTAAAAAATAAATCTGAAAATTCAAGGAGTAAAATATGCAGTGTTAAGCCAAGGAAAAATTCCGTGTTTGAGTTAGACTTGGGTCCTGCACTCGAGGAGCTTATCGCCAAAACACCTGTCACTGTGATTGACCCAGATTGAGTTATCCATGCTCACAGCCCAGTGCAGTGGTTTAGAACCATAGTAATTTAGTTCTTACACTTAAAATGTAGTCCAGGAATCTCAGGTGCCAACTTAGACACATGGCACTACTAATTCAAAATATGCATTTTTACAAGATCCCTAGGTGATTCACACACACAAACTAAACACACAGAAGCAGATAACAGAAAATGTAGTCCAGGAATCTCAGGTGCCAACTTAGACACATGGCACTACTAATTCAAAATATGCATTTTTACAAGATCCCTAGGTGATTCACACACACAAACTAAACACACAGAAGCAGATAACAGAGTGACAATTGCCAGAGGCGGGGAGAATGGATAAATGTGGCCAAATGGTGAAAACTTTCTGTTGTAAACTAGGTAAATACTAAGGATGTAATGTACAGCCTGGTGACAATGACTAACCATACTCTAGTGCATGTTTGGAAGTTGCTAGGAGAGTAGAGCTTAAAAGTTCTCATCACAAGAAGAAATATTGTAACTATGTGAGATAATAGACATTACCTAAATTTATCATGGCAATTATTTTGTAATATATTTTGCAAATCATTATGTTTTATACCTTAAACTAATACAATGTAATATGTCAATTATATCTCAATACAACCTGAAAAAAACTAAAGTTTGAGAACTTGGGGAATTGGGAATCAAACTATCCGGGGTTTAAATTTTTGGTTCCACTTCTTATTTACATTATGGCCTTGTCCAACTTAACCTCTCAGAATTTTAATTCTATATCTTTTCTCTTTTGTTCTCAAAAAGATATATTCACTGTGCTCTGAAGTGGGGAGAGTTAAAAGCCTTTGAAAATGGTTGTGACATGGAGGAAAAGTGCTGACAATCATCAAGTGTGTTGGAAAGATGAAAAAATAACATGCCAAAAGCTATTAGCATATATTATATATTGGTTTCTAGCATTGCACAATACATGGCAGGTAAGCTTCTCAAACCCATTAAAAATTCACCATCAATTGAATTAATTTGGGTAGAGTTGAAAGGGGTTAGCAGAGAATCTGTGTGCAGAATTTACTCTCTTAGCTGTTGAGTAAGCTGCTAGAAGATGTACCATATGACACGTTCGGTTATTTTTGTAACTAAATTTCCCCAAAGATGGCCCCAGCTGCCTTTCCAGAGAAATACTGTCAGATATCTTTGCAATACTCTACTAATTGAACCTAGTAAAATTAATATATTAAATAGGAATTCAAAGTTATCCCTATAATTGGACCATTTGTTCTAGCTTTAACTTGCTAAGGAGAGAAAGCAGACCAAGGTGGACTGAAATGCTTTCCCCATGTTTGGGAAAATTGAGTCATGAAAGTAACTGAATGTGTCAAACGGTACATCTTCTGGCAGCTACTTAGCAGCTGAGGTAGTAAGTACTGCCTACACATTCCCTGCTATTCAACTTTATCCAAATTAGTTTAATTAATGGTGAATTTCTAATGGATTTAGCAAACAAGAGAAGCTTACCTATCATGTATTATACACTTACTATAAACCAATATACAATATGTGCTAATAGCTTTTGACATATTATTGTTTTAAATCTTTTCAATTCAGTTATCTTGGATCATGAGCTCCAGCACGGCTGCTTCTTATCGAAGATGGGCCACTGGGCACCAGTGAAAGGTTTAAGGATGTCTCCACCATTGTATTGCAGGGTTGTGTAACAGTGCTTGGAATCTCACTGCATTAATAAAACAACACAGAAGTCTTTTTCAAGTAAAAAATTATTTATTGAGTTCCTACAGTTCCAAGAACTCCGCTAGGTCCTGGGGAAACAAAGATGAATACAACCAGCGACTGTACCTTTAGGAACTCATCCTCTAGAGTAGTACAGGAGGCAGACTCTTTGATTTTGATGAGACAAATACCTCACTCCTTAACAAAACTCCTGTTTAGAAATATGAGTCAACTACTAAAACTCCAACACAGCCTCAATCCTTCTGTACTCCATCTTGCACATTGTTCCCCAAAAGTGCCTTGTTAAAAACAATTCTGAGGTAGTCATGACCTTATTTTCTAAACTTGGATTGCTCATCTCTGCCCTAACACCATGTATAAGGACCCTACTTACTCTCACAGGCTTGACTCCTGTACTTGATCTATATGCTGTATTCTCCATCCACGCACTGCAAGACTGTCCAAGTATTACTACTGGCCTGATAGCTGTTTCCTTTTCCTGACATTTTCTTTGGTAACCTTTTAGCAACCCTTATAACTGAGGTCAAAACATCACTTTCATAAAAAATCTCCATGCTCCTCCTCATATCCCTTGGAAGGCTTGGGATCCTTTTCCTTTGTGGTGTTATTCCGTTTTGTAGATTTCCGCTCCTAAAATACTTTGTACATTGTACTACAGTAATGTCTTTCTTAAATGTTCTCTCCCTCTAAATGCATCTATATGTATCAACTTTGTATCTCCAGCAACTGGCAATGCTGCTAGCATAGTGGTGCTTCATGAAAAGCTGTTGAATGGACAACTAGAGATTAATTACATAGAGTATATAGCTGACAAATTAACATTTATCATAACCCCAAAACACAATGGAGGTTGAATTTATATAAACAAGGAAGTTAGATACCAACTTTAGCACAAAAGAAGTATGAATATTTTATTTGGGTACTATCAGTGATCTTTAAATGTATTAATTGGTGAAATGTTATTATTTAATGTAGCCTATCTTGGCTTAATAATATAGTTTGTTTATACCTTTTAAAGACTCTTTTGGACCCGTATTTAGTATCACACACTGTAGAAGAGGTAACAGAGGAAATGGTTTCTTAATTTCCCTTCTAAGGTATATTGAATTTCTGACAAACCACTGAACTGTAAGACTAAAAATATTTTTTAATACATAAGAATTTTCAGAGATGACTATTGATCACAGTCTAACAAGCACAGCATCATTTAACTTGGCACCCAAAATAAATCTTCCTTTTTGAAAGTCAATTAGATTTGGGGTGAAAATCAACTAGAAACACACCTGGTGAATAAAATGAGTTATCAATGTATGAAAGTATCGTCTTGCATTTAAAAATTCTAAAATAATTTTAAAATAATAAATCAACCTCTTCGAATGGTTTGTAAACTAATTCTGAGATAGCTTTAAAGACAAATACACATCAGTGTCTTTTTAAAACAAATATTTGATTAGACTGGGAAAAGACAAAATATATACAGTAGTCCCTTGCTATATCGCGGTTCACTTATTGCGGCCTCACTGTATTGTGGGATTTTAAAAAATATTATATTTATTTATCGCGGGTTTTTTACTATATCACGGGATTTTGTGGTACTGTATACATATGTTGTTAAAGTTACATAGGTTTAAGAGTGTAGAATAAATGTAAGGTTCCTACTTTGTGGGGGTTCTGGAACGTAGTACCCACGATAAGTGAGGGAATACGATATATAAATGTATATTTTGTATCGTACTTATTTATTAAGTCTTTTATCACATTTATTCTTTCACCCAACAAATACTACTTGAGTGCTTACTATGTGCTCACCACGATCTAGTCACCAGGATTACAGTAGTACACAAAACAAAGTTTGTGTACTCAGGGAACTGAACTGATAATCTGCTTTTTGGAGACAGGAATTAAAGTATAAACAAGTACACAATTTGAAAATGGTTATAATTTCCAAGACAAAAAAAAACAAACCAAGGCAAGGGGAGGGAGGGTGATAGAGGACCCTTGTGATTAGCTAGCATTGTGGGATCTGGTGAAGGAGCCAGTTTTGTGGAATCTGGAGGAAGAACCTTCCAGGCAGAGGGGATAGTAAGAACAGGGCCCTAGTCATGGCTCAGCCTGACATATAAGCAAGAAGGACTTTGTGGCCAGAGTGAAATATTTGAAGGGAAGAGGTAGAAAATGAGGTGTGGGAGGTGCCCTGGGTTCAGATTATGTGCCGTCTCATTTGGATTCTTTTCTAAGTGAGGCAAAAAGCCCTTAAGAGGGTTTTTAATAGAGATGTGACATGACTTAACTTCTGTTTTAAGCATCACCAAGGTTGCTGTGCATCTAACAGATGTAGGAGAAAGGGCTACGGGCTTAAAGGAGGAATCTCAACTTGGGTGGGACCATGAATTTCATGCTAAGCTGTACATATGCTCATGTGTGTGAACGTGTATGCACATTATTTTCATTGAGGTTAAAGATAATTTCTTACACCAGCTTCTCAGAAATATCTTGACCCCAAAGAATTGCTGTTGTAAGGGAACAAGAAATTGTGGTGGTTCCAACTACAGAGAGTGTAACATAGGTGATGAAATATAGTTTCTATCAGGATTTAATCTGGATATAATTAACTTATAGTCATCCTGAATGTGGATATGCAGTGGGTTCAACTCAAGAAATACTTATTTACCAATGTGAATTTAATTTAATTTCTTAATAATTTCAAGTGACCTGAAGTGAAAGCTTGACTTGGGCTCCATCTTTGCCGCCAACAAGCTGTGTGGCCTTAACATCTCTTGACACGAACTTGATTATCTACAAACTGGATTGTTATGTGAATCATATGTAAACTACGGACAAGTTTGCTGTGTAGATTAGGTATGTTGTTCAGTACAGAGACTAAATACACGGCTCAAAGCACTGGAATCCCAGTTCCTACTTCTTCACATTTACACTGCCAATATTTACTACATGTGCAATGTTTTGAAAGTTATTTAATCACCCTCTGGCCCTTATTTCCTCATTTAAAATAAGAATACTAGTTTACCTAAGCGGGATTTTGTGAGAATGCAATAAAATAAATGATGCAATTTTTAAAATAGTGCCTGACATATGGCAAAGACTCAATAAAGTCTAGCATTCTATTCAATTGTTAGCTACAAGTTCATAGTTCAGAAAGCTAACCAACAACATTGCTAAAGAGTCTGTCTAATAGGGGAACCTATTACAAATAATATAATGCAATTAATGGTGTCCTCTTTAGTTGATAATGTTATTGCTTAATGGGATACTTCTAAGTTATATTTTGATGATGGATAATTTCTGACTTCCATGATTATTGTTTGTGTATAACTGTCAGTTTAAGATATATGTGAGAGGTCCTTTAAATATTCAGAAAAGTAAATTGGTTACAAATGTAACTAATTTTATGGGTCTTTCACAATGAACAGGCCATTTTCACTGATACTCTTATTCCTAGACTCTAGATTCCTTGATTTGTTAAGGTTTTTTGAAGCACTTTTGAGATCACTCAAATGTCTCCAGACAAGTTCCCTGCATAAATTAAAGTTTACACCAGCCTTTTCAATTTTAGTCAAATCAAAAATTACAAATTGGAACCTTCCTGTGATTTGGGGTCCATATACTCATACTCAGTATGCTTTTTGGTGTGCTTAGTGCATTGTTACTGACTTTCTGACAGACAACTGAAATATCATTTAAACACAGTGATTAAAAGAGAGAGCTCAGAACTGACTCCCTAGGTTTGTTCTAGTGATGTTTGTTGTCAAACACTCTTCCCACCAATTAGTTTCTTTGGTTTCTAAAATCAAAGACATGATCCAAATTCTATTTGTTAAAAAGTTTTGAGAGATGTGCTCAGTGTCAGCGCTGTATTTTGGATACATGCAGTAAGGACTTAAAAAGATGTTTAATAAGCATGTGAGGGCCTTCTGGAAAAAAGTATATATAACCCAGTCATGACCACTTTTGAACATCATTTGATGTTTTCACTGGGTTAAGTATAGCATAGCCAAACACAGTACTCCTGCATGAGACCTCTGAACAGGACTAGGGTATAAAGAAAGGACCAATCTGTTGCTATTAGCATCAAGGAATTCTGCACCAGGACTTATGAGCTAGAATTTGCATGCCAATTTTTTGATCACTGTTTCCATTCCTTGAGATTACCTTTTTAAAAAATGGAGTCAATAACTACCATTTATTGAACTCTTGCTATTTGCTAGATGCTCTACATACAATAATATATAATATAGAAATCTTGTAACATAATTGGTGTTATTAGCATCTTCAGATGAACAAACTGAAGTGCCGGACGACTGAATACTCCAACTTTTCACAGGTAATAGGAAGAACTACAACTTGAATGCAGTTGGATATGATTCCATTGCTTCACTTACTAACATTTCTTTTACAAGGAGAGTGAACAGTGGATGGTTCCATATATCTTGTGTCAGGAAGATTAAATCTTGACCTTTAAATTTGAGGCTGAAATTTAATTCATTCTATTATATGACTGAATTCACATAAGCTGTGACCTTTTAGTTCAAGGTGTAGAAGTGATATGAACATTTTTCCAAGAAGCAGTAGTTTTAGTTCTTCTTAAGTATTTATTTTGAAGGAAGCAAAAAGACCAAGAGGAGGAAGGTCACCTTTTTCTGGGAAGACCAAAAGAGCTCTACAATGCCTACTGCCTGTGAATAATCTTCTGAGGAGGTGCGTATAGAAAAAAAATTGAAGGATTTTGTTAACTTTTATGTTCCAAGAACTGATCGTTTTTATAAAAGTGCAGGGATGAGCATTGAGAAAATAACTCTCTGGCAAAGAAAAATGAAAATAATATTATAAATATAAGCAGAACATTCCTTGAAGCACCATAAAAATAAATCAAATTAAAAATAAATGTAATATGTATTTTAGAGGAGTGAAAGCAGGTGTGTTAGGTCTGTTGCCCTGAGCCATGGCTAAGGAAGAAATAAAAAGTGAAACATAACCATGGGGTAGCAAAGTAATCACTTTGTGGTAACAAGGTGGACTTTGAAATCCTGATCTGCTCTCCAACTACTTTATCTAAAAGACATAATACTCAAAAATCCTGTCTGATATCATGTCTGATATTCTCTGGTATCACGATTCCCTCCTTCAGTCAGGACCATCAGGGCCACCAAACTTCAGGTGTATCATTATGAAGGCTGAGGGAGGCATCTGTGAGCCACAGCTACTCATGCCATCTTGTAGCCTTAAGTTTTGTAGATTGAGGAGCAAAACCAAGTCAAAGTAACCACAGCTGAATTATCATTTTATCTGATGCTTGAATCTGAATTGGCTTCTGTAGTCTCATCTAGCTCATGGGAGTACAATAAAAATTGTTACAAGGAAACCAATTAAATTGGGCAAAGGACTGAGTTGAGCAGAGCTTGGCATTGTTTTAGTGTAATGTTAAAGGCTGTTCTACCACTATGGCTCATGACTCACAGTGAGGTGAAGTAAGATGCAACAACACAGTTCTTTTTTTTTTTTTTTTGAGAAAATCCAATGATTTCTCTTCCCATCCACTCTTTCATTTATTCATCTAGCCATTCACTCATTCTAAAACAATGTTACATGTTTGCAATAAACCACTCTTAAAAAGATAGAGAAATGTATAAAATAGAGTCTTTGCCCTTAAAAATCTGATAATATAGTTGGAGGGATAACACATCCTTAAAAGACAGTTGAAAAATGTGGTAGTTATACGATGATTAATGACTACAAGAATGAGTGTTTTGGCAGAGTGATGGGATTATGGGGTTATAGATAGAGTAGTTGATGAAGAGTGGTTTCCTTCAATGTTATTCTTGTGTCCAGGAATGGATAAAAAGGAAATGGATTATTAAAATGATTAAGGGTGGGCGATCACCTTCTGGAGATGATAAAAGCTCTTAAAGTGTAGTAAGAACCACATTTTAGTAGCCAACCATCTCATCCTGACTGAACAGGAGTCTAATGAGGGTGAACTGGGAAGGCTCCAAGAACTGGCATAACTATCATGACAGAACATCCAGTTTAGAGCTTGTGGAACACTAGGTGAAGAGAGTCAAGTAAAAAAGCTGGTAGACCAGGTGTAGAGTTTCTTGTATGCTTTTGATACAAATGAAGGTGGAGTTCAATGAACTAAGAAGTTAAGTGGTCCATACAATTATTTATTTAGATGCCAAATTCATTGCATTTAAGGTAAAATAAGATGAAAAAACAAAACTGAATTATGTGAGTTGTATAGAAAGGTAGCTATAACTTCTTGGGCATCCAAGACAACATGAGCAGGGATAGAAAGAGGATAGTATGGACAGATATCAAAAAGGACAGAATGCTTTAATCATTTAGAAGCAGCAACAGAGAAAAAGGAAGATATTTACATGGCACCTCAATTCCCAAATTTGGTAGAACAAGTCACTGTGGGGCTCTGTGGCAGAAATAAGTGGATAGGGCATGCTTTTAAAGGAGTAGCAGATCAGAGGTCCAGAAGGAATGTGGATGAGAGAAATAACTTAAAATTTCAACAACTTTTGTATTATGTACAAGAACAACATTAAAGGTTTAATGAACAAGGACCAGATAGTTATAACAAAATTTCACATTAAATTTGCTCATTATGCCATGAAATAAGATTTTATCTTCTGAGTTAAATAATGTGCCCAATGCACATAAGAAACAAAGTATCTTCTTTTCTAAATATCAAGGGAACTCTGTAATGTGGGTATTACCAATTGATAACTATGAGATTCTACTGGATCATTTGCTTATAACTTCTAAAAAAATTAGAAAATGTTTCTGATTCTTTATTTGAAAATCTGAATGTCATATCTTCTGTAATGTGAAACCATAAGTCTCTGCTTCTCATGCTTTCCTGCATCATTGTATTATCCTAGAGTTTAAAAGGCACTACATTGATAGTAATCAATCATATACATGGTTATCACCCCTCTCCCTCCAAAAAATACTTACTCCAGAAATCTTTTTCATAATTTTTTGGAATATCCTAGGAAATGTCTCACGTATTGCTATGAACAGATTCTTTTAGCATCCAACAAGACAAGGTCACTCACTTTTGGATGCAAAATTACTAGTGCCTCTAGTCATAGGGTCTAATCAAATTTGGGTGCTCAAACTATGCTTTCTGTGCTCTCAATATTCTTGTGCATATTGAGTTACTGCTTTGGTTGGGGCCATTATCCTAGATTGCATCTTCCTGTAGAGTCATGGAAAAGGTTGGAAACTTTTGTGTTTATTTTTAATATTTTCTTGTAAATATTTTGTAATATTGTAGTGAAATGGATCAGAACATCATTTCCTAATAGAAAGTGAGATGAGTGGGAAGAAAATGTACAATTCTTTCATTAATCTAATAAAAAGATGGAGAGGAAAACAACTTGAAAGTAGAACCTAAAAAAAGGCAAATCATTATACTATATTTTCTCTGTATTAAACAATAAATGTTACATTCAACTGTAGCCCCTAATTTTCTTAAGCTTCTTAGTAGAAACCAAATCTCTTGGTATCTCATTTAGCTTGTGTATTTCTAGATAAAAGACACAAAGGAGACTAATCTTCGAAGACCCTTTCTTTTTCTAAAAATGACATTCCTCATTGCACTTTTTAAATATGAGAGTGAATAAAAATGATTCTATATTTTTTGCTCATATGGAATCCTTGGTACAGAATTTATCCTGTGACACAAAAGATTAAAGTACATAATACTTGAAAATAATGAGCAATAACATTTTCCTGTACATAGATAATGGCTTTATTCTTCTCTGGCCCCACTAATCCAATGACTCAAAACAATCAAACAAAACAAACAAACAAACAAACAAACAAACCACTCAGGGCATAGAAAAGAATGAAATTCCTTTTCACTGTCCAGCTTGACCAAACCTAAGGAGAGTCTAAAGGGATAGGAGCAGATATCATCAAAGGTAATCTAAGTGATTTTATAAGGGCCATGAAAGAGCATTCCATTTAATCTTGAAAGCAGCAGTACCTCCCAAGGAAGAGGAATAACACTTTAAAGAGATAGATATTAGCCCACAAAGAAGTCCCTAAGAATAGAAATAACTACCATTTACTGAGCGATTACTATATATTTTTTCTATGCATTTTTTAATTTAATTATCTCAACACTCATGTCCCATTGGTCCTATTATGATCTTTTCAAAGAAACTCTGTCATAGAAGGGTTAATTGACATGTCCAAGGTAATAGAGCTGACATATTGGAGAACTATACAATTATATCCAAGGATGATCTGCCTCCAACATTTATAATTTTAATTTTTGTAAATAATGTTTCTGTTAGCTATATAGTCATGTAAATTATGATACATCTAATAATCCATTTAATTAACTTCACACTTAGGGCAGGAATCCCATTTGCAGCATCTTTGATGTTTGTACTTATCTAAGTTCTGTCTAAACATTCAGAGTAATGGAGAGGCTGGTGTGAGAGAAGGGTAAGAGAAAAACAAAACTAAATTAACTAAGGCATAAAGCCAGTTAATGTTGGGGCCTTTTCTTCTGATTCTAAAGCTCAACTTTATCTCTCTCCATCAGCTTTCCTATCTCTGGAGAAATACAATATCATTAAAAAAAATCTTCAAGGGACTTGTAGACATAATTTCACATTTCGAGAAATTTAATTAATAATTATAATTTTAATCTCAGAGTTTTTTATTTTTATTTTGGAGCCATTATTTTTTTTCTTTTCATGTGTCAAATGTTTCTAAAGACATTGAAAAGCTGGCAGGCCCTGGGACCTATGGCTATCAGTCCTGAAAATAAAATATTCTTGAACCTAAAGAGATAAAGTTCCTCTTTTCTGGTATTTTCCACTTTTTAATGGAGAAGATAGAAATATGTAAATAACACATATATTCATAATACATTATTGTCACTTATCTTCAATATTTCACTTTAGTTATTGAAATGTAATAATTTAGATTCTAGAGTAATACATTTCTCCATCTTCAATAATTCTTTGATTTTTAGGAGGAACAAAAAACTCTGTTTTAAGCAACTGTACACAAGTTTGAAAACATAAAAGTATGAATGAGAGAATTTAATACAAACTAAAAATCATATTTACATTATTTGTTATTGTTATTGACATACCTACCACTACTTTGCACCTAGAAAAAGAGTGGATCAGGAGCTCTTTTAGTTCCAGCTTTATGTGATTTCATTACAAGTTGGTTTTACTCCAATAGTTTCATTCTTGTCTTCATTGAAAAGAAGAAAAAATATTTAGGAAAGATAAAATTTAAATTTTCCTAGAAGATACAGAAAATCAAGTACTAATTCTCTGGACAAGGAGCTGCTCTTTTGATAGAACTGTCTACATCCTGGAAAGAACAAAGTGTGCTTTACTTGGATAAATAATATTCATTGTTCCAAACAGGGGTAGGAGGAAACTGGGTTATGTAGAAAAGCATTTATCCTCCAAAATGTGTTTTGTGGGTTGAGACACTAAGAAAGATGAGGTATTAATTCTAGCAAATTATGCTACTCATTTTTCCATTAGTTCTTTTAGGTGTAATAAAGCAATGGTGGATTTACTGCAAATGATACTATTAACACCAATGAGATTAATTGGTGTGATATAAAAAATGAGTTAATACTTTTCTAAAATATCTAGCCTTAAATAATATGTTTTTTATTGTGTTTTAATGGCATATATCTTTCCAGAAATCCTCTGTGATATTTCTGTCCTAAAGTAGACTACTTCTTTCATACTGGTGATGGGATACTGCATGTCCCCAAAGCATCATGCTTCATTGATTGCTCCACATCTGGAAAGTTGTGATGTCATAATATTAAAAAGAAGTGACATAGCAAGGTTAGTATTATCTCTAATAGACAAACCAAGGTGAATTTTTAGGTTTGAGAAGAACTCTCTGGCTTCCCTTTGGTATAAAAAATTAGAAGCTGAATTGCAATATAGTCAACTGGTGGCTTCTGCGGTGGACATCTCACAATCTGGGACACATAACTTTGAAAGGGACACTAGCTTTAACTTGGTACCCCAAAAGGTTAGTAAAGAAAACTTAGACCTTTGTTTTGATGATGCTCATTATTATTTCATCACCATGTATTTATCATCTATGTGTAATCATATACCATAAGTTTTAGAGAAGTCAGTCTTTATCAGATCCTTGAACTGTGTCAAGATTGTTAAGTCCTTTGCTGCTATGGACTTATTTAATCTTAATAATACCCTATAAGAAAGGTAACATTGTTATTACAATTCTATAAATGAGAAATGAGAAGAGCGCTCTAGATAAAATATTAATAAATATTTCTAAATTTTAATAAAATTTCTGACTTAGATGCATTTTAAAATCTATTTTAAAAATAATGGTTTTCCACATACAGAGCTAATAAAAGTTTCTTTTAAGATATGTATGTGTTTATATATCTATAGATGCACATATATTTAATAGAAAAATGAATCAGCATTTTTAGATAATATACAGTTGTTGCAAAAATCATGGAAATGGTACTAAAATACCAAAGTTGAAATGATGGTTTAATGGAACAAATTGAGAATCCTGGAAGTTACTTTAAAACATTCACAGATGGTTGTCAAAACCTAATACATCTTCTTGAAAGTGGGAGTTGTTTGTAATACTATAACTAGGATCTAAGATTCATAACACACTATCTAAGATATTTGGTTTTCCTTTCTTTTATTGCTTTCTTTCCCTTTAATCTTCCTTCCTTCCTTCCTTCTTTCCTTCTCTCCTTCCCTCCCTTCTTCCTTCCTTTCTCTTTCATTTTCTTTCTTATTTTCTTCCATCTTGAGAGTTCATATTGGTGTTACCCACAAATACTGTTATCCAGAATTTAAGGAGCTGTGGCTCTTTTTCAGATAAATTATGATTACTCTTTTTACTTAATTCCCTTATAGTAATTGAATTAATTAAGTTAATCATATTGACACATCCACAGATCACATGACCACACAATAGCTATAGTAACTGCGTAATTATATAAATTGCTCATTTAGTATTTGAATTAATCACAATATCAAATTGACTTAAAAGGAGACCCTAACAAATATCACTTTATCATAAATCTTTCATCTATAAATAGATAAATGAAGAAACATTAAAAATAAAACCACTGACTGGTTCGATTCCCAGTCAGGGCACAGTACTAGGTTGCACATCAGGTCCCCAGTTGGGGGCGCAAGTGAGAGGCAACCACACAGCGATGTTTCTCTCCCTCTCTTTCTCCTTTCCCCTCTCTCTAATAAAATAAAATAAAATAAAGAAAGAAACAAATAAATAAATTATTTAAAAAATAAATAAAACCAATGAGAGACAAAAATACAGCACTTTCACTGGAGAATATTTTAAATAGCTTTTCCTGTACTCCACTGATGAAACTCTGGAATATTAGTCAACTGCAGTGTGACAGGAATAACAATACTATGCTCTTTTGTGGGGGAATTGTAAAGGGAGTCTCCAGGCATTCTTTTTAATAAAGTTAACTACCTATTCTTTATGCGTGGTCTGTTTCTCTTCCTCTTCTATTTGAAGTAAAACGTTTCTTTCTCTTAACAGGATACATTTATCAGTATCAGCCAGTCTTCTTCTGCAATCACTGCACCAGCCCACAATCAACAATATTTTTGCCCAACATATTTCATAGTAATCCCTGTTCAATCTGACCAGGACTCTTGAATATAATACTAACTGCCTCTATACAGCGAAAGTCTGTAGGGAGACAGACATAATTTTTCAGGGGGTACAATTAATATAGAGAGCTAATATAAAACATTTAGGACCCCAAGGCTGCTTTTAAAATCAATACTTATGGCTTTTTGGGGGGAGGAAGATCTGTATTATCAAGATGATTGTCTTTACTTTTTACTTTATTTTTACCATGAAAACCAAGACAGAATTAGATAATGCTCCAAGGAATAGTGGAAAACTCTCTCTTTCTTTTATATTCAATAAATATAGCCATTGATTTCATTTTCATGGACAATTCATGGTCAGGCACTGTCAAGAACATCAAAAAATCAATTCGTAGTAAAGCTCAGTAAGCAAATACAACAGGAACTTCTCAGGACCATCAGAGCACAGGTTTCAGTGAACAGTAGATGCTTTTCTGAAACCAGAAGCTTAGAAGATTCTCTTTGGAATTTGGAGATATGAATATGTGTTAGAGAACCTGACAGATTTGTGTACATTTTTAAAAACACACATTCGGCAGAGTTATTCCCATTTATGCTGTGCACTCTCTGCAATTATTAGTATTTTCATTTCTATAGTAGTGTGCAGTGAAAACATTATACAAGAACAATTAACTGTCTTCTCAGAAATGAACCATAGGGAAAGAAATATTTACACAGGACAGTAATAAGCTGTTTTGTGCAAGTACTAAGGGTGTAAACTGAAATGAGAAGATTTGGGTTGAAACTCTACTTTCAACATTTTTGTTGGCTTGCCAAATCACTTTACAAGTTGAAGACTAGTAGGTATACAGTGCTACATTTTAGCAAAGGTGTGAGTATACATACATGTCTGTTAAAGTAGAAGGAAAATCTCAAAACAAATGAAAATGCTTATTTGGGGGGAAGGAAGGGAATGGGAGCAAAGTAGGCAAGACTTGTTTTTCAGTTTGACTTTAGAGCCATGTAAATGTTTCAGTAATTATGAAATTAAGTAAAATTAAATTTTTAAAATCCAAACCAAAAAAATAGCAAAGTAAAGTAATAGCTTAGCCATGCAGAAAAGAACTATTGCTAAACTGAAACATGAAATACAGTAGTCCCTCTCTATATTGTGGTTCACTTATCATGGCCTCACTATATCGTGGGATTTTAAAAAATATTATATTTAATTATCATGAATTTTTTGCTATATCGTGGGATTTTGCAGTATTGTATACATATGTTGTTAAAGTTACATAGGTTTAAGAATGTAGAATATGGTTAAGAACATAAGTAGTGTATAAAGTGTGGAAAAGGCTAATAAGGGAGTGGGAAAGGTTAATAAGGGACTGGGAATGGTTAATAAGTGTGTGGGAGGGGTTTATAAGCCTTAAAATATATATAAATACTAAAATAAGTGTAAGGTTCCTACTTCGTGGATTTTCACCTATTACAGGGGTGTCTAGAATGTAATACCCGCAATAAGTGAGAGAATACTGCATAGCTCAAAACATAGTAATTCTACTCAACATCTATAATGAGATATATCCCAAAGACAAAAAGCACAGCAAAGAAATCTTAACCTCTTTTTGGTAATCACATAATTAGTAACAATAATGTTATTATTTTTAAAAAGCTATTGTTGATATTATATATACTCATATACATATATATTTATTTACTAGAATAAAGTAAATAAATAAGCATGTTAATACATTAAGAATAGATATTTTCAATGGGAAAGAAACAAAATATTAAGTCAAAGAAGCTGAATAGAAGACCTATAATTCTGAACTTGAATTAGAAACATCAGTATGAACGCATGATGTATTTTCTTCGCTTCTGGGACAAAGAATGTACAAGTTGGGATACCAGAAGACAAGGAATGCCCTCCCTTATCTATTCCCAAAGACTTTTCCCTCATTTCATTACTCTCTCCTATCTTAGTATTTTTTAAATCCTTTCTCAAATTCCTTTTTATCCATGGGGATTTTTATAATCTTCCTAACCAGATAAAAACCATCTCTCGTTTGATACCTTACTTCACTTAATCTCATAAAGGCCCAAGAGATTTGTTTGTAACTCTTATGATATTTTTTCTGTGTCTTAGAGTTATTTTTCTGTGATGCAAACAAGATTGTGTATTTGTTGAGGTCATACTGTTATCAGATAAAATAAAACATGTTCAATTAAATTTGAATTTCAATAAACAGCAAGTAGTTTTTTTTAAATATAGTTGTGATACATGCAATATTTGGAACATACTTAAATTTGAAATGTCCTGGATATATTTAAAGAAATAGTAAGTTGTTTTTAAAGGTTTAGACTTCATAGAGGAAGGAAATGGGTCATAATATGAGGAAGACATTTTGGTTATTCATAGAAAGTCTTAGATTCCTCATAGAAAACTGAAAACATACTTTTTATTGAGACTGTGGAGAATTTTCTTTTTAGTGCAGGAGTGATATGATCTGACATGCATTGTAGAATGAAAAAGATAGCAGTGATGAAAAGGGGGATAATTGAAACAGGAAATTGGTCAGGAAGTGACATATAGCATGATTATTAATTTATTTAGATGTTGAAAATGGTTTAGAAATAAACATGGTTGAAATAGTGTAGAAGCGACAGATTGGATCTTAGGGACAAATAGATGTAAAGTCAAAGGTGCTACATTAATGCCTATTGACTGAGATGATGATGATTTTGTTAGCAGCTTGCAAAGGAACAGGACTTGGTTTTAGGAAAAACAGATAATACGAAATAGGGGTCCTGCCAGTAAGAACTGGCAGGGCATCCAGATACAGATGCTCAGTAAGTAACTACAAACATTTTTCTGTACTCAATGATTTTGGTATTTTAGATATTTAAGCTGTTAAATTCAACAAATTGGTCACAATTACAGGCAAAAGAGAAACCAGTGATTGAATAGCAAAAGGATAGAAGAACAAGAATAATGAAACAATTGTGTTAAGAGTGTGGAAATTTTGCAGACAAGGTCAGTCATCACTCTTAAATTATTCAGAGAAGTAAAGAGCATAGATTGAACATCAGCAATGGAGATGGTAATTTTGAAAGAGCTGTTTTAGGAAGGAGGTATGGATAGAGCTGTGTGGTTTTGGAGGTTGAGGAGTGAACGAGTGATGAGGAAGGAGAGGAAACCAAAGTCTGGGGCTTGAAGAGAAATTGAGGGGAAGGAGCCAATAGAGAGGGAAGACTGAAGAACTTAATAAAAGGGAGCGAAGTGTGAAAAGAGTGAGCAAAATGAGATTAAAGATAACCAACCTCTAGATTAAGTTCAGAAGTTTAATCACATATATTTTTTTCCACTTGCATATTGTTTGGGGATATTGGTGAATGTACAGATATTAATTGTAGGGTTTTGGCCCCTCACTAGTTTTCCCTTGGAGTTATTGGTGTAAGGAAGGATTTTAAGAGGCTAATAAACACTCTAAAATAGTAGGAAATTTGGGGGCTGTATGAGTTTGTGGATATTTAGCATTCATCAGCTTCTCAAAGGGATCACAAAAAGTCACAAAAAATTAAAGACTTGCTATTCTATATATCCTACAATAGTATGTCACAATTCAAATATTTCATAAAATTGGAAGCTGATTTAAATTTTAGCCTAAATTGTAGCCTAAAAAACCCTTAACTATATACGATCAATAATGGACCTCTGTAAGTCTCTATTACCCCTTTAATGCTTGATTATTAACAATATAAAGAAGTAAAACAAAACCCACTGTGGTACAAAACATTGCTGATATAAATTAAATATAATCTAACTAAATGTAGATATATCATGTTCATGGATTAGAAGACTATAATTTTAAGATATCGGTTCTCCCCAAACTGACCTATAGATTCAATGCAACCTCCATTATAACCCCAGCAGTCTTTTTCGGTAGGGAGAGGCAAAAGACCTAGAATATCTAAAGCAATATTAACCATAAGTAAAAGGTTGTAGGACTTAATTTCATGACTTATCATACAGTTATGACAATTAAAATATTGTGATACTGCCTATGGATGGGCAAAGAAAATAATGGAGGAGAATAGAGCCTAGAAATACACTCCTACTTACTCTGTCAAAGGCACCAAAACAATCCAATGGGAAAAGTCCTTTCAATAAGTGATGCTCTTCAGAATAACTGGAGAGTCATACAGAAAAACTGAATCTCAACACCTACCTCATATGAAATAAAAAAAATTAATTCGATATGAATTATATACCTAAATATAGAAGTTAAAACATAGAGATTTAGGGAATAAAAGCACAATGGATCTTATCAAAGTCAGCACAAATATTGTCCCACTTCTTTAATATATTGTTTTCCAATTCCTTCTCAGAATTAAGTAGTTACACTGAATACCTAGAACACATTTCAGTTCAGTATGGGTAGCTTTGAGATAATCAATCAATTGGTTAATATATATAACTTATATAAATCTGTCTGGAAAAGGCATTTTCTTATTACTGTTTATTATTTAAAGTTCAGGGTAAATAAATCACTTACCTTTGATGGACAAAGTTGCCTAGATTTAACCCAAATGGTTCCAAAAGAGATTTTCTGGTCTTTAATATAATTTTGTTATACAAATAAAAGTTTCTATATATTCTCTTCCTTTATTCTCTCCCTTGTGCCCACTTCCAAAAGGAAAAACATAAAACATAACAACAACAACAGTAAAACATGCAACACAAGGCCACCTACCGGAGTCCATAGAGAACTGTTCCATCAGGATGCAGCCGGATCATTCGGTTTTTCACTGTTACCCCATGCACAAATGATTTCTTGTCATTCAGAAAGTAGGTATCAGGTACCCAGAGTTGGTCAGCTACCCTGTTGTCTAGCGTGAGATTTAGTGGGATTCCAGAATAAGAAAGCCTTTTGTCTTTCCAAGACTGCTGGAAATACATGGTGAGTGTATAATCCTGTGAAATAAAGGAAACCAAAATATAGAATTTTACTATCATCATGATCATCTCCTTCATCAGAGGCATTTTGTTAAGAACACGATAGCTTTTGGTACTGTGGATGACCAGAGATCCACAGTCCTGCTGTCCCCTAAGAGGTTACATTTGATTAAGTTAAAATTTGCACCTATAAGTATAAGGCAACCAATAAGTTAGAAGCACTAGAGCAATAATTAAATGCATGCACAACCATTTCTATCAATATAGGGCAAACCCATACAATTGAATTTTAATGTTTGAAGTTATGGTGATGATATTATGGGAGGGTCATAATGGAAATTATACGCAGAGATCCATGTTTACAAAAATAGACCTCTGAGTATTATATTTACAGTACTCTATATTTTGGAGGGGAATGCTTGCTAAATAATAAATGTATGAAATTAAAAGGAGAGAATGTTTTGCCAATGTAAATGTCTTTTGAGTGAATACTGTTGTTTGCCTTATAAATGGTATCAATACCATTATTTGAATTTTTCTACCAAATGACAACTTGTCTAACAGCCCTAAATGGTAGTTTATAAAGCACATTTGGATGGAGACATTTATTTGGCCTGAGAACACCACCAGTGGTGGAACTGCTCATCGATTCTTCTCTTGTCCTCATTTCTCTTTGTTTCAGGAATTTGTTTGAGGTCAGAGCTGGGTCTGCACTTGAGTTTGTTTCCTCACTTCCCATAGAAGGTTACACTGAAAATGTCTCTTTGCATTATTTTTTCTTCCCAGTTTTCTCCTGGCAGGGAGAGACAGAAAAATTTGAGCTGACTAAATGGACCAAACTTATAGGAGAAGAATGATTATCTTAGATCTTTAGTTGTCTCTTGTTAAAGAAATCTATTGATACAAAGGGAAGTTGTCCATTAAAAAAATAAATGGTAGCAATGAAATAATAAAGTGTTTAAGATGTGGGTCCCAATATAATAAAAACAGAAGGTATACTTGTTTCTTTTAAGTGATATGCATGTGTTAGTAGTGACTATGAATAGCAGCAGTTAGGAAAGCACCGCATAACTCCAGAACAATGTCTGTGTACTGCCATTGTTGTACATAGTGGTGTGTACCCTACATACACTAGTTGAGAATCATTGACTCACATCATGCCTTACATTTGGGTATACTGTTCTTTAGCTGGATCCCTACATGGATATTTATGCATTTCTGAAAAATCCCAAAATATAACACAATATTCATCCCAGATAATGAGTTCCAGTGTCCTTTAACCATTATTTTTAAGAATGCTTATATTGTTTAGTCAGAAAACATCTTGCAATAATGCAAAATTATTATTTCTTGTTTGATGACAAGGACATTTGTTATATTCCATTTATGTATGTATGTATGTATGTATCTTTAGTTTTATTTTATGGTTTTAAATGTTTTTTTCCATTTTTTAATTGTTGTTCTATTATAGTTGTCCCATCTTTCCCCCATTGCTCTCCCCTGCCCCACCCACCTCCCCCCTCTCCCACAGTCAATCCCCACCCTGTTGTCCATGTCCATGGGTCATTTATATTAGTTCCTTGACTAGACCCTTCCCCTTCTTTTCTCCCTTATCCCCTTCTACCCTCCCCTCTGGTCACTGTCAGTCTATTCCTTGTTTACATGCTTATGGGTCTTTTTTGCTCATTTGTTTGTTCTGTTCACTAGGTTCCTGTATTAGGTGAGAACATATGGTGTTTTTCTTTTGCTGCCTGGCTTATTTCACTAAGCATAATACTTTCCAATACCATCCATGTTGTCGCAAAAGGTAGGAGTTTCTTCTTTCTTTCTGCTGCATAGTATTCCATTGTGTAAATGTACCACAGTTTGTTGATCCACTCATCTGCTGATGGGCACTTAGGCTGTTTCCAGCATTTGGTTATTGTAAATAGCTCTTCTATGAACATAGAGGGGCATAGGTTCTTCTGAATTGGTGTTTCAGGGCTATATTCTTTTTAAATATCTAAAACCTCCTTATACTTTACCTTTAATTCCAAAAAGAAGAAACCCACAGGCTTATACACAATTCTCTTTTCAATTGCTACCATTCTCATTTATATCCTGTTCAAGTTCTTAACATCATGCCTTTCAGAAGAAAATGAATTAGAAAAATTCTGGGTCTTAGATTCCAAAATACCTTGATTTAAGATCTACCATATGTAGAGCTGTGTAACAATGAGCAACTAACTTAATCCCTTGTATCTCTAATGCTTCATTTTAAAAATAAAAATAATAGCATTTTACTGGCTTATGTGAGCATTACTTGGGAAAATTATGGTGACGACATGTTAGAAACTGTAATATGCTAAACAAATATATTATCTTCAAAATTGTTCATTGCTATTTAAAAATTTAGATCATGCTTACAAATTACTTGGAATGTACATGTTCATTTTCGTAACCATTTCTATTTTCAAAGAGCTCTTTATGAATAAACTTATATGCAGAAGGACTTATTTGACCATAAAAATAAGCAATTGTCTGTGATCAGTCATAAGTTTTGGTGTTGGGCTCTTGTTTATAATTCAGCCAATGTAAGAAAATTAATAACTAGCCAAAGACATGTTACTGTAAATTTTGCCATAGGGATCAGCACGATCAGCAGTGCAATACATGTTTTCATCTCATAAGCTTCCAGTATCTCAAGAGTGTCATGAATGTCTCCTCATAATGAGACGACAAAGCAAAACTCTTACTTTACATTCTCCACAATACACTTTTAATATGTAATTGGGAAATACTTATTACCTTAAAGTATAAATGATTATAATGACAAAATAAAACTAATAATATATGCTATAATTAAAATATGAGTTGGTGGTAAGTAAACAATGGAGAGTGCAAAGGAGAGAATAATGCAAGCATGAGTAATCTCTGCCTAGATTTAAATATGTGTGTGTAGGTGTGTGTAGATTTTCCTTTCTATTTCTGGAAACTTTTGTTTACAATAGAGAGAACTATACATGTAGTAAGGCCGTTGCTCTACAGAGTTCACTCTGTTTTCAATAAATATTGACTAAAAGTCACATCATGGTTTTAAATTAAAGCAATAACTTACTCTATTTCCAATAAGAAGTAATTCAGTGAAAAGTTATCTATGCTCATATGTTACATTTGGAAGTGGGAGATGAAAGGCAAGTACACTACAGAATTTTTCCAATGCATGTCTAGGGTTATTATTCTCATCTAGGACATGAACGCTTTTATGATAAGTGGAAATATAGACATATGTGAATCATAACCTATAAAACATAGAAATCTCTCCTTTTTGTCCTACCTACAGTATACCACATGCATGGCAATAATCTCTCCTTGAGAGTATTCTGTGCTCTGTGGTTTTATAGCCCTTCATATCTATTATCACAATTATTCTCAGAACCTGTGAGATAGGCAAATTCTCTATGATAGAATTTATAATTTATGTGTCTGAGAGACAATTTGCTGTACTTTAAATAGATTATTCTTTCTCTCTAGCCCTTAATATAAGTATGGACAGTGACATCTGAATGTAATAAAGCCTATGACATCATTTTGGTGTATCCTATTTTTTGATAGAAATGAAAGGCTTAAAATTGCTGTCTTTTTTCCTCTAGTTCAACAGATTTTCACTTAATTTCAAGGAGAATAAACAATTTTTCAGAAAAAAATCAAAGGTATTAATATTTTGGCCCAAAACACTAAAATAATTTTTCTTCCATGTATATTTCCAAGTGTCCAACCAGCTTTCTCAAGTCTGCAGGCTACTCCTTGAGAGGAAGTGTTACATATTTAGAAACTACAGGCCTTAGGGGATTCTTTGACACTGAGGCAAATGAATGGGATTAATGGGTGTGATATTGCTAATGAAATTGGTCAGGCTAATTCAGGCATGAGAAAATTTAATTCATTGTGGAAAAGCAAGATAGATGACAGAAAATTGGAGTGTTCAATTGAGCTCCAAAAGGACATACTTTTAAAATATAAAAATGTCTTCTGGCCAAGATGAAGGTGTAGGTAGACATGCTGCATCTCCTTCCACAACTAAGAAGGAATACAGCTACTTCAAAACTAGAGATAACTAGAAGTTCCAGGAAATTAAGTTGCAGGAAAGTCCAAAAAACAAAGATATTAAGAAAAAATATTCATCCAGGCAGGTAGGAGGGGTGGAGCCGGGGTGGAAAGGACACAGTGTGGCAGTGGCAGTGGCAGGAGCAGCAGAGGCAGCAGTTACAGTGGTGATGGCTGTCCAATGGAAAGCACATTCATACATTTAAAAAAGTAGGAAGGGACACCTGGGAAGCCCTCCCAGCAACAGACTAGACTTGCACAGCTCAGGGGTCCCAGTGCTAGGAAATAAAGCCTCATTGTTTCTGACTGTGAAAACCAGTGGGGGTTGGGGTGAAGGAAGAAACTGCCTATCTCTCAGCAGAGTCCATTTGTTTAGAGGGCTCCACAGTCCTAGAATGTCCATGGACCCACCCACTCTGGGAACCATGGCCAGAACAACAGCTAGAGAGGTGCTAGCTCCATATGGGTAGTGGGAGAAGTGCCTGGAAAAGGGGTAAGTGCTGAGTAAGTGGCATTGTTCCCTCTCAGACCCCTCCCCCACATACAGGGCCACATGTGATGAAATGGGTCTCCACATACTGATAAATACCTAAGGCTCTGCCCCTTACAACAACACAGCTGTGACAACTTTACCTAAGACACATAGGCAAACAAAGGGGCATGTCAAGTTGAGGAGACAGAGAAGTATGGTCCAAAAGAGAGAATAGATCAAGGTTCCAGTGGGATAACTAAGCAACAAGGGGATAGACAACCTAACAGGTGTAGAGTTCAAAACACTGGTGATAAAGATGCTCACAGCCTTGACAGATATGCTTGCATATGGCCAACGCAGAAGGGAAGAAGTGAAGACTACACTAGGTGAAACTAAGGAAAATCCACACAAAACCAATGGTGAAGGGAAGAAAACTGAGGTTCAAATCAATTATTTGGAACATAAGGAAGAAATAAACAGTTAACCAGTACAGAATGAAGAAACAAGAATTAAAAGAAAAAATGAGGAGAGGCTTAGGAGCCTCTGGGACAACTTTAAGTGTGCCAACATCCGAACCATAGGGGTGCCAGATGGAGAAGAGGGAGAGCAAGAAATTGAAAGCTTATGTGAAAAAATAATAAGAAAGACTTTCCAATTTTTGTGAAGGGGCTCCACATAGAAGGCCAGGAAGCACAGAGTCCCAAACAAGCTAGATCCAAAGAGGACCACACCAAGATACATCATAATTAAAATGCCAAAGTTTTAAGATAAAGAGCGAATGTTCAAAGAAGCAAGAGAAAAGCAGAGAGTTGCCTACAAAGGGGTTCCTATAAGGCTATTAGCAGATTTCTCAAAGGAAACTTTTCAGAAAAGAAGGGGCTGGTGAGAAGTATTCAAAGTGATGGAAAGCAAGGACCTACAACCAAGATTACTCTATCCAGTAATGGAAGGGCAGATAAAGTGCTTCCCAGACAAGGTAAAGCTAAAGGAGTTTATCATCACCAAGCCCTTATTATATGAAATGTTAAAGGGACTTATTTAAGAAAAAGAGGATCAAAGCTATGAGCATTAAAATGACAACAACAGAACCTAAAAAAACAAACAACCCCTCCCAAAAAAACAAAACAAAACAAAGTAAGCAAACAACCAGAATAGGAAGAGAATCATAGGTATGTGGGTCATTTGGAGGGTTATCAGCTGTCAGAGGGAAGGGGAAATAATGCAGAAATGGTTCAGGGGAAAGTTAAGAAAAATATAGGAAAGGGTGAAGCTAAAGAACTTATACGCACAACCTACAGACATGAACTAAGAGATATGGGATTGCTGGAGGGAAGGGGGGTACTAGGTGGAGGGGAACAAAGGGAAAAGAAATTGGGAAAACTGTAACAGCATAATCAACAAAACATACTTAAAAAATAAAATCTTTAAAGAAATAAGATATTTATAATAAATAAAAGTCAATCTTTTGAAAAATAAAGATAACATTGTTTTACATAGTAGTTTTAAACTCAGGGTGATTTTTGCTCCCCAGAGGACATTTAGCAATGTCTGGATGCAGTTGGTTGTTAAACTGGGTATAATGCTGTGTTCTACTAGCATCTGTGGGAAGAAGCCTAATACGACACCACATAATGCTCCGTATAGTACAAAATGTCAATAATGCCAAGATTAAGAAACTCTGTCTTAGATAAAAATAATTTTCTTTTTAGTTCCAGTAAAATAATTTCAAAATCTTTTCATTTTTCATCATAAAAAGTATGTGTATTAATATCTACCCCAAGGTTTTAATATATTTCCAAACCTTTGTGAATGGTGATGCTAGATCAGTTATAGTGTGCTTCTTTACCATAAGAAATCATTTGATAAAAATCCATTAATTATTTAGCATTGGATTAGGAAAAAAAAGTTATGTGTTCTAGGCAAATATATTGAGGTGCGCGTTTCACCAGAATGAGCTTTAAGAAGACTTCATGTCAGTTGGAAAAGTGAGAGTGCCTTATGAGCTGCCCCCATGATCAGCACATTTCACGTTGTAACATTAACATGTTATAATATTGCATCCACTCAGAAAGGTCATGTGAGTAATCCCTTCTTTTTAAATTGTTCTGGAACAAAAGGCTATATACATATAGAAAGAACAAGGGCTCTTGCACACATTTGTATTTTATTTTTCATCAGTTTGAATATACATTATATGGGATCCCAAATACAAATTCATCTTTCCTGAAAAATATTTATGCCAGTTTACTTGAACTTGAGATCTGCTCTTTCCAAAGCAAAGGCTGCTTTCTCCAAAGGCTGAATGTAATAAAATTGTGCATCATTGCCTACCACTTCTACAATTCATCCCATGACTGAAACTGCCCTGCCTACAGACTGCTGATTGAGCAAGGCCATGTTCTACATCACAAAATGCTGCCCCCATCCCACCTTGAGAATGGAGAGTAGATGTCTGATTTATGAGTATATGATTCACAGGCAGGCAATATACTTGTACCTGGCTCAAAAAAGGTGAGATGGAGCAATTAGAGTCTGCTCCCAGAAATTTTCTATTAGATAAAGAATCTGAGACAAGAGATATAGGACCAAGTACAAAGGTCATGATATTAACTAGGGCCGCACTGCTATTATGAGATTAAGAATAAAAAGAAGACGCCAGTCTGTAGAGGAAGAAAGAAAATAAAGAAAGGTGCAGGAAATAGCCATAAAAAGGAAGAGTCTGGCATGTTATAGAGTGAACAACCAAGTTCATGGAAACTTTCTACTTCCTATTTATATTTCTTGTGAGGTATGGACATGTTCAATACTTCACCTTCTTATGAGTCATCTTGTCTGATCATGACAAAGTCCATTTCCCTCGTGCTAAGTTGATTCCATCTTTATTTCCTCTAATCAGAAATAGCCATATTAATGATGCTGATCAACATCCATATCAGAATCTCATTAAGCAATAATTATACATGTAAAGAAAACCCAGGAAAAGCAATCATCTTGCCAATTTTCTGATTAAAAAAAGAAAGAGATGTTATGAGAACTCTGAGATCTAGAGATATTAAATAAGTGAATAAAAAAAAGGCTGGGGAAGACATATTGGTTTTATTAACCGAGAGAGCAAGGAGCAAGAAGGAAAACATTTACTTCTGTTGAGACAATTCCCTATCAAACACAATGACAATTACCAAGAAATTTAACCTGAAGACTAATGTATGTGTTGGCAACAAATAATATCTCCTCTAAGGATAGAAAAAACCCCACACACAATTTGCATCTCATAAAAACAAGAATAGTAGAGAATGGCCTGACAAATAAAGCGATATAAGTTGTAATTGAAATAAATCACACAACATCTGTTTCTAATGGAAACTAGTTTAAATTAATATTTTGCATAGCACTGCCACTATTATGTACATCTGCAACAAAGATTCATTGTTGTATCTCTAGATTTGTTGTTAATTTCCAAACTTTTATATTAGCATCATCTAATATTATGTTAACTGTTCACATTGTATGTGTTTGTTGTGCTTACTCCTTAACCATGTTTTGTTACATCTTTAAAATACAGGCATTCATTTTGTTGCCAAAGCTCATGTCCTTATTTATTATTGAATGTTTTTCACCAACTGTAGTCTTGTGCTATGCCTCAAAGAGCATAATCGTTTTTACCTTAATCTCATCCTAAATAACCCCATTTGGTTCATCCATCTGTGCAGTCAGATTTTTTGTCAGTCTTGTGTTCTGAACAAATTTATAATTAATCAACTTTGTTGGTGAACACACATATTGATAGTTATGGGCCTGTACTAAATGTGAGTCACCCAAGGAAATAACATGGGCCCATTGTGATACATGAAACACATACAACATTGACATGACATCTGAATTATGTACTTCTATTCTGAAGTAATGAACTTACAGGAGAGTCTCACTAGATAAAGCTGAGACTACACCAATATAAGAAATTCAGCATTTGTAATTTTATATCTACATTAGAAGCTATAATGATTCATTTTCTTTAAAAATATAAAAGCATTTTTATAGACAATGAATCCAATTTCTTAAAATAGATATGATAAAATTTTTATTTCACTCAGTAACAGATTAAATGTCTTATAGTCTAGAATCTAAATAATCAGATAATTAGAGTTGTTTCCATGGTGTGATATATTGAAATGTTGGACCTGAAAAACAGGGATAGTTTCCTAGAAGCATCTGAATCAAAAAGATTTTAGGTTATTAGAGTGACTAATTCACTTTATAAATATTCAGTGATTGACTACTATACAGGGGTGGGCAAAAGTAGGTTTGTAGCTGTCAGTGTGCAAAACATGAGTTTATTTTTGTATTATTATTTATTAATCATTGTATTTATTATTAGTAGTAGTCTACTTTGACCACTCCTGTATTGAAAGAATTGTATTATACCAGATGCTGAGGAGAAAAATTGAATAATACATTTCCTCTGTCTACCTCAAGAAGCTCATAGGCCAGTGGGTGAGACTTAGCATTGCTTGTTTCCAAGCTGTACCACTGTCCTCTATAGGCTTCTCAGTTCTTCCATCACCTGTGAAACCAGATCCTTGCATGAAATTCCCTTTGATTCATATCCATAAATCAGAGTGGTTCCACTTTTCTTTATTGGCAGCTGCCTACTCAAGGATACAGGACTACTGAGTAGGACAATATCAGTTTAATAAGTGCTGACATTAACATACATAATAGATAAATGAGCCAGGGTTGACTTAACACAGGACTGAAGGAGAGGTGAAGAAGAGGGGAAAATGTGTGAAATACTTAGGGCAGAATTTAATGACCTTTTGATTGGAAGGTTGGAAGGGAGCATCAAAGATGACCACCTGGTTTCTGACCTAAGTGAGTAAATATATAATGATAAGAATTAAAAATTTGGAGCTGAGGATGACTAATGTATTTTGGACTGGTTTGTGTTGTGGATGTCTGTGGCATTTGCATGTAGATGTGCCAAATAAGTCCTTATGGGCAGAATAAGTCTCTGGGAGAAGCACAGCTATGTGAGTCACCAGTGATAGATGAATCCCTGGAAATGAATTCGCTCACCATGGAGACAGTACAAGGTGAGAAGGAGATAGAACCCCTGGGAAATTTGATTCTGAGATTAGTCATTCACTCCTTTGAGTTCCCACAACACTCTTGTACTTCGATTGTAGTACTTATATTGTAATTATTTTTTCAGTATTACCAGATTTTGAGCTCCTTAGGGCAAAAGTTTATATTTTAGGCCCTAGCACAGTGCACAGTAGATAACAGGTGCTCAAAAATGTGAGCTGGATGTGACTTAAGTAGTACTGCATGTTAGGGGGCACTTGATATCAGCACTAAGCATGTTAGTGCAAACTCATTTTAAATTCTGAAAAATTGATCACCCTTGGGTAATATATAAATAGGGACTTTCAGTTAACTAAAATAATTAATAATCCAAAATTTCTCTTCTCTGATCACTCAAGATTAATGAGTCTATAATTCCCACTAAAGTAAGAAATTGATATATTTCTGGGATACAGTAAAGACACATCATTAAAAGCAAACTTACTCTTTACAAATGAATTAATAGTGATTTTTGATAAAATATTAATAGACATTTTGAATTATATTAAATAAAATTTCATTGATAGTTCCAACATTTGGAAGTATAAGCCTATTTATACTAAAGCTTTAAAAATGGATCTCTATTCAGTGAAACTTTCAAGCTCATTTTCAAGTTAGTCAATATTTAAAACTATCAATAAATTGTTAGATTGATAATGAATTCAACAAGGGGATGATTCATCAACTGCAGTGACATTTTAAACAACATAACTAATTACACATGACACACTAGATTTTTCAAAGTTCCTTAGTTCCTTAGATGTACATAAAAAGTTAGCATTTCCATTTTCCCCAATATCTAAATAAAAGCGGAAATAAAATCAGCTACCTGGAGGATCTAGTGAAATATTCAGAATGTGTTGCTTTAGTCTGACCATCCTGAGTTGGACTATGAATACATGACTAGAATTGTAGCCAGCATATGGTATGCATGAAAACTTGAGAAAACCAACCTACAAAGTGAGATAAGCTGGGGTGGAATATGAGAATCAGAATTAAACCAAGATTTTATCAACACATACACAC
This sequence comes from Furipterus horrens, assembly GCF_987537825.1. Taxonomy (NCBI): domain Eukaryota; kingdom Metazoa; phylum Chordata; class Mammalia; order Chiroptera; family Furipteridae; genus Furipterus; species Furipterus horrens. The sequence continues at coordinate 188,626,765 of NW_028327172.1, forward strand.
TACTTAGAAGAGATTTTTAAAAAAATCACCATTTTCTAGCCCAGGAAGGTAGTTTTCTCTTGTGATTGATGATCTTGCAATGTGTATAAGGCTTAAAATGGAACAGTCAATATCAAGGATTTTAGGTCTGGTACTGTTTTGTTGGAGGAGAATGAGATCTTAGGGATTCTTAGTTTAAAATTAATAGGGTGGAAAAGAAGAGATTGCTAGTGGATGCAGTGATATCTCTCTCAATAATCAAGTATTTCTTATATCTTTTAAAGCTTTTAAATACCTTCCCAGGAAGGACTTCTTAGGTTACTCTCAGGAATCTTATTTTCAGACTTTCTAAGAGGAAGATGAATTTCCATCAGATTATCTAAAGAAAATGTGTGTAATGATCTCTTGGAGTCCCTGAGGAACTCTCAAAATAGAATGGTAGTAAATTATAATGCCCAAATGTCATCTTTTCATGTTCACTTACTAAAATTTTGGTGGCTACCTTTATCTTCTATCTATTTAAAAGATAAGTATTCTATACATACTACTTATTTTTATTATGAGCCTTTGTTACATTTCTCCACCGCTATTTATATATTCACTTGTTTGTTTATTTGGTTATTGCTTACCAACTTCTCTTTCTCCATCCTATTTTCAATCACTAGCCAATTAGTAATTTGGTGGCAACATTTTGTATGTTTGCTTACACTCATACAATTATCTAGGAATATATAAACATATAGATGGAACTTTTGTTATTGCTTTTAAAAAATATCATTATATTCTATTCTATGAATTTTTCTTACCTTAAAGGCACAGCACAAAAATAACCTCCAAATCAATGGGTAGATATGGCTCATTCCATATAAAGGCCACAAGAATACTATATTATAATATGGCAATATTATAAATATGGATATATTATAACTAGTATTAATATTTATGGTTATTCTATCAACACATTATTAATATATTAATATTATAAATATGGTATATTATAACATGGAAATTAATTGAAATTCTAGTAATGTTCATCAAAGTTGTTTCAAAAATTTTCCAACCATAAATAATGCTGCAATAAATCTCTATCTTTCAATTGATAGATCACAAGTACTGGTCTTTAGTATATCTTTTGCCTAGTATGACACTATGCTCTGGAGCTTAATATAATAAGTTGCTAAAGTAAATAAAAATAAAAGCATAGGCTGCTCCTTTAGTACATCATTTTCTAAATATTGCATTACATTCAGATTTAGACAAAGAGTGAAGTAAGACTTAAAGTTAGGTTTACAGAACCAAAGAACCACATAAATACCCGTATTGACTATCTCCAGAGGCTTAAACTCATTGAGCATCTGCTCAAACTTCTGTTGGTCTTTGATTGGATCTGGCTAAAAAGTGACTTGGCAGACATTGCTGCAGAGAAGGATCTTGGCAACATTATGCCATGTAATGAGAAAGGAAGAGAAAAAAACAAACTCTAGGAATTTCTTTGACAGTGTAGAAAAATTGTTTATAAATTCTAAAGCTAATAGTTTTGATGAACTTAATTTCTCTCTCACGTAGCTTTATAGTCATTCTTGGCCCTTTCCTAAACATGCATATCTATGTGGGTACAGACTGGACCCAATTAGGAATAAAACCTCCATGCTAACACCATGCTGAAACAAACTGAGCTATCAACTAGGTCTTTAGCTAAAATAGAGAGTTAAAAACAGTTCAAGATTTATTGTTTATTAGTTCTGTAACCTTGGAGCAAATTTGTCAACTAGTCTGAAAATCAATCTCCTTATGTGTTCAATGGGCAGGAAAACTATCAACAATTCTGCTAAGATGATGAATTGAAATAATGTATGTAATAGTCTAAAAAACTGTGAAATTATAGTTGAATAAACAAGGAAAGTAAAGTAGCTTAATGCATGTTAAAGGACAATGCTATGTATAACATATATTTTTATATTCTTTAGCTAAGTTATTGTTTAATAAGAGCTGCTTATTACTGAATGTTAAATTATATGATCATTACTTTATTAGGTGTTTTCTGTAAATTATTTAAACCTTATAAGAACTCTATGAAGTTGAAATTAATATCCTCTTTTTACATATGAGACTCTGAGGTTTAAGCATGCCTGAAGCAACTCTGCTGAAAAAATGTCAGAGCTGTGACTTTGAACCTGACTGTCTTACTTTAAATTTCTAGTTCTTTCTACCATGTCACATACAAGCAACGGTTGAAACATGTGTTCCAAACACAAAAGGCTTTGATCGTAGGACGTGGTTTTTTTCTCTTGTTTAATACTACTGACTTCTGCCTTGCTTTTTTATGAATGCCAATTAATCATTAACATTCAGTTCTAATGTATACTTTTCAGTGATCTCTGATGTTTTATCCATGAATGCCCCTTCATCAGTTGGTGATGGCAATGAAGGCCGTGGTCATGGTCTTTTTTGTGTACCATAGTACCTCCATGGATGCTCAATACAATCAATTGCTCATCACTGCCCTGGACAATTCTTCAGGTAGTAGCTGAAGGGAAGACAACATTTTAATTTCATAATGAACCTTGAGGAGTACAGAAAGGAGAATAATTTTCTGTTGGTAGAATGGCTTTCACATTCAAAATATTTTACCACTTCCTAGTAAAAGCCTCCTTAATCATTCATTGTGGTATCAAATGTATTTCCTTAGTTAGAAATTATTTCTAAGTGACAGTAAGACAAAAAGCAAACTGGGCATGTGCCTGCAGGTTAAGAATCTCTTAATCTGGATTGTGTTTGCTTTACCTAACACTCTAGGAGAAGTAGGGGAGCGTAAACTGGTTGAGGGTAGGGGTACTATCCTCAACTTCCATGTCTCTAACACCAAGATAATGGGATGCTAAAAGAAGGAACTGTCAGGAGCCTAAAACAGAATCATGGCCACTGACCCTTAAATCATCTGTTCCATTTCCACAGCCATTCTCAGTAAATGATATACTCATTCACCCTATCAACCCATTTAGAAACTAGGAGTCTTTTTGGCTCTTTTCTCTTCTTTACTTTTCAAATTAAACAAATCAATAAAACCTGGCATTACTATTTTGTAAAAATATCTCTTTATTCTGTTTATAGTTGCTATAATCTAGTTTGGCCTTTATCATTTCTCACCTCATTTACTTCAATAGACTCCTAACCAGCCTTTCACTCTCCATTTTATTCTTCCTTAATTCTTTTTTTTTTTTTTTTTTTTTGGTGGCAGGTAAAGTAGTATTTCAATTGTTTAATTGCATCATATTATGTTGCCTCCAAGGTTCAACTTTCAATGGCCCCTCAATGTTATGAGGATAAAAATATAAATTCCCTAAAGGCAAACAATATGCTTTCCCTGTTTCTGTCTCTACAGCTGCACTTCCTACTTGAATCCACTTTTACTCTGTCATACAGCCACCTTGGCCTCAGTTACTCAAACATGAGGTGTTTTCTTCTGCTATGAAGTCTTCTTGGCCTAGAACACCCATGCCTCCTCTTTTGCCGCTTGGCCTGGTTACCATCTGCTGATACAGACCTCAGATTGGAAGCTAAGTTATATTTTTCCCTACTCAGAAGTTAAAAGGTCTTGGTTTGGCTCCTCCTTGGTGCCCACAGCACCTTCCCACTGGAGCCTGCATCACTGTACAGGGAAATTGGCTGGGTGTTCTTCTCTTTCCTCTACTAGGTTGTGAACTCCAGGTGGGTATATCTATCTTGTGATCTTTCAATGGTGAGACAGGGCCTGCAGTCTAGTGGGTGCCCAAAAACTACTTGTTGAATAAATCAATGAATGGAATAGAGTGTAGGGAAAATCACCAAGCAACCAGCCCATTTAACAGACAATTTAAAATTGTGGCAGAGGTGAAACATACTAGGAGTCTGAATGGGGCAGAGGAGGAAGGGTCATACGAAGAGGAAATAGGGATAAAACACTGCAAAGAAAGAAAATAAACTGAAATTGGTTGCTGTAGGTATGGGTAATGCAGAAAGGAATGCAAGTGTTATAAAAGTAGTAAAATTTAGGAAAAAGTTGATGATTTGTTTTGGGTAGTAATTTGAAGTGCTTGAAGTAGACATATAAATATTGAGCTGATATAAGAGAATGAAGAGATCAGGAGTACAGATTAATGAGTCCTCTTCAACACTGTGGCTACTAGATTAAATAAAACTATCAAACTTAATTTCTAGATTGAGGCAAGGTGAGGATTTAGGACAGAAGTTAGTACATATCAGTCTTTCTTTTCCCACTGGCTGGGAACCAAAATACTTGTTCAGTGGGGTAATGCAGGGCATTTCATCTGTTATCACTCAAGGGATGGAACAGTGCTGAGGATGCATAGTGTAAGTATCAAGGTCTATAGATAATCCCCCAAATGCATATTAACAAAATTCCAGTATTTATATAAGAAAACCTGTCTCATGTAAAGTGCAAGATGTAAATAGTAAGTAAGACTCACTTCTTAAACTATATTATTTTTTTAGTGGGCCTTATCCACCCACTAAGGGAGGTGGATGGATATTTCAAAGTTAGGCATCAGCTACAAAAAATGGACAAGAAGAGAAGAAACTGCCTTGAATAATGTACAACCCAGCCAGTCTAATTTCTATTAAAATTGTGGAGTCACAGTCCAACACATTGCTTTTAAGTATACTTCAAAGGTATTAAATTAGTCATACTCTAAGCTTTTTATCATTTAACATTTTTTCCAAATTTATTACCTTTTAAAAAATTCATATGGTAAACTTTGTCTGTTAATGAGAATAACCTGAAGATCTGGAGAAGTGGATTTTAAAAATATGGATGACCTTCGGTGAATCAAACTTCCAGAGAGGGAGCTCTTTCATCAGGCACAATGAGCAGGATACTCAGGTCAATGATTCTCACACTCAGTGTACGTAATTACCACCAGGACTACTTAGGCTACTAAATATGATTCTGAGGGAAACAGCCTTGAAATCTATATTTTTGATAGGTGCTTCCAAGGAGAATATTCTGCTATTAATTTTCAGATCATAATTTGAAAAACAGTGACCTGGGTATTCCCTAAGTGTTCTTCAAATCCCTAAATGAGCAATGTCTATGCTTTTATTAGTCCTATAAAATCCATTCCTGTCTACCTTTATGTCATTTACTATTTTACCAGTTTCCTTTGTACTCTCTTTCCACTGCAGAAAAGGGAACATAGGCCTAAAAATGTTTTAGTGTCACCTATAAAACCACATTTTTATGAATACTAATAGAAGAGAAGGGGGAGATTGAGAGAAAGAAAGAGTTCTATTATTTTTACCTTCTGGTATGGTGTGTTTCCCCATTCTTCCAACTTACTTCTGGCTTTGCACATTTATTTTTAAAACATAACTCTGAAGTATATTGAAAATTGTATCCCCAAATCAGACGTGAGGAAAAATCAAGGATTAGCAAGTAGAATGGCCACTAAAGGGATATCTTCAAGCATAATGCAGAATTTTATTTCCTAAGAGCATCCTGAGTTGCCTCCAACTTTCCACACTTCATCTGGAGCTATTTTCTGATCCTGAATATGGGCAACACTGAAGGACAGGAGAGGTCTTGTATAAAAGCATCAGAGAGAGCTTTAGGAAGAAAAAAGGCTATGCTGATGCATTTTTCTCAACTGCTTGGAGCAGTGTATATTTTGGTACAGTGTTAAAAATCCTCCAGCAATTTCTCTCATGTCACAAGTTTAAGGAGTCCTCTATGAATGAGTCAGCCTGGGAGTTGCCATGGCAACAATTTTCATCCCTCTGGAGTCAGTCCCCTTCTGATGTTGACACCGAAATACAGTCCTCTTAGTTTCAAGAGGATCTGAAGTTACCATTATATTTAAGTATTCATTATGTTGCATATGCATTCCCTGATTTTGTAGTATTACCTGACTAGAAATCATTTTTAGAGATCTATAAATAGACGTGCTACATCATGCTCATTTCTTCCACAAGATGAAAGACAAGTCAATAAAAATCCTTTCTGTTCTCACATCACAATCTGTCTCTCTCCCAATCCATCCTCTTTATTGGGTATAAATGTGTGCATGTATCTGTGTAATCAGTGTTCTTCATATTTGAAATATTTGAAGAGGGCACCCTGGACAGCCATCACAAGCTCAAATTTTCAGTAGAGGAGTTGAAAGTACTTGCTGGCTTGCCACATTGAAACTGCACATGAATGCAAATGATGCTATAGTTTAGTGTAGAGTAACTTCGGGCAGCATTTGTGTGGTTTCTTGATTTATATTTCAGAGAAGATCCATTTGGCAGAATAACATTTTTTGTAGTAGCCATACCTCCAAAAAGAGAGGTCCAGACTTCTCTTTCACAAGCAAGGTTCTTAATAATCTTCTTGCCATATTTTTCCAACTTTTTCCCCTTAACTACATGCCCACTTAGGTGTACTCTGCTGCAGACACAAAGGGCTACTTATTATTATATTCTTATTCTTATTATATTATTTTCTTGTAGTTTTCCATATCTCTGACTTCAGTTGTATTTTTCTCTTTTTGAAAGTCAAAGTCCTACCTTCTACAAGACCCATGTTAATTCTGGTTTCCTCAAAGGCTTTCCCAATCCCCAATTCAATTCAAGTTAATCTTCCTCTTACTCTGGCCCTTGTTACTTTGTTAATGTGTCTATTATAACATTTATGCATTCCACTTGGTATAGTCACGATTAAGCAATGTACCTGTCTCCTTACTCTTTGTTTTTGAGGCTGTGGTCCTTGTCTCATTCATCTTTGCATGCCCACAATATCTAGAACATAGACACAAATAGATGTTAAGTAGAGTTAAATATGTTGATGTGAACTGAATGGATAATTGTCACCATGGTCATCTAAACAGCCAACTGAAAACTTTGGGGTTTTGGTTGTTCATAACATGACAGACCAGTCATATGCACACAGGCTGGTCATTTCTCTATGCAGTATATATGAGCACTCTGTGATAGTTACCCTAAAATCCGGTGGGGAGCTAGCTGCACTTTTAGAAACTTTAGTCATGTAGTATGACAACTAGAGTATAGGATTGGAGTCAACTTGAACTGAATTCAATCCCAGTTTTTTCTTTTAGTAGCTTCGTAACCAAGTCACTTAGCCTTTCTGAGATCTAGTTATCTCACCATTAGATTGGTGAGCTAATGTAAAAAAGGCTTAGCACAGCACTTACTACATAATTACATATTCAACAAATAGTAGTTATTACTACTGAAAGTACTAATAAGGATCCCCCAAGAGGTAGCTTTACTTCAATTGTTCTCACAGTACCACTGGCGTTCCATTTGTGATTGCTATACTGCACACGAAATAGTCCTCTGAGGGTGTTCCATGTCCAAAGTTATTATTTTTTATACATAGTTGACCATAATTTTGTCAAATGACTTCTCTGGCTAGCCACAACTTTCTGATTTAAATAAAGGACATATAAAGATGGGCAGTAAGGCTATAAATTGTCCTTGAATATTCACTCTGTACACGATGTTTATACCGACTCGAGTCTCTGTCATGAAGTTAAACGTAAGGAAACAAAGAAAGGGACATAGTTAGTAGCATGGAACAAAAACAAAGAGACACACAGAGAAGAAGTAATATGTAAAAAATAAGGCAGCAAGAGTTGCTGGTGAAAGCATGGGAATCAGATGTGTTCCTGGGTCAAGCAAAGAAGAGTTGCTGAGTCCTATTTCTCAGTGAAGCCCAGCTTTGTGTGTGTTGAGACTCCTCCGTGTATTATCAACTTAAATAATAGTAATCTGACTATTTTCTTTACAACCTGAAAGGGCCTAGCTTAGGATCTTAATATTTTTTATTTTGACAGGTCTACTGTTTGAAACTTACCCCAAGACAATCACTTATTTATCAATCAACCATTTTTTGAGTAGTTACTATTTATCAGGCATTCTGCTAAGCATTGGATCGACCCTAGGGGACTGACTTCCTCCCTCTTCTAAGCTACTTGTATGCCTTAGTATTATACTTAGCATACCACATTGCATTTATTTAGTTACATGTCTTTAACCCTTCTTAGACTCCGCCTTACAGGAAGGCAGAAGGCAGCATTTATGATTTTTTTACCATGTCATGCACAGTGTCCAGAGTATAATAGGTATTCATAAACAATCTTGGATGTTTGCATTGATGAATAAATTGATCAAACAGTGCTAAGCATGGTTTCTTGGTGACATGCATAATTTTTGAAGAGCAGTATGCAATATGGAGAACAATAATTTTATTTCTAGGTATGAAATTGTGAATGCTTCCCCTGCCAAAGCTTATGTTAATTGATTTGGCATAAAAATATGGACTTTTAAAAAAATTCTACATGATTAAAAGTTTAGATTATGCCCTTTTATTGAAGTTTTAATTTCATTAATACTCATTTAATTTTGCTCTAAGTACAATCTATCTTGTGAGATTTTTGGCATTGTCAAAATAAGGAATCCAGGGAAGCATCTCTGGTATTTCATAGAAACTATTTTTTTTATACAACATCATACAGAACAGTGACTATTTAAGGTCCACTTCATTTCTTCTACCAGCAATACCAAGGAACAATAACCAATCCTCTTTATTTGCAACTCCCTCTATATATCTAAAAAATAAATGTTGAGTTCAAACTCTTAAGAACAGAAGCTTAGTTATAATTTCTAAAGGACTTTTGTGAAATTAATTATGAGTGTATTTATTATTTAATAAATTTGATTATGAGATTCCATAGTGATAGAATTCCTGACAAGAGAAATAGCCAATAAAATACTGTAAAAGTTACAACTGGCATTCAGAAGAAAGTCTTGAATTAGTTAAGTATCTTCAGTTAGGTGCTTAGAAAGTGAGGGGGAATGGGAACACTTCTTGAGCATTTATAATGGGCCAGATATTTTGCTCTTCACTTTCTATACATGATCACATATAGTATTCTTAGCAATACGTAAAAGCAGATACAGTGATACAAAGACAGGCTGAGAGAGATTTAAAGTTCCAGTGGTAGATGTCTAAGCTGGGTTTTGAATCCAGGTATGCTCAAATCCAAGGCTGTACATGCTCTACTATACCATACTCATATAATGGGCTGAATGGTGGTGCCCAAAGAATATGTCCTTGTTTCAATTCCCAGGACTTGTAAATGTAAATTTATTTGGGAAAAAGTACATTGTAAATGTAATGAAGTTAAGGATCTTTAAATCATTCTGGATTATTCAAATGATCCCTAAAGCCAATGGCAAGTGTCCTTATAAGAGACGTACATGGAAGGTACAGTAGTAAGAAGAGAAAGTAATATAAACATGAAAGCCAAGCCTGGCATTATGTAGCCACAAGCCAAGCAATGTCCAGAGCCATCAGAAGCTGGGAGGGCCAAGGATGGATTCTCTCTTAGAGCCTTTGGAGGGAGCACAGCCCTGATGACACTTTGATTTCAAACTTCTGGCTTCTATAAATATGAGAGACAATTTTTTAATTGTTTTAAGTCACCTGGCCTGTGATACTTTATTATAGCTGGTATAGGAAAATAATACACATCCTAAAGCTGTTTATTTTTTTTTAATTTTGTATTTGATTTAGACATTCACTAACATAGCCAATCATTCAGTCAGACTTATCCATAATATTTTAGTACTCCGAATTTTCAATTCTAAAATTTTAGGTACTATGTGGAATATAGAATTTATGATGTCCCTGGCTTCAGTGTGATCAGGGAGAAAAGATAAATATATATTAAAAATTAATGAACACCATTCATATACTGAAATTTATTCAGTGCATATTATGCAGTAATAATAGTTTTAAGTGCTGAAGAAGCAACAATTAATAAGATATAAAACTTCTCCCATGCTCAATGAGATTCCAGAGAAACAAGACAGGAACAAGCTTATTGGACTCTAGGAACAAAATAAGACCCAGCACGTATTAAGCCTTTCAATGGATGTGAGCTTATTTACTATTCTACTTCTTCTTCACTCAATTTCCATCTAGGCAGTATATTTAGAATTTGTTGACCAAAAGATAATGATAATTTTTTAAATATGTAAATAATACAAACACCAAGATATACGGTCTGACTCAACATGAAGTAGGTGACTGCTTATGGGGTATGATATCAAAGTAACTCAATAATGTTTTCTCCATCCATATGCCATGCAGTATCCACAGGATATGTAAAATCCTAGGGGAAGGCACACTAAAAAAGTATTATGTTTGTTTGTCCCTATGATTTATGATTTACTTGGAAATATTTTCCAAGAAGTGTTTGTGTGTATGTGTGCCTCCTGTCAAGATAGAGTAATCCGCAAAAGCCCTTGACATTTTACAAGATACCCTAAAAGGAAAGGAAAACAATACAAGTAAAGAAAATGAGAGCTACCATGGAAGACACATTTAATACAATTCGCAATGTGCCCAGGGTCAGCATTGCTGGAAGGGCATTGTTCATTCAATTGACAAGTTAAAATAAAAGAGAGAATGTGGAATCCTTGTTTTTAGTGACATTCTCCCAGCTTCCTGTTTTGACCTGCCAGCCACAAGGCATTTTAACTTGCAGCTCTTATTCCATAACAACATAGAAGAGTCATACCAGGGTACTTCTGCTAAAGGTATTGGTATAAACTTTCTAAATGCAATTAACAGTATATTGTTAGATTATAATGAAAAATATGTCTGTGACTCTGGCTCCCAGCAAGAAGTTCAAAGAAATCAGGCTTTCTGTGAGAACTAGGTGAGTATGAAGTGGAGATCTTAATAGAAGGAAACCAATAAAGAAGAAACAAATTTATCCTATAATATACATACAAATGCCAATAAAGGAAACTGAAAAATCACTCATCAAGTGGTAATGATTTAACTTTCCCATCCCCGGCACCATCTTGGTTGTCAATTTACTTGGGTATCATCCTTAACTTTGTCTGATTTTCTTTCACCTCTACCTTCTCATCCAACCAATGACTGATTTCCTTCACTTAAAATTTCTAAATAAACTTCACAGTTATCTCCTTCCCTCTTACTCACTGTCAAGATTTTTTTAAATTGCATTTCCATACATTACACTTTCTTTTGTTCACTTTCCTACATGTGCAGGTTTTTTTTTGGGGGGGGGGTTGCTGGTTTATTTATTTATTTATTTGCTTTTATGCTTTATTTTTTTCCCACTAAATTCTTTTGTTTGTTTGTTTTTCTATTACAGTTGTCCCACTTTTTTCCCATTGCTTCCCCCCACCCTGCATACCCCTTCTCCTACAGTTAATCCCCACCCCATTGTCCATGTCCATGGGTCATTTATACATGTTCTTTGACTAGACCCTTCCCCTTCTTACTCCCCTTTTCTCCCTCTCCCCTCCCCCTTTGTCACTGTTAGTCTGCTCCTTGTTTACATGCCTCTGGTTCAATTTTGCTCATTTGTTCGTGTTGTTCATTAGTCTCCTGTATTAGGTGATATCATATGGTATTTTTCTTTCACTGCCTGGCTTATTTCGCTAGGCATAATTCTCTCTAGTTCCATTCATGTTGTTTTTTGTTCAGACTAGACCTTTCTTATGTGATTGCACTTATTTTACATTTATCCCATTTATTGATATTACCTGTTTCCTTGTGTCTTTGCTTTGTAGGGTAGCCTCCCCTAGAGATAGAATTCTACTTTATTCATCCATTATTTCTAGCATCTAACTGATGCTTAGCTCATAGTTATTGTCCTGAAGGAATATTGTCCAAATTAATTGATAAGTGAATCAGAAAAGCAAAACAGTCATTTCAAATGGGGTATGGTTATGATGTCTGCCTCTATAGAGGCAGATCCATCTTTCAAAGGTTAGTCACTTATTAACACATGGTCTTGGGATGATATTCAGTTGATAGGTGCTTATACTTACTTGAATTGTCTTTGAAGTTAATGGTGAGCATGCATTTCTTGAGAAGAAACAAAGTACCCAAGATTAAAGGCTCTTTAGACATAGCTTAAAAGCTATTAATGAAGATATCAAGTGTTTTTGAGAAATGGTTACTAATTTCAGAAAAAATAAGATTTCAGAATTTCATAAAATAATATAGTATATGAATAAGTCAAGATCAAAGGAATAAATAAAAATAAGGCAAGAAATATTTTATGGTACATTAAATATAATATGCATAATGACCACTTGAATCCCTAGTAGCCATTTTAAGAAAATATGATTCAGCACTCCTAGCCACAGTTAACTGGACTAGGAGAAAATTATTTGACCACCTACTTTCTCCTGAAAATTCTTGAATTTGAATTAAAAAATTGCAATTCTCTGTGGAGAATTTGTACATACCTGTCATCTAATCATCTTGGAGACTAAGAAGCAGAACCTTATTCACAGAGAGAAGAAGGAAGCAGGCAGGTAGGCAGGAGCAACTATGATAAATGGAGAAGTAGTCCTGATAGATTTGTAATACCAGGTTCTATTCTTTTCCTGAGTCTCACTTACAGACCTAAACTTGGTTAGCATTTGACATGCTCATACAGGAGTAGAATTCAGCTGAATACACTAGTACAGCAATATCAGATTGCTTATGACTGTAGCTCATTCAACTTATTTGGCACCCAAGTTGTATTAGTTTTTAAATGTTTTCTACCCTCTCTCCAGTCTTGCTCTTCTTAGAGGTATTGGTAGCAGAATCTAATTTTTTACATATCTTTCTTATAGACATTTTGAGAGATTGAAGATGAAACACTTGGTTCACAATTATTGAAGGAATACTTAGGCATTTGGCAAGGATGTCTGTGATTTGATAGTTGTTAAATTATTTTAATATCAATATACCTTTATATCCACATAGAATATCCCTGTTTTTAGAACCAAAGATCCCTTAATTATATAAAATAAATCAAAGCACTAATATATACATGACCAAAAGTCAAGGAAAGGCAGGGTGTTCTTTTTCTTAATTGGAAATAAGAAAAATAAAGTAATGGCAAAGATGAATGTCAGTGCTAAATAACTCATGTTTGTGTGATATAATTACCCATTCTATTTTGCATGTCATGGCCTAGGGGCTATTTTTACCTCATACCTGACATATGTTGTCATTGTTAAGACAATCCTGCCCTTTCCCCAAGGTAGGAACAAAGAGTTTAAGAACTCTTTTGGGAATTTCTAGATTTCCCTGGCATCTAACCTGATGGGAAGGCATCCGCATCCATTTCTCTAACTTTATAAATTTTGCATTTGTACCAAGAAAAGCCACCAGGTAGTTACATAATTTGATCTGAAATTTTTGGCTCTAATTGAATTAGGCATTCTCAATTACATTTCCCTATTATGTCTTAAGACTTGATAAAAAAGATAAAGTAAGAAAAAGTCAGGTAACATTTTAAAAAATTATTGTAGAATTACAATATACACTACATTTCAGTGTTTGCAGAATTTGTGCTTCTACTTAAGGCTTATTTTACCTTTTTTTTTTTTTTTTTTTCCCGCAACCCAGGACCTTATGAGTGTGCTATTCCTTATTTGATTTAGCTGCCAGAAAAATAGAATTGTAGTCTTTTTCTATAACTTTATATAGTGCAATGAAACCTGGGTTTCCATGTGACATTCTTATCAGTATTGTCCTACTTTTATTTTCTCATAGCCCAGACTTATGATTTACTTACTCTTTCTAATTGCAGTAGTTGCCCCTCATCCATAGGGCATATGTTTCAAGACCCCTAAGTGGATGCCTCAGACTGCAGATTGTACCAAACCCTACAGATACTATGTTTTTTCTTATACACATATACCTATGATTATGTTTACTTTATAAATTAGTCACAGTAAGAGATTAATAACAACTAATAATAGAGTAGAATAATTATAACAATATAGTATAACAAAAGTTATGAGACCATGTTCTCTTTCTCTCTCTCTCTCTCAAGTAACCTTTATGTTTTGCAACCTAAAGCTGTTTTGAATGTTTTAACCATCCTTTACTTGCAGTAAATGGTTTGCTGTCTTTTGTTTCATAGGATTTCTTGCTGAAGGCTTCTATAAGCTCATACTTTTTGGTGCAACACTGCTTGCTGTCAATCGAAACCTGTTTTCAGTTTGTATCTTCCACCCACAAATTTAATGCCTTTTCCATCTTAACTCAGCATATCACATAATGTGGCCATAAATTTTGTAGTTTGTGGTGCAAAAGAAAGATTAAAAGAATTTTTTTTCTTTCTTGACAATTTCACAGATAGGAGATTCTTACCAGAGATCTTAGCAACCTCAGCATACAATTTCTTTCTTTCCTTGTTAAGTCAAGAATGTTTGCTTTTCATTTAAGGGAAACACTTTGTAGCTTCCATTTGGCATAGTCAAATTACCAGCATTACTACTCTTAACTTTTAGGGCCCTTATTGAGTAAAATAATGGTTATTTGCACACAAACATTGCGATACCATCACAGTGGATCTGACAACCAATGGTTACTAAGTGGCTAATGGGTTGATAGTATATGCAGTGTGTATATGCTGGACAAAGGGATAGTTCACATCTTAGCCATTATAGAGTGAGATTTTATTATGCTACCAAAAGTGGTGTGTAATTCAAAGCTTTTGTTTATTTCTGAAATTTTCCATTTAACATTTTGGAACACAGTTGATGGGGAGTAACTGGAATCACAGAAAACAAAGCTACAGAGAAGGGGGAGTGGCTACTGCATATGTATTCTTATTGATGTTCTCATATTTTTTGTGTAATACACTAGAGCTGCCCTTTTCAAGGTTCTGTACTTGAACCTAAAATATGAGAATTACCTGGGGAGCTTGTTGGAAATGCAGAACCTCAGACTCTACTCCAGACCTAATGAATGTGTTTTGACATGGCTCAGGCAATTCATACTCACATTAAAGCAAAAGACAAATAAATACTATATGATCTCACCTAATACAGGAATATAATGAACAAAACAAAAAATGAGCAAAATAGAACCAGAGGCATGGAAATAAGGTAAAGGCTGACAGTGACCAGAGGGAGGAGGGAGGGAAAGAAGAGGGGAACGGAGGGGAAGAGTTTAGTCAAAGAACTGGTATAAATGACCCATGGACATGGACAATAGGGTGGGGATTGGCTATGGGAGATGGGGGAGGTGGGTGGGGCAGGGGAGAGCAATAGAGGAAAAGTGGGACTACTTTAATAGAACAGCAATTAAAAAAAAATAAAGTTCGAGGACAGTGCAGTGGATCATTAAGAATAACCTAACAGAAATCCACTTATGTTAGTGGTTAAAATTATGTACTGATTTCAGTTCTATAGTGTCTAATCATAGACTTAAGCCAACTGCTGAGTTAGTTAAAATAAAATTTCCTAGACCTCACCATCAGAGACTTTGATCCAGCAGAACTGGAATGAGACCCTGGAGTCTGTATTTTGTTAAGTGTCCCAGGTGACTAGGATGCAAACAACAGACTTAAGCCCTAGAGATCTTCACTTTCTCAAGGATAGGATTTTAAAATATCAGTATCTAATGTCAATGACTAAAGCTTCCTTAGTTGTCCTAAGGAGTATAGATAATGTAAATACATAAGTTGTATGGTAAGTTGAAAGCAAAAAGACTGAGATGATATGGACCCTACCAGCAACAGAGTCTGTTGTCTGCTTGGCTGAGGCCTGAGGACTATTAGAGATGATGTCTTTATTTACTTCTGGAGACTGTTTTAGAAGCACCCCTCTCTTTATAAGCTGGTCCTATCCCAGTGATACGCTTTTAGGCCTGCAGGAAGAATTCAGAGTCTGAAGAGAGAATGATAGAAAAATTCACAATCTTTCTCAATTCAACAAAAATATTTTCAATATTTGTAGAGAAGCCAGGTGCACAAGAAAATGAAAGAGTAGAAATAATTGGAATGTATAAAAGGTAAAGTGAAAGGAGGTTGGTCTTTGAATTATTTTAGTTACACTTACATCCTAAATGTTTGGGATCCATTGACTGAAGCCATTCATGGTGAATCAGTCAGGCCTCCTTTAATTTCATTGGCAGGAATTCAATTCAAACTCATTTAAGTTTAAATAAGGGAATTCACCCATTCTTGTAGCTGAGAGGGCCTATAAGGCTACACAAGTACACAGGAGAGACAGCTTTTTCAGGGGAAAGAGACTTTCCACAGGTGAAAGTTAAGGATGAGCAGGGATTATCCTGATAAGAAAGAAGAGAATGTTGCTGACAAAGCATCTAGAATTTTTAGAAGGATCAGCATATTTAATACCATAGGGGACTTGGAAATTTTGAGTAGTAAATATGTCTGCTTCATAATTTTGATTTAAATCAGAAGATGTGAGGGGACCAACAAAAAATTTTAATCAAGGGAATGCATTGGTTAGCTGAACATTTTATGAAGATCACTCTGGTAGCATAGCAGTGCATCAGATGGCTTGGGAGAGGGGGGTCAAAGATGTGAGAGGCAGAGACTCCTAGTTAACTGTTTTGGGAAATGATGCAGGCTTACACCAAGGAATAGGCTGCAGGGATGGAGAAAGAGACAGGTTAAAGAGCTATTGAGAGGAGAGAATCATTAGGAATTTGGTGACATAAGATCTGAGAATAGTGCTTTCATCTATTTCTCTTCCAACAATTAAAATGTCTCCAGTAGCTTCTCTTCTTTGTCTACACTTTGGCTAAGCTGTGCCAAAAGAAAAATAGCCTTCCTTCTATTTCCGCTGTCCCTGGGAGTCCTCTGTACTGCCATAGATTCAACTGCATGAAAACAACTTAGTGTTCAGAGCACTGATCTCTGTCCCTTTATCCATCCGCTGCTCAGCTACCTCCCATGCTTATTTCTATGCTTGAATTTTATCATGATAAAATGGAACTGAACATATGCCCCCTAAAACTGACATCTTACTATTGTCATTAAAAAAAAAAATCTAATAGTCATGCTACAGATTTTCCAGAATGACAGTATTTTGTTTTTTATTTTTACTACTTTCTTCTTTACTCCTTACATCTATTATGTATTCTAGTTTTCCCTGTCCATCATTTCATTTCTACCAAAGCTTTTTAATAATGTCCCTTTCTGTTCTTTCCCACATACTGTGCTATAAATTTAGAACACAGAAATCTTTCCTTTTTACCACTATTTAAAGACTAAATTCAAATTTTCTAAGAACATTCAACCACATCTATAAGTTAGACAGAGAATTTTTTGTTATTGGTAATTTTAAGTTTGTAGGATCTTTACTGGTTTAAAAAACCTATTATAATTATTTATATAAAATAATTCAATTTTTATATTTTTATGTACTTTTACTCATTTTCCCAAGGGCATTTATCATTATTCTGCCAGTTGTATTTGAGGACTTATATTTTATTTTCATGTATTGCTGTTTTTCTCAACTTTATACATTGGTGATACCTATCTGTTATCTTGTTTTCCTTTTTTTCCCCAAACCAAGCTAGTAATGGGTGCTTTTATTGTGTCTATTTTATGTGATATAACCCCACCCTTTAATTATTAGTAAATAGAAGGTGCAATTACCCAGTGCTTGTACTGATAGGATAAACAGCACCAGTCCTTTTCAAAGTGCAGATGAAAACTAATATAACCTTTATTTTCAGCTTTGTAATGATTCAGTGGTGTCTGATGAGAAACAACTGATTATTAACATTTTGTTAGAAATATTCTAAAAATACTAAATGTAAATGTAGAAGAGATACTCTTTTAAAAGTTATGAACAACAATGCATATATAAAATCAACATTAGTGGTTAAAAAATCTCCCTGTAATTATTTTGAAGTGGTGAGATATTGACTTAAACTTCTTGAATACGGAAATAAAAATGGAATGTTATTATGCCTGACAACTTTTACCTTTTTACCATGTGAAATACCATATTTTCATGCTAAAACTTGTGGATAAAAATTTGATGAGAAACAGGATATTTACAGTTTCAAAGAATTCTTCAGCAATGGGAGAGAGTAGCATTCTAATTTATAATGGAGAAATCTAAAGGCATCCACCTTAACCAAATGAGCAAAGATAATGTCACTAGTAATGGAACAAAGCAATGTTACGTACATTCTGGTGGCATGCAATAAGAACATAGCCTTATTTCTGTGATAGCCTTGCCAAAAAATGTGTAACCTGAATCTAATCATGGGGAAACATCAGACAAACTCACATTGAAAGGTAGTCTATTATACAGCTTGTCTACCTCTTAAAAATGTCAAGATCGTGAAAAACAAAGAAAGGCTGATGAACTATTCCAGGTTAAAGAAACATGATTTAATCTGTGATCCTCAATTAGATGTTGGACCCAGAAAAAATATAGCTAACTAAAAAAGTCATTATGGGAACAATTAAGGAAATATGAATGTGAACTTTGATTTAGGTAATAGCAAGGTGTCAATGTTCAATTTCCCGACTTTGATAATTGTACTGTAATTATGTAGGGGTATGTCCTTGTTCTTAAGAAATATTCACTGATATATTTAGGAGTAAAAGAGGATAATGTCTGCAACTTATTCTCAAATGGTTCAGAAAAAAAATAAGTGTGTGTGTATGTGTTTGTGTGTGGCTGTAAGGAACAAATATTCGATAGAGGAAATGGGCAAAAATGTAAAAAAACAAAATATTTGGAATAACTCTTGCAACTTTTCTGTAAAATTTGAACATATTAAAGTAAAAAGCTACAGAATATATTTTCTTTTTATTATACTTTTTCTTTTTAAAGAATGATCACTCATTCTAATACTCTGGCACTTGATGAAAATGTCTTTGCATGTTTTTATTTAATTTTTTAATTTTTTTGTCTGCATGCTCTTGAACATTTTTACTTTAATTAGAATTTATCAAAAGAATTCATGTGAATATTTGAACACTAAAATAGTACGGAATGAGGTTTCTTATTCTGTTTCCTCTCAAAGTTTTAACAATTTCTATTTTTAGTTTTGATAGATGCTTCCATAATTCTAACTAATATACCTATTTTTTTTCTCTTAATCTATCAGTTGAAACCCTAAGACTTTCTGCTCTTACAGATTAAGATTTAGCTCACTTACATCTTCCCTCCTTTACAATATAACTGTGGGATTGTTTTCTTCTATTGGTAATCTTTGAAATTAAAATATTTTCTTGTATTTATATAACTTATTTCGTAAACACTGTCTCTTGACTCTCAATTTTGTAAAATAAGGATATTTACATACTCTGTTTTTCTTCACGTCGCTTAGTACCTACCTCCCTCCCAATTTTGTCAGCTGTAGTTTTGCTCTCCCTCATCAGGGCTGATTTAATAACATTTACATTTTACTCAATAAACATAATTAAATCTTTTTGTGCTTTGTCTACAGATTTCATCTGAAAGTTAAAAAACAAAAAATAACACTTTTTTCCCCATGGTTATGAAGATAGATTTCAAGGTAGAGCTCAGCAGTGCGGAATGATTACGCTTCCTTACCGCTTGCTCCAGTGTTCATCTTCAGAGCTCAAGGGAGTGCTACACGGACCCTCCATTTTCAACACTGCACCAGTAATTGTCAAATTTTAGTTTGCTTCGTATTAGGATATACTTCTGTGTACATTTTTTATTCCCAGATTGTGTGTGTGCATACGTGTGTGTGCATGTGTGTGTGTGTGTGTGTGTGTGTGTGTGTTTGGAAGATGTGGGATGAAAACATATTCTTAATATATTATAGCTTTTTGACTCCTTAATTGCCTGAAATCTATTCCTTTTTCTGAAAAACACTGGCTTTAACTTAAATTTTCATATGATATTTTTGTATTTTTCTGACTTATTTCACTTAGCTTAATAACCTCTAGGTCCAACCATGTTGTTACAAACAGCAAGATTTCATTCTTTTTTATGGCTCAGTAATATTTCATTGTGTAAATCTTCCATAGTTGTTGTATCCACTCATCTATTGTTGGGTACTGGGTTACTTCCAGACCTTGGCTATTATAAATAACAATGCAATCAGCATAGGGGTGCATATATTCTTTCAAATTAGTGTTTTGGATATCTTTGGATACATAATCAGTGCAGAATCAAATCTTCCAGTTGCTTGATTCCATGTGGATTAGTTTCTCTTTAGACTGCTACAAAGATATCTATATGGGATTTTTCTTTACTGCATTTACTAATCCATGGATCCCAAATATTTTTTTCTTTTTAAAAATTTATTTTCTTGATTTTCTCATAAAGATTCTCAAGTGATCTCCTAAGTATTAGTTTATTATAGAATCTGAGCCATTGCACTGAAAATCTTGAAATGCCCTTACTTGACTCTTAATTTACTGGTAAAATTGCTGAATTTTAGATTTAAAACTAATTTTTGTCAAGAGTTTGAACTCAATTATCTGTGTATGCTAGAATGTTGCTGAAGAAAAATTTATGCCAATATGATTCTCCTTTGTTAATGCTAACCAGTTTTTTAAATTGCTGTTGTTGGTTAATTTTTTCACTTCACTGGAGGCTTTTAAAATATTTTCTTTATCTTTAGTGTGCTGGAGCTTCACAATGATATTCCTATGTGTGGCACTTTTGTCATTTATTCTTTTTTATATTTTACTAGATCCTTTGAATTATAGATCCATATTTTTCTTTATTTCTAGGAAATGTTATTGAATTGTTTTATTGGGGATCTTCTTTCGTTTGTTTTCTCTTTCTGGAATCTCTAATGGTGTGTGTTGCACCTCCTGGATTTCATTTCTATTTTTTCTGTTTGATCTTTGTCATCCCTCATGCTATTATATAGCAAATCTTGATTTATTATTGTGTTTATGAATGAAGTACGATGCTGACTGGAAGTTTATGGACTATGGTAAATTGATGGGAAGCTAGGAATTACATTGGGAAACCCTTCTTTGTCCAAAACACCAACATCTACCCTAGTTGCTGCAGGTGCGTTGGGTCATTGATCAGTTCTTTAGAGAACTTCTACTCACACTGTCAAATTGGGAATAGATAGCTGGGTATTAGCTATTCTAAATACCGTTGTAGGAAAGTGTGCAGATGGGGTGAAGGTCATGTACAGAAGTTCATATTAACCTTTTTGTCATTCATTGAATTAATCCACAAATTATTAATAATAGTTTACAAAACAGTCAACCAAACAGACAAATTCTAAGCTCTTACAAAGTTTACTTTCTTTTGTAAGAGAGGCATTGAACAAATTAAAACATAAAGATATAATATACTAGGTATTACAAAGAAAATTAAAGAAGAGTGAAATAGATGCAGAGTGATTATTTTGAGGGAAGGGGGAGAGATAGTCCTTGTTTGAATAAAGTGGTTTAGGAATATGTGTTTGATAGAATGATATTTGATCAGGGATTTGAAAGAAATGAGATAGAAAGATATACAGATACTAAAAGGAAGCATGTTCTAAGCAGAAGACTCAGATATGCAAGGCAAGATGAAATTTTTCCTGAAGAAAATATAGATACTTCTAATCCTTGACCTGGAGACCTGGAGTCTGTCTGGGGTTCTCTCAGCATGCTGACTCTTTTCTTGGCCTGGAGCCTGTTTGGGGTTCTGCAGCAGTTCTCACTTTCTTCTTGACCTGCAGTCTGTCTGGGGTTTGGCAGCTGAGCTGACTCTCTACTCAATGGCAGGGTTTTCAGAACATATTCTAGGTGGTGGCTATATCCATCTGCCTTCATCAGGCTACCCTTATCCATGTACTTCTTTAATATTCCAGAAAGTTGTTAATATTTTTAGCTTATTAATGGCTCTAGTTTTTCTTCATTGCCATGAAATTGTACTTATAAAATCTTCTTTTTAATGGACTCTTCAAGAATAGAGAACATAAATGACTGGGCTCTGGTTTACATCTTAAACTATATTAAAAATGTTATCTTTGTAAAATAGTCTCTCAGCCTTTTTAAAAGCAATTTTAATATAAACCAAAAAGAGGTAAATTTTTCATAGAGGTTCTAAATAGCCCAAGGGCATAGGAGAATTTTAATGGTAATGGTAAGATAAGGATCTGTGTCCTTATGCTCCCTCATATCAAGAGGAAGATAACAAGAGATAAAGTTAGCATATAACATATAAACAGTGATTCACATTGCTAAAAAAGAAAAAACAACTGTAAAATAAAAGAAAGAAACTCAATCTGAATGGTACTTTCCCAATGAAATCAGCTCAATGCACTGCTTTATGAATTGATTTTTACTGTTCTTCAATATTATCACAGTTAAATATCTAATAAATATATAATTTAATAAATCAAAGCAAATAAAATAAAGTTCTAAATATATGAAAACTCACTAAACTTTTTCTTTTTCTGAGGCAGTAGTCAGGAGGCTGTTTTCAAGTTGAATTGTAATTTTTTTAAAGAGAAAACATTATATGTAAATATGGTACTCTGATTCTATGAGGTATAAAAAAATTGTTCTGCTTTGCCAGAGAAATCAGTAATGGTTTTCAGGTACTGTACTTGTCAGCTAGAAGACACCCAAAGTCCTTAAATCCCTTCTCATAGTCAATTTTATCTAAAGGTTCAGTAGTTTGCACAAGTTCACAGAGAGTTGGTAACACAAAACAATATAAATTGGGCCATCAAGCTCCAGGTATTGGTCCTTTCATTGAATTATAACACTATATAGCTCATTTGAAATTTATAAATATTTCCCGTATCCATACTGGAGCTAATTTTCCCACTGCCTCCCTAGCATTGCAGGGACAAGCACCGATGAAATTGAAGACAATGGCTATATTTATCTTTGACATACTTGGGTTCTTTTTAGGGTGATGGTACATGTTGGTGTTTGGTTGATGTTATTTGGTGATGATGGAGAGAACATCTAATTCATTTCAGATTTGTATTTACATTGCTATTGATTGCCATCATTCCTATTATGATGATTGCTTCAGAGAGCAGACTGTTATGGGCCTGCAGTTAGTTGAAGAGGATATTTAATTTCTGTGCCTTTGGGTGGGGAAAGAGAGAGAGAGAAAGATGTGTGGATAGGTGAGGAAAAAATGACAGTTGGAAGTAAACGATGTCAGAAATTTACTGCCTATTAAGTAATTTTGACATTGTGCATCTGCAGGTTGCGTTTTGGTCAAGATATTCTCAGGACAAATCTAAAAACTACTAAGAGCTCTGCTTAGGACTCTGAATAACATCATAGGATGTATTAGCTTATCTGGAGATAGTCTACCTTTAATGATCACACACTAGCACTGTTCTATGATGCAGTTACTCTGCAGCAATTGATCACTGCTTTGTGATTTGAAATTTAGTGATAGAACCCCCAGTAACCCTCTACTGAAGTGAGACAGATTTCATTCATATGAGTTTCCTCTGAAAAAATATGACAAACCAGTCTTTTTTTTTTTGGCTATAAAAATTACCACATCATTAGTAAATAAATATTTATGAGAGATGAGGGAAATAGACTACAATATTTTAGTTACCCATTAAAAGCATATTTTTTGCCTGGGGAAATTCCTCATCAGCATCAGGAAATCATGAATTCAATGGCTGATCTAAGAAAGGTTGCTCCAATCTCTTTTCCCAAATGCCAGGAGAAAGTCACAGCAGCATTTTTTTTTTTTTTTTGTGGTGCATTATTACAACATTGGTTAAATATGCATATTTATATCACTGACAATATTTTATTTTTTATTAGTTCTTTTAGCTTTCACCACAAGAAACAGGTGACCAATAGGTCACCAACATACAGTTTTGTGCTTAAGTAATTTACCCAAGCCAGTCAATATAACCAAGCCCGTATTGGTGTGATACAGACTGAAAACAACAGAAGAGAAGGCCAGCACACTGCAGGATCAAAAGAGAAAGAACAGTCAGGATCCCCACAGGGTGATATAAAGAACTAGTTAATGGCACTGCTCCTCTTTCCTAGGAAGTAAAGGTGTTTGTCTCCTGTGAGTTATGTCTAAATATTCCAGAAGTGCAAAATATCTGAAACATGATATTTCTTTGAAATTCAATAAAATAAGAAACCTATACATAAAATCAGCTACAAAATATGCTTTCTATACTCAAGGTTAAATCTTTCTTTTCCAGAATTTCATATAAATGGGATTATCAATATGCCGTCTTTTTAGGTCTAGCTTCTTCTGCTTAGCATAATGTTTTTGAAGTGAAGTAACAACTCTTCTTTTATTAATAATATTGATAATGCGCCTTATCTTTTTATTTTGATTTGTCTAGGTAGAAGTTTTTCAATTACATTGATCTCTCTTTTTTCTCTTTAATTTCTGTCTTTTATTTAACTTGATTTAATTTTCTTTTCATAGCTTCTTATGATGGAAAGCTTGATCATAAATGCAAAATCTTTGTTCTTTTTTAATGCCAACATTTAAAGCTTTAAATTTCCTTTCAACATTGCTTTAGCTAAATTTCATAATTTTAATTTGTGGGATCTTCATTTTCATTTAGTTCAAAATATAATTTCTTTGGCTTCCTTTTTAGTGTTTAAAGCTTGCATCTTTACATTACTCTAACTCATCTGCATCTTATTCTGCCTTTTCATGGGACTATTTACATCTGGTTTATGTTTAATATACTTAATAATACGGTTAGGTTTAAGTTTACCTTATGCTATTTGTTTCCTATTTATCCTTCTCTTGTTTTTTTCTTTTTCTGCATTCTTTTAGATTAGATAAATTTTTAGTATCCTATTTTCTGTCCACTATTGAGTTTTATTTAACTTTTCAGTGGTTGCTTTAGAGTTTAAAATATGAATCTTTACTTGATCACAGCGGGAAACAGTATTTTAAATTTTATTTTACAGATGAAATAACTAGTAGCTAGATTATACACTTTGTAGGAGGAAAAGAAAATATTGATAGGGAAACATGGAGTTTAGCCTAGATGAGGTAATTGATGTGAAGAGTAGCAAATGAGCAAGGGATAATGAGAAAACATCCATGAAAGAGAGGAGAAAGAGGCCAGATGCTAAATTTCTTTAATAACTGATGAATTAATTTATAACAAAAACAAGATAGAGTTTTAGAAACTGTGGTAGTAATAAATAAAGAAAAAATAATTTTCTAAACATTTTCCATACATGTTGTTGCATAGAAACTAGTTGAGTCTAATTTAATTTGTACATTCAAATGTTCTAATATTAAATGATTTCAGTTATGTATATTTGTAAGTGTGTGTATGTATTATTGATAAACCCAGATGTGTTTGTGTGTGTGATAGTCTTTTTCACAGTCCTAGTCCTTTAATATTACGAGCATGTTGATATCATACCTATATGCTTGACTTAAATAAAGTTCTTCAGTCCACTATTATTATAATTAATGTAATAAATACTTAATCCATACAAGATGCAATAACTAGTATAACTAGTAAATGAGATTTAATATAAGGAGCTATTCCTATGAATTTTTAATTCATACTACATCTGATTTTAGCCTATTTTTATAATTCTTAAAAATAATGTGGAAAGGGACAGCTGTATAATGAATGTGGAAGCAGAGGCTAACCACCTACATAGAAAGCATTTTTAGCACTTCAGCTAGCTTATGCAGAAATGAATCCTTACTGTAGAAAAAAAACATGGATGAAAAGTATATTTTCCTCAGGTTCCTTATTCCTTTCCTTCTACTGGTTCGACTTCATAAGTGATCTTTCTCAATATTTGCCAGTATGTTCTCTCTCCTCTGACTCAACATGTGCACAGCCATTAGCTTAATAACCTTGTGAGCTTTTTACCTATTTGCTTAAAATTTTCTAGTAGCTTATCCACTAAACAAATAAGCTTTCTAGCATAGCATTAAAAGGCTTCATAGTTTGATTCTTAATTTCCTATCCAGAATGCTCTTGCATCAACATCATCATCAATGGAAGCATAATGATTTTTGCAATTTTTAAATGTATATTCTATTTTCTTGCAAGTCCAGGTTTAACATTGTTTTCCTTGTCTGTAAAGCCCTTGTGATACCAACATCCATTTTTAAAAATCCTACCCATTCTTCAAGAACCTCTGCAATAAATTCTTTTACAAATGATCCCTTGGCCTTTTGATCTCTTCTAACAATTAGTTTAAAGAATTGATAGAACTTTCTGAAACCCTTATGACCTCAGTTTGTATAGTTAGATTACATGGCTTTTGATTCTCCTAGTGATTTATACTTATGTTTCTATTTTGCTTTTTTAGGTTTTATATTCTTTGACAAAAGGAACTGAGTTTATTTCATCTTTATCTCAGAATAGTAATTTTGTAAAATGATTATCAAGAAATTTTATTTTAAGAAGTGAATAAAAGATACTTGATTTATTGAATAAACAATCCTAATGGATATGTGTGATGTCAAAAAGCGAATTTGAACACGTTAGGAAAATTCTAGGTTGTACATCTATCAGCTTCAAGACTACTATAGAATGATAGCCTTCTAATTGTGGACGTTACTATAGACAGTATGACATCTATTAAATTATTTCTCAGTTTCATCCTCCACTTTGTGTACTGAGACACTAATTCTACTAAACACCTTTCAGAGTTGCCAGTTCATTTCTTAGGCTCTGTTAGTAGAGGGAGCTAGAGGGAGGTTGCGAGGCTCCTGGGAGCTTCTGTCCACTACGGTTCCTCAGCAAGGCTTCACCACAGCAGTGACAATTTTGTCCTGTGACAACAGCTGTTACAGTTTTTTCAACACTTGAGAGAATTATGCTTAGCAAAATAAGCCAGGCAATGAAAGGAAAATACCATATGATATCACCTAATACAGGAGACTAATGAACACAAACAAATGAACAAAATTGAACAAGGAACAGAGTAACAGTTAACAGGGGGGGGGGGAGCAGGGAGAAAGGGGGGTAAATAGGGGAAGGGTTTAGTAAAGGAACTAGTATGGATAACCCATGGACGTGGACGATGGTGTGGGGATTGACTGTGGGAGAAGGGGTGGGTTGGGGGGAAGCAATGAGGGAAAAGGTGGGACAACTGTAACAGAAAAACAATTTTAAAAAACTAAAAAAAGAAAAAGAATTCTACTTGGTTCCCTCAATGACACCAACTCCTGCTCAGCAGTGCACACTCTTCAGAGGCCTGAATTTTAGTTCCATGTGTCTGAATTTTAATAATTTTAACCTCTTTCCTTATTTCTCCAGCCATAGGGGTAGTAAGAACCTTCTGAAATTGGTGCTTCTATTGATGATATCTTAGAATTCTCTTTTGACTCTTGCAGTTGCCTAGTGTATCAAATGCAAAGGGAAGACTTTTTCTGCAAAAAAAAAATATGAAGAACCAAACAGTCTGAAAGTGATTTCACTTGTAATGAATTCAGCAAATTGTGATTCAACACTGTCAACTAAAAATTTAAACCTCTCTGCAGAAAAGCATTTCCTTGACCACTGAGGATTCCAAGTTTTCAAGCATAAATCCAGTTATGTGATTTTGGAAGTACAGCTCTGGGCAATATTACAGTGACAGGATGATCACATATTAAATGCTGACAGGCTTCCCCAGAAGCTGTGCTCTAGGCTGTTTGTGGAGTCTGAGGGCCCAAACAGTAGTCTGGAGAGGAGTTCAAGATACAGTCATTACAGGACTAGATTACAAAACCAAGAAATAGAAGGACCTGTTTTTTGTATTCACAAGATTTTCCCTAACAAATTCACATGAATTGTTAAGAATTAAATCTTTAAGATAGTAAATAGCTTGAGATCTATTGAAATCAAAGGACATTGATTTGATATTTATTTAGCATAATTATTTATTTTATAATCCCCTATTATAAGAAAAGCATCTCAAACTTGCAAACAAATGTTTTCTTTCACTTACATAAAATAATTTAAATACGTTCACACTTAATGAAAATTGGTTTGCTTATTCATCCTTTGAGATGGAATCCATTTCTATGTAAAAGATATATTTTTAAAGACAAATATCTAAGTACATCTCAAGTTAGTGGTACTTATGTCTTTATATATGATATAGTATAGGGGAGAAAAATTTTTCTTTTACCTTTCTAGGGTTTTTTATGGTTGGTCTAATTATTAAATTGACATAAGATAGAGCAATAGGAGAAAAAGGATCAAATTTAATTTTGTATGTACAGAAACCCTTAAAATATGCAGCTTAAAGAAGTGATTAGAGCAGGAAGATTTTATACCCTTTAGATAAAGAAACAATTATTTGTGAAGTTTGGACAAAACAAAGGGATATTGCAAGTTAATGAAGAAGTAACAAACTTTGTTTATACTGCTTTCTCAGCCTTGAGTTTGTTAACTCTGGTGATAAGGATGCCATCTATTCTCCCATCTAGGAAAGATAACTTCACAGGGGAGATCTAGTTCCTGCTTTTGCGGGCACAAAGGAGGTCAGAGTGTTCTTGTACCACTATTTCTTAAGCAACTTTAATTCAAAATAATCAACATGCTGAAGTAGCATATTTTGCTCTTCCTCATAGTATATATGTATGTATATAATTTTTGAAAATTAACATTGTAAACCATGTAATCAACATTAACATTTAAAGGGAATGCAATAAGCTATTTTATAAAGAGAAGGCATTTAAAATAATAAACTGAAGTTACAGAATATTAGTGTAGATACTGTATACTAACTCAACCAGTTTTACTAAATCTTAATGGTTTGTTACATTTAATCTTGAATTTTAAGATTAAATAATTACCAATTTAATTGAAGAATCATACACAGTCCCAGAATCCATTTCCAAATTTCATTGTCAAAGTTGCTATAAGGTGATTTGGATGTTCTTCTTTTATATGTATGCTTTTATACTATCACTCTATGTATATGTATTCTAAAAGTATTCATAATTATTTTGTAATTTTTCAAACATTATACAAGCTATAACACACATTATATACCATTTGAAACATAGTTTTTGCTCAAAATTAAATTTCTGAGATTTGTATATGTTGATATATGGTAGTTCTAGTTCATTCATTCTGACTTCAAGTATTTAACTTCTAGGATGGCACAATTTGCTAAGCCATTCTTCTATAATAAACATTACAGTTGTTTTTAATGTTTTCTTAAACAATGCTGCAATGAACATTCAAATGAGCATCTCCTTGTGCTTATGAGTTCAGGCTGTCTTGCTTGATAGCTGGAAGTGGTATCTTTTGGGTCAAATGTTATATATATCTTCAACCATACTAGACATTATCAGTACAAGGCTTCTACCACTGAATACTCCCTACTAAAGGGCATGACTGTTTCTGTTTCTACAGTTTCTAATCAATACTCATTGACTCCTTAATTTGTACCTTCATGATGTATATTTAATGATCTCTCATTGTTTTATTTTGCATGTCTTGTTTACTAGTTACACTGAACCCCTTTCCAGGTGCTTACTGGTCACATGGGTTTTTTTCTGCCAATTATCTCTTTATATTTGTTACTTAGTTTTCTATTGAGTAGTTTTCTATGTGATAGATAATAATACTATATGAATTTATATATACTTTGAAAATCTTCCATCAGTTTGAGTTTTGTGTTTTAACTTTATTCTTGGTGTCTTGGGTTGAAGTTAAAGGTTTAGTTTTGAGGTACTCAAATTCAGCAAACTTTTATTTTGTCTTATTTTTCCATTTTGTTTTTTAAAAACTACTTTCTTTCATGCTCTAATTCTTATTTCTGAAGGTACTTGGAGACACTCACATATATGAGTATGCTTGCCTATAAACATTAGGGTGTGTGAGTGTGTTGTGTATGTGGGTGTTCTCCATGCATCTCTGAAGTTACTACATATTTCAATAATTACAGTACATCATATCTATTCCTAAGAGGGGTTGAGGGAGTATTTAATCAGGGGTCACTTATACATAACTAACTCAAATATAGAATTCTTAATACTAATTTTATTATGGATAAAGTGTTTTCTATTGTATATGAGAGGTCAATATAATAACTGGAAATCAACAGAGCTTTTGGTGGGGCTTTAATTCATATTTATTAATGAAAAATAACAGTGTAAACAATATAAAACCCTTTATCACATAAAAAAGAGTGAAATCACTGATAAAGTTACAAGTAGTATGGCTTTTCATGGCTTTAGTATGAATCTTACCAGTCAATGAATTTTGTATTGATTCTGTAAATGTTTCTATTTATTTTTACTGAAATTAGTAGGCAAAAGTGAAAGCAAACTATTATTTTACAAGGATAAATGTCCTTTAAACTTATTGGCATTAGAATTCTATGACCTTTACTATGAACTCATCTTCATCCTTATTAACATAGGTTTTAACACTCAGACTATATTGAAAACATCTGTTTTGGCACCCAGTCCATGAATCAGTAATAAAAAGTTAACTATTTACATCATAATATTTTATATGCTATATATTTTATTTTAATAAATGTTTGTTGAGCATCCCCTGGGTGCCAGATCTGTTCTAGGTGTGGGGAATGTAAAGTGAATTAAGTTTTAAACCCTGCCTTTAAGAATTTCATTAAAAAGCAGAACAAAAACTTACATTATGAGATAGATGACTTTATAATAGCGATTCTTCACTTAATGTCTCTTGTATGCCAGAAACTGTATTTGAAATGTTTCTAGTGATTCTTTATTGGAAATATTTCCAATCTTATATGTATTTTCCCTTATAATGCAAATGAGAAAAGTGGAGCTTATGTAGTCTAGATAATTTTCTCCCAACATATTTCATAATCTAACCTTATTATATAAAAAAGGTTAGGTTATTTTATAATCTGAGAGTATTTTATGACCAAACCTTCTTCTATAAAAAGGATGTTTCCTAAAGATTTAACACCAAAAACTAACCCTATAGCTAATAAATCCTGGTGGCATCAAGTGGTACAACCAGAGATATTGCAAAACTATTGTCTTTTTCTGAGCTCCAAGATGCCCTTAAATAGAATACCAAGTAGGAGTTTGAGATTTGAAATGTGTAGATGATAAAGAGATATTGATGTTTGAGAGAATTTTACAGGGAAGGATGAGCCAGAACTGAATCTAGACAAATGGCTCATCAAGTGAAAAGCAGCACTCTCACCAGCAACTGGAAAGGCTGAAGGTGTTCAGAGCGAGGAGCCTTACTTGTGCAAAGGCCTGGAGGCCTGATGGTGCAGGTTTCGTGGGGACTCTAGGTATTTTCATATGGCTAAATTCCCTTTCTGATGTGCATGCGTTGATGCGCATGGTCTTAAAAAATAGCTCATTGGTTTATATAAAATCTCAGAGGAACTACATTCCCACCAACAGTGGGAAGCAGTATGGAGCTACGTCAAAAAATTAAAAATAGATCTGCCTTTTGACCCAGCAATACCACTTCTGAGAATTTATCTGAAGAATAGCAAAACAGTAGCTTGAAAGAACATAAGCGCCCCTCTGTTCATTGCAGCATTATTTACAGTCATCAAGATATGGAAGCAGCCCAAGTGTCCATTAATAGGTGAGCAGATAAAACAACTATGGGACATTTACACAATGGAATACTACTCAACCATAAGAAGAAATTTTACCCTTCACAACAGCATGGTTGGACCTGAAGAACACTATGCTAAGTGAAATAAGCCTGTCAGAGAAAGACAAATACCACAAGATTTCACTAATATGTGGAATCTAATGAACAAACTGAACTAACAAGCAAAATAGAGACAGATTCATAGAGGGCACAATGACAGTTATGGGGGCGTTTAGGGGGCAGAGGGATCAAGCAACAAGGTAAAAGGACCCATGGACATGGACAACAGTATGGGGATCTCAGGGGGATAGGGTATAAGGGGGTTAAATGGCAATAGAAAAAAATTAAAAAGTAAATTAAAAAAAAAAACTCAGAGGATCTGCTTCTCTCATAACATAAAAATATAAAAATCTTTAGTGACCCCGTTGAACACAAAGCTGGTAGTTTCTGAGCTTTCCATCAGCTTGCATTTTATTCTGCTTGCATTATCATCACAACAGTAAAAAATATATAAGACCAATGAGCCATAATATCTAACAGATATCCCAAGGAAAAATTAATAAGTGTACACCTTTAACTCTCCCACTCAGTTTAGCAACCAAACTAATTTACTACTATATGTTCCAAATATTTAGCCAAGGCAATTCTGCTTATTTAGGAAACCAGAGAGGTAGAGAGAGTAAATGAAGACAGATCATAGCACTAAACATTATAGTATAATGATATTCTCTGTGTGTCCATAAGTTGAAATGTTTTTGACACATCTTTGCAGCCAGGTGGAGCACTATTTTGTAAGTGAGTGATATTCTATATTAAGGGCTATCTGCAGGGAGTCAATTCAAGTAATTGAGATGAATGTCTTGGACTAGGAATGAACTTTTAAATACTTCAACAGCAGAACAGAAAAATAATTTTGTTATTAAATAAAACCAAACCAAACAAACCTTTCTGCTTGTGGAGCCCATAAACACTGCATCAGGTAACTAGCTGTAGACTATTCCAACCTTGGCAGTTTGTTTTGTAATAAAATGGTCACATAAAACTAACAGTTAAAAATCACAGGCCATTTGCAAAAATATTTTTGAAGGTTGAAGCTTATTTTTCTTCAAATTAACAGGACAAAACATAAACACTATGAATGGCTTATATTGGTTAAATGTAGAAAATGTTCCAAGTCTGTCCTTGGCCAAATGCCACATCCCAATGAACGTGGTCATTCACAGTAAGAATAAAATGGGGTAAACGAAATGGGAAGCTAGGAAGTAGAGTGCAAATAAAAGTATAGCACCATGTAGTTTGTTTTAGCATTGATGGGAAATTAGACTAAATTTACAGGAGGTGAGAAATGATATTTCTATTTCAAATAATCAGAGAAACTTCTTTTTGTTGTAATTTTGCTTATGACATCTTGTTAACACAATACCTTTGTTTGGTTTAAAAATCTGGACATATCAGGAAAAGTCTTCCAGTTTATTATTTATACACTCTGAAATTAGTTTCCTTTTTAAAATATAAAAAGGCATTATATAAAAATAATTATCAGTTGATTGTTTGACAGGATGTTTCTTAAACTTTAATACCAGAAGTGAAATATATATCACTCATGATTTAAAAATATTATGTTTATGTGGTGATCATTTTGCAGTATATACAAATGTTGAATCGTCGTGTCATACACTTCAAACTAATCTAACGTTTTATGTCAAGTGTACGTTACTTAAAAAACATGGAGGACCATTTTGTAAAAACACTACCCTGAAATCTTAAAAAATGTCCATCTCTTTTTTTTTTTTTTTTTGAGAGACATTATTTTTATTGTTCTTTAATTTACAGGTGGGAATGATGAAACTCAGGAGAGGAATCATCATAACCAAGAATACATAATGACTGCATGAAATAATAGAATTCTTATTGTGAGAACTTGGGAGTCCAGAGGAACCAATACAATGCACGCTTTGTGTAATGACAACTTAGATAGATGCTGCTGAAGATTCTCCTGTTCATAAACTCCCCCACTTGGCCCCTTAGTGGAGACCACTGGTCTTGCTCCTACTTATTTCTAGGAAACATAGTCATAGGACACTGCAGTTTGGCAACACTACTGATAATCTTGCTCTTTTAACCAAAGTCTCCAGTGCCATTAACCATAAATTTGAGATATGCTCGTGTTACCCCCATATTCATCCAAGAGCTACAAGGCAGGCATTTTTTCCCTCAAATGCTAAGGCAGGATACTATTCCTGTGTAATTCTCAAGACCATCTTCCTCAGAGTTGGAAATCTGCTTTTTTAATTTTTTATTTATTTTTATTTTTGGTTTTTTAATTACAGTTGTCCCCCTTTCCCCCAATTTCTCTCTCCCACCGAACCCACCCCCTCTCCTGCAATCATAACCCTCCCCGTTGTCCATGTCCATGAGTTATTTATACGGGTTCTTTAACTAAACCCTTCCCTTGCTTATCCCCCTTCTCTCCCTCTCCCCTCCCCCCTATTGACTGCTATTCTGCTCTTTGTTCTATTTAGTTCCTTTGTTTGTGTTGTTCTTTAGTTTCCTGTATTAGGTGATATCATATGGTATTTTTCTTTCTTTGCCTGGCTTATTTCACTAAGCATAATTCTCTCTAGTTCCATCCATGTTGTTGCAAATGGCAGGAATTCCTTCTTCCTTTCTGCTACATAGTATTCCATTGTGTAAATGTACTACAGTTTTTTGATCCACTCATCTACAGATGGACACTTAGGTTGTTTCCAGCACTTAGCTACTGTAAACAGTGCTGCAATGAACATAGGGGTGCATAAGTTCTTTTGAATTGGTGTTTCAAGATTCTTCGGGTATAATCCTAGTAGTGGAGTCGCTGGTTCAAAAGGCAGTTCCAAAAAATGTCCAGCTCTTGAAGAAAAAGAAAGGCTGGGATTGCTCCACTTAGAAGAATAAAGAGATATAACAACTGAATGAAGTTCATGATTCTTTAGTAGATCCTGTACTAAGAAAAAATATGTATATATATATATATATATATATATATATAAAGGTGTATCTTATAAAATGCAATATTGTTCTTAGAAAGTGTACAATAAAATACTAAAAAGTAAAGGGTTTTATAATGTCTAAATTATTCTCAACTATTTCAGAAGAAAATACAGATAATTTAAGCTGAACATACCTTTAAAAACAGTATTATTGATGTTCTTATCTATTTTTTCAAACTCGTTTTTGTCAAGATATTATTTGTTATCTTAATCTCCCCCCTCCTCCACACAAAGAGATTTAAAGTACTTAAAGTATTCAGATAATGTGACAACAAAGAGAAGTGAAAAAAATCAGGACAATATTAAGTTAGTGGCCCAAGTTTAATTTAGAAAAATCAAAAGTTCATTGTTACTTAGATTTGTGGTTCCAAAGAGAAGGAATATTCAGAATCAAAATAAATAGAATTCATATGAAGAAATCAGTTTGAGAGATAAGGTGAAGGATTCCATCATAGGCATATCAGCTGTCACTATAAATGTCTGTTTGTAATTAGAAATTTGTATCTCAAACTTCCGAGAACCACAAAAGCTGGAGATATTAAGCTTAGAGCCATCCTCAGAAAGGCATGATTAAAATCATTAAATTAGTTTAGGTTTCTGAGAATTACATAGGAAGAAAAAGAATGTCAGTGAACTAAAGATATAATCTGGATTCACCCATAGCTAGGGTGCTTAAGGAGGAAGAGGAGTGAAGTCGGTCAAGGAGAAGAGAAGCTCTAGGAGAGAGAAAAGAAACATTGAGAGACAACTGATGGGAGACTCAAATGTTGGAAAATTTTAGTTTCAGGTAACAGCTAACAAGCTTAGTAACCACCTTTGTGTCTCAGGAGAACTGCAAGCAATCAAGATGGTATCTGAGCCATTGTACTCCAGAGTGAGACAACCACTGCCCAGGACACAAAGACCACAGCCCAGGGCACAAGGACCACCGCTCAGGACACAAAGACCACAGCCCAGGGCACAAGGACCACTGCCCAGGACACAAAGACCACAGCCCAGGCACAAGGACCACTGCCCAGGACACAAATGAAAGAATGCTGCACCTTTTATCCAATTAACTTTTTCCCTGAATCCCAAACCCTTATCCTACACTTTTCTGTATTTTCTTCTTTCTAATAATGTAATTTTATTCACTGAGGAATACAAGAGAAAATAGGATATACAATATGCCAATGATTTTTCAAATTAGACATAAGGAAACACTCCCTAAGATTATAGAAGTGCACTGGATTCTCTCTCTCTCTCTCTCTCCTCTCCTTTCTTTCTTTCTTTCTTTCTTTCTTTCTTTCTTTCTTTCTTTCTTTCTTTCTTTCTTTCTTTCTTTCTTTCTTTCTTTCTTCTTTCTTTCTTTCTTTCTTTCTTTCTCTCTCTCTCTCTCTCTCTCCTCTCTCTCTCTCTCTCTCTCCTCTCCTCTCTCTCTCTCTCTCTCTCTCTCTCTCTCTCTCTCTCTTTCTCTCTTTCTTTCTTTCTTTCTTTCTTCTTCTTTCTTTCTTTCCTCTTTCTTTCTTTCTTTCCTTCTTTCTTTCTTTCTTTCTTTCTTTCTTTCTTTCTTTCTTTCTTTCTTTCTTTCTCTCTCTCTCTCTCTCTCTCTCTCTCTCTCTCTCTCACTCCTCTCCTCTCTCTCTCTCTCTCTCTCTCTCTTTCTTTCTCTCTCTCTCTCTCTCTCTCTCTCTCTCTCTCTCTCTCTCTCTCTCTCTCTTTCTTTCTTTCTTTCTTTCTTTCTTTCTTTCTTTCCTTTCTTTCTTTCTTTCATTGTTGTTCTATTTCAGTTGTCTCAATTCCCCCCAGTTGCTCTCACCTACTCTGCCCCTCCCTTGCTCCCACAGCTAATCCCCGCCCTGTTGTCCATGTCCATGGGTCATTTATAGCTGTCCTTTGACTAGACCCTTCCCCTTCCATCCCCCCTTGTTCCCCTCTCCCCATCCCTCTGGTCAGTGTCAGTCTGTTCCTTGTTTCCATGCCTGTGATTCTATTATGCTCATTTGTCTGTTTTGTTCATGAGGTTCCTTTTATAGGTGAAATGATATGGTATTTGTCTTTTGCCACCTGGCTTATTTCATTTAGCATAATACTCTCCAGTTCCATCCATACTGTCACAAAAGTGGGGGTTCCTTCTTTCTTTCTGATGCATAGTATTCCATTGTGTAAATGTGCCATAGTTTTTTGATCCACTCATCTACTGATGGGCACTTAGGCTGTTTCCAGCACTTGGCTATTGTAAACAATGCTTCTATGAGTATAGGGGTGCACAAATTCTACTGAATTGGTGTTTCGGGATTCTTAGGGTATAGTTTCAGCAGTGGAATTGCTGGGTCAAAAGGCAGTTCCATTTTTAGTTTTCTGAGGAAATTCCATACTGTTTTCCATAGTGGCTGCACCAGTCTGCATTCCCACCAACAGTGCAGTAGGGTTCCTTTTTCTCCACATCCCCGCCAGCACTTGTTTGTTGATTTGTTAATGATGGCCATTCTGAATGGTGTGAGGTGGTATCTCATTGTGGTTTTAATCTTCATCTCTCTGATGGCTAGTGATGTTGAGCATCCTTTCATATGCTTATGGGCTCTCTGTCTGTCCTCCTCATAGAAGTGTGTTTAATACAAGGGTAGATCTTTGACAGGCAATGGAATGACAGCTTAGGCACCAATTTCAAGTTTATAATTCTATTGCTCTCCAAAGTCTAAAGTAACATTAAGAAAGATTAATTTTAATTTGAAATCAATTTTGATATATAACTTTAGAAGCATGAATTTGTATCTCAGAAGTTTACTTTTCTGTTTTGGTCCTCACAGCTTGTTTATTAATTGGACACAACCCACTTTGGACTCTCCATCCTTCCCCCAGAATCTTAATACAAAATATTTGTAAGAAGTTGTGAAAAGTGCTTTTTAACTGCTAATTGTACTCCCACACTTTAAGTCATAGAGCTATAAGATGACACACTGAAAATAATTTTTAGTTACAGAGATATCTGTAACTAAATCCAATTCAGTTTTGTAGAAGTGAAGGATTCTTGCTTTATGTTACAATATCTTTTTATTGTAAATCTTATTTACACTTGTAATGTGAATTTACTGGCCTCATAGTTAAAACTTACATGGTTACTTCGAAGAAATGGAGGTTAAAAAGTCCCTGGCATATGGTGAGCACTCAGTATTTGTTGAATAAATTGAAGCTCACAGATTTTCACATTTTGGCAATTGATTCTCTAAATAAGGAATTAATGTTGCTTCATCTTTTAGATCCCACTGACAGAACTGAAAGTGTTTAATAAACACTACTCTACCAGCATTGAAGCAGATATGGTTTCCCAAACTTGTCTTTCATTAATGAAATGTCTTTCATTTAATTGAATGAAAATTAAATCCAATCTTATTTACCATAAATAAAAATGTTTCTCATTTGTAAAATAGATTCCCTTCAATGCCTTTGGAACAGAATATCTCTATGGTTTTTTGCTAGTGATTATAATAACTTTAATTAATACATTTTTACAAAAAAAGAAGTTAAGGAAAGAATTAAGAAAGATATATTAAAAATAATATTATTCAAAAGAAGTACACTTAGGCTTGTGCACCTTTTCTGTTATAATTTAATTAAGAAAAGATGGCTTTGTTTGTGTACAGGAAAATAAAAGTTACCACTATTTATGGAAGAAGGCTTTATCTAGTGATAAAAATAGGTAAGATTAATGGTGTCTCTGGAGATTTGTACACAGTTAAAAATCTATTTAAGATATTGAAGATAAACAAGATGAAAATGAAAGATGGGCTGATTACCTGGGTATTTCCTACTATCAAATTTGGCCCTATATATTTAAAAAGGTATTCCTGACAATCTGCTGTATTCTCAGAAACAATCCAGAACCACTAACCTCAACTTATTCACCCATCAGGTTCTCATCTTTTCCTGAACTAATTCATTCACTTTTTCCCCTTGACTAATTATGGTCTCCTTCTTGATGCTAAGCATCACTCTGTTGATCCTTAACCTCTGATCCCTGGCTTCCTTCTTCCATTAGAGTGCTAACTCTTTTATTTTATTGTTTTAGTTGCACCATATTAGCTCACGGGGTCTTAAACATTCACATTAGCTTTGTGGACCAGTGCTCCACATATAATAAAGACCTAGAAAGGTATGACCCATGATAGGCACCATTCCACATCGCAAATCCCAACATTCATCATCTATATGCAGATAACTCTTAAAGTTAGAGTTAAGGTTCTAAATCTACCACTCTTGAGCTTCAGGAACCCAGACAAGATTCCTTATAGAGCTCTCCTTTATTTATCTTTTTAGCATCTAAAGTTAAAAATGTCTAAAACCTAACGTCATATTTCCACTACTTTTCACCCCAAGCCTATACATGCCCTCACCTGCAAGTCTACCTTGAACTCCATGATTTTACAATATTAAGACATCGTCATTCTTCCAAACCAAACTGCAACCAAACCTTGACGCCACCTAGCATTTACCACTCTCTCCCATACAACATAGTTTCCATGTTTGTAGGTTTCAGATAAAATCATATAAAATTGTGTGTATATGGATGGCAAGGCACATGTGGTCTCTCCAGAAAGTATTTAGCCATGTAATATGAAAAACAGAGACATTTATTGAAGAAAATATAAGATACAAGAAATATTGTAAATAGGACAATGACATCTCAGTGTGCTTCAAAGTAGGCACCTTGGGACCTCACAGAGTTCTTGCAATGATCATGAGCTGCCTCATCTCATTTTCTTGAATCTCATCAACAGTCTGAAGTCTCTTCCCTTTCAAAGGTGATTTTAATTTGGGAAAAAGCCAGAAGTCAACAAAGCACCAAATATGGGCTCCAGGGGGGCTGAATCACCTGGGTGATTTGATGTTCCACCAAAAAACTCTACAGGAGACATGATGCATGAGTGGGCACATTGTCATGATGAAGTTGCCAATCGCCAGTTGCCCATAGATTCAGCCTTCTGAATCATCCAAGTAGTTGATGCAGAAGAATGCTCAAGCTTAATGCGGATTTTTTAAAAAAATAATTTGTTTGTTTATTTATTTATTTATTTTCAGAGAGAGGGGAAAGGAGAAAGAGAGGGAGAGAAACATCATTGTGTGGTTGCCTCTCACTCGTGCCCCCAGCTGGGGACCTGACATGCAACTTAGTCATGTACCCTGACTGGGAATCAAACCCATGACACTTGGTTCACAGGCCAACACTCAATCTACTGAACCACAGCAGCCAGGGCTTAATGCAAAATTTGATGCAGATTTGTTGCTCTACTCAGTCATTTTGAATGTGATGGCCACACAGTACACATGCTCACTCAACGGCATCTACTGCCCCCACTGACTAGTACAGTGAAGTTGTCATTGTCCATGCATGCACATTCCAGTCCACTCTCCTTGGCTACCAGGTTACACCAATATTGTGCAAACCATTTCATTATTTTAACAAGATTGGACTTTTTCAGGACAAAATCTCATAGTTGTTCTTTTAAATTAATTCTAATCAAGAATATCAATATTAAGAGAAACTTTAATGATCACCTACATTGCTGACCTCTATATTTTTGTCCTGTCTTTTTCTACTCCGTTGATTCACTTACAAGTCAATAATCTCTATTGAAAATAGCTTTCTATCTGGTCTCCCAGCCTGGAGTCTCTCTTTAGTGTAGGCCATCCATCAGACTACATGCATATTAACCATCCTAAAATATATCTGATTATTTTAGTACTCTGCTAGAAATATAAATGCTATAACATGACTTACAAAAATATCACAATTGCAGAGTTCTTTAATGCTTTAAAAACTTCTACATATTATTTCATTTGAATCCTCACGACAATCTTAATGCTCTAAAAGTAGGTCCAAGTCATAAACATTTTTCTAACCCCTGACATCTCAAAAAGCAAATACTTTTTAAAAAGTCCATCAAGCTTTACTTCAGCAGCCGAATTAATCTCTCCAGATAATAGCTAAGGTAGATAATTTAAATTATGTGGAAATAAAAATAATGTTTATTTTGTTACAATCCATTTTAATATCTTGACTATTAGGGATTGAGCCGGTATTTAAGTAAAAAAGACTTTGTCTTTTTATTTGTATGTTTTATTGATTATGCTGCTACAGTTGTCCCAGTTTCTTTTCCCTTTGCTCCCATCCATGCAGCAGCCCCCCCTCTATCCTTAGTCCATGTCCATGGGTCATGCATATAAGCTTTTCTCAACATCCTACTGTCCATTCTGCATCCTCTTACTATGCTTCTTAAGTCTTGCACCATTACCCTCCCTCCCCCTCTTCCTCCTCCCCGACCTACTCCCCATACCTATGATTCTATTCCTCCTCTGGTTATCTGCTTAGTTTGCCTTTGTTTCCATTTTATAGCTTCTGTTGTTGACAGTTGTGATACTGTTTTCATTTTAATGTTCATAGTTTTGATCATCTTTTTCTTAAATAACTCCCTTTAACATTTCATGTAATAATGGCTTGGTGATGAGGAACTCCTTTAGCTTTACCTTGTCTGAGAAGCACTTTTTCTGCCCTTCCATTCTGAATGATAGCTTTGCTGGATAGAGTAATCTTGGTTGTAGGTCCTTCCTTTTCATCACTTTGAATATTTCCTGCCAGTCCCTTCTTGCCTGCAAAGTTTCTTTGGAGAAATCAGCTGATAGTCTTGTAGGTACTCCTTTGTAGGTAATTCTTCTCTCTTGTTGCTTTTAAGATTCTCTTTTTATCTTGAACCTTTGGCCTTTTAATTATGATGTATCTTGGTGTGGTCTTCCCTGGGTCTAGTTTGTTTGGGACTCTCTGTGCTTCCTGGACCCATATGTCCATTTCCTTCCCCAAATTAGGGAAGTTTTCCTTCATTATTTTTTCATATAAGTTTTCAATTTCTTGTTCTCCCTCTTCACCTTCTGGCAACACTATGATGCAGATGTTAGCATGGTTAAAGCTGTTCCAGAGGTTTCTAAGCTTCTTCTCATTTTTTTTTTTTTTCAATTCTCATTCCCTCCTTCTGTACTGGTTGACTGTTTATTTCTTCTTTATGTTCCAGTTTGTTGATTTGAACCCAGGTTTCCTTTCCTTCACCACTTTTTTTTGTGTGTGGATTTTCCTTCATTTCACCCAGGATAGCCTTCAT
Organism: Furipterus horrens; assembly: GCF_987537825.1. NCBI lineage: Eukaryota > Metazoa > Chordata > Mammalia > Chiroptera > Furipteridae > Furipterus > Furipterus horrens. Next base: position 188,668,218 of record NW_028327172.1, read on the forward strand.
TCTTTCCCCATCTTGTTTAAACTTTTCTGCCAAGTCTGTGAGCATCTTTATCACTAGTGCCTTAAACTGTGCATCTGTTAGATTTGCTATCTCCTCATCTATTAAGTTCACTATCTGCTTGTTGCTTAGTTGTGTCATTGGGATCTTGATACAGACCTTTCTTCTGGGATGTACTTCGCTATCCCCTCATCTTGACAGCTTTCTGTGTTTGCCTCTGTGATTTGGGCAGGGCTGTCACACCTGTTACATTATGGGGAGCAAAGCCTTGGGTATTTGTTAGTGCTGGCAACCGTTTCATTGAGTTTTGGTGCTATATGTGGGGGAGGGATCTGAAAGGGAACAATGCTGCCACTTTTCCAGACACTTCCACCCCTTCCTGTACTAAGCAAGCTGCCTCTTTTTTGAGACTGGCAGCTTCTTCCTCTACCCCAACCCCCACTGGCTTTCACAGTCAAAAGCAATGTGGCTATATTTCCTCCGGCACTGGAACTGTAAGCTACATGGTCTGGTCTGGGTCTGGGATCTGTCTGGTTTTGAGCTGGGATCACTTCTTGGGTTTAAACTGTATGATTGTGTTTTTTTGCCATGGATACAGTTGCTGTATTGCTAGCCATTCTGGCCTGACACCTCTAGATTTGGAGCTAGGCGTGCTGTCTGCCAAGCACCACCCCCGTTGTTCCACTCTTTCTTTTGGTCCCAGCTCCACCCCTCCTACCTTTCTGGCTGGTTATTTCTTCCTTATTTCTTTGCTGAACTTCCCTGTAGTTTTGATTTTCTAGTTTTTTCTTTCTTTTTTTGTTTTGAAGTGGTTGTAAATTCCCTCGTAGTTGTGAAGAGATGCAGTATGTGTATTTATGCTTTCATCTTGGCTGGAAGTCAAGACTTTTTTTTTTTATTATTTGTCAAAAAAATAAGACTATTAAGATAACACCTATAAGGAAATTATGCCATTAGTTTACACTTCTTATTATTAAAACTAATATTTACTAAATAGGTTTTTTATACAAGCCAAAAGCAATAATCACAATGATTATAGCATGTACTTCTAAATGAATTAATATGACAACATGGATGAAGAGCAATAGATTATTTGTTAAAACTTGATTAGATGAATATTCTCTCATATTTTTTGTTTAAGATTATTAGTTATTTTTCTAGATGAACTTCTGAAAATTATAGCCAGAAATTAATGCTTTTTATTAAAGAAGTAATAAAATGTTAAGAATCATGATATACTATTTACATCAATGTGATTCTTATAAGATTTATATTTATCGATAGCTTTAGGACTATTTCAGCATAAAACTATAAAGCAGCTATTCCAAAAAGTTGTTCAAAGTTTTCTTCTCTCTCTTGATCTTTTCCATTTCTTTCATGGATATACTTATTATTCAAAAAGTGGGAAATAAGCCTGGATATTAACTCAATGACTAGTGACATCTAAGCTAAAAGTATTCTTTCAAAATTTCAGTGGCGTCCTCAACCTTTTATAGAATTAATTTTCAAGTGTCTGTGAAATTCATCTGAGGGGATTCTGATTATTAGTGGTAGCAGGGAAATTTCAGAGGAAATGAATAGCTTATCATGAATATAAAATTATAAAACCATGCATATGAAGTGAATTCAAACTTGAGTTATTTAAAATAGAAAGAAATGGAGATTTGTGTTACTCTAAACACAATTGCTGGCTTCCAAATAATGGAAAAATAAGAACAAAAACTAATATAACCAATAAAAAAATTTTCCACATTTAGCAAATTTTATTAATTTCTTCTAGAGTTCTCTATTATTTTTAAAGATAAAATAATATATCTTAAAGGTACTTTTTCATGAAAGTATAAGTTTAAAAAACAGGAGTACATATTTAGGATCACTGATAATTACTTTTGTTTTTTTCTCCAGATTGACTTTCCTTCTATACCACAAATATTAGCTAATTCTTATAGGTCATTACATGCCAAACGTTTTCCTGAGGGTTTTATTCATGTTACTTATTTAATTTAAACAACAATGCTAAATGATTATTCTAGGAATTGAACTACTATTAATGGCTCTATTTTACAGATAAGTAAACAGAGGTACAGAAAGGTTAAGAGAGATAAAGAACTTCCTTGATGAGATTATTTACAGACTAAACACCATCAAAAAAAGAATCAAGTTCACTGATTCTAACATAATTTATCTAAATTGAACAGAAAGGGGAAAAAAGACAAGAAATAACAACAAAAAAGGAACAGAACATATAAAAGCTATCAGAAAATACAAATGATCTTTTGTACATGTACTATAAATTCCAGAAAAAGAAGGTAAAAGGAATATAGCAGGAAACAAAATATTTGATGAAATAATGACCAATAATAGTAATTTTTCAAAGTTTATGAAAATCACGGGACTTAGAGAAAAATAAGTAATAACTATAAAAATAAACAAACAAAAAAGTAGACTCAAATATATTTATACAACAAGAAAATCTTGAAGGCAGACAAAGAAAAGACATATTACATGCAGAAGAACAAAGATGAGAATTATAGTATACTTTTTATTAGAAAACATGCAAATCAGAAAAGATAAAGTGACAGCTTTAAAATGCTAAAGGGGAGGAGGGCTGTCGTATAAGAATAGTTCTATATCCAGTGAAAAATATCCTCCAAAAATTAAGAGAAAATAGACCTTTTAAATACAAACAAAACGGAGAACTTATTACCAGTATTCTTGCACTAAATGAAATTTTAAAAGTTCTTAATACAGAAAGAATTGGAAACATGAAACCTGGAAGTTTAAGAAATAAAGAGTGCTAAAAAAAACATAAGTGAAAGCAAATATAAAATTGATGTTTTTCTTATTTTTCATTTTCTTATTATTGGTTTTCTTATTTTTAATCGTTGAAGTAATATATACTGACAATTCCAAGTGTCGTTAAGAATGCAAGCCAGAGGCAAACAAACACAGGAGCCTCTCAAGATAAGGAGACAGAGAAGTATGGCCCCAAAGAGGGAATGGATAAAGGTTCCAGTGAGAGAACTTAGTGATGAGGAGATAGCCAACCTGACAGATAGAGTCCAAAACACTGGTGATAAAGATTCTCACAGGCTTGACAAATATGCTTGAGTACAGCAAATGCATAAGGGAAGAAGTGAAGGTTATGCTAAATAAAATGAAGAAAAATCGACACAAAACCAATGGTGAAGGGAAGGAAACCAGGGTTCAAATCAATAATTTGGAACATAAGGAAGAAATAAACAGTCAACCAGTACAGAATGAGGAAACAAGAATTGAAAAAAATGAGGAGAGGCTTAGAAAGCTCTCCAACAACTTTAAACGTGTCAACGTCCAAATCATAGGGGTGCCAGAAGGAGGAGAAGAAGAGCAAGAAATTGAAAGCTTATATGAAAAAATAATTAAGAAAAACTTCCCAAATTTGATGAAGGAAATAGACATATGGGTCCAGGAAGCACAGAGAGTCCCAAAAAACCTAGACCCAAAGAGGACCACACCGAGATACATTATAATCTAAATGCCAAAGATTAAAGATAAAGAGAGAATCTTAAAAACAGCAAGAGAGATACCTACAAAGGAGTGCTTATAAGACTATCAGCTGATTTCTCAAAAGAAACTTTGCAGGCAAGAAGGGACTGGCAACAAGTATTCAATGTAATGAAAAGCAAGGACCTACAACCAAGATTACTCTATCCAGCAAAGCTATAATTTAGAATGGAGGGGCAGATAAAGTGCTTCCCAGACAAGGTAAAGCTAAAGGAGTTCATCATCTCCAAGCCATTATTATATAAAATGTTGAAGGGACTTATTTAAGAAAAGAAAATCAACATTAAAGTGACAACAAATTCACAACTATCAACAAATGAATCTAAAAAATGAGAAAAAGACAGACTAAGCAAACAACCAGAACAGGAACAGAATTATAGGTGTGGGGATTATTTGCAGAGTTATAAGCTGGGAGGGGGAAGGGGGACGAATGGGGAAATGGTGCAGGGACTAAGAAGCATAATTTGTTGGTACAAAATAGACAGGGGGAAGTTAAGAATAATATAGGAAAGGGTGAAGCCAAACAACTTATATACATGACCCATGGACATGAAATAAGGGGGGTGGGATTGCTGGAGGGAAGGGAGTACTGGGCAGAGGGGAGCAAAGGGAAAAGAAATTGAGACTACTGTAACAACATAATCAATAAAGTATACTTTAAAAAAATGCAAGCCACTTGAACCCTCACAGATTGTTGATAGTAATACAAAATGGTACAGTCATTTTAGAAAAAGTTGTTTTTCCTTATGAAAATAAATATACACTTGTCACTCCACCAACAATCTCAATCACAGATATTTATCTAAATAAAATGAAAACTCATCTTTACACTAAGCTCTGTATATGACTGTGTACAGCCACACTGTTTGCATTCACCAAAAATAATCCAAGTATTCATCAATAAGAAAATGATAAATAGTACATTCATACAACAGAATAAACAAAATAATGACACACACAACATGGGTAAGTGAAAGAAGTCAGAGTCAAAAGGCTATATACTGTATGCTCCTATTTATAGGAAAATTTTTACAGCCGGAAAACAGACCAGAAGTTGCCAATGGTTGAGGGTTGGGGAAGAACTTGACTGTATAAGGGCACAGGATTAGTTACTGGAATGAGGATTTTCTTTTCTTTCTTTACTGTACAGTTAGTGGCTAAATAACTCTTTGTACCTGTCAAAAATTTCAGAATTATGCAGTACAAAGGGTGAATTTTACTGTATATAATTATACTTGAATAAAAAAATCAAGCAAATACTTTTCTATCATATAAACCATAGTAAACAAAACAAAACAAAACAAAAACAAACCAACAACTAAAGAAGTATAGGATAAACATTTACCATGATCTCTGAGATATAGTTAGTGCTTGAAAATGTTAATCCCAAGCACATTGTAATTGAAATATTTTTATTATTATTCAAATTTAATTAATATGATTCATTTGGTCTTAGCAATTGACAAATTGCTACAAGTAAATATAAAATACAATTTGAATTTCACTGGAAACAGTTTGAACAGGTCTAAACTTTCTTGTGCTGAGCAAAAAAAAATTATAGAAAGATAATGATTTCAACTACATATACCATGATGCAGTTAAATATAATAAAATGTAGTAATCCAATAACAGTATTATTTATAACTTAAGTATAAAACTCACTACACAACAATTTAAAAAATAAAAATATAGGTTAAATAAAATAATTTGGGTTTATCTTATAACTTTTCAACTATAGAAACTCCTGTTTTAGAAAAGATTTTCAGGAAAAACTATAAAATATCTTTTTAATATTTCTGGAGTCCATAGGTCTGCTTTTCACATTTTTACTGAAAGATAAATATTAATAATGACTCTAGGATATAAAGAACAGAAGGCTTTTTCATACATTGTTTCTATATTATTTATAGCTCTTACTTACTTTAAACACAACTTATCCCCTCTTTCTTCATCTTTATTACCCCCTTACACCAGCCTCCATACTCATCATTGATGTTCCAGATTTCAAAGAATGTACCCTAGCTCACCCAGCTGCCCAAATGTGAAATTAGAAGTCATCTTTAATTTCTCTTCTCCCTCACCTCTAGGTAATCACTAAACACTATTAATTTATCTCTCTTATACTTTTTGGGATCCATCCACCATTCATGTGAATGAGGCCCATCACTCTTCACCTACATTGTTACAATAACCTCATGACTTTCTTTGTTTCCATTCTTCACCTTTTTCACACCAGTCTTATGAATATAACTAAAGTAACAATCTGATTACCTTATTCTGATGTTTTAAGTTTTCTCCTCCACATATTGGCTCCTGCTTTTTTCTCCACCCTCATCTCTCAGCACTTTCTAGATCTTTCTGTTTCAGCCACAATACATAGTTTGAAGTTCTTAGAGGTTGAATTTTCTTCCTCACTTCTGTTGCTTTGTTGTTTACCTCCTTTAAATAGGTAATTCCTTCCTGTCTTCAGGACTCACGTCTCTGGAATCTTATCCTGATTCCTTAATCTCAGGTTGCCTGAGGTAACTCAATTCTTCACAGCTATTCCTATGGTTTTCTATAATCTTCCTTTTTAATGAATGTTTACACTATGCTATTTGTTTACTTACTTATTCATTTCTGAAACAATTCCTAAACTCCTTGAGAGTAGGGGCAAGATTATGTTTATCTTAGATCCATTATTCTTAGAAGACTGTCCTTGAGGGTAGAGACCATGTAGTTATTTGTTGGTAATGATGTGGTTGAATAACCACAACAAAAGGAAAATATTACACCTTAACCTCTCTCCTTATTTGATACTCTAAAATTGTCAACCCTGTTTGTAAATACAGACTAATAAGGCCTATAAAACTGTGAATTTCCTTCATCCTGTACCTTCACAACCATGTCCTTATGACAACCTTTCAAGTTTTGGTTGACTCTTGATCATTTCATTTTTCAATTTTAAAGCAGAAACCTGGATCTCTGGTAATTAAAATGGCAGAATGGAGTTTATTAGCAATTCCTACAAAAAATTTCACTTTCCCTTTCTATCTAGAAATACACTTCAGAGTTGGAGGAGGTCTTTTTATCAAAATGCTTTCTTAATTTCAAAAAAATAACAGGCACTCATTTGCCATATTACTCTCTTCCTGAAACAAACATTCCACATCTAAGAACAAAATTTTAAAAATCATAGTATAAAATACTGTATATCTGTGCATTTCCCTATCATTTGATTGGTTGCTTTGGCTCTTAAAATAGAAATGTATTTTCATCTTGCTGTGATATTTACTGCTATGTCATCAGCATGCTTTTTTTAAAAAAGCACTTTGTTCCTAACATAAACAATAGTTGCTAAGCATCATAGATAGGATGGAGGTCAGCAGCAATGATCTCAGGAAAATTAATTTTTTTTCCTTCTCTTTAATTCTACTGTTAAAAGGAGTTGTTGGTTACAGTGGCAGTAAGGAATGTGGCCCAAAGAAATGTGGTTAAAATAAAGGTACTGTACATCTTAATTAAATTCTACTCACAGATATTGGATATTGTCTATATTCGACCAAACTAGAACAAGTCATTGTAATTTCTATATAAAGTGTTTTTTGTAATGGTCACCTTTTCTCACATTAAAAAATCACTTACAAAGCAAAGCTGCTTTAAACTCTGCATTACTGTTCCTTTTGTTCTGAGGCTACTACATGACACATTTCTTCCTGCATCCTAGCTTTTGACTATATGTCAATAATCTGGTTTCATGCATGACTCATGTGCTCATATATTCATTCAATAAATATTTATAAAGCATTAAGAGTGTGCTGTGCATTAAGGTGTATGTTGGGGCATAGAGTCTAGTTCAGTTCAAAAACATGGGAGTGCAGATAGACCTTGTTCTAAGGAAATCTACTCCATTAAAGGTGATGTCATGTACAACTTCTAAAATATGAAAGATTAAGCCTAACTTTCTTAGCAGGACATATAAAATTATTCACAATTTCACTAGAACCTAACTTTTGAGCCTTACTTCTCTTCATCCCCATATGCACCTTATGCTACAGTGTCCAATTTTCAGATGTCCCTCATATGCATACTCTTATATACCTTCTTAACTTTAATTGACTTCTCTTTCAGAAGTATCTGCAAGTCCCTTATATTATACTTTAAGGGTTAGTTCTTAATGTCATCTCTGGTTCTTTCTTTGGTTCTGATCTTTGAGTAGAGAGATTTGGCTTTTCATGGTTAAGTATTTTCATAGCCAAGAGTAGAACCTTTCTATTTTTTACTTTTACTGTAAGTCCTGTATTAAATATACTTTTTTATTGCCTAAAATGTTATTTAAATCAATGAAATGCTGTGGAATCTAAGAAAGGAATAATTGATTCCAAGTGAAGAATCAGGAAAGACTTCTAGGAGGGAAAGTCCTATTTCACTTATAATTGTAGCTAAATTTAAAAATAAGTCCAAAATTATTTGTACATAAAAATAAAACATTTAAGACTCATTTATAATACTACTATAAAGGCCATGGGAGTGATCCTATATTGCTACTTTTCCTTAGGAAAGTTTAATTAGCTTCTCTTGACATTTTTTCTGCTCAGACTCTGTATCCAAAGGAACCAAAGAACTTCTTGAAATAAAAACATATTTAAAATCTGTATCAGCAGTTTTAAGTTCATAGATATAATTTTATAAATTAACAATATGTAATAAATATGATCCTTCATGAGTTATTTTCCTTTAATGCTATTAAGTAAATATTTTCCTTAACAACATTTCCTTTAAAAATGTAACTTTCTAGTTATTTGATTTTTATTGCATTAGAAATAGGTCCTCATTCTCTGAAAATATAAAACAAAATAGAAGTCTCTTAAACTCTCCCTAAGTCTTTGAAACTTGGAGCATATATCTTAAATATATAAAATAACCCAAGTAAATATGTATGATGTTTGCTTTATTATAATCCTCTTTGGATAATCTCTGAATGTGGTTTTCTGAGTAAAACAGAATATAAATATTCTTAAATAAAATCATGTACGCAAATTTACAACTAAATGCCTTTTCTACAATCACTAAATAAGGCATTTACCTAAGAAAAGCTTGTTTACATAAAAAAGTGTTTGGTTGGCTTTTTTAATAGTGAGTTCAATGCTCCTTAAAACAGAGCATTGATAACACTAGATGTCTCAGTCTTAAATGCACTTGCAAAAGCATACACAATTCTTTTTTCATTTTGTAGTGATTCTCCTCAATGTTGTTGCTTGAAAACCATCCAGCAACCCTAGAGACTCATCTTAGCAGATGTGGTGAGTGGGAAAGTAAATCCAGCTCTAAATATTTTTTGCTTCTGTTGGACTTAAAGAACAAGCAGTTTTGGGTCACAGAAAGTGAGCAATCCATTCATCAAATAAGCTTGTTAGAGGATCCAAGATGGCGGAGAAGTAAGTGGAAGCTATACTAACCTCCTCCCAGGACCAATCTGGTCTTATAACTTAATTGTGGAGAAATCATCTGGAATGACCAACTGAACACTAGCTGGAGAGAAGTCTTATAACCACAGAGAGACAGAAAAGGCCGCTTCATCACAATGTGACTGGTAGGAAGTGTGGAGACATGAAAGGGCTGCCTGGGCTCCCACTGGTGGCAGCTGAAGGGACTGAGAAACAGCTCAGCAGCCAGGGGTTCTCCCTGAGAAGGGCAGGGTCCAAACCACCAATGGGGCTTCCCAGTCTACAACAACAGAGCAGAAAGCAAAATAGCATCCAGCTGTGAAAAGTGAAAAGCCACAGGGTTTTTTGCTGATCTGAAACAGCTGGAGAAAAAGAGCTCTTAAGCTGATCACATATGAAAATATTTTGGCACCAACTTACCCTGGGCTCAAGCAGAGGGAGAACAGAGAGGACTAGAGATGCTTGGGGAGAATTTGGGGTGGTGGCTTTGAGGAGAGAACTGAGGGAGCAGCCTACTGGGTCCCAGTGCTGACTCATTCCGCATACTACAGGCAGACCATTCCCCTCCAAGTGGAGTCAGCCTTAGAAGAAGCAAAAGTCACGCCCACAGGAATTAATATGCCCCACCCTTGGTGCTTAAGCCTGACGGCTGATCACAGATTGAATAGATTAACAACTAAAGGACACAGACAAAGGCAATAGATTTCTGGTAGTCTACAACAGGCTGCCTAGGCCCAGACTGGTATATGATTTGATGCCACCAGGGAAAGATCCAAGAAGTGCAGATCAATCTGAGAAGCAGCAATAAACAATAAGAGTCACAAAAATGGGGAGACTGGGGAAAAAAAAACCATCTAAAGGAAGAGGGATCTCCAGAAAGAGTGCTAAATGAAATAGAGGAAAGCAAACTATCAGATATGGAATTCAAAACACTGGTTAGAGAACCTCAATGAGCTCAGAAAGCTCAAAGAAAACTACAAAGAACTGCATGGAAACTATAAGGAAATCCTGGGAAACTACAAGGACTTACTGATAATTACACTAGCATAAAAAGGACATAGAAGCTATCAATAAGAGCCAGGAGGAAGAGAAGAATACAATTTCTGAATTGAAGAAGAGAGTAGAAGGAATTAAAAGCAGGCTAGAGGAAGCAGAAGATTGGATTAGTGAGCTGGAGAACAATGTAGAAAAAATTCTCAGACAGTGCAACAAAATGAAAAAAGACTTAAAAAGAATGAAGAGGTCTTAAGAGAGCTGCAGGACAACATGAAACATAATAATATCGGTATCATAGGGATACCAGAAGGAGAAGAAGAGAATCTAGGGATAGAAAACCTGTTTGAAAAACTAATGACAAAAAACTTTCCTAACAGAGGAGAGAAAGAGTCATGCAAGTCCAGGAAGCACAGAGGGTCCCAACGAAGATGAACCCCAACAAGCCCACTTCAAGACACATCATAATTAAAATGGCAACATTCAAAGACAAAGAGAGAATCTTATAAGCAGCAAGAGAGAAACAGCTAGTAACATACAAGGAAGCAGCAATAAGGCTATCATCAGATTTCTCAACAGAAACACTACAAGTCAGAAGGGAATGGCAAAAAATATTCCAAGCAATGAAAAACAAAGGCCTACAACCAAGAATACTCTACTCAGCAAAGCTCTCATTCAAAATGGAAGGTGAAATAAGGAGTTTTCAAGACAAAAGAAGGCTAAAAGAATACATCTCCACCAAACCAGCATTGCAAGAGATGCTAAAGGGTCTACTTTAAGAAGATGAAGAAACAGAGAGAGAGACAGAGAGGAACACAAGTACAAAGGGGGAAAATGACAATGAATAAGTACCTATCAATAATAACCTTAAATGTAAATGGATTAAATGCACCAATCAAAAGACATAGGGTAGCTGAATGGATTAGAAAGCATGACCCACATATATGCTGTCTACAAGAGACCCACCTTAGAACAAAAGATCTGCAAAGACTGAAAGTGAAGTGATGGAAAAAAAAGTATTTCAAGCAAATGGACATAAAAAAAAAAAAAGCTGGGTAGCAATACTTATATCAGACAAAACAGATTTCACGGAAAAGGCCATAAAAAGAGACAAAGAAGGGCATTTCATAATACTTAAGGGAAAAATCCATCAAGAGGATATAACCCTTGTAAACATATATGCACCCAACATAGGAGCACCCAAATATGCAAGGACAATTTTGAAAGACTTCAGGAAGGATATAGACAGCAACACACTCATAGTAGGGGATTTTAACACCCCATTGTCAACAATAGACAGATCTTCGAAGCAAAGAAACACCAAGGATATTGAGGCACTGAACAACACTCTAGATCAAATGGACTTAGTTGATATATATAGAACTTTTTACCCCAAAGAAGCAAAATATACATTCTTTTCAAGTGCACATGGAACACTTTCATAGACAGACCACATGGTAGTCCATAAAACAAGCCTAAACAAATTCAAGAAAATTAAAATTATATCAAGTATCTTCTCAGAACACAATGGCTTGAAACTGGAAATCAACCTCAAGGAAAAAACTCAAAAACATTCAAACTCATGGAGAATAAATAACAAGCTATTAAACAATGAATGGGTTAACAATGACATCAAGGAAGAAATCAAAGTTTCTGGAAACAAATGATAATGAACACACAACAACCCAAAACCTATGGGATACAGTGAAAGCAGTCCTGAGAGGAAAGTTCATAGCAATACAGGCCTACCTAAAAAAGGATAGAAGAACCTTAAAAACAAAAAAATCTAACCCTACAGCTACAAGAACTAGAGGAACAACAACAAACAAAGCCCAGTGCAAGTAGAAGGAAGGAAATCATCAAGATCAGAGCAGGATTAAATGACATAGAGACTAAACAAACAATTCAAAAGATCAATAAAACCAAGAGCTGGTTCTTTGACAAGATAAATAAGATGGATGGGCCTTTCACCAGGCTCATCAAGAAAAAAAATAGAGGACCCAAATAAATAAAATCAAAAATAAAAAAGGAGAAATCACAACTGATACCACCGAAATACAAAGGATTATAAGAAATTATTATGAACAACTGTATCACAAGAAATTTGACAACCTAAATAAAATGGACAAATTTATGGAAACATATAATCTTTCAAAACTGAATCAAGAAGAAGCAGAAAGCCTGACACAGACCAATAACAACTAATGAAATTTAAGCAGTAATCAAAACACTCCCCCCACACAAAAGCACTGAACCGGATGGCTTCACAGGTGAATTTTACAAAACATTTAGGAAAGAACTAACTCCTATCCTTCTCAGACTATTCCAAAAAATCCAAGAAGAGGGTAGACTCTCAAACTTTTTCTATGAAGCCAGTATTACTCTAATTCCAAAACCAGGTCAAGACGCAACAAATAAAGAAAACTACAGGCCACATCGCTGATGAGCATAGATGCTAAAATCAACAAAATATTGGCAAACTGGATCCAGCACACATTAAAAAGATCATACACCACGATCAATTGGGATTCATCCCAGGGATGCAAGGATGGTTTAATATCTGCAAATCAGTAAATGCAATACACCACATAAACAAAATGAAAGACAAAAATTATATCCATATATGACAAAAAAGCATTTAATAAAGTACAACACCCATTTATGATGAAAACACTCAGCAAAATGGGAATAGAGAGAGCATAGCTCAACATAATAAAGGCTATATTTGAGAAACCTGAAGCCAACATCATACTCAATGGACAAAAACTGAAAGCATTCCCCCTGAGGTCAGGAACAAGACAAGGATGTCCACTCTCTCTGCTCCTATTCAACGAAGTCTTGGAAGTTCTAGCCACAGCAATCAGACAAGAAAGAGAAATAAAAAGCATGCAAATTGGAAAAGAGGAAGTAAAACTGTTATTATTTGCAGCCCAAACCAAGTATAGTGGGCAAGAGGGTTTTGGACATGCCTTGCACACCCTCTTTGAAAGAAGCCTCTTTTGTCCCTAATGTGGGACATTGAAAAATTAGTCCCTGCCTTTTGTTATCTAGTGGTTATGGATTGAATGATGCCTTTTAACCCTGTTGCCAAATCTGTTGCACCCAGAGTATAACAAGGACGCCAGCCTATTAAATCAAGCATGCTGTTGTCTGGTGACATCCAAATGACCTGGAGTCTGCAAGATTCTTCTTCATGTGGGAAGGCCACCCTCCCTGCTACACCCCCATTCTTATTAGAGATTTCTGGACCCAAGGGTAGGTAGGACGACGACCATGTCCAGCTTGAAGCAGCTTGAGGAGCATGAGACCTTCACTCATTGTTCTTTATAAGATTATAAAGGGTCTTAAGTCTGAAAGGGAGGAATTGTTATTTTTTTATTGTTATAAAAATAAATAAATAAATAAATAAATTAAAAAATAATATAGGAAAGAACTTATATGCAGGACCCATGGACATGAACTAAGCAGGGTGGGATTGCTTGGGGGAGAGGGTAAATGGGCAGAGGGGAGCAAAGGGGAAAAAATTGGAACTATTGTAACAACATAATCAATAAAATATACTTAAGAAATGCTTGTTAGTATATATTTTAGCGTGAACTATTTGTATTTTGGAGGAGAGTTATTTATAAGGGCTGCTATGAATTTCCATAAGCAGATAGACATCTTTGTTTAGTTCAAGGAAAGAGCAAGGAACCAGGTGAGATATCTTGCCATTGAGGGTATTCATAAAGAATATATGTGCCAGAGCCTAAAATTGGAGGAATAAAGAGTCCAACATAGTTCATATATTCTCTTTGGAGAGCTGGATTTTATTCACTACAACACTAACTCTCAATCTTTCATCTGTTTAATACAACTGAGGAATGTGACTAAACGCCTATGACCAGATACAGTGGCTCCCTGAGGTCATAATGTTGGTGTGTTCCCACTACCCAAGAAACACTGTCCTGTAACTTGTTTAAATGTTTCCTTCTTTAATAAAATTGTCATGCCAAGATGGAGATTCTTTACCAGAGCTATATTTATACAGTCACGTTACTGCATTGTCAAATGTGGAAGATAATGGAAAGTACTTTGGGCTTCTGGTCAAGATGGTGGTGTAGGTAAATGTGGTACTTGCATTGTCCCACAACCACATCAAAATTACAACTGAACTATAGAACAACTGTAATTCAGAATTGCCTGAAATCTAGCTGAACAGAAGTCCTACAACTAAGGGTATAAAGACGCACATTGAGACTGGTAGGACTGGCAGAGATGGAACTCTCTGGTCCCACACCCATGTGTAGTGGATAAAAATTGGGAGGGATATCTCAGAGGTCCCCCATGAGGAGTGAAGATTCCCAGAACAATACCAGGCTCCCCAGCTCAGGGTTCTAGTGCTTGTAAGATAAGTCCCCATAACTTCTGGCTGTAAAAACCAGTGGGAATTAGGGTTGAATGAGATGGAGGGCCTTGGAGTCCTAGGAAATTCCTCTTGAAGGACTTGTACACAGACTTACTCAGACTCATTGGCTCTGAGTACCAACACTGAGGCAGAAGCTCGAGAGGAGCCCAGGTCATGTGGAGGGAACTGAATTGCTGGCAACAGAACAAGAGCTGGAGGGGCTAATTTCTCCCAGACAGAAGTGCTGGCAGAGACCATCATTCCTTTTCTTAACCTTCCCCAAACAGAGCCAGCAGGTGGGTGCCATATCTAAGTCTCCATTGACCTGGCTATCACTGTTCACCCACCTCTCTCCCCATCTTCCCCTCCCTGTGATTTCCTGAGTACTTACCCCACCCAACCTGTGGTCCCACTAGAGCTGTTTCCAGTGGTTTTTCTATACAAATAGCCTGTCTTGATTCATGAGTCAGACTTTCCTAAAATTCCTCAAACAAACAGCATTTGGCCTCAGCAAGCCCTGTACCTCTCATTAAATGGCCATAGGCTCAGTGCTAGCTGCAGCTGGCTTTGGTTCACAGCATGGCCTATGATGGGCACTGTCAAGCACAGCACAAGTGGCAGCCATCTGCAGATTTCTATATAGCTTATGCCATTTTGGTCCCGGCAGAAACAAGAGGTGGCTGACTTTGATCTGCACCTCCTGGGAGGCTCCAGAGCCAGTGAACCTGGTGGATAAATTCAGGCCACTTCAAAGAACTGACAAACTACCTCCATAAGCAACAGAGTCAGCAGGCATCAGAGTCCCACTAAATTAAGTCCTGCTCTTTTGGGTCCCCACACAGCTGATACTTCATGGTGGTTGCAGCCAGTCCTTGCAGCCAATCAGTCTGAGGGTAAAGTCCTCTTGTTGATGTACCAGCAACAATCAAGGCTCTAAAACAATAGGAGGGTGCACATAGCCCACACAGTGGCGAGGCATGACACCTGGAGTTCCCAGATCAGGTGAACAGGGTGGCTGTGCCACTGGACCCTATAGGGCACATACTACATTAGGCCACTCTATCAAGTCTAGGAGACAGAACAGCTCTACCTAATACATAGAAACAAACAGGGAGATTGCAAAAATGAGCAGACAAAGAGACATGTCCCAAATGAAAGAACAGAACTATACTCCAGAAAATGAACTAAACAAAAGGGAAACAAGCAATCTACTAGATGCAGAGTACAAAACACTGGTTATAAAGATGCTCAATGAATTTAAAGGGAGAGCAGATGAACACAGTGAGAATTTCAGCAAAGCCAGGACACACAAAAACAGAGATAGAAAATATAAAAAAGAACCAATCAGAAATAAAGAATACATTACAGAGAATCAAAAGTGGAGTAGATAAAGCAGAGCATCAAATCAGAGATTTGGAAGATAAGGAAGTAGAAAACATGTCATCAGAACAGCAAGAAGAATCCAAAAAAAAGGTGAGGATAGTATAGGAAGCCTCTGGGGCAGCTTCAAGTGTACCAACAGTTGCATCATTGGGGTGATAGAGAAAGATAAAGAGCAAGAAATTGAAAACCTATGTAAAATAATTAATAACTGAAAACTTCCCTAACGTGGTGAAGGAAACACATATATAAGCCCAGGAAGTGCAGAGTTCCAAACAAGATGAATCCAAAGAGGTCTACACCAAGACACATCATAATGAAAATGAAAAAGGTTAAAGACAAAGAGAGGATATTAAATGCAGTAAGAGAAAAGCAGTTAGTTATCTATGCTCCCAGAATACTGTCAGCTGATTTCTCAACAGAAACTTTGCAGGATGGAAGCGAGTGGCAAGAAATATTCAAAGTGATGAAAAACAAAAACCTACAAGTAAGATTACTCTATCCAGCAAGGCTATCATTTAGAATTGAAGGACAGAAAAAAAGCTTTCCAGACAAGAAAAAGCTAAAGGAGTTCATCACCACCAAACCAGTATTATATAAATGCCATAGGGTCTCTTTTAAGAAGAAGAAGAAAAATAAATAAAAAATATGAACAATACAATGATAATAAATACATACCTAACAACAGTTAAATCTAAAAATCAAAATAAACAAATAAGCAGAACAGAAACAGACTGATAGATACAGAGAACATTTTGAAGATTGCCAGATGGGATGGTTTTGGGGGGATGCGTAAAAAGGTGAAAGGATTTAAAAGTACTCATTGGTAATCAAAACAGTCACAATCACATAAAAGACAGCATAAGGAATATAGTCAATAATATTGTAATAGCTATTAATGATATCAGATGGGTATGAGATATCAAGATGATCACTTAGTAAGTTATAACAACATTTAATCACTGGATTGTACAGCTGAAACTAATGTTGTATGTCAACTGTAAATGAAAAGTAAAAAGAATTATTTAAAGTTAAAAGAAATAGAATAGTATACTAAAAATATATTTAACTCCATGTAAATCATACTTTAATAAAAATAACTTAAAAAACTCTAAATAAATAAATAAATACATACATACACACTCTGTTGCCTCAGAAGCCTGAACTAGGATCAATGGATGGAAATCCCTAGTATGTAGATTTCTCCACCTGGGTATAAGAGCTGCCTAACAATAAGACACAACCAATAATGGAATGAGTTGCTTCTGAAGAGCTGCACTTTCTTTCACAAAAGATACTAGGTGACATCTCCCTGGGGTTATTATAGAACATGGTTCATTAGGAAAACTCCAGATTGGTATCACAATACTGATACCAAATTTTGGTGTCAAAATACAGTATAACAACAGAGTAACAGATTCTTCAACAATGATTTAATCTTAGACAATTTACATAAACCTGAGTCATAGTGAGACAGTCCATTTTACCCTATACATGCCTCTAATATAATGTAAGATTCATATACCATAATGGATATTTAATGCTCATTTTAAAACATAGTCTTATTGAATGCTGTGAAATATAAAGCATATTCAGCCCTGTGTTATAAATCAGTCTCAATATCTTACTTCATCAGGATTCTTGTTTGAAAAAACAAAAAGAATAACATTTGGTAGACAACCTAATTGGGAAAAGAAACAGTTCCAAATGGCAGACAGCAGAAGGGTTTGGAGTTATTCTTCTGTGAGAATGACAACATTCACTTATGAAGTTTCATGATAAAATGCCAACACAGTAATGAGCTCTTCAAACTAAGTACAGTGAATAAACCCCCAAAGTAAATGATAGCTATATTGATTTGGGGTGAGACAGTGAGACCTGACTCCAGGGAAGGCTTAGCAAATTTTAATGAAGTTAAAACGTAAAAAAGAGAAAAGGAAGAAAGAAATGCAACTGAAAAACACTTTTTTAGAGTGTGTACAACAAACTATATTCCAGGTTACCATGCTAACCATTAGTGATAGAGAAATGAGTTACAACCACTGTATCCAGTGCATTTGAATTTAATAAGAGGCTGTGGAAAGATAACACATATACAGCTAAGTATGTCCCAATATGACAAGACCAGTTAGTGCTATAAACAGGTGCAAGGCAAATTTCATAATCACAGGCACTTATACATTGTACCAAAGGTAAGAAGCTAAGTTTTTTTAGAAATAAGCTGAAAGAATTGAGATATCTTAGAGAAAGACTAATAGTGAGTCTAAATAACAGAAGATAAACTATAAAATTCCTGGTATATATAGAAGGCCATATGTTGTTTTTAGAAAATGTATACTGGGGTTACACTGAATATGAAAGTTAGTATGGCATCAAGATAAGAATAAACATCTAAAGTTATTTCCTCTTTTAATGATAACATCATTTTAATTTATTTGTTTAATAAATATATGTTAAGCACAAACTACGTGCCAGGCAACATTTTGGGTTTTGGAGAATTGGTAATGAATAAAATAGAAAAACTCTGTGCCTTAATGGACCTTAGATTCTAATGAAGAAAGAATGATGAAGAACAATATAAGTAAAATACATGTAAAATGGTGTTGTGTAACATGTGTAAAAGGGTTTGTGCCCCCCTCCCCCAAATAACACAAGACAATTGAATACATAATGTGGGGTAGAAATGAGTGGTTAGCATTCTAATATATTTATAGTCATGGGTGATTGGCTTGAGGGTGTCACCGAAACAAAGACCTAAAAAAGGTGCACAAATGAGTCATGCAGCTATCTGAGGAAAGAGATTTTTAGTTACAGAGACACTAATCTCAAAGTTCTAAGACCAGATGAGTCCTGAGTAGAGCAAGGTGGTTAGTGTGGCTGGAGCAGAGTGAGAGAGAGAAGGGTAGAAGATCAAGTGAGAAGAAATGAGGGGGCAGATGGCATAGGGCTTGGGTGGCCATTATGAGGGTTTTGTTTTTACTATGACTGAGATGGGTAGCTACTGGAGAATTTTGAGCTGAAAAGAGACATGCTCTTTTTTATTTGTTTGTTTTAATAGCATTACTCTTGGTGTTATTTTGAGAATAGAAATGTCAAGGGCAAAAGAGGGAAGGCCCAACCATATAAGTTTTCTATTGTTGCTGTAACAAATGACCAGAAACTTAGTGGCTTAAGACAGCATGATTTTATTATCATAACAGTTCTGTAGGTTAGAAGTCTGCACACATCTCACTGGGCTAAATGCAAGGTATCTGCATGGCTGGCTCCTTTCTGGAGTCTCTAGGGGAGAGCCCACATTTTTGTCTTTCTACTATAGAGTGGCTGTCAGATTCCTTGGCCAAAGGACCATTCCCCAACCTTCAAAGCTGGCAGAGTTGCCTCTCTCCCCTTGCATCCTCTCTTAATGTTCTCCCATAGGCACACCTACTTCTTATTCTGACCACTCTCCTTCCTGATCACATCTGGGAAAGGCTTTCCATTTTTAAGGATCCCTGTGATTAGATTGCACCTACTTGGATAATCCAGGATAATCTCCCCATCTTCAAGGTTATTAATGACATCTGCAAAGTTTTTTTTTCCATCTAAAGTAACAAATTCACAGATTCTAAGGATTAGGACATGGCCATCATTAGGAAATAGGGGAGGAAACATTATTCTGCCTATCATACAAATTTGGCCTTTTACTTATAGTATTTTTATTATATTTGTGCACGTGCCTAGTTCCCTTAACAAAAACACTAATTTTCCACAGGGATAGACTTGGTGGGTCTATCTAATTTCAGTGGCTGTATCTTGTTTCCATGGCCCTTGCCCTTCTAGTGTGGCCAGTCTCACTACCTACTGTGCTTGGAGTGTTCATTCTCATCAGTGGGAAGGCAAAACAGAAGAATAACAGAATGCCAAGAAGACTTCTAGGATCTAAAAGCAATACAGATTAAAGGAGGCTATATTTCCTCCTTGTTGGGAAATTTTATATTGACACTGACCTAAGCATATAGAGAAAGAGCCCTGAAGACATGTAAAAGTATGCTAGACCACCATCTGTGTGAATTCAGGAGGCTAGATTGTATGATATATGGACGTGTTTTCAGCTCCATGATTCCAAGACAAGTCATTTAAATGGAATAAAATTAAGTTCAGAAAAATCCAAGTGGAATATTTGTCATACTCTAAGTATTTATTACTTGGAAAGACTTTGCATTATTCTCAAACATACGGTTAGTCTATCAGATGATTGTTTTCCACCAAGATAAAGTTTAAGTTAATATAAAGTAATGATTCTCATTTAAAGTCTAGGTAAGGATGACCCATGACTTATAGAATCTGATGCATGAGATTGATCTTTGCAACAAGAGTCCACATTAAATTATCAAAATACTAGTCACTTCCATTGAAGAATAAGCAATTTTAAAAGAATACATTAACATTCACATCTGTGATATTTGAAGAGAGACTAACTCAGCAGTGGCAGCTAATAGAAGTGAATGAAGAATGTGAAGATTAAAAGATCAGTACGAATCGAAAATCAGTTGATGAATTTCATGAGTCAGAAGTGTTCCCAGTGCTTCCTCCAGGCCTCACCCTGCTGTAGGTACAAATGAGGCACAAGCAAAGTAGTCATCCTGTCTCAGAGGCTCCTGTGCCCCATGTGCATGAGCACAACTATAAAGTTCCTACATGTGCACTGTGAATCAGGCTTCTTAGCTGTGGCCATTATTTGCCACGCATAGTACTTTCCCTCTTTTCTTGTCCTGGTTTTTTTTGGGGGTGGGGGGACTGCAGGATTGTTCATGTGCTGCTGCATCCACAGAGCGTTGTTGCCCTTGTCAGGCTCTGCCAGCTCTGCCAGGTGCCCTGGTGTTTCTGCTTGGTCTGTCACAATTCCCAGCACCAGCCTGGCACCTGCTTAAGACTACCATCGCTTCTAGGCAGCGAAGTTCCCAGAGTTGTTTGGGGTTTTATCACAATGACTAATTGCATTTATTTCTCTTACTTAGGTAGCTCTGCTAAATGCTCTGTTAAAAGGGGTTTCAAAACATTGTGCCCCATGTCTGACTGTAGTGGAGTGAGTTTTAAATGTATATTTAGCAGCTCTATTCCTTACCAAAACTTCAGACAAACCCTAGGCTATACCAGGGTTGTTTTTGTTTGCGTGTTTGCTAAGTTTCTTCTACCAGGCTTCTCTCTCTCTCTCTCTCTCCCTCTCAGCATCTTCTCAAATTCTCATTACAGTTGTCTCCTAGCAAGCATTGTTTACCAGTTCAGCAGATGCACTCCAGAAGTTTTAATCCTAATAGGAGATATAGTTTAAGCTAAAGTTCAGGCCCCTCTACA
This sequence comes from Furipterus horrens, assembly GCF_987537825.1. Lineage (NCBI taxonomy): Eukaryota > Metazoa > Chordata > Mammalia > Chiroptera > Furipteridae > Furipterus > Furipterus horrens. The sequence goes on from NW_028327172.1 coordinate 188,689,281, forward strand.
TGTAAAACACTTTGACTAGTTAGTTAAACAGTAAAGTCTTAACAGTATTTGATTAGAATCAAATATTTGTTTCTGCGTTTTTACTTTTTGAAACAATGATTTAAACATTTTTGTTTCCTAAACATTTGTTTTTTAACCACAGCCCAAGAAGCTGCTCTAGTTGAGGTAAGACTGGAATAGAAGCCTTGCCTGTTGGCTACATTAGCTTACCGCCCCCCCCCCCTTTATGGCATCCCTCAGCCTATACCTACTGCCAATAAAGGACACTGCAAAGCACTAGAGACAGATGGGAAACAGTGTGATAATTACTTTTCTAAAGCTTCCAAATAAAGTAGAAATGGTGGCAAATGTATAAAGCTGTTCTTTCCATTGGAATGTATCCTCATAAAAAATACATGAAAATCTTATGTATCATTATTAGGTAATTTGGGAGCATAAACTGGTCCTTTAGAATTACCTAATTTCATGTTTTAAGAGATATTGTGCCATGATTATTGGTGCACATTTATGACATTGCAAAGTCTTATCAATTGTTAAGGTACCAATATATATATACATTAAAGGATAGAAATTACTTTCCCTCTAATTTTATACTTACACTTTAATTAGGAAGTTGTTTTTGAGTCTTAGATTCCTTCACTATTTCAATTAAGTGATAATCTAAAACTTTGGTAAGTAAATAAGGTATATTTTCTCTCTTCTGTCTTCAGAAAAGAGTGATGGTGCAAAAAATTTCTGCCTACAACTTTGTGATTTCCCAAAATCAAACAAGTTACAATACCAAGGAATTAAAACTAAAAACAAGTTTACAGTTTTGTATTTTTTGTTTTTGTTTTTGTTAATTTAGGGTGAGGAAGAACAGTTTTGATTATAGGGATCATTGCCCATTGATTACTCTCGAGATTGGAAGATGACCTTGCTGCTGGTGCAAATCAGGCCCTTTCACAGGACCACAAGGAAAGCATCCCTAGGATCCACGCATGGGACATTGTGGCATAGCAAATGGTTTATTTGTGTGGAAAGCTGCCCTTAGGTTTCCAACGTCCCATCCCCCTTGGCCCTGACATGGAAAATCAGGGCCAAAAATAGAGTCAATGTCCAGAGATCCTGCGCCTTGCCAACGTTAGTTCCTTCCAGTGTTCCTCATCATCTGGCTGTCTTAACTTACGTTCCTGGCTGTGATCTGTTGCTGTCCTGAGGTATTCAGGGTTCAACCTGGAGCCTGTGTATGGAATTCACACAGCCATCAGCCAAGTGGCTCTTAAGGGCACCTGGCTATGGAGAGAGGATGTGTGAACACGTGAGGAAAATGTGTTACTTGTTGGAGAAGAGAGAGAGAGAGAGATAGCTTCTTTGTTCCCCTGAGATTATATTAGCTTGGGTTTGGGACAGAGTAGGTGCTTTTCAAAAGAACCAATGCAACTTTTGATAGGGCGGGCTTTTGATAGGTTTACATCCGCAAGTTATACTGACAGGCCTCTATAGTCAAGCACTTCCTCCTATGTGCCCCAGCAATCTGATACCAGAGGGATGAAGGAAGGACGGTTAATACCCTTGGTGGAGCAATGCTGTAATCCACTGGAGTGTGAAGCTATAGCTTCCTGTTGAAGTAAACAGGCTCATACTCCCCAGTTCATTAAACTCAATGTCTAATTCCCTTTGCTCTCCCTTTTTAAAATTAATAATTAGCTAATTACTTATGGTAACAACCTGAAAAATAATAGACAACTGTAAAAAATATAATAAAAATTACTTAACTTTTACAATTTATGGAAGAGGTGCTTTATGAAGGTTCATATTGAAAGGAGATTTTGATTAAGGAACAGGTGATTTTGTCAAATCTATTTCAGAGATGTTTACTAATATGCATCTACAAGTAATACAGGTAAGTTATTACACTATTCTCAACACCAAAAATAAGGAACATTTCTGCTTCTCTCCAATGGAATCAAAACATATAACTTTTAAGAAAAAATTCTCCAGAAACTTCTATATGTGAATTAATCAAACTTTAAAAAAGAGAACAACTCCCTGTAAAACCAATTTTTAAAGAAATTATACCATATGATAAGGCCTGTGGTGTGTTGTTAATCTCTTTATGTATTTCTTAATTGTTATTTGAAATAATTGAACAATGATTACAGTTCAACTGTGAATAATGTCAGAAACGGTTATCACCAACTGATATCCATAACATGACCTCAGACCATGGTGTCTTCTAGACTTGAGGGACAGAGTGAATAGATGGTTGTGTCACTCACTGGGCCTAGAAGCTGGTTGTAGACGAGAGTCACAAGAATGATTTCTGCTTGAAGAATATCATCAGTTTAATATAGTGATGGAGACAGCTATATAAACAAATAACTTGACCCTGTTATCTTGCTATTCATCCCTCCCTTCTGAACCAGCTCAAGTTCTAACATTCAATGATAGTTTAAAATGAGCAATTATATGCCTTTCTCAGCATTAGGACTACTGACTGTTTGAGCAGGATGATTCTTGTTGAAGGGGGTGTTTATGTTAATAGCAGTAAACCCCACCCTACTAGATGCTGGTAGCAAACAGTCTTCTCCTAGATGTCACAATCAAAAATATTTTCCAGACCCTGCCTAGTATCCCTTGGGGGACAAAATTGCCTTATAGGATAAAGGAGCCGATTATATTAAAATGTGATTAGTGCTATTACTGAGTTACGCACAATGAGACTAGAGTATTACAAGCATATACTTTTCAAGAATATAGTAGACATTGTTTGAAAATGTTTCATAGAAGAGGTAATACCTGAGGTGGCCCATGAAGGAAGAGTAGAAATGTGCTGGGAAGAAAAAGGCTAACCCAGGCCAAGCACATAAGCCTCACATTGCACGGCACTGTCAGGACTTACAGCTGGTCCTCAGCTATACCAGTCCAGACTTTCTAGATCATCTGCACTCACGTTTCTGAAATCCCCTGGTAAAGTTTGGTTATTTCCACACTTTTTTAAAGCAGATTCTTTAATCTCCATCAATTAGTAAGGTAGAACTCCTTTTTATTTTCCTAATACTTTGAGATCAATAGAAAGGGTCAGCATTAGCCAATGTTTCTGTACTTAATTCTGGTGGGAAAGAAAAGATAATGGGACTGGAAAAACTCCAAAATAATCCAATATGCTACTGTTAACACCTCAGTTTTTTCCAATGCTATGCTTGTCTTGTCAGTTCCCAGGAAAATTTCCTCAAGTCAGTTTGAGCGATTTTCACCCAACTTCCTCAGCTTACCTCTTCTTACTATCAGATTCCAGTTTCACACAATTCCTGGGTTTGAACACTTCAGATGACTAAAAGGAAACATTGTAGAATGGCTTTGTAAAACTATTTTTGCGCAATTTTGTAATCTAAAATAGATGGGATGGGTAAGTCTGTTGTAGGAAAGGCTGGTTACAATTGATTGTATTAGACATTTTCTATTTCATAAAATTAATAACATGTCATTCAAACCCCTTTGCTAACAGGATATAAAAGTAAACAACTTATTTTCAATTTCCTATTCCTCAGATGGGTCATGTATGACATCAGTAAATTTCCCAATCATGGCAGTAATTGTTTGCATATTCAACTAAAAAAGTCTGATAACATTAGCAGTGTCCTGATGAGATAATCAACTGAAGGAAGAACAGTCACAGATGTGAGAGAACCAAAATGACATTGGCCAGATATTATTTTCTAGAATTATCAAAAGAAAAAGTGTGGTTCTTGCCCTAAATCTGCTACTTGCAACTAATGGGAAAACAACAGGGATATTTTCAGTTGTTATCCTTGTGGTTGAAAAGAAGCTAGAATTATAATCAATAAAGCATATTTTTAAAAAAAGAGGCTAGAATTTATTTTGTTAAAAATAATTACTAATACATATTATTTTTTGTAATCCCAATTTCCATATAGTTTCTGTTGTCTGCTCAGATTTTAATAGTATAAAAGATACCCATAGTATATATTAATAATTGTTTTCTATTGCCCTGACAAAATTTATCAGCACTTATTATTGATTATCTAATTATATGATTATAATTAACATAGAAAGGATTAAGCTATTAATTTTTTCTCTTTTTTATGTAAAATATGATATGCTTGAGACTTCTATTTTAAACCTCCTAATGCTGTATGTTTTTTCAACATATGTTTTTCCATGTATCCTCCACCCAAACTCTGTGAAGGAATAGGAATAACTATTCTCACATTCCTGATAAGAAAATAGTCTCAAATGGTTGCAAATAGCAACTTCACACTGACACTTCTCGGTGAAGGTAAATTGCAGCATAACTAACCTTTGCTTCCCAAATCAAGGCTTTGCCATAAACCCATGTACCATTGAGAAAAGGCAGGTTATGGGGATTTACTGGGGCAGGAAAAGAGAATGATGACTTCTGCTTTCAAGAATAAGATCTAAGCACGCGGTCCACTACATCATTTCAGAACCTTGGAAAAACAAAAGCACCTGGAGACCAGAGAGCCCCAAAGAAAAAAAACATGTAAGTTTTTCAAGGCCTTTCCTCTACCTCCTCTCCTGATCCAGTGTTTCTCAATCATTGTGATTAGCAGTGAATCACATGAAAATGTCTGTGTTTCAAAAAGAAAAGCTGACGTGAACAGATTATAGCCATCATCTAGGTTTGAGGATAAAGCTTACCAAATAAATAAATAAATAAGTAAGTAAGTAAGTAAGTAAGTAAGTAAATAAATAAATAAATAAATAAATCCCTGTGGAATTAGCAACTGGAAGATGAAAAGAAAAGCAGGTGGAAATCCTGGTTTTCACACAAGGCAGGAAGTCACCTGAAGTCTGAAAAAGGCCCTGAGGCTGAGCAGTAAAATAACTGTATTGCCTCCTCTTTCTCAAAATACAATATTTCTTATTTATGCAAGCAAAGGCAGGTGCTATAAACATTGGCTATGCCAAGCAGAGATTAGTTAATTGATCTTTTGGAAAAATTAGGCAGGCTGATGGAATGAGAATCACTCTTTGCCTGAGGAATAGCCATTGCTAGAGCTGGATAATATATCATTTGTTAAATATGAAATTCAATAAGAATTCCTTTCTTTGGGTCCTTGTAACAATAACCAACCTTCTCAATGACACAACTGTAGAAGAAATAAACAATCTCTTCAGGTGGCTCAAGGCACAGACCACCATGGTCCTGCCTTCCTCACTTGCTTCCTGCTTCTCCACACTCATCCCTACCACTTTCCTCCCACTCCTTAAGCGTGGCCATGCAATCACAGTAGGCTCTTCATCCTGGACTTTGCACTGTGTCTTACTCCAGCCTACCACTCCCAAATTTTACATTACTAGATCCCTCTCATTCTTCAGGGCTTGGTTTAGACATCACTTCCTTAGAGAGGCTTCTCTTACCACCCCTCATTGGGTGATGTATTTTGACCCAAATGTTCCTATCTCAGGCTCCTTTGTGCAGTATTGCATTTGTTTATAGTTTGCTTTCCTTCCATGTGGCCTGGGATTATTCATGTCTCTATTTCCACTCTATCAGCACATGCCCTACTGTACATCCTCCCTACTTAGTGTCTGCTGAATGAATTCTAATGCCTCATGTTTTTCTTAAAGTAGAAAAGGTAGTATTTTCTGCTTTTAAAGAGTTTTCATGGAAGGGAGGGATATCATATATTATTTCATATTTCTTAACCTTCACCACTCCCTCCAATAACAACAATAAACAAAAATTAAAATAATACGGAAATTAACATTTCCATATTATATCATGAAATAGAAATCACCATGTTAATATATGTATCATATAGAAGGGGATTTTTTTTCTCTCATATTCCAAAGTTACAAAAGCAATGTTAGTTTCTTTGTATCAAAAACCTGCTGCCTCCTATTAAATAGTGTGCTAGATGCTTTATTACACACATTATCTTCCTCCATCACTCAAATAATCCTGCATTAAGTTTTATTATCCTCATTCTTCAGATGAGAAAAACAAGCCTTAAATCTTAATGCTAATTTGAGAGAGTGTTAGTTTACTGTGATCTGACTCCAAGCTCATTTCACAATCCTGTTCTGCTTCCCCAAGGTACTTTTAAAAATTCTATTCAAAGTGAAGTTCCATAATATTATGGAATGATATAAGATTGCTATTCACATGTTTTAAACCAGATATTCTAGGCTTTGGCTTCCTGTCTGGGAAACCCTAAAAACCTAATATTGATGCTAAAATATTTTATTATATCACATCACTGGCATCCTAGCTGAGCTTAAATCGAACTTCAGATACATCCTGTCATGTCTCAAGAACTGGTGAGTTCAACAGATCATCTACCCCCTAAGTCTGTTTTCTTGTGGGGAATTTTACCTGTTTATTTCCAGGGGTAAAGTTGCCTGAGGCCTAGGGGTAGTGTCCTTGAGTGCTTGCTTGACTAGAGAGAAAATAGTCAATGGGAAGAATAGCCTGGCTTTATCACTGATGGTTAATTTTATGTGTCAACTTGTCTGGGCTAATGGATACCCAGATTACTGATAAAATCTGGGTGTATCTGTGAGGTGTTTCTGGAGGAGATTAGCATTTAGTTCAGTAGACTAAATTAAAAAATCCACCCTCAGCAATGTGAGTGGGTATAATCATGTCCACTTAAGGTCTCAAGAGAAGAATAACAAAGGAAAGGGATGGGGAAATCTCTCTCTCTCTCTCTCTCTCTCTCTCTCTCTCTCTCTCTCTCTCTCTCTCTCTCTTCTCTCTGTCCCTTTCTGACCTTTTGAATGTGGTCATTCATCTCCTGCCCTTGAATATTGGAGCTCCTGGTTCATGGGCCTTTGAACTCTGGGACTTACTCTACTAGTACCCTTGGTTCTCAGGTTTTCAGGCTGAATTATATGACTGGCTTTCTTGGTTCTCCAGTTTGCAGACAACAGATTGTGGGAAATATAGTAAGTTTCAGGAGAAACGCAGTGACTACTCCTGTGGAAGCATCAGAAGCAGTACTGAGGCACCACACTCCAGTAGACCAATTAGAGGAGTGCCTTGGAAGGAAAGACAGTCCTAGTTGAGTGATCATGAGAGACACTCCTGTGGAGTCCAAGCCATCCTGTGACACAGGTCAGGGTAACAGACCAACAAATTAAGAGTGGTATAATCTGACACATTCAGGAACATTTGTATTCACTCCATGGACCCATGTTATGAGTTTCTGTTCTAGTTTTCAGCTTGATTGACCATGACCCTTATTGATACTCTAATGATGTCTGACTTCTTCACTGATGAAGTTCTGAGTTCTGATTACCTGAGTGCTTGTCATGTCTCCTTATACATCAATAATTTGCAACAATGCTATCTTTTCTCTGACTTTTGCCTTTTTCAAATACAAATCTTCTATGGAAAACTGTGTTAAAGATTTGGTTTTCTTTTTTAAAAAATCAACTGCTTTAGGTAAAATATTATAAGGATTATGTAGCAAATAACTTTCTTGAAGGAAAGTAAAATGATTTTTGGTAAGGAAATTGCATTTCAAATTAAAAAAAAAAAACATTAAGTATTTCCCAGAGACTACAAATTTACCTTTAGACAGATGGATGTTTGATTAAGAATTCTCAACTTTTTATATTATTCTCTGAATACTTTCAGTTTAAGTGATTGTAAAATCTCTTCTTTATTTAGCATAGTATTTAAAATCAAGGATGTTAAGACCATGAGAATAAAAGAGTTCTCCTTACATTGTCTTCATGGCAACAGTATATTGGGATGGCAGGTTGTTATAAGAAGTCACTTCTCCCTGTGTCCACATTCCTTTGCAATGTGACTTTACTATTCTTCCTATCAAAGCTGGAGTCTGTTTCTTCACCTTGTATCTGGGATGCTTTGAGCAACAGAATATGGCAAAAATGATGCTGCAAACTCTTCCTAAGCCTTAAGAGACCTTGCAGCTTCTGCTCTGGCCCCCTTAGAACCTTGGATTGCCATGCTGTGGAGGTGAGAGTCCAGCTGGAGGTGACAGGCATAGCCAGTCTGAACTGCCAGACGTGAATGAAGTCATCCCCCACTAAGTTGTCAGATGACTGCAGTCACATGAGTGATTCCAAGTTAGACTACCAAAAGAATTGCTCAATTACCAACTCAAACAATCTTGAGAAATTTAAAGATATATTATTTTAAGACTAAATTTTGGACTAGATTTTTATATAGCAACAGTAACTAAAGTAATTAAATATAATCTTTTCTACCCTTGAAGAACAAGATCTCTTGAGAAGTGAGACTTTTTCATTTTTGCAAAAACATGCTGTTCTCAATTTATTGTTTACTGTAGCTCAATATATTGTTTCAATCTCTCTGTCAAATGCCAATAGAGAAAGGACTTTTATTGTCAAAGGCAATATGTGAATTGATGAACACAGAAAATTAAGTGTTACATCAATATGAACTGAATTTTGTTTACTTGTGAATCTTATTTTCACTTGCTTTGGGAGCCAAAAAAGTGCTTTATAGATTAAGATATAGACAAAAGCCACAAAATGTAATGTAGAACTGTATGTGTATTGTATTCTTTTCATTAAGCCTTCAATGTCATAAGGGGGAAATACTATTACAGTTAGTGGACAAACTTTTATCACAGGTATGTTTTTTTAAACCATCTAGCAATGAATAAAAATACTAGACAACATAAAATTTTTAGAGATAATCTAAAGATGATTTCTTTATTTTAGAGATGATAAGACTGAGGATGAGTTGTCTTACTCAAAATCATGTAATAAGTTACTGATAGTCTTCTTAAATGAACAGAACAGACTCTCAGGTTAAGAGACTTGCCCACTGTTCCACAACAAGTATGTGGCCACTTCCAGCTGCCTCCTTTCTCAAATTCAACCCAAAGATTCTCAAGGACTGAACAATGTTGAAGTCAAAGAGGGGGTAATTTTAGAGTATAGTCAAGAGAGAAGCAAGAAATTGATTTGTGGATGTAGAACTCAAGTGCATAGTCCAATTTGAAGGTAGTAACAGAGGGTCACTGGCCCTGCCTCATTTTTAAGGGGCCTCTTCCTGGCTCTGGCAAGGGACACTCTAGATACCTGAGCTAGGTTTTCATTCTAAACTCCTTAGAACTTGAAGTAGAGTTGGGCCTAAGGGGTAAGAAGCTCAGAATCAGGCAGTATGAGAGGCCCCAAACCAATCATAACTACCATTACAGAATTCTACTCTGTGCCAAGTGTTTTTATCAACTGCATATACTCATTCTAGGGAAGAATTATTGATCTTCAAGCTGGTTATTCAGAGCATCTGAGCACACATACACACACACACACACACACACACACACACACACACACAGAAAGAGAGAGAGAGACTATTTGTCTATTTGTCCTGCATCAAAGATGTCTGAATACCTTGTATTTATTTTTATTGGGTTGACCTTGAACTGCAGGGATGAATAAGCCTGGTTTGAAGGCACATGTAAAGGTAGAAAATAATCAGGCTTAACAAATTCAATAGTGACAGGTTATACTGATTACCAGTTGAAGATCTGGGAGACTGAAAAATAGCTTCTCCTATGTTTGCCTTGCAAAGCCAAAACCACATATTGGCAGAAACTTCCCCGCAGAAGGCTGAAATAGAAATGGAATGACATTTCAGCCCAACACATTCTACTTATTTAAGCTGTTATTGATGTTTGTTTTTGAGACTTCTAATTTAATTTATCCTCCATGAAAGAAACCATAGCTACTTTATTTTTATATTGATAACTTACTCTAATAATTCATTTGATTAAAAAATAATCAGTATTAATTTAAAGGAATCAAAGTTTATTTCTTTTCTTATTTTTTCCCCATTACAGCTGAGGGTTTTTCCTTCTGAGGCAATACAAAGTTAAAGCCTATACTCAGGGGCTGGAAGACTTGGGTTGGGAGATAGAGTGAGCTGGTTGGGGACCTAAAGCAAGTGGCTGATTGTGCAAACTCTCTAGTGAAGTATGTCTTTGATCAGAAAATGAAATAGATGGGTAGATCTTAGGAGGAATTTAGAACAATTATTGAATGGTAAGGTAAAGGTAAATCAGGGTGGTATCAATAACAGATCCAAGGTTTCTAGAGTATCAACCACAATTCCAAAGGAGAGGTAGGCCCGATAGTAGATGGCATTGGTATGAAACAAGGAGCTGAAGCACTTTGGCATGGGGATGAGCAGCTCGCAGTGTGGCAGAGCTGCATGGAAAACATACAGCTTGACAGAAGACCCAGGGAAGATCTGCGGAAGGACTGCCTCACTTTAATCACTGATCAGGTCACCTGAGCAAGCTTCTAGGCCATAAATGTAAAGCTTTTGTTGCACATTCATTACTCTGTTATGATAATCAATGAGAAAATTGGGCAGTATAGTCATTGGCTTTATGAGAACATATATTTAATAAAATAAGACATTAAGAAAAGCTGCAAGTTACCAAAAATCAAAAGGAACTCAAGTAAGCTTTGCCTGTCTTGAATTAATATATAATATGGCATGTGCATACATGTGTGCAGCAATAGTCTCAAGGAAGCAAGAGTCTAAAACATGTGATGGAAACATAGGTCAGTGTGACCCACCAACTTAAATGACCTGCTTTTCAGAACTGAGGACATTATTAAGGTCTGAGTTTCAGGTCATTATTAAATCATAGAAAACCCATCTAAGTAAGACTAATGGTCTCCTTCATTCACCTAGTGTATTTATTCAGCTGCTTACAGAAAGCTTGTTGAAAATGGACTAATCTATACTTTTTTTCTTTTTGTTTCTGAAAGCATACTATTAATCAAGATATTTCTGTAGCATTTTGGCAGGAGCGATCAGGGCAGCCTATTTTTCATGAGTGTATATATATATATATATATATATATATATATATATATATATATATATATGTATATATACTATTCAGTCATAAAAACATGAAATATTGCCATTTGCAACAACATGGATGGACTTGGAGTTACCATGCTAAGTGAAACAAGTCTGATGGAAAAGAACTAGAAATACTATGTCTTAACATCCTTATTTGAAAGTAAGAAACTAAGGGTCATGGACATTGGTGATATGTCAAGGTCAGGGATAGAACAGAGATTCCCAGCATCAATCTCCCTCCAGACTGGGGACATGTACTACAGAGAGTAGGTCAGATAATTTTAGGTCATTTAAGAAATGACAGAGAATAAAACAGTGAGAAGGTCATTTTCTGTCTAAACATCTTTTGATACTTCTGACTTACATATAGTAGAAAGCCTTGGTATAAAACAAGTATAATTGTAATGTCTCTGTAATATCTATCTCTTAGTATCTGATTTTTACAAAGAGAGCAGTTTGGAGGCATAGCAGGCAGCAGCATGAAACAAGAATTTAATGGCATTTTAAATTCAAATTTATTTTTAAAGTTTACTCTTATTTTTTTAAATGACATTGTTTTACAACAGGTATTTAAGGTTCTTTTAAAGAATAAATAAATTTTGGTACCAAAATGGAGTTGATATAAAATATTATGTACAAGCTCAAGTGATCCTTAGCAGTTGCAAAAAATCATAAAGGTGGTTTCAGTTGACTGAAGTTGAGTGAAGCCAAATAGAACAATTTTATTTATACCAATTACTGTAAGTGTATAGATTCTGATATTTAAAGCTCACATATTATATAGCTATACGAAGCTACTTAAAATTTTGTGAAATAAGCAAAGCAATCATTACCATCCTTATTTTACAGTGGAAGATAATGAAGCCCAGAGACATAAACCTTATATATGATCACAAAACAAACAAATGATAGCATCTTGAGAAAAGTTAAGTTCAGTTTCCCCAGAGGGTATTCCGCCTGTTAGTCAGGTCCCTTGTCCCATCAGTTAATGAAAAGGGAAAGTTTGCCATACATAACAGCTAGTAGATATTGACTGGATTTTCACAGGCTTTAATATCTAACACTAAGGAAAAGTCATGGTTTTACTTCCTGTCTAAAGCATTCAATGTATTAAAATTGAATAAATTGAAATTGATTAGCCATTAAGTATGAGAAAAATGAAGGAGATATGTTTTTAAAGTATAAAGCCATGATCCCTGAACACAAAAATAGTACAACTTATTTGAATGTTTATAGCACTGCACATCAAGGATATATTGCATAAAATGCAGAGAATAAAAAATACCAATAATAAATGTGTGAATTGGACTAATCACCTCCATTGTGTCGACTGATGAAACTAGCTTAGTATGCATTATGTCACTGAATCATCAAAGCAACCAACTGCTTGATCTAGGATATCTTAATTCTGTAAGTGAAGAAACTGAGGTTCTAAGAATTTAAATGGCAGGCCTAAGATCTCTTGGATAGTGTCTCTCTATTTGCATACACATGCCTTCATTGCTCTATCATCATAATGATTTGGGAAAAGAAAACTCTGATTTTGTGTATATGACTGATCCATTAAATACTTTGGGTCTTAGTTTTGGACAGTTTTTCAGAGGTATCAAAGGTTGCATCATGTCATCTTAAGCTGGGATGATTTTTAATTCACAATATCCTGTTCCTCAGGATCACCATTTATTATAAAGCATAACCTTATAGGATTAGAGTTAAGTCCCCTTCTTTTTCATCCCAGCTTCTGGATACTGTTTAAAGAATAAAGATACATCCACTTGATGCACCAATCTTGCATACTGAGTAGGCATCACAATACTGTTAAGTATAGCTGGAGCAGTTTGATCTGTAAAGACAGAAAATCCCCTTTTTGCTTATCCATAATATTGTGAATTGGAATACAACTGGAAAGGTGCCATAAAACTCCCCTTTTAGCCTACACATCTTCCCCCACTGGACTGGCAGAGTATTTGCAAGACCTTCAGCGTCATTGTTTTTGATTAAGAAATTTCTCTCTTGAAGGTCTTATTTAAAAGAACAGGAGTACCTAGGAGAGATTACATAGCAGTCTATGCTAATGTGTTCATTTATCATAATACACTACATTTCTATGACACTTCATACTTCACACGCACTCTTCTCTCTCAGCCTCCTAACTCCTAACATTTCATAACTGATGAAATACTATTATTAGTTCCATTTTGCGTAGGAGAAGCAGGAAATGTCTGCCATTTGCCATGCATGTACAGCTCATTTGTAATAGGACATGGCCCTCATTCTTTACTGAGTGGCCAAGGCTCTTTCTATGCAGAGAATGGGGACCTACAGAATAGGACTCTGAACCCTTAGGGTAGAAAAGATGAATCGAAGGATAGCAAGGTCTGGAAAGAAGCTTTTTGGCCATGGGCAATGCTGGGAATAAGTCCTTGCTATAAGAAATGTTGGCTATTGGACAAGGAGGAGGGGCCCGGAAATGGAATTATAGTATCCTAAAGCATTAGAATTCAAAAATATCTTCAGGTTGACTGGTCTCTCACCCTCATTTTTTAGATGCTCAAATGGAGACTGTAAGGAAGACTGGGAAGCCAACCAGATGACACACAGGAAGAAAAAAAAAAATGGAGCTGAACTAAAAGTCAGGCCTCCTAAATTCATATATTGTGTTTTTTCACTCACCTTACAACTTTGCTGAAGGATGGTATTTTAGGAAGAATTTAAATGAAGTTATTATTTTCAATGAAAATAGTAAAAACTTATGGTGTGGGAGTGGCAATTTGAATGGAAATGGTAAAATGTTGGGGAAACTGAAGTGTAAAGGAAAAAATATAAGACAGAAGAGCCTATATGTTCAATTAGCCATGTATCTGTTAAATGTCAGTGACTGATATATGGCAATATTTCTAATCAATAATAAAAATGTGTGCTAATGAGACTTGTGAAAAAGGACCTGGCAAGTATATGATAAGCCAATTTATAGGAAAGGGTGAAAGTGGAGTGAAGTGTCTCATGTGGTTTCCCTTAAATTTTATTATTTAGAAGATGCGATGTTCTGTCGGCAAACTCCTCCTTGAGTGATTGTGTTTTTCTTAGCATGACTGAGAGAATGTGAAGTATTTTTAGTGAGTGTTTTGACAGGATATACTTAGCAATTTGTAAATAATAAAAACTTGCTGATTGTACATTCTACTCAAAATATATTTGCCTCAAAGGCATTTTTAAGGAATATAATGCAGATAAGGTGGAATAAGCAAAAACAGACCTTCTATGGATATTTCATGTACAAATTTAGTTTATTATTTTTCTTCCATGCTCCAGGTGGGTGGTAAAGAGGTCATCTGTACCAGGTTGAAGGGCTTAATGCATATTGTGTGTAAGTCTTCTTAGAATAATTGTGGCCTGATGATTTTGAAGAACCACTCTATTGAAAACAGAAATCTAGCTCCCAAGAAGCTAAGCAATAAAGGAGTAAATATTAACTTTCTCTAGAAACTTGAGTGTTGGGTTTTTTTTTTTCAATCAGTATCCAAAGAATATACTGGCTTTTTGCACTTGGGTGCATTTTAGTTTCTGATAGAGTTCTATTGTACTCCCGGGCTTATGTAACAAGCTGTGTGTCATGCCAGGTTTGCTTGCAGCAGGGGTAGAGAGAATGTGATGCGTTGGGACTGGCTGTGGGAGGTCAAGAGTAAAAAAAGCAGTCTGAGTGCAGGCTTGTCTGGCTTGGCAGATGATGTGCCATGCTGAGGTGATCTAATTTATGACATGAGAGGTTGAGAAACATGATTTGGTCACAAGCTCGTGATCTCAGCAGTGAGCTAAGGAGAGAGAAAAGTTGACCCTGGTCTGCCTTTTTAGGAACAGAGTCTAAAATGGGGTTTCTTAGGAAAGCCATTTACTAAGGGAATGCAGACAGAAAGGCAACAAGAGAAGCAGGCATCTGATAGGGAAAAGAGATAAGCAAGTATGTTTTCTCTGGTGGAGAAAAGTCATAGTTTATTCCACACCATGGCACACAAAACCGCACCACAGCGTTGGTCCCACCTTGAGGTCAGGATGCTACCTTTTTTATGATATTGACTGCTGGCTGCTGGAAAGGTGGTTGGTAACCTCTCAGGCAAGAATCCCATTGGACCAAGGACAATTCCCTAGAGAAGGGTGCTGCTGGGAGTCTTAGCATCAACATTCAAGGCTGGCTGGAAATGAATTCACCAGCCCCCTCTAAGGGTGCTAGGCTTGCCACCAATAGCCCACGCTGATGTTTGTAAACCAGGTCACCTATAGGAATACTCACAAAGGGAGCAGACAGGAATACACACTGTCTGTTCTAAGCTGGTATGTATTCAAGGGGCATTAGCTGATCTAGTCATGAGACAAAGCAGTCAAGTGGGTCATTGGGTCAAGAGCTTCATAGCAACAGGACAATGAACAAGTGGTTGAAGGAACAAGGACAGAGACCAGCCTATAGGGAAAGGGATGAGCAGGCCTAGATAAGAGCAGCCCTAGCCAAACTCTCAAAGGAGACAGTCAGTCCCACCTGGGGAACTAGAATATAAACCATGGGACAAGACAAGTCAACATCAGACTGGGAAAACAGAGTGAAGATCTGGATAAGTTTATGGTCTAGTGAACACTCAAGGATATGGAATTCTTCCAACCACACAAAGATTACAGAAGTAAAGCTCATTCCAGAATCCACTGGCTAGTGGATTTTCATCTACAGCTATACCTGATAACCACTTTCAGACTGACCCAGACAGCTGCAAGGGGGTATAGGTTGCCAGCCTCAGTGACTCCTTCACTTTTAGGAAAGGGAGATGACAATTAAAGCCTTAGAAATCCTAATCTCAATATTCTTAAATATTCATTGCCAGTAGATACCTCCATAAATTTGCAGAATGTCTTATTTCCCTTTTCTTTTTAGTTATACTATTTTACCATATTTTCTAATACTATTTCATATGACCCCATACTGATGTGGCAAATAGGAATTTCTTGAAGAACAAACATCTTTAAAAGGATGGTCTCTTGTTACTAAAATAAGCATAAAAATGACACCAAAAAGAGCGTCACAGACATGCTGGCTAGAAGATGAAATGCAAGCTTCATTCTTTCATTCATTATTTTTGTAGAGAAGACTTAACATTTGATTCACCTGTTGTAACAAAAAGATCAAGCACAGAGTGCCTATTCATGAGAACAGCTTTACTTGGAATACAGGCTTTATTTCTAAATGTACCACTAAGTTAATTACTGTAATAGCATCGTGTATATACCTCCAATTGTGTATATTGCAGAGTAAGTTTACATTCTCCTAACATTTGCAAAAGCTGATGCACCTGGTACCTGTGGAATTTTCCAGTGCTGCTTTTGTTGGGCTAGAAGACGCGGTGGGGGGGGGGGGGGGAATCACAAGATTCTTCTGATTTGCTGCCACAGCAGACACAATCCCAGCAGCTTTCCCTTCTTGCTGATTTTAACTGATTTAATTCTGAGTGCTAGCGGTTCCTCAGTGAAACAGAAAAGACTTGTACAGCCTCATATTGGCAGTGAAAATCCTCGTGGAAGACATTTTTAATTTTGGAAGAAACTTCCACTAAAAACAGCTCTTCCTCACCAGACCTTGGCAAGAAAGGAAGGAAATTCCTCCATTTCAGTAACAGATATTTTAGGTGATTTGCCCTTAAATGCTGGGACAATCCTGAGATTTTTCCTACTACATCTGCCATTTAGTTACTGTCGGTACTGTGCAGAAAAAAGAAAAGTGGGTTCAGATTCAATTAGCAATTGCAACCTCATTGGTAATTGTAATTGTTCCAGCCATACCCCCTTTTCATCTCCACAGAACAACTCTATATTCATACCCTAGATATGGCTCAAATATCACCTCTTTTGAAGATTTCCCTGTGTTAGTTACTCCTGCCTCTGGACTTAGCATACTGTGTATCCCCTGGTAATAATAGTAATAATATTAGAATAATAATGATCATTTCTTGAGCACTTCTTATACACCACGCACCATGTTAAGCACTTTATAGCTATTATAGCATTTAATCTTCATGAGAGTTCTATGACAAATGTAACATTAGTATCCCCATTATACAAGTAAAAAATGCCCTACCTCCCACATTTCTGCCCAGGCAATCTCCTGGCTTTTTACTGAGCGTATATCAGAAGGCATTTTGTAAAGTTTAATGTGAGAAAATCAAACATTAGCCTTGCATGCTACAAGGCAAAATCAATTTTTGAAGAGCTGTAACATACTTTAAACTCTTTAATCGTATGCTATTTTTAGACACAAGCTTCATCAATACATTTGAGCACATTGCATGTGTTCTTTAATTTAGTTCTTTTCCATACAGGCATTTTTAAATACAGGCATGCTTGCTTTACTGTGCACCACAGGCATTGCTTTTTTTTTTATTTTTTATTTTATTTTAAATAACAAATTGAAGGTTTGTGGCAACCCTGTGTGGAGCAAGCCTATTGGCATATTTTTTCCAACAGCATTTACTTGCTTGGTATCTCTACATCACATTGGTAATTCTCACAATATTTCAAACATTTTTCTTATAATTATATTTGTCATGATTACCTGTGGTCAGTAATCTTTGATGTTACAATTATAATTATTTGAGGATGCCATGAGCCGTGCCCACATGAGGCAGTGAACTTAATCGATACAGGTTGTGTGCGTTCTGACTGCTCTACTCACTGGCCAGTCCCCAGTCTCTCTTTCTCTCCACAGTCTTCGCTATTTCCTGAGACACAGCAATATTAAAATCAGGGCAATTATTCACCTTTCAATGGCTTCTAGGTGTTCCAGTGAAAGGAAGAGTCGCAGGTCTCTCACTTAAAATCAAAAGCTAGAAATGATTGAGCTTAGTGAAGATGGCATGTCAAAAGCTGAGAGAGGCCAAATGCTAGGCCTCTTGTGCCAAACAATCAGCCACATTGTGAATGCAAAGTTCTTGAAGAAAATTAAAAGTGCTCTTCCAGTGAACACACGAATAAGAGAGTGAAGCAGCCATATTGCTGATATGGGGAAAGTTTTAGTGGTCTGGACAGAAGATGATACCAGCCACAACATTCCCTTAAACCAAAGCCTAATCCAGAGCAAGGCCTTAACATTCTTCACTTCTATAATGGCTGTGAAAGGTGAGGAAGCTGCAGAAGGAAAGTTTGAACCTAGCAGAGGTTGGTGGATGAGGCTTAAGGAAAGAAGCCGTCTCTGTAACTTAAAAGTGCAAGGGTGAGGCACCAAGTGCTGGTGTCAAAACTGCAGAAAGTCATCAAGAAGATCTAGCTAAAATAATTAATAAAGGTGTTACCCTGAATAACAGATGTTCAATAGATGAAACAGCCTTAAATCAGTAGAAGATGCCATCCAGGACTTTCATAGCTAGAGATAATAAATCAATGCCTGGTTTTAGAGATTCAAAGAACAGGCTGAACTTCTTGTTAGAGACTAATGCAGCTGATGACTTGAAGTTGAAGCCAATGCTGACTTACCATTCTGAAAATACGAGTTATGAGTCTACTCTGCTTATGCTCTATAAATAGAATAGCAAAGACTGGATGACATCTCATTTGTTTACAGCATGGCTTACTGAATATTTTAAGCTCACTATTGAGACCTACTGCTCAGAAAAAAAAAACAAAAAACTTTCAAAATATTATGGAACATTGATAATATACCTGGTCACCCAATAGCTCTGATAAAGATGTACAGTGAGATTAATGTTGTTTTCATGCCTGCTAATAATATAACACCCATTCTGCAGGTTATAGATCAAGAAGTAATTTCAATTTTTAATTCTTATTATTTAAGAAGTACATTTTGTAAAGCAATAGTGATTTTTCTGATGGACCTGGGCAAAGTAAATTGAAAACCTTCTGAAAAAGATATACCATTCTACCTATTATTAAAAACATTCATGACTCATGGGAAAAGGTCAAAATATCAACATTAACAAGGATTTTAAAGATGTTGATTCCTCCCCTCATGGATGACTTTGAGGAATTCAACATTTATTTGGGAGAAGTAACTGCAGATGTGGTAAAAAAAAAAAAAAAAAAAAAGCAAGAGAACTAGAAACAAAAGTGCAGCCTGAAGATGTGACTAAATTGTTGCAATCCCATGATAAAACTTTAATGGAGAGAATTTATTTCTTATCAATAAGCAAATAAAGTGGTTTCTTGAGATGGAGTCTACTCCTGGTGAAGATGCTCTGAAGTTGTTGAATGACAGCAAGGGATTTAGAATAGTACATAAACTTAGTTAATAAAACAACAGCTGGTTTGAGAGGCCTGACTCCAATTTTGAAAGTTCTACTTTGGGTAAAATGCTATCAAACAGCATTGCATGTTAAGAGAAATTACTTGCAAAAGGAAGAGTCAATTAAGGTCACAAAGTTCACTGTTGTCTTATTTAAAAAAATTTCCACAGCCACTCCAACTTCAGCAATCACCACCCTGATCAGTCAGGAGCCACCAACATCAAGGCAAGAACCTCTACCAACAAAAACTTTTATGACTCACTGAAGACTCAGATGATGGTTAGCATATCTTAGTATGTTTTTAATTAAGGTATGTGCATTGTTTTAGCAGATATAATGCTATTGTGCACCTAATAGACGACAGTATAGTGTAAAGATAATTTTTATATATACTGGGAAACCATGTGACTATTTTTTTGTCTTAACAGATATTTATTTTTCACAGTTCTGGAGGCTGGAAAGTTCAAGATCAAAGTGCTGAACAATCCAGTTCCTGATGGGGGCCTTTCCTTGGTGTGTAGACAGTCACCTTCTTGCTGTGTGCTTGCATGACAGAGAAACAGAGTTCTGGCATCGCTTTCTCTTCTCGTCGGGACACACCAATCCTATCATGGAGGCTCCACCGTCATGACCTCATCTGAACCTAGTTACCTCTCAAAGTCCCACCTCTAAATACCATCAGACTGGGGGTTAGGACTTCAACATATAAATTTGGGGGAACCCAAACATCCAGGAAAGGAAACTCCCATATTCACCTCAACACCACTCTTCCTTTAGGAGGAAAGAGTGGCGTTAAGGTTGTGCACTGAGTGCAGCTCTAATTTTCCAGTTCCCTGCGGGTGGTAGAGGGTGGCCTGCCATATGGGGGTGTTTGAAGCAGGCTTTTTCATATCTCAGGATGGGAATGGCCCTCCTGGCAGGTTGTCCTGCTGCTGCGACATCATATTAGTGTCAGTTTTCTTAGCTTAGCCTTACATTTGACAAGACGTAGAAGCTTCCCTCCACAAATCAGCCATGGGAAAATCAGCCCTACCACATCCCAAACAGAAAGCACCCTGACTTTGCAAGTTGAACCTCAGCAGACTGACCCATGAAACCATCAACTGTTAGAATGTTCAAGTGAGGTTTCTTGTAGCTTTGACCACTTCTGCAGCCATTGCTGTTGCTCTCTGACACCAATGGGTTATCCTCAAGGCCTCTCAGATCACCACAGGGCCAGGGCTTCAGTCCCGTGTTTTCTTGCAAGTGGTATGGAATCAGACTTGCAGTATCTCTGATATATGCCTGTATACTTTAAGCATATTTGCTTGTAAGGTAATTTTTCTTTATGAGAAGCATTCATTGTTCTATTTTTCCATTAAAAATGTTTGGCAAGAGGAACATTGCCTATAAAATTATACCTGAAGAAAATTATATTTCTCTTACACATATCCTGTTATTTAGAAATAATCCAATGATAGTTTAAAATTAATGATAATCCAAAGAAAATAATGGAAGTCAGAAATTCCTATTAATCTATGTTTATCTATTAACCCACACACAAAAAAATCTCATGATGATATTCAGTGACATTTCTATTTATATTCTGGCTGTTTGCTGACCTCATATCAGATAAATAGTGTGCTTGAGTCACCTATTTTTAAATAACAGAAAAACAGCCTTACCATGTCTGTGGCAAAGGTCCTCTGGTCACTAACAAGAATCTAGGTGGTGCCTGAGTTCTAGAAGAGATGAATGTATTCTTTCCCTGAGCATCCAATTTTCAAATTTATATACTGGTAGTTTAAATGCAAGAGAATGTGGTTCAACAGGAAAGCAAAAATAGTGTCAAGAATAAAACAAATTAATGTAAATTTCAACATACAAATAATACCAAAAAGAGTAATTGCTGGAAACAAAGATTTTTTGAAATACAGATAAAAGACCACTACTTCCAACTGCCCTATAATCTTTGAGTCAACCTAAAGCCTCTTTTTTTTTCTTTCTTGTTTGACCTTCATTACTGGGTTTACATCCACTATTCCACTCATTCTCCCACTACACCTGAGCTTTATACCCACTTAGAATACTGGATTATTTGTTATATGTTTGCATACTCAATATAACATTGAAGATGCTTAACCAAAAGTGTTTTCTCAAGTAAATGGAGAAACAAGA
The DNA here is from genome assembly GCF_987537825.1 of Furipterus horrens. Classification (NCBI taxonomy): domain Eukaryota; kingdom Metazoa; phylum Chordata; class Mammalia; order Chiroptera; family Furipteridae; genus Furipterus; species Furipterus horrens. The sequence goes on from NW_028327172.1 coordinate 188,710,566, forward strand.
AAGAACTGTTACAAATTAAGATAGTTTGTCTTAATATGACTATTATGGAATATACCTATTTTTAAAATAAGGAGATCTATAAGTACTTCCGGACCTATGAATGGTAGCAGAAGGACTATGCCATTTTCTTTCTTTTCCATCACACAATGGTTAAGCTTATTTTCCTTGTCCCTTCATAATTCTAAAGCAAATAAAAAGAAGATAAATTGCCTAGGCAGTCAATACAGCTCTTGCCATTGAGAGTCTGTATTTAATTCAATGCTGGAGATTCTTGAGACTAAGTGTTAAGTATCTGTATGTCAGTAGTTTTTTTTGATAAGTGACACTCTACAGGCTTTTAATAATAACTGTCTAAATTAAAGACACAAAACATTGTAAGTGTGCGGAATAACAGAAATATTTAGTATATACTCAGTAATGCTGACACTGTCAGCATTTAAAATTACATTAACAATGCCAGATAAATTATTGAATTCACTTAAAGTACTGCCAAATTGGCTGTATAATTTCAGAATGTTAAGTTAATTAAATTAGTGACAACACATAAATAATACAGTTTTCAAGAAATCTATCACAAGAGAAAACAGAAACCAGCTTATAAAATCAATCTGTATTCCTTTTATGTGATATGGTATATAACCAAGTGCTGCAAAAATATTATTCTTAGGAACCAGGAATAAGAGTAGATTAAATTTATAGTATTGCTTGATCATTATGGAAGTTATGCTTGCCAGTAGACATTAGAGCAGTATTATCAAACATGATACCACATAGTCAAAGTTGTATTTAGCTCAATATTATAGGACTAAAATAGCAGATTCCTTTATAATGCTGCTTGTATAGTGTAGACCCTGCTGGGAGTCATAGTAGCAAACTAACATTTCCTTTTTCTCTGGTAACACTGGCCTTTGGTAGCTTGAAGAATTGCTGCTAAAACATGTTTAGCTTGAATATATAACCTGCTGTGAGTTATAAAATATTAAATTCTAACTTTTTCCTTAGACTTTGAAACCAAAAGAAACAGTCAACAATGTATTTTCCAGAATTGTAATCCATGTGTAATCTCCGTGGTAAATGTCATCAGGTCTTTAAATGGTACAGCCACAGGAAGCCACTACTACTAAACACTGCAGTGTAATAATAATTTTCCTGATTGAATAAATATACTCTAGAGTTAAAGTTTGCTTGAGAGGGCATAACTTAAAAAAATGTCTTTTGAAGCTTTTTCAAAGCAGGGAACTACTCTGTTTTCATCTAGTCAACATGACTTTTTCTGTTGTGTCATGTCTACTTGTGTTTTTACTGATGACTAAGAGATTACAATAACTTCATTTCCTCTTTAAATCATAGAGCTTTTTACGGTAATTTACAATCACATAATGGTTCTCAAGATATTCTAACCTCAGCTTCATCATCACCATCACCCTTGTCACCCAATTAAAGTAGAACAGGAATTCTATGCTTTGCTGAGAATAGGTTATATACATATTATATTTCCACTAGTTGGTTTGAGAGTTAAGAATTTTAAAAAAGGAAAAGAGTGTGGGCTACTTCTTTTATACAGGATACTCAGGGAAGTCCTCACTGAGAAAATATTTGAGCAGAAACCTGAAGGAAGGAGGAAAGAAAAAGCATCCAGGAATCTGGATAAATATAGTCCAGGTAAAGAAAACTACTATAAAGGCCTTGTCAAGGGAATGCATGAAATGTTTGGGAACCAGAAAAAAGGCAGGTGTCACTGGGACCACAGGAGTATAGATAGGGGGAGTGGGGAAAAAGTCAAATCAGAAAAATAGCTAGGGCCAGGAAGATTTTTTTATTGACCATTTTAAGGTTTGGAATTTCCTTTTGAGTGAAAAGGACAGTCATTAAAATGTGTCAGCCAGGAAGAAACATAGTATGACTTCAGGTTTACAAGTATCACTCTGGCTGCTCTGCTGAGTATAGATTATGGGTGTTTAATACAGTAGGAGAAAAATTAGTTCAAGAGCTTTTGCTAAAGTCCAAGATCCGCAATACAGTTGATGTGAGAAGTGATAGACTTCTAACAGAGTAAGAAGTCAGAGCATTTAGGACCTGCTACTGGATCTGATACGGGATGTTAAAGAAAGAATCATCAAGAATGATTTTATTAAATGGATGATCCGTTTTGAGCAATTACAAAGATGGAGTTTCTTCCTGTTAAGAGAAGAAAGGCTGTGGGAGAAGTTTAGATTACAGTGGGAGTTGGAAGGTCAGGATTTTGGTATTGAACATCTTAAATATAAGATGCACACTAGACATCTAAATGAAGATGTCAAGTAGGTAGTTGGATAAGAGTCTGGAATTAATACTTGAGATTTTGGACTTTGAGAGTCCTTAAAGTGAAGATGATATTTAAAGCCATTGGACTGAGTGAAGTTACTCAGGGAGTGGGTTGAAAGGAGCAAAGGTTTGAAAACTGGACCCTTGGGTAATCAAAGATTAGAAATTGATAGGTAATGAATAATCAGCAAAGGGAACTGAAAATAATTGAAGAGGAAAGGAGAAACTTAAAATAAGTGGTATCCCAGAAAGCAAATGGACAAGATATTTCAAGAAGGACACATTCAATATCCTTACTGAACAAGAAGACTGAGTATTGACCACCGGTTATAGTAATGGGGAAGTTTCTGTTGATCCAAATATGAGTTGTCTTGGTGAAGTAGGGGGATGAAAGTCCAATTTCAATGGGTCAAAAGGAAACATGTGAAGAGAGATTGGAGGTAGTGAGTATAGTCGACACGTTAAAGAATTTGCATTAGAAAGAGAAAGAGAGAGGCGGGACTGTGTTAGAGATAAAATGTACTATGGGAAATAGAAAAGAGGAAGATTTTCTTCCTAAGGAGAAAGTGGAAGACTCTAAAGCAGTGGTAATGTAAAGGATTTTGATGGCCAGGTATGAGAAAATGACCTTTCTGGTCAGAAATATTTTAACACTGAGAGATGAGGCTGGACAGTGTGGTTACTGAGGGTGTAACCTGCAGTGCAGAAGAAAATGCAACCACAAAAGCAGGAGGGGGTCAAATTGTGGAAACTGTTGAGTATTGGTGGCAGAGTTTAGATTTTACATGATGTACCATGAACTGGCAGACATTTTTCAACAAATATGTATGCTTTATGGTAACTCCAGCAGAACACTTTTGTTGGAGGATCCATGGGAGAGCTGAACTGAATAGATGGAAATAACTAGAAAGTAATTTCATTTTTGAAGAGCAGAAATGGAGGCATGGAGTAGAAGGTAAAAATAGGACATCAGAGAAACGTTTCAAAAATAGATAATCAGTAACTGAGGGGCGAAGGGATTTGATGATGACACCAAGGTTTCTAGAGGGTTCAGGAAGACTGGTGATACTGCCTCACCTGCATTACGAAAAAGGAAATGACTGCTTTGGGGCGAGTGGTATTCTGTTTCATGCTGGCCAATGCTGACCTAAATTAATCCTACATAGGGAGATTCTATGAGTCTTCCATAAATATCACAGAATGGAAAGGAAGAAGGCCAAATTTAGACAGGGGATTAGATTAGAATAAAAACCCAGAGGGATAAAAAGGCAAACTTGGCGAAATTACTACTCTCTGGAGGAAGCCATGGCTTGGCATCTCTCCTCATTAATTGTTTCACCTTCCTGAATCCCGGGCTTCTATGTTCAGGGTGCCTGAGCAACTGCTCTCAGGGCTTTGACAGCTGAGGCATACATCTTACAGCTGATTCATTAAGTTGGTTGACTCAAAACAGAAGACACTTCAATGGGTTATAACTCTCAATCTGTTAACATAGACTACATACCCTAACAACTAGGAGAGACGTAACTAACACAAAATTTGGAATCTGTTGTCCAAATTTAGTGGATAAACCTACTAAATTTCTTTTCAATAATTTAACAAACAAATGCTGCTTTTCAACACCAACTTTTAGTAAGGTTAACCTAGTTTTTCCCAGCTTAAGAAACTCTCGATCCCAGGTTTATCAATGGTTTCAATTCTTTTACACATTTTGAATAGGAGCCATCCTTTGATCCTTCATTTTCTAGCCTATGGATTCAAAAGATGAACAACCATCAGTTGTTCAAATTGCAGCAGTTATTCAATGTGTTTGGCTAATCCAAAGACTGGCAAGCTTTGGTGGAAGCCAATAATTTGAAGTTGTTATATCAAGAAGAACTGTAAACAGGGACATTTCAAGACATTGCTATTCACCACTCATTAAGATTCTATTCTAAAATATTCAAAGGGTTTGTTTTTCTCTCATCTTAAAGTTCTTTGCACAATACTTTCTTTATCTTCCTTCATGTTTTTATGATGTCAGTTTGTGAATGGAGCTATCATTGTGAGCGACGAGTTGCCTAGCTATCCTGGGAGAACGGAGAAATTGCATAGCTTCAACAAGGAGGCAGTTTTCCAATTTTTGCTAAAGGGGAAAAAAATATCATGTCTGTCTGAAAGAGACAATGTGTATGTGGGTTCAAGGGAAACAGCCTTTATTGTGTGTGAGATGAAACATTGTTTTTATTAAGAAGGGTTTTTATTGGTTTTAGGCAGCACGGTGCACTGGTGTGTGGGTTTCAATATGCCATTTGTCTTTCCAACATTTACTGCCATTTAAAATGTCACCAGTCTTTCCCAGTGGTGAGGTAAAACCATGGGAACAGCATTCAAGTCACTTCACAGAGTACAAGCCAATTTTAACAAATTCTTAATTAAAACCCAGCCAAATCTCTCCTTGCACTGCCAAAGTCTTTCCTGTGTATTTCCCAATTAAATATCCTTTCTGTGAAGGAGCAGGCTCTAGTGCTGCCAGACCAAATCACTAATGTCTTTATAACAATGAGACCTTGCTGTTCTCACACCATGTTCAAATGCCTTAATCCCATTGGCTTTTGCAAACATTTGAGAGATAATGCATACATTAATTCATTCAGTAGATATTTATTGCACACCTACTACATACCAAAAACTGTTCTAGACTCTGAGGATGCTTCACTGAGCAAAACAATGTCCTTGTAAGGACAATGCTGCCATTCAAGCACATGAAGCAAACAATAAGTAAATAAACAAGTTTATTTACTTATTAATAATGTAACATAAATTACAGATAATACAATATTAGGTTGGTAAATGCTATGAAGACAAGGAAGAGGAAGGGAAGAGAGAGTAAAAGCGTGTGCTTCTTTAATTAGGATATACAAAAAAAAAGACCTCATTAAAGAAGGGATATTATTTAAATAGAGAACCACATGGAGGCCTAATAATTCAGGAAGAGAAAAAGCAAATGCACGGGCCAGAGGCAGATCTGTCTGTATGCTAATGAAGCAGAAACTTTCAGGCCCCTCATTTGATCAGACTCCTGACAAGGTTCTAGGATGGGCCCTTTCTTGCCTTGTGTTCACTGGGTCACAAATTTTTCTTTTTACAAAATTTCTACAATAAAGAATTTGAACCACAATTGGTTATGGTTGTTGCCTCTTCTATTTTACTCTTACTTTTATTTCTATTGTACTTCCCTCCTTCCCAGTGGGAAGTGTTAGAGTGGCCAGTGGCATTGATGGTGTCATGAGGAAACATAGTTAATCTGGTGACAGTGGCATTATGTGGTTTGCAGTCACTTTGTATTTAAGCTTTTACTGGCTTCTCAGTGTAGGAATCCAAGTATATTCCTACATTCACTCTGCCAAGGTATAGAGAGCAGTTAGTTAATATAAATAATATTATGATGTTTGTCAGCTTATTCAAATTTGTCAGATGTTTTCCACACATCCAATCACAGATACTGGTTACATAAATTTCAGTCATCAATGTATTATTGTTAGTATTTAAAGATGTCAACTGGACAAGACCACCAGTAGGTGAGGAAAACAAGACAGAAAATTTGAGAGAGACGCTGAAGGACTCATTGCTTACCATGAGAACACTGAGTTTCCTGACACTGAGTTCTTCCCTATTCCAAGATTTCTAAGAGAATTAGAAGGGTGATAAAGAAATCTGCTAAATGTTATAGAAAATGTTGCTTTAGAAGAAGAAAAATAAAATATTGTATCTTCCTAGAATGTACTTAAATATCCAAATTAAGTCAGGTCTCATAACTACTTTAAAATGAAATGTTTTATCTGTTTCACTGAGTTTTTACAAACAGGCATTTAAAAAAAATATATATATCAAAAAAACAACATTTTAGGTAGGCCACATTATCCAGAGAAAGACAGTATTTTTCTGGTGGAAACAACTTTCCATTGTGTCAGCAAAAAAATCAAGCAATAAATTAATCTCTGGCTTGTCAAAAAAAAAAAAAAAAAAAAAAAAAAGACATTGCTTCAAGTTTGACCTGAAGGAGTCACAGGAAATCTGATGGGAATAGCTCAGGACTGAAAAAATCCTTCTGAGAAAATGACCCTGTCTGGTTTTCCTCTGTTCTTAGCGGAATCTAGTATAAATGGCTTACAAGTGCCCCTTTAATGATGCAGTTCAAATGTTATCGGCAGTGTCACATCAGATTGGAAGTGGCCTCACCAGGACTTCAGGACCCAATAGGTACAAGACAGCAAAAATGAAAAGACCTCATAATACTAAATAATGCAATAAATCTCCAAGGAGAAGATAAATATGAGTCTGATCTACCGTGGCAGCATCGTATCTGTCACTATTATAGAATGCAGAATTCAACGTGGGAATGAAAAATAAGAATGGATATTACCTTTCGAGAGTTGAGAAGGGCTAAACTGAAACAAGGCTCAGGTGACAAATTCGCCCGAGGAAAAACAGCGCGCACTACCAAATGAATCGAAAGAAAGCGTTTACGAGGTAGTTACACCGTGATGAGAATCTGGGGGAGAAACGATGGGTTGATATATTAGATTCTAAGAAGACCACCTCCCCAGAGTAATTACTTTGAAGAGGAGATATTTTCCTGCACTAACTTAAATGCTTTCTCTGTAGCTCCTACATAAAGCAAAGGCATTTTGGGCTTTGCCTTGTTCCCTAACATAACTTATTATTTTTGTTCAATTTTTAGAACACTGTTTGGGTAACTGCAGATAATCCACCTAGGTAGTAGCAGAAAAACAAGTTATTCTCTTAGTCGGATTAAAGAAGCCCAGTGCCTCAGTATCCCAGCCTGTTCCCCTTTCCCTCACTGTCTGGAGTCGAGCAAACAAAATGTAACTGTTTTAGTCAACTCTTTATTTTGCCTATGTGACTCCTCAACCTTTAACTGAATTATTTTCATAGAGGAGACCAATAATTCAAGGGAAGAAAAACCCCATGATACATATAGTTCACCTTTGTTAGGTTCCTTAGAATGAATGGCTAGGTTAAAAAAAAGGAAAAAAACACATTTTTTTAGAAATGAGTTTTGCTCTGGGAGAGTTGACAGTTCAATTACAGATGTACAGATTTCCAACCTGAAGGGAAATTCAAATCACATGTCAAAACCTTTTGAAAAATAGGAGCATATGGAGCATTATTATATTTCTAACAAAATGTTTTTAAACAAATGGACTTGATAGCTATTTTTTAGTAATATTGTGTTTCATAATGATGGGATAGAAGATTAAATACGTTTATTGTAGATTCACCATGGGACACTGATTTTTCAATTGAAATCGTAAAATCCTGGAATTGGACACCTAACAGCAAAATGCTAAATATGAATAATTATATGATTTATCCAACCAACTATGAATAATGTAACGGAGAACAAATGGGGAGACAGTGAGAGTCAATGCTCTACATTCATCTCAAAGTGCCATCTTTCTCATGGGGCTCATGTGATTCATTCTAATTTCTATAATGGAAATTAAATGAAGCTGCCGAATCCAGTAAGATGAGCCTGCCAGTCTGCCCTTTGCAGAGATGATGGTTAAAGTGGGAAACTTTGAGAGGTACCAAGCATGCCACTGTCTTTGGGAGACCATGTTGGGTCTTTACCTATAAAACCAAAAGAAGAAAATTGCTGGTGTGCTTTCTATAGAACTGCCAATTCTCTTTATAATTTTTGCTTTTATTTATTATAACTTAAAATGACATATGGACGTTAATTCTACTGAAAGATGAACAAAGAATTAGGACCAATGTAAATGCAGAAATGTTCAAAGGGTTGCCTTCAATCTTCAGTTACACAGCAAACCTCGGGAAAGTTGAGATATTGCTGTGTCTCCTCCCCCCCACCCCCCACTTATGAATGACAATACAACTCTTTACTTGCTATGAGATTCAGCATGTGATGGTGACCATAAGAGGATCTCACATTCAGAGTCTGGCAGGCCTGTATTTATATTTCAGTTCCATTACTTTCTGCATGATATTGTGTATGGTTTCCAGATTGTCACCTATATAGAATATATGTTAGCAAGTTCACCATTGAAGGTCATATTTATTCCTTGAAGCCTTTTCTGACAAAAATCTAAGAGTTATAAAGCATGAAAGAGATTGTAAACCATTCCCTAAGGGGCTTACATCAGAGACTTGTCATTCAAGTGTATTTGTTTGGAGACAGTATAAGACAGTAGTAAGAACACACGTCATCGAAGATGACTCCACATATTGGTGCTTGTGTAGTTCCAGTAATAGAAAATGAGAATACTAGAAATGTTGGTTTTGGGGGAAAAGGTTATAAATTCAGTTTTAGAATATGGTATTTGAGAACTGCTTATTTTTACAACATGACTTGACTAGCAGGCAGTTGAATCAGGGACTAAAATGTGGAGGAAGGATCAGGGCCAGAGCTATGTATTTGGAAGTCATCAGCACACAGATTATATTTAAAATATTAAAGTTGGATACAACATATAAAATATATACTTTAGAGGGATGATTTGCCCTACCACAAGCCATCTTTGACTATCAGATACAAAACACTGGGCTCGGTGTATGACAGGTTTTATGTAGCATGAAATTTCTTATTTTTTTCCTTAGGTTTTTATGTCATAGTAAGAAAATACCTTGAGAACTACACAAAACCTCTGTTATTAAAAAGACTTTATGCTGGTTTGATTTCCAGTCAGGGCACATGACTAGGTTGCACCTCAGGTCCCCAGTTGGGGGTGTGTGAGAGGCAACCACACAGTGATGTTTCTCTCTCTCTTTCTCCTTTCCCCTCTCTCTACAAACAAACAAACAAACAAACAAATAAATAAAATTATTTTTAAAAAAAAGGACTTTAGGTCCAAGACATTCATTATTCCTCAGACACTAGGAAACTACATTAATACAAATAACATGTATGAACTTGTCATATGAAATAGAGAAGTCAAAGGACTTTGTCTTACACATAACACAAAGCAAAGCCAGGGTGAACAGTATGCTTTCTCGTCCCTTCCAGGTGAGTAAAACTGGGAAATGACTCCTATTTGGAGTGGTCTTAAATCTCCCCTGGCATAGAGAACTTACTCTAAGACAGAATTAGTTCATAGCACGCGTCCTAAATTTTGCTTAACATAAGTATCAAAGTAATATTTGTGCCAGCTGAATGGACATTTTTCCCTAGATAAGTTAGACTCGGCTGCAAAACTAGATATTGACATCTTCTCACTGACTATGTGTTAATTAATTAATCAGTTAATAAGATGGACCTCAGCATTGGTTTTTCATAGGCCCTAGCATCTTATTTATTTTCTAACTAGAAAATGTGTCATTTATCATTATGGCTTTTCCTGCTTTAAATTGTTTTCTATTTGAAAAAATTATTCAAGTTCTTAAGTGAATAAAACTTTATATGCACTGGGGTAGACCAGAGTGGCAATTACAGATTCTTCATAAAAGTAGACTGTATTTCAAGAGTAATTTAATAGAGTTGTTTTCAAGCCATTCGAATGAAATTTTGCTAGGAACTTCAGTATGCAAAAGAAATATAGAAGTGCCTTATTGAATCTAGGTCCCTTATCAGCTCCCTCTGCCATCCTGGTCCTCAGGGCTCATCTGTGAAAGTCCAAGGGGCACAATTTGGAAATTCCTGAGTAATGCAACCCCTACTGTACACATGAACACATCTCCAAACATGAATGCATTCTCCTGAGGTCTACCTTGTCAAAGGTTTTCTCTGTGTCTAATTAAATTACTTCCATTGGTAGTTCTTTGTCTATAAGGCATTTGTTTATTTTATAAAAGACTGTCACCACCTGAGAGGATTCAGGTTGTTTAGTCAGGCATGATTTCCACTTATAGAAATCGTATAAGCTTTCCCCCAATAGATTCTGTTTGCTTATTTGTTCAATGACCTGACTCTCTGTACAGGTCAGTGATTAATAAGAGCTTCTTGAGTGATGATGGACCATTCTGCAAAGAAATGAAAGCTGTGTTCTCTGAATAGAAAGTTTAGGTACTATCAGCATCTCATGAATCCTTGGTCTTCTTTAACCTCACAGGCCATATAAAACTATGATCTGAATGAATCACCTGCCTGTCATGACTACAGCTCTGTGTGGTTTTTTTCTACTGATAGTTTTTACTATTGCACATTTTCATGGGACATCTGTGCTGTGCATTATGTGGTCTCCAGACCTCAGGATCTTGCTCAGAATTTGGCCCTTTATCACTGTTTTGTCCCTTTCCCATTTTAGCTAGTCGCTCCTTATTAGGAACCTACTTAATTCCACTTCCGTCCTTGCTATTCTGTATGAAATCTCCGTTAGGTGGCATACTTGTGTAAAAAAAAAAAAAAAATCCATGTATTGCTCAGAGGCTATGATTATTCCACGTTGGTGATTGTACCTTGCTGGGTTATACCATTGCCAGATTGCTGTTCATATTTGCACAAAGTAAACATACTCCTCTCAGGAGATGTTTCAGACTTACAACTCATTTAAGCAATGAGGAGAAAATGTGGATTGATTCTGGAAAGTTCATGATGATGCAGTCAGCCAGGGTGGGTGTGTGAGACGGTGACAGATTACATAAGTAAGCTTATTATTCATTGGACTCCAGTTGTACTGGATGTGCATTGTGTAACCTACCTTCTCAGAAAAAGTAATTCCAACTGTCTTCCTTTGTAAAGAAATTCATCATTAGCATGAGCATTAAATGTTCTAGCATTGTCTTCTGCAGGTTCTTTTCTAATGGTTTCTAAATTTGTGTGAGATTTTCATATTTAATTATTTGTTTTGCATCTAATCTCAACACCCTAAAGAAATTATTTTAAAACAATAATCATCATCATCTTAATAGTAATTCAATGGATCACATATTAAAAACTTGCAAATGTCTGCTTTTTAATAGAAAAGTGTGTGTGCCAGAATCATTCAAGGAATCATATTCTCTTTTTATCAGATTAAAGGTTCAATCAGAGGCACAATGAGAAAGATCTTGTTTTTTAATCCATTTTGTCTGTCTCTTATTGTGATTGGTGATGCAAAAGTAGAACAAAGGACTATATTTTGGACCATGCCTTATAAGCCATTTCTCAGGCTCTCTCCCTCTCCCTTGCTCTTCTCTCCCCTGCTCATTTCAGCCAGTACAGAGGCAGCAAAGACCATATCAGGATGTCAGTTTAAATCCTTTTCTTTCCTTTCAGTCTTTCTGTGAATTAATTTGAGTAGCAATCTTCCTTCCTACTAACTTATACCCTGGCTGTAACCTTCTAGGGAACTCATTTCAACTAATTTGTTCATTTTTATACGTGTTCCCCTGGTTTTTCTCTTTGTTCAGATTTGACTCGGATGATAATGGTAAAAAGAAAAGGACTGGATAGGATGTCTTTATATATGACTAGAAACTCTGCTCTGCCTTACCCAGTCCCCCGAGATGTTTGGGCCTTGGAATCCTTGCACAAACCCAGGTATGAAAGGTTGGGAAAACTAGTATCTTCTAGGCTAGGCAAAGTTCAGTGAGGCAAAAACACTGATTTTGAAGAACTGCTTTCCAAACTTAGAGAATGTGGCTTCCTCCCTCACTCAAAAAAAAAAAAAAAATCCACAATGAAAATAATTGATCTTAAATTTTCTTCACCAAAGAAAAGGGAGACACGTATAAAGATTTCTGAAAGAATAGTTCTTTCTGTGGTTCTAAGGCTTTGTGTCTAGTCAATTTAAGCTCAATTTTCAATAAGGATTCAGGGTAGAAATCGGATTGAATAAAAAGGATGACACTGTTGTCTCCCAGGCTGGGTCATGGATAGAATAAGATTTAGGACCTAGATATATCAACAGAGCATCATAGATGCCATCCATGTGGAACATAATTAATGCATGTTCACAATGACTGAATACCTTGGCCTAGGATTCACCAATGCTAGAAATTTCACTATTAGAAACTCATTCTTGTATTTAAGCCTTTACATTTTGTAGAAGCAAAATGCCTCTAAACAGACTCAGATTAAGTCTTCTCAAGGGATTGAATATGGTTATGAACAGGTTTCATATTTCATCTTGAAAGCAGGCTTTTTATTTTTCTTTAATAAAGTAATAGGTATAAAAACTACGAAAACAGTGGCTGCCCACTCAGGGCTGGAAAGGGTAAGCTTAGGTGTGAAAAGATAATTCTACTCAAGGGTCTCATGATTTATGGCTAGTAATTTTCCCAAATGGCAAACACTGTCTGTTTGGGTACTCGGCCCTGTCACCATGAGACATCTCACCTTCTACCCAGCATCGCTATATCTGCTATGTGGTGGTGGGGGACACTGCTTAACTTTAGATAAGAAAAGAAAAAAAAGGATAAATAAGTCATTCCATTTAGGGAATGTAATTAGCATTGTGAACAATATTTAGACAAAGCACATGCCTATGTAAATAGCGTCTGCTTGGTAAACACTTCAGTACTTTCTACACCAAAACAGGTAATTAAAAAGCCCACTACTGAGCTCCTTCAATCTCAATGAAATGGATAACTCCATTAATGGAGAACACTGAATTTCAACCCATAATTAAGTCTGGCAGTCTGAAATTATTTGAGGTTAACCTTTCTTCGCTAAACATTTTGAAAATCTTCCAAATCATCTCTTTTCCAGATTCTATGCTTCATATATATATCTATAGTATCTATCTTCCAACAAACAGTTGAATCACTTTGTTTAACAGATACAAGAAGTATCAATATCTTATTTCCTCTGGTTAATAAAAATGCTGGTTTAAAAGATGCATATTTATGAAGTTTAGAAACCAGACATACATGAGAGATCATTTTAATTACCCAGCCCTCATTTTAAAAAATGAAGAATCTGGAAGTCGATGTAACAATTCAAGGTCTACCATTATGAATGAAGTATATTTCCTCTATCATGGTTACCAATTTTTAAAAACCGCCTTTTTATTACCTTATACAATTTGTGAAATTTGTAAAATATTTCTAAAAATTTTAGAAATTTCTTTCATAAACTAGTAACAATAAAACTATTCTTGAACTAGCTTTTAGACCTCAAATATATTAAGCAGGCTTTATCCATTGATCCTTATCAAGTCCTTTAATTTAATATCCATGGCTATTCAGGAGGCAAAGCAGACAGCATCATGCCTAATCATTACATGAAAAAAGAAGCGATTCTCATAGAGTTCAATTGATTTTTTTCAAGATCACATGATAAGCAACAGGCTAGCAAGAAATAGAAGCTGGTGTTCAGGTTCCAGCCAAGTGTTCTTTCCACTGAAATAAGTAGATTCTCACTTTCACACTTATACTCTCCTGTTGTCGCTTACCTTCTCTTTCAAATTTTGAAAATAGAGGACTGCCTCTAACTGTTAGGGAGCCAGTTCACTCAGGAGACATTTATATGCATGCATGAAAAACAAAAACAAAAACAACACTTGGTCAATGCGAAGTCTTTTTATGTCTTCTCAAAATATGAGTTTTTATTATTTCAGTATCGTATTACCACAGGCAATGAGCCTGTTTTTCTATCTAGTTGAGATTTGCCCAATTACTCTGCTAAAGGAATAATTAATGGATAATATGTGTGTATGTGTGTATATTATGATACTGGTACTAAAGTTTAGAGTTTAGCTATGAGACAAGACCAATGCACGTGAAATAATCAGTGAATAGTACCTAAGTTCCAGAGTTCGTGAGAGAAACTCACTACAGGTCAGCATTTTCACCTGCGTTGTGACTCGGGGGGTGTGAGAGAGAGGCTGTGATGCCCAGCTCTGATCTCACATCCCTTGCAGTACTGAAACACTCCTTCTCCCAGCTGCTGAGAGTGGTGGCTGATAATTCTCAGCACAGGCTCTGTCCCAAATCGCCCAGGCTGACACATTCTCGCTAGTCAGGATCACAGCTCCTCCCAGGGACAGCCTGCATTATGTGGTTGGTTGATAGTGAAGTGAGTAGGTGGGGGTGGAGTATAAAGACTCAGGCCACACCCCTCAATTCCAAATAATTCTGAAGGATCGTTTTAGCTCCAGAGTTCCCACAGGGGTTAGTGACACATCTGTAACAACTAAACCTTCATTCAATTTTACCAAGGCTTTACTGCTCCCTTTGACTAATGCTGGTCCCCTCACTCCCCTACAGGAGTTGTTCCTGAGGACAGTCTCCAATGCAACCCGATAAACGGAAATTTCAATCTCAGAGCTTCAGGGGAACCCAACCTACCTACTCCTTCTTTTTTTCCCTTATATTTGAACTTTTTCTCTGATTTTCACCACAATTAACTGTACCCACTAAATTCACCCTAACCTCAGACCCTCACACTTGCTTGTACTCTCTCTCTCTCCTTCTCTCTCTCTGCCTTGCCCCATTTTCTTGCCTGCTCTGTTTATTTCACAAATGCAATTGTTCTGTCTGTCTGGTTCTCTCACTGACCTCCCCGAATTTATTTGAACATTATGAATCTTTCTGTCAGCATGCTGATTTCCTATGGATAACCTCGTTGTTAGATCCTAAATAGTTTTTCAAATCGAGTATGTCCAGATAGGGGCCTCGCTGCTCAGGATCAGAGGCAGCACAGGGCAGCTGCTATCTGTTTCCATCAGGAGAGCTGGTTTAAATTTACGATGTTTAAGTCCACTGAATGCTCTGGAAGCTAATCCACAGAGGGATATATAGATTGGCAGAAGGAGTCATAATGCTAAGGGAAAGTCAGGGAGGAAAACGAGAGAACTGAACAGAAAGTGAGAAGGCACAAGATACAAATGGAAGGATCAGCAGAGCCAGCAAGAGGCCAGGAATAGGGTATGTGCCTCTGATGAGTTTAAAGCATTGCTTTGTTATTTTGGGGCTTCAGCGCCACTGGCATTTTAAAGGCCACAGCACAAACTAGGTCTTAAGGCACTTTGTGGCTACAGTAGCTCTGTGCTTCTGAGTCTGTATGCAAAACAACTTTCAATTGGTGGTCCATATACTTTTAAGTAATTGTGCATGTACTACAGGGACTGAATTGCCAGATTGCCCACCTCCCCACCTCGTCAGCCCCGTATCTGAATATGCATATCAGTATTCATGCATGAGGTTTGCACCTCTGTGGGAGATCTGGTACAAAATCAGGGAAGGAAACAATAATTATGCCGTACTGCTGTGCATTTCCTTTCAATGCCCTCAATTTGAGTCTTCCCATACTGCACATACTGGCTTGGTCTCCATATTATTTCTGTGAAGAGAAGGGGTCCTAGGTTTATTTAGCACAAACTAGGCACCAGGTTTTCTGCTTCCCATATGGTGCTATTAATAATATTTTCTATACAACCAGATGTCTGCGGGCATCCTTTGAGACTGAAATCAATTAACCTGAGCCCTTTATCATGTATTATCGTAAGTCCCATGTTTTCCCTGAAATTTTTGTACATGTTCAGATCACTTTCACAGTCACCTCTGGTTCTAATTTCTTCTTTCTTCTTAACTCTTATTATCATTCTTGCCTTAAGTACATGACTGTTTTCTTCTGTACCCTCTATGCTGACCCGGATGTGAAACTCAGCACCTCAAAAACACTCCAGCAAAGCAATTGAACAGACAACAGATTTTTTTGAAAAAGTAGAGAATCAGTGACATTTTATATCACAGCAGTGAAAAATAACATATCAAATAACAAAATCCCTGTTTTAAATTCTTTCAGCCACTCCAACACTAGGCATTATTTGCTGAAAATGGCAAATTCTTGTCTAGTTTCTCAGTTCTCTGTGTCTCCAGTCTTCCTCTTTACCCTCTGGCTCTATTTTTTTGTTCTGGCCTCAACTTCCCTGTATTTTTACTCAGAGAATTTTCCTTTCCTAACTCTTCACATATTTTGTACTTTCAAAAGCTCACTAACATGTCCTCTAAACAAAAGGCCACTTCACTTATTCTGGGTCTTGCTTTTAGCACCACAGAATAACTGGTAGAGACTTTAAGACTGTCTCTTCCTCCCTGCTACTCAAGGGATATTCCAAAGATTTATTTTCCTACTGATATAAACTATGCCCTGCTGCTTGAGAAAAAAGAAGCGGGCTCTGTGAGTTGGAATGACATTTATTTTTCTTGCCCCCACACTCAGAGGCAAGGAAATTAACAGTAAGAACTCACAAAGACAGAGCCAGAACCTGGGGTGGGCCAAGCACCAACCCATTCGTTTATACCACTATGCCGCTTTTCCAGAGCAGATGGCAGCCAGTGAGTCTCCATTAACTAGTAAACTGAGGAAACATAGGAGGAAAAGGGTATAAGGGATGGAAAGGCAGAAGAGAGAGGAATTTTCAGTGATATTGAACTAGAGTTTGTAATTGTTTTCCTTTCATTCATGTGAAGTGAGGAGGAGAGAATGTGAGGAGTCAGGAGATGGTATTGAACATTTTATGTTAATTTGCTTCTGAATGCAAAGGAGACAATTTGTGGTAAAATAGTCTTTCTCTCAGTACTGAATGTCTACTTATAGCAAGCCATCTGCAAAGCAGCTGTCCTACAAAGATAATAAGCAGGTATCTATAAACTCTTATTCATCAAAATTATTCTTTGCTTTCCTGAACTGTTTCCAGTTGGCCTTTATTTTCCCCTTTGTATCTGGAATTTCCACACGTGCAAAAAAATCTTCTTACGAACTTCTAACTAACTAACTAACTAACTATATATACAGTTTTTCTTTTCTAGTAACTGTCCAATAAAATCAGAAAAATCAGAAGGTAAAGGGGTTTAGAAATTGCAAAATAATATACTGGTCTGATGGTTTCAGTTATGAAAGTCATTCTGAAATGACATATTTTCATACCTCAGTAAAACCCACAAGGCATTACACCTAAAATTATAACTTTTCCTGAATTGCAGCTTGTGCTGCATCCAGCCCAGCCTACCCTGGGGAAGCTAGCAATATCCTGGAACCATAGGTAATAAAATTCTGACTTGCCCTAGCCTGCGCGTGCCTGAACCTGTGTGGGACAGCAACCTGCAGTGAAAGCACACGTTTGCTTAAGCTTGACCTTGCTAAACAAAGCACATATTATTCTTTAGCTAAGGGATAAACAAATTCAGCAAGATTTGTATTGGTGAGTAGCAGCTCTCTGCTTTATTTAGTACAAAAAAGAAGGGGAAAAAAAGTACATGTGAAAGCCTGCAATGGCTTTAGCACAACTTAGGTCTCTTGAATAGCCTAACTCCGCATTTTTGAAATACAGAAACAACAGTGTATTTCAAGCACGTTGTTTTCCCCTAAGCTGTGCTCCATGAATGTCTCCTTCTTTATAAGTATACCGTTGTTCTGCAGTAAATCCTTTTAATCTCTATTTCTGTAGAAGCAAGCTAAGTGTTTAGTATATTTCTACTGTCATCATTTACATCAAGCCAAAAGAAACAGGGTTTTAAAAATTTTTTAATACGTATTCTTCCATGAGGCAGAAATTTGAAAAATACTTCCTGTAAGCTATGTGGTAATAATAACTTGCTATTTTAACCTTGAGATGCCATCTGCATTTCATAACATAATTTCTCAGTTCTGAAAGGACAGTGATGAAATGATCTGACCTTTATATATTCCTGTTTGATTTCTCTCTCAGTGTTCAGTGGGAAAAATAAAAAGAACTAAATATACCTGAGCCTTTTCTGTCTTCTTGACCCTGAAATGGGTCATCTAATTAGCTTCCTCACTCTCCCCACCAAGAAACAGTTGTCATGCTTCTCGCCTCCTGTTGTTGAAGTCCCCGGCCCTGCACCCTGTCCTCCTCCATCAGAGAATCCTGGACTGGGGCTCAATCCTTTCTTTCCACTGGCAGGAAATCTTGTGAATTGAAAAATAACAGATTTTAGATTTTCTGAGTCTTCATCTTGGACTTAAACAAACAAATCACCCCTGCCAGCAAAGCTGACAGGAAAATGTTGTGTTGCCTGTTTTATGGACCATGGCAAGGATGCCAGTGGAGGGAGAAACAACAAACAACCTGGGCTCCCACCAAACAACCCTCCCCTGGGACGAGAGTCATTTTCTTTCATTTCTTTCTTTCTCTCTCTCTCTCTCTCTCTCTCTCTCTCTCTCTCTTTCCTTCTTTCTTTCTTTCTTTCTTTCTTTCTTTCTTTCTTTCTTTCTTTCTTTCTTTCTTTCTTTCTTTCTTCTTTCTTTCTTTCTTTCTCTCTGATCATGTGAAGATGAAAAGGTAAGGCTCTGTCTAGGAAAGTAATCCTGCTAAACTGGAGCAAGAACACCAACTATTCCTCATACTAATGCTTCAGGCCTAAAATTCAAAACTCAATCCATTGGGAGGGATTCTGTCTGACCTTTCACTTAAAGAAACAAAAGATCTATTGTTATTAATAATACAATTCAGAGTTAACTTGAAAATGGAAAAGAAAAATCTGTTGGATAAAATGAGAAAGTGGGGATGATATTGTGATTTATAATAAGAAATAAATATTTAGTCTTCTTCCCCTCTCTCCTTCCCCTTTTCTGGTAAAGAGATCCTAACACCCTTGGGATTTCCGAAATGATGGGAGGGGTAAAGTTGTCTTTTGTTATGCTAATGAGGTGGCTTTTGAAAGCACCTAAAGATAGGGGCTGGTTGTCAGAGTAGCCAACCATGGGATTAGAGGATTAGAGTTTTCAGTCCCATTCCCTGACCTCCAGGGAAGAAAGAGGCTGAAATGAAGTTCAATCACCAGTAGTCAATGTAGGATCACTCATACCTATTCACTGAAGCCTCCATTAAAACCGAAAGAGATGGGGTTTGGAGAGGTTCTGGGCTGCTGGGAGAGTGCCGCTCCTGGAGCGGGCCTGGAAGCTCTGCGCCCCTTCCCCACACCTTGCCCTATGTATCTCTTCCATCTGGCTGTTCCCAAGTTATCTCCTTTTATAATAAACCAATGATCTAGTTAGGCAAATGCTTCTCTGAGTTCTGTGAACTGCTGTAGCAAAAAAGAATTGAACCCTAAAAGGAGGATGTGGAAACCTCTGATTTATAGTCATTTTGATCATAAATACAGGCAACCTGGGCTTGCAACTATAATAGAATCTGAAGTGGGGGGGGGGCAGTCTTGTAGAACTGAACCCCTAACCTATGGAACCTGATACTATCTCTGGGTAGTGTCAGAACTGAGTTGAACTGTAGGACACCCAGCTGGTGTCCAGACAATTGCTTGTTCTATGTGTGGTGAACGTTCCCCCACCCCCCGACCCCCACACACATGTACATTGGAATAGGGTCCCAGAATCTAAAAGAGAGGGTTAAATATCTGACTCTGAAGTCAAACAGGCTTAAGCTTTCAATACAATTCCAACACAAATCAACCTTCTTGGACTCAGTTCTTTGTCTGTGAAATTGGGATGTTAAATATTTCTATATCTGATGGCTCTTATAAAAACTGATGTCAAGTATTTATTCTGGTACCCAATACATGGTATGTATTCATTATATTTTAATAACTATTTCTGTTCTTTATGTTAAAGGTTGTCTTTTTCTTTCCCTGGACTACATACAGAAGTATACACAGACTTCAACTGAATACATTATATTATAAATTGAATTCAACATGTTTAACTCAGCTTGCCCTTTGTGGAAGGCATTTATCAGGCATAGTCTTCGAGAGATCTCACTACAGGAGACCCCTGGCATTTGAGAATTTAATGTCTTCTGCATTTCTTCTTTATTAATTACTCTAAAGTTAGTGACATACAACTTTCTCTAAGACATAAGTGTGAGTACTGTGCACTGTAAGGTCAATAAATTAGTTGTTCTTGAAGGAGTGACTGAATTAATGACAGTCCAGCCAAGTTCCCTGTCACAGCCTCTGAGTGTGTGGCTGTAATCTTGAATTATCTAGACTGTAAAGGTGATCAAAATGTGGGGATTTGAAGATCTTACAATGGATTGCTTATAAATATCAAGTAAAATTTTTAGAACATGAAATTCCTTAGTCAGGAAGGGTCTTAGAGAAATACTCTTTCTTGCCACACCTTTTTGTCTTTGGAGAGATCTGTATAAGCCAAGTAAGACAGACATAATTATCTTTTCTTGTTTTGAAGCTTTCTAAGGATGGATACTTCTCAGATACTCTTTGTAGCTCTTTTCAATATCATCTCACTCATCACAGTCAAGATGATCTTCCTTATGTCTAATCTAAACTTTATTTCTTCAAGAGTTCTCTCAGAAGGGGCATCAAATCTATTTCTAACATAGCACATTAGGTGACACTTTGCATACATTGTTCCAGTGTGATTTCAGTCAGTGAATGGATCGAACCTTTTCATAAGCCTGAAGACAGTAATCAAGCCATAACTTAATCTTTACAAAGTTTAACTCTGGGGTAAATAATATCAGTTGCTAATGTATTTCATCCTAGGACCCATTTTGCTAAATATTAACCATACTTACTGAACTTTGAAACGTCTCTGTCTTTAAATGTTATTAGAAGTAATGATGTTTTGTGATCTAACTGATTCAGTGACCTAACTCCTACACATACACTCTGAAGCCACTCTACCTGGGCTCAAGTCACAGCTCTATCACTTCATAGTTGTGTAACTTTGGGAAAGTTACTTAACTTTTCTACATCTCAGTTTCCTTGTTAGTAAAATAGAGATAATAAAGATACATACTTCATTATGCATCATTATAGATAGAGTGCATTAATACTTTTAAGGTACTTAGAATACTACCCACTTTATAGAAGTGCTCAATGACTATCATTATCAAGACTCCAGGATGATTTTCCAGATCTTGAGATTCATAGGCTATTAATGAATCTCCTTCTTTCTGAATACTCTTGGTAATCTTATCTCAACAAAGTTCTTACTGCCATTTTCTCTGCCTTGAATATCCACCTACATCTCCTCTTAAACATCTCAGTTTGGTTGCATTTCCCTATCTATAATACCATATAATGAGTACTACTTTTGATCAATTATGATCTCATGAAGACAGTTATTTTTGTGTAACTTACCTTCCCAGTGAGATTCTTGCCTGTTTCTTGAAGAAATAAAGTAAATCTTACAATTTTTAATAACCCTTTATAACTCCTAGCAAGTTTCTTTGGCCTTCTAAAATGATTGGTGAGCAAAGGTGAGCTGATAGATGATGTTTTTATTTGTTTGATTATTTCAAACATTACTGTAAAAGTTCTTATTAGGTTACCTCATCTACTCCACCTAATTCTATTGTTGATATTTATATGTAAAGCACTAATAACAGCTCTTGGGACACAGTAAGTGCTCAGTAAATAAGATGATAATGAAGAAGAATGAGAAGAAGAAGGAAGAGGAGGAGAAGGAGAAAAAGAGGAAAAGGAAGAAGAGGAAGAAGGAGGAAGAGGAAGAGAAAGAGAAGAGATATTTTTCTCAAGTCAGGTAAACATGATCTCATTTAGCCTTCAATGACCTAAGAAGAAAGTATCATTTATCCCCATTTTAAAGATGAAGAAATTTGAGCTTTGAGTGGCATAGAATAATCCTGCTTTCCCCAAGACAATGTTGGTTTATACTTCTTGTAGCAGTTAATATTAATAGTGTTTCCATTAATTATCAAAAGTGCTACTTGGATAATAAATTATGTGATTACTCTAGACTTAATTAATGCCAAGGTAACATATCCTGTAAGTGGAGGGGTTATAACTAAAACTACATAACTAAGTCAATTCCAGAGCTCTAATCCCTAGGCTAAATTCATGGAAAACCATGTACCCCATTTCTTCCACATACCAGGGAGTAATGCAAAATATGAAATTTAGAGAGCTTTGGGAAGACCATATACAGATTGAAACTTTATGTTTGAGAGGTCTCAGAGAACTGAGAGAACATAATCAGAAGGCAAGGTGGGGAAATTCTTTTCTTATTTTTCGGTCATCTAACAGAATAATTTCACAATTAGAAGTATTGTGAATTTCAACTGCACAATAAAAATATACAAAATATTATTATATTTGCTTATGAATAATATGACTATTTCTCCTGATGTTTGGCATTAAAAAGGAAGAAATTCATTAAAAGCCTGGAAGATAATAGAAAAATAATAAAAATACCAGTGCTTAAAATTTGTATAGTAATTTAAAGGTTATACAGAACATATTTGTATATGATTTATTTCTTTTGATCCTCACAGCTCCCTGAAATAGGGAGGACAGAAATTATTTCTGTTTTAAATGGAATTGAGAATCAAAGGGTTTAAGTCATGGGATTTATACTTCAGAGGATAAATTAGGATACAACATCATTCTGATATTTCAAAGTGATTTAAAATCATTCAAATATAACTCGACAGAAGCACATTCAAGGGGAATGTACTTACAGGGAAAAACCAAAATTAAATTTGCCAGAGAGGGAGTATCTGGACTTAAAAATTTCCCATGTGCTGCCCACTAGACACTAAATTTAACTATGAGATTCGTCAAGTTTTTAAAACTACAAGACATTATCAACACCTTGCCAGGTCAGCATGGATGCTACCTCTAGAAAGACTAGAGGTGAGTTTGTTGACTTCATATCTTGGGCTACAAAATATTGGGCCTTATTGTCAAATCAAGCCAAGTGCCTTTCGAGTCCAGAAGATCAGTGTGAACATTGCTGTCTCAGCACACCTTAACCATTTTTTTTCTAGCTGTGTCATATCAGGTCCCACAGTCAGAAAACTGCTGATTCTGGGCAAAAGTATAAAATAACTTCAGTTTCCCTTTTCTCCTCATGTACTCTTCTCTTCTCTGTCCCTTAAACCATTCATTCGCACCTTGGTTTAAACACAGGAATTGAAAACTAGCATTACTGTTTCCTCTCTCAGGGTTATTGCGTTTCAGCAGAGTCAAAGCTGAAGATACCAAGATCTAATGATGACATTTCAAGCTGGTAGCTTTCTGTTTCATCTGAAATCACCTTGTGTAGATGCTCCCCATGTACACTACCAACATATTCCCATATTTTGACTCAAAAACAAACCTCCACTCAGTGAGATTGAATAGTATTGAAAAAGAATAATGATATTTGCCTTGTTTGAGTTTGGGTTCACCTGTCTCTGCCTCTTTTGCAGAACTAAAGGTGCAAACTGCTTACAGTGTGGAACAGCTGCATGGTGACTATGCAAAAGCATAATCCATCAAGATACGCTGATGTTCTAAAACAGCAATTTTGAACACAGTAGGGCAGATGCCATCTGTGTCTCCTGAAAGTCACTCCTTTCCACAAATTCATTGAGCCAGGTTATGATCCCCTTCAAATTTCATGAGAACACAGCTTGTGAGGTGTCCCCCAAAGTGGTGTTTGCATAGATGTAGGAGATAGATGCCAGTAACTCACCAAGGACTAAATTTGACTTTCCAGGTTTGTGAGTACATTCTACTCTCCAAATTTTTCATCCTGTCCTCCCCTCATTCCCAACTTCAAAACATCTAAAAGTCAGTTCTCACCATACCAATCCGTTATTAACCTGTATAGAGAATCTCCTTTCTCTCATCTCATCAGCCTCAACTCTGTTGTTTTACTTTCTCACTTGTTTCCTTGAGATGTACTGATGTGTGTTTGTTGGGGATGGAGTGGGGAACAGGGCAGAGGGGTTATGATGTCAGTGGAAAGAATCTTTTATCACCATGTAATGTAATAGTTGATTTAACACAGTTACTAGTTATGACAAATTACTGTGTGGATGTAAGAGTTTCAGACAAATGTTGACATTTGAAAGCAAATATACCATGTAATTGCAAAAACACAATTAGAAGCAAAAATGACTAGATATATAAATGGGTATATAGATATAGAAAGATATATATTATGTACATATATGTTTACTATATATATTTCTGGATTAGGCATATTTTTGATATTATATTTTCAAATTTCATTAAGTTCCTTTGTCATCTTTAAAAATCTAACATCTCATTCAAAACTTCTCCAGATTGGCTAAAGGAACTCTCTTCACATACTATCTTTTATGTTTGATTTTCCTTCTTTTTAAATGCCATTCACTTTGTAGTCATCAATCAGTTTATTCTTTAATAATTTCTTAAGTGTTTCCAGAAATAATGTAGTTCAGGTGTCAGTATGGAGATGATGTTTTGAAAATGAAAATCAGTCATTATTTTCTAAAGGTGATAAAAGCTTGTGTTTTATTTATTTATTTATTTATTTATTTATTTATTTATTTTGTGTGTGTGTGTGTGTTTGTATACATGTATACATACAGGGGTCTCCAACTTACCATGGTTTGACTTACAATTTTCCTACTTTATAATGGTGTAAAAGCAATAAGCAGTTGGTAGAAATATGCAGTCAGTACTTTACGAATTTTGATCTCTCTCAAGATAGTGATATGCAATATGATATTCTCTCCTGCAGCTGGGCAGCCACAGGGAGCCACAGCTCCAGGCAGCCATGCGACCACAGGGTAAATAGCCCATGCTCGATACTGGACTGTGTTGCCACCAATTTTAGATATTGTGTGATGTGTCTTTTGCATCCCATCTGTATCTCCTGCTTCTGGGGAGAAGAGGAAGGCAATTACTCTAGAGATGAAACAACATAATTGCCCACCTGCAGGCTAACATAAATGTTCTGTGCATGTGTCAGGTAGGCTAGCCTGAGCTATGATGTTTGGTGGGTTAGGTGTATTAAATGCATTTTTGACTTGTGCATATTTTCAGGACAAGTTTGTCAGAACATACGCCCCACATCGTAAGTGAAGAAGTATATATATATATATATATATATATATATATATATATATATGCATTGATATTTGTCATGAAGTGAAACTAGCTATGCCATGTGATAAAGTTGTTTCTATGGAAACAGCTCGTGATTCATGATCAACATAAAAGAAAATTACAGATGAAGGTATAAGGTAGACCTGACAGAGAGACTATTAATTCCTGAATTAAAAATTTAAATGCCATTATTACTCCTTTTTATGACTAGAAAAATTCCTTTATAATCTTAATAAATGTTATTGTTATTAAGTCCCTGCAATATGTAAAGAGTTACCTGCAGAGCATAAAAAATATAACCCTAAACTTTCTGGAGCTTATATAGTGTGGGGAGAAAAGATAAGGTTAATAAATAAAAACCTTGTATGTGCTAAAAAATGATCACTATTTATATTGGGGCTTTTGTCCTTTCAAAGTCTTAATTTTTTATATGCCTAATCCACATATTTTCCAGCAGAATTCTCTCTAGTGTGGCTACAAAAATGGCTCTATAGAAGAGAGGTGATTTCCTGTGGGGTTTGAAGTAGCTCTAGATGCATTTTGATGGGAGAGGATTGCAGGTGGTAGAAGGGAGAAATGAAGGCCTCTGACATGAGAAAATGTTCTAGGCACAGGTAGAATTTCAAATAAATGTCATTGAATTGTCCCTCTGAAAACCACAAAACTGTTTCTCGTGACTAGAGAATTGTATATCATTGCCTTGAAAGTAATAGATCAGAAGAAGAGAAACCTCCTCCTGAGTCACAGAGGGTTAGAGTAGGCAGGGACCCTAGCTTTCAATAAATCTATTCCCCCTCTTTCAGGAAGGATCCCAAATAAACCCACTCATTCAAGCAGGATTCACTCTTAGCAACTTGCCTGGTTAATCTTTTCAGCAGCAGGAGCAAGGCAAACTTTTCTGTTGTATCTGAGGGGCCCTAAACTTCTGTTCCTTTTCAGTTTAGGAAGGGATGGAGTAGCTGATTGCTAACAGCTACCTAGAAATCTCTTTTTGAATCTGTTTCTCCAGTTGTTTCTCTGCCTTCTTTCTCAAAACTAAATAATACAATTGCTGAATGTGCCTTTGTTTAAATATGTATCCTCCTTCCAGAAGACCATTTGTGGGACACAGGGCTCTGTTGAATTCTTGTTTAAAACCACCCCCTTCAGGCCATTCAAATATTTCATTCTCTTGCAAAGCTCCTGGGAGTCCCTTTTTAATTTCCTGGCAGCTAAGCTTCATCTCTCAGGGCACGCTATTGGCCTCACGTGTGCCATCTGTTCTACCCAGTTTCATTTCATCCCCAAATACGATTTCTGCAAGAAGTCACACTGCTTTCATGTCATTTCATATGGAAACACAATGTTCCAGCAGGACTCTGAATCATTTTAGGGACATGATGGAGAACAGCGCAGATGCTGTGTAAGTGGGTCCCTCCACATCTATGTTCCCCATCTATAACATATGGTTTTATGAGGGCAACTAAAACAGGGTATGAAGTTCACTTCTCTGGGGGAATTTGAAAAGTATAGTCCAAATCCTGTCAGGATCTAGGTCTTCCTAGATAAAGAACAATATTGCTAGAGAGTAAAATTGACTGCACTCTATTCTCTGTCTTTGGCCAGCACCTTTTCTCAGTGTCTCTAACCAAGCCATATCAGCCACCCCATTTTTGGGCCCCAGGATTTCTCCCTATAGAATTTGCCTTATTTGCGAACAGAACTATAAGAGTCACTAAAGAACTAGTCTTTTTCAGCATAATTCTAACTTGTAACGTTCTACCTCAATGTTCCCACAAGTACCTTATAACAGCATGGCTGATTTTTTTTTTTTTTGTAATGCTGAAAACATGTTCTTCCACTTCAGTGGTCAATGAGATGGTTGGTGCTTCTTTACCTGTTGCTTTCTTTCTAGGCAGATGGTGCTGCATGTAGTTGTCATTCAACATGAAAGCCCATAAGGTATCCTACGTTCATTTCCTGTTAAGCTCTGTTATCTAACTAGCCACAATATCGCTCTGATTTGCCCCAACATCTGCCCCCCCCCTTTCCACAGCTAAGGCTACTGTTCCACTTTAAGCATTTATCATTTCTCATCTGGACTTTGAAACACTCTCTTGGCTTCTTAACTAGGAGTACTGTCTCCAGTCATAGCCTGCACTATTCATCCTCCACACGACTACCAGAATGATCTACCTGAAATGCAGAACACAGTCCCTGCTACCATCTTTAAGAGCTTTTCTGTATTTCAAGATTAGGATTCACTTCCTTAGCATATCAAGTCCAGCATCATTGTTTCTCTCTCTCTCTCCCTCTCTCTCTCTCTGTGCGCACAAACTCACATTCATGCGTGTCTTGTAAAAGTGAAAGCATAAAACATGTAAGCATACAATTCAAAAGGACATATAAAGAACCGTAAGTGTCCCTCCAACTCATACTCCTAGTCTTGGCTTCACTTCCAAGAGAAACCTTATTACTCGTTTCTTGTGTATTCTATAAATTGTCAGTGCGTATAAAAACTATATATATATATATATATTTACAGAGAAGCTTCTTTTTTACACAAGTGAGAACACTCAAGAACATTATTTTACTCTTGCTTTTATAATTCTGTCTTATCTCTTGACACTCTCCCCTGCACCCTTTAAGTTCTCACAACAGTGAGCTACCTGTAGTTCCCAGACCATATCATGGTATTTTGAGACACATCTGCCAATGCTTATGCCCTTCCTTTTGTTTGCAAGTTTTGTTCATTTGCAGCCTATACATAGTTCTATCTCCTCTACCTCTTTAAGATCCATGTCAAGCATGACCCTTTCTCCATGCCTTAGAAACAACCCCTCTATGCACCCACAGGATCCTAGACTTGTATGTCTCTATCATAGCATCTAACACATTGTCTTAAAATAATTTTGTGTGTACATTGTTTTGTGCTCTGTAAAATATTTGAAAGTATGGTGCATATCTTGGTCATATCACCATTCTTAGAGCCCCGTTTAGGCCATTAAAAAATTGACTAATTATCTATAAGCATATATTGAACCGAAACACACCAAGACCAAAGTTTGTTTCAAAATCTTTAAAAGGGAAAAAAACCTTCACATTCCTAAATAGAAGTCTTAAATAACTTTAAACACTAAAGACTGTAAACATCTCAAGGACAGCAATCACATCTGTTATATTCACAAATGTACTTGAATGAATGCTCTTGGAAAAAAATGGCCTTTAATCTTAAATATACAATATGATGATGGGTTTTATTGAAGCTTCAAGGGTGGGGATACCTTAGGCACTTAATAAAAGGGTAATAGAAAAAAAATACTGGTAGAAAAATAATGACTATGTAAATTCTAAAGTGGGGTTCCTGGGTTCATGAAAGAAAGCCCATACAACTTTCACTCTTTTCTGTGTGTGTGTGTGTGTGTGTGTGTGTGTGTGTGCATTTGTGTCTAACCTTTTCCCTCCAAGTTATCACCTCTGATAGAAATTAATTATAAACCCTTTCTTGAGCATTTTTGTCAAATGACAAGTAATAGATTATTTGCTACTAACAATTAACTTATTTCAATAGATAGCAGTCAAGAGGTTTCATGAAATGCACAGTCTGCTGAAAACAGGAGTAATCTAAAATGCAGAAACTTGATTGTGGTATTATGAAAAAATAAGATACAGTGCTCAAAAAAGTTCATGAGGAAACTTTTTACTAACATGAAATCTACTATAAGCATATATTCATCCATCTTCTAATTATCCTCAAGGATAATAATGCCACTTGAGTTATTAATACTCCAGTCCTTTGGAAAACTGTAATACCATTTTTCTTTTGAAATATTTTATCCTTCTTGATAATATGTTTTTATTCATGTGCATTTTGAGGGTGCTATCAAGATTTTGGGGGCATGCCAAGACAAAAAGGACCAAACACAGAATTGATAGTAAGTACTGTTTAGTTGAGACAAACACCTTGGCTTTACCCCTTGCTACCAGACCACCTGATGGAAAGATTCTAGGTGGGATGGGTAACCTCTTTAGGGTACTCAGATCCTAGAAAATAACAGTTTCCTTCTGTTTCACATTAAGTGTTGAAAAAAGTATTAGTTTGGCAGTAGTGTAGCAATGATCCCAGTTTGAATTCAATTAACAGTATTGGATACAAATAGTTCTAATTTGGTCTTGGCTTCAATATTCGATATAATATAAAGCAGGTGCAAGTTAAGTCTCATTTTGAAGACAATTGAGTCAACATTTCTCATGGCTGTCTCTGGGAATGCGTTTAGGGAAAAAATGGAAGATAATGCCATGACCAATACAATGGTGATTCAGGAAGCCCAGACTGCCTACAATATTATTATCATGTTCCAGGAGACTACCATCATTTGCACTCAGTGAGAATTCAATAAATGCTTGTTAGTTGACACATCTAACAGGGAAATCCAATGAAATCAGATGAACTCTAACTGGAGAATAAGATGGAGAGGAAGAATCTAGATTTTGACAGCCTAAACTCTTTAAATGTCTAAGCTTATACAATATTTGAATTAAAAATAGGTTTAGCAATCATGACATTTACCATAATATTACCTTAATATTACAGATATTTGAGGCCCAGAGAAGTCAAATGACTCACTCAAGTTCCCAAGGCTAACTAAGTTCTAGAAATATTTTTTTAGTTGCCTAGCAGATGGGAACCAGCCTCCAGAGTCAGGCTGTTTGGTTTCAAATTTGGGCTCTGCCATTTATCAGTTCTATAACTTCTGAACAAGTTATTTAACCTCTCTCAACCTAGGTCTCCCTCTCTCAACCACAATTTCTCCATCTTAATGGGAGATAATAGTTGTATAGCTTTAGCTCAAGGATTAAATGAATTACTAATATAAAAAGGAACAACTACTTGATAACCATACCTGATACATAGGATGTATTCAATAAATTTTACTATTTATTTTCATTGTATTATACAATACCTAGTATGACCTTGTAATCCTAAGAACATAGGCTTTCAAATGCAAACTCAAAAATTTAAAGATCTGCATAGGATTGCTGTGATGTGGCTTAAGGTATAGGAAAAAATCTTTGTTTTCTCCAAACAGAAAAGCAAAGGTAAGTTTTTCCTCTCTCACCTTCTCCAGATGGTATAATGTTGTAAACCAGCACCTAAAAGTGAGACCTGGTTGATTATTCATAAGAGAAAAACAAACTTATGTCTTTATTTAACTGCTGATATCTGTTCCTACTTTTAAATGGTACTGACCTATTTGCTCTGTTTGCAAGGAAATTCTATTTTAACCTCTGAGAACTTAGTGGCAGCAGCCAGAGTATGTTTAGGCTATTTTACAAAGCTATTGCCAGTGCCTCAGTAGGGGCAAACACAATTTGCAATGCTCTCTATTCTGAAGAGAAGTCATTGGTGTTCTGTAAAGCAGCAGAATAGTACAATATTGTCAGAGTGACAGTGCTTGGCAATATTTTCATGGCCATCATTTAAGGTCAGTTGACTCATAAGTGGAAGGACTGCTTATTAGTCTAAGTCACGCGCCATCATCCAGGCTCTTGCCTTTTTCCTGTTGCTTGTCATTAATTACTAAACTAAATTTCCACTTTGAACACAGTTACCTATTTACCTAGGGACTAACTTGAAACTTAATTTGGAATCTTGGAATAATACCATTCCTAGAGAAATTTAAGAGAAAAAAATATGTTCATTTCTTACTAAAGCTAAATCTTAGAATAATTTACTGCAGATGTTGCTACTTGAAGTGCTGGCATCACCTAGGAGTTAGGATTGCAAAATGTTCAACCCCCATCCCAGACCTCTGATTCAGAATTTGCTTTTTAATGTTTTAAGATCTCAGAGTGATTCAGGTACACACAAAAGATTGAGAAACACTGAATTAAAGAAATGAGTGGGGAGGGGAGGGATTCTGACAGGCAGTTACTGTTTTGTGCTACCAAGATGACGATAATTATACATAACTGAAATGTGCACCAGAAACCTGGAATCACATATTAAAATAACAACAGCAGCAGTAGTGGGCTTTAACAACACTGAATATTTGGTAGATTATATTTCCTTTTTTTAAGGCATTATTTAAACAATTGGCTCATTTTAGTTTAGTTTTGGGTTTGTTTGTTTTGGTTGTTTTATTGTTATTTATAATGCCTATAAGAACATTCACTACTGCATCCATCTAGGCATGAAGGAAGGAAAGAAACAATAAGTATATGTTAATTATCTGTTACTGGGAATGGCTACTTTAAGTTAAGATTCAATACATGTAAAGTCTTCTGGGAGTGATCACTTGGTCCATGGCATCTTTAGATCAGGAAAAGGGAGCTCTGTGGCTAGAACTCTTATTTGATCATCAGAAGCTACCTCTTCAATAAGAAAGAACAACTAGTCTTTGGAATATGAAGTACAAGGGTTCAACCACTTGTTTGCATGTAGTTAACATCATGTTTCCCCAACCTAGTTAATATGACAAAGAGAAGACTTTCTTACTACTATCTGTGTTTTACAGGGTTACTTTAATACAATTTCTGAGGCTATTGTCTCTTTTTTTGTCCCAACTGACTCCTGTTCATTTTTAGTTTCTCTAGAATATGTGTATGTACATGTGTGTGCAGATATATGGCTTGGCAGAAATTGTTAAGAGAGGTTTGAAGGGCTTACTATAATAATAAATGGAAATCACAGTGGTTTTTTAAGATGATTAATAAAAAAAAATAGTATATAGTCACTGTCACATACACAATATATAACAAGATGCCAGAAGAGAAATCCTTAATTCAATCAATAATATTATTGCCTGAAAAGTCTTGCTCTTAAGTATTGTTTTATTCCTGCATCAGGTTTTGCATTCACGGCTCAGTAACTACAATCCTCGATAGTAGAGACTTTTGACTGTAAAAGCTGTCTATTTTATTTTCTTATTTGGGAAAAATGTTTTACATCTTGAAGTATATGAATCAGAAAATACTTTTGATGTTATGCTAGTCTTTAAAAGGGAGAGTTCTATAAACTAATATGGAGTTATATTTCATTAAAAAATAAAAATTAAAGCCCTGGCTGCTGTGGCTCAGTGGATTGAGCATGGCCTGCGAGCCAAGTATCGCTGGGTTGATTCCCAGTCAGGGCACATGACTAGGTTGCACGTCTGGTCCCCAGTTGGGGGCACGCGAGAGGCAACCACACAGTGATGTTTCTCTCCCTCCCTTTCTCCTTTCCCCTCTCTCTAAAAATAAATAAATGAACAAAACAAAAAACAAAAATTAACAGAACCTAGTTTCAAATCCATTAATGTACTATAAAGTTATCATGTCATCTTTTTAGCTGTGGAATAGGTAGACAATAATGATAATGAGTAAGAATACAAAAATGAGCAATGCTTTAGTAGTGAATTTTAGTCTGAATTTTCCTTAAAGCTATTTCCACATTCTTTCTCCATTCTTTTTTATTAATCTCAAGAGTAACTGCCTATCAAGCTACTAAAACATGATTAATATAAGAAGCAATCAGTTTTATTTTTCATAGACATGTCAGTCCTACTTATATTATCTGAAAACCAAAGCATATTATAGGCCATTCTCTCAACCCGGGTAACCATCCAGGTTGTGTTTATACAAAATCTTCAATCCTAAAATTCCTCATCATTATCATTTTTCTTGCAGTTATTTCCAATCTATTTATTTTAATACTTTATCACAGATGAGAGAAGATTAAAGAAACTTTGGTTTTGTTGATAGCTATCATTAAAATGAAAAACAAAGAAGAATAAGTAAATCAAGTTCTGTTATTTTTCAATGTTCAGTGCTTCCTATTTTCCTATATATCTCTAACACCATTGTGGAAAAATAATGGGTATTTTAGTAGAATATATTTTTCATAACTTTATATGCTTGGTGAATATTTTTAAAAATCATGTGTAAGATAACATGATGCAGTGAGTAAATAAACCGTATTATTCCATCACCAGGAACTATTTCCAGTGGCACTGCAATTAAATTCTTTTTCTGAGTTTATGTGTGAATTCAATTGAAAAACTGGTTATACAGAGCTTTTCTGTTGTAGTAGTGGTGGTGGTTGTTTTGGCCAATTGCAACTTCCCACTTCAATTAAAAACAAAAACAAAAAAACCCTGGAAAGGTGTTTGAAATATAGTCAACAGAATTATACATTTTTTAAAAAAAATTCTGGAAAGTACAATATGCTATACAGAAGACTGACCACTGGCAAAGGCGCTGTTAGCCTTTTGAGCTTTCCTACTCTTTCCCTGTTTTATGAATTATCTATGTGGCTACTTACAGGGTGCCAAAATAAAAGAATAAAAGGTATTATTATTTATCTTCCTGATACAAACAATTTGTTTTTCCTATTTTTTTTTTTTTTTTAGCCACAATAGCATGGATTGGGTATGATTTGTATATGTACACATGCTATTATATTACCCACTGTGTGTAAATAGTGTATTTTGGTTATTTTGTTGTAGTGATATGTATGTGAACAGAATATTATGAATAAGTCAGTCTATTAAAAATCTTTGCCAAGTCAGAAAATATTCATTGTGCATTACTTTTTAAAAACAGGTTTTCTTTTTTCAATACAGTTTAAAAATAGTATTTTAAATAAGCTATTTATATCCAGGTAAGTTACTTTTGGGGTGAGCACTTCCTAAAGTATATAAATACTTAATCGATATTATATTACCAATATAATATTGTATGTCAACTGTAGTTGAAAATCAACTTTAAAAGAAAATAATAAAGCTGTGTAAGTTACAACTATAAAATACAGAAATTTAATAGTCACGTTTATTATAATCATATTCGATAATTATAAACATATTTTTCTTCCTTGTAATCTTAAATTTTTTCTTAAACCTTAGCACATTAAAATATGAGACAATAGTAATGAAATAAAAAGAAAATTCAATAGCCTTTATAGCTTTAAACAGATAAAATTCCTAAAGGTTTTAATTTTTAAGTTATTCAGGCTGTCTTTTGCTGCCACAATAATTTTTTCCCAAGCAGGGGACAAAATGACATACTGCTTACATAGATCTAGCTGTTCCCTAGGTGGTTGGTTCTAGAAAAGCAACAGGCTTTCTCCCCTGCCTTACCAGAAGCAACAGTTAGAAACTCTAACTAGAAAACTGCTACCCACAGTGGCTGGAAGCAGCCACTGGAGAGTGACAGCTATGATTTCAACCCTTTTTTTTTTTTTTTTTTTGCAACAGCTTCAGAAAAGGAGGAGGAAAAAGGGAAACAATAGAATGTTAACCCTTTGAAATGAAAGGATTGAGCTGTTACTCTCGCCCCCCTCCCTCCCACCTTCCTTTTAATCATCAGGCTTTTTTGGCATGCTTTGCTTTCTAGGGTAAAGCATCTTAAATTCGCAAGATGCAGCAAGACAAATCCATCAGCCCCCACACGGGAACCATATAAGGCTCCCCAGAAGCTGGTTTGAGCACTTTCATAATAGCCAGCATGGACTGTTGTCTCAGCCTGTTGCTTCTGCCACACGATGTGCTAGAGGCTGGAAAGAAGGCTGGGACACTGAAGCCCCGCTGTATGCTTGTGTGCGTGGTGGGGCGGGGAGGGGGAACGCTGGGTCTGTCCAGGCTCCCGGGCTGCGGAGACCGGACCCGGCGAGAAGGAGGCTGCGGACCACCGTCCGAGGACCCTAGTGCAGGCCGCCCGGCCGCCGGCAGATGGTGCCCTCCGCATCATCGGAACACCAGAGGAAACCCTTCCAAAGTAACGCTCAGACTCCGCCCCACCGGATCCACTGCTGCCAGGCACCCGTCTTTCCCCAAATAGTGCCGGGCACGTTTCTTTCGGAACACCGCAGTAGCCTGTGGTGTGCGTGTGTGCATGTGCGTGTGTGTGTGTGTGTTTTGAAAATACAAACCAGGGGCAACAGGGTGTGTGTGTGTCAGAGTGGGGAGCGCACGAGGAGTGGGACTCCCGGGGCCGGAGCGAGATGACCGCCAATGAAACGCAGAGGGCACCGGGACCGGTCCATTTCGTATCTGCGTAAGCCCGGCCACCGAGCCCGTCCTGAGGCCACTCACCATGTTCACTTCGGAGACCATGTCTATGCTGGCGACATCGATCCGCATCCCGACGTCCACGGGGGGCCCTGCCGGGGAAGTGGGACGCATATTCTCAGAGTGTTGACAGGCTGGGGAGGGGAGAGGGGCTTCCTTTGCTCTTACTACATTCTGAATGGGCTCCTTCTACCCCCGCCCCTCCTAACAGGGGACAGCGTAGGAAAACAGGTGTGGGCACACGCGTAATGCAGTGACTGTGCAGAGGGTGTGTCGGGCCGGGGGAAGGTCGGTTCTGCCTGGGGTTTCATCCACCTGCGACTGGGGGATCCTGTGTGTGTGCGTGTGTGTCCAGGGCGTAAGGCGTAGTGTACGCTTACGAATTACATGCTTTTCTTTCTTTCTTTCTTTTTTTTTTTGACATTTATCTTTGACAGTAAAGGAGAATTAGATGTAGGTTACAGGTTGAAAAAAGATGAAGCTTTACCTCCAAAGTCTGGCCGCAAGCGAATGTCATATCCTTTGAGCAATCTGTCCACTGTCTCTTTCACGTATGACATGTTGCTGGGCTCATTGGCGCTGAAGGGAAGAAGTAGGGACCGTATTTAGAATGAACACAAACTGCAAGTAGATATAAAAATAGACAGGCACACCTACCCCCAAATACCAGGCTACATGACCCAGCAAGCATGTAACAAGAAAAGCACTAAGAAAAAAACAACAGCTCACCTGTGTGCACAACAGACCATGGCAATCATCACGGGGAAAGAGAGAAGCCCCAAACTCTCTCGATTTTGTACTCTCCACATTACTAACTCTGATTGAAGAATTGTCTTTTCGGCGAAGATTCAAGGAATGCAACTTAGTCGGCGGCAGGGCAGTAATTCCCCCCGAACGGACCTGCGCATGCGCGGAGGGTGCTGACTACCAAAAGACACCTTGTGCCTTGCAAACAATATTCCTAGTGGAACAGGCAACAGATTTCAAACCCTTTAAAGTTCCTGTTTGTGGTGCTCGGCGTCCTCAGAGTAGTCAGAGATATCCTGCTGTTTGCTTGCTGTGGATTTTACATGCATGTGTTACAGGGCTTGAGGTTGCTATGTTCTTTTCCTCTCTTCCCTCAACCTGTGGTTTCTTTTTTCTTTTTCTTATTTTAAACTCAACTCGCAGGCATCTGGCTGCCTGTGATTAGCACCTTTCGTTGACAGTCACGGTGCTCCTAGAACTGGGAGTTTGAAGGCAAGGCGGTTCTCTGGTCACCAATGTGTGTGTGTGTGTGTGGGTGGGTGGGTGCGTGTGTGTGTGATGGGAAGGACGAAGGAGGGAAAAAGTGAACGTAGAGAGAAAACCGGAGAAGAGAAGAAGGGACTGGGGCAGATTAGTTGAGGACACCAAGAATCTGGTCCCCTCGGGACATGCTTTGGGATAACTGCCTTAGTGTAGGTCTTCTCTGTGGGAGGGAGAAGAGCAGGGGCGGGGTCAAAATTTTAGATCCCTTTTCTTTCCTCCCCCTTTCCCCTTTCACGTCTTTCACTGCATGATGGGGGAGGGAGGCGACCCAAGCGATGAGACAGCATCTCTAGGCATGCAATCCTTTTTCTAGGGCCATCCGCCCCAAGTCCCAAGTTCCACTTTTTTGTAGGTCCCAGGGAGGAAAACCCCTTTCTTAAATTGCCAGCGTGTTAGGTCGTATTTAGTAACCCAGAAGGATCCTGAAACACACGAAGGGTCTAACCTCTGTTTGCAAGTGATTGGGGTTCTGTAGGAGCAACAGTTGTTTGAATTAAATGAAATTCTATCAATGCAATTCGATAAATGTTATTGAGCGCATGCTGAGCTGGAAGCCCTGAGCTAGGTGTTTGTTCATTTATTTAACAGTATATATTTAATCTTTATGATGTTCTAGACTTTCTGGGACTTAGAAACCATTTAAAGAGGACTCCTGTCCTAGAGAAATTCACAGACAAATGGGGGGGATGAAATATCTATTTCGAGATAGTGCTATGGTGACAAGAGGGCTGTTAATTCTATCAGGGAGAAGTAGGATATGGTTTCCAGAGGAGAGATCTTTCTGCCAAAGCAGGGAGGAAGGAGTATGCCACAATAAGGAAACAGACTGTGCCATATCCTGTAGACTTAAAAGACTGTGGTCTGCTTGGATAGTTGAACCCTCAAAAGACTGAGAAGAATATAAGGGAGGGAGGGAGGGATGGTGGGTGATGAAGATGCAAAGGGAAGCTGAAGCCAGGCTATAAATAAAATTACATACTGTACTATACGGATTCGAGTTTCTGTAAATCACTATGGGTTTTAAGTAGAAACGGTCAAGGTCACATTTAGATTTTAGACAGAATGTTCTGGTAGAATAATTATAAGAACAATTAATATTTGTCACTTTCTATATGCTGGTTATTGTGTATATTACCTATTATTGCTTTTAACTTTGTAACAATACAGATGTGATATATATTGTTCTCATTTTATAGATAATGATGCCAGGAACAAATCAGAGTAATGCAATTAGTTTCATAACAAACAAATAATAAGTGGTGGAATCAGAATTTTAAGCCAGAATCTATGAGCCTAACTACCCTATGTTTTGAAACATAAATCCCAATGAGAGGAAACAGAGACAGAGAAAACAAGAAGAAAGAGGGGTTATTCTAACATCCCCAAGCAAAGGAACTACAGCATGGAGAGGGGGTCATAGACTAGTGCGAGGTTCTACGGTATGTGGAGGCATCAGATAATTGGAAAGCTCAGGACTTAGAGACTTTTGGAAGGTGCCTAAAGAATTATACAAATATTTACAAAGATGTAGATCTTGATGTTATACATATGTATTTTCTTTTTTTTGGAAAATTTTTAAATTGCTTTCTATTAGTTGTCCCATTCCCCACCCCCCACATTTTTCTCTCCCCTGCTCCACTCACCTCTAATTTTATTTTATTATTTGTGCCTCACAACATCTTTAAATAATGAGGTTATTTCTTCTGGGAACAATGTTAGCCCTTAATCAGTATTTTTAATTTTCTTAAAAGTATGTGAGGTCTACTTTTTAAATTCATATGGATCTTCTTTTAATGGTTAAAAGATAAGATTTAGGCTTTAGGCTTTTGGTGAAGCAGAGTACCTCTTCATTCTGCACAAAGTTTTGCAAAAGCTGAACTGTAGAATAATGTGTGTGGATGTTTACTTCATTCATTTTTTTTCCTCAAATATTTATTGAACATTTATTCCCAGACACTATGCTAAAAGCTGGAGATACAATGGTGAAAAAGACAACATACAGAGTCCTATTCCACACGGAATTTGTCAACTGATCTATCTATTGTAGGTTGCAAATTGTCAGCCTTGCTAGCCAAATTTAATTAATAAAAGAAGTATTTACACTGTTGTTCAGTGGGTTGTTTAACTTACAAATCTTTTATTGGTATATATGTTCTCTGGTTGGTCATAAATCCCAAAAACTGTTTTTGAATAACAACCAGGGTTTTATTTAACAATGTCTGCTAAAGAGCCAACATTTTATCCTAGCATTAAGGAAAACTATCTCTGACTTTGAATACTTGAATTCTAATGTTTAGCATGCCCCAGTTTAGATCGATTTCACTAATTTAGCTTTTAAATTATGCCTTCCACCTACATGGAAACACACTACAAGAAGCCATAAAACAGTCATTATCACATCTATTATTGGGACATTATTGAGGATAAAGGCCACTGTATCAATCAGCATCTTATGTATGAAGATCTATGGGAGAAAAAATTTCCTAGATCCTAGTATTCTGGAAATTGTTTCATTTCCTGCATAGTGTATGCCTTATTGGCAATAGGAATCCTAAAATTCATTAATTTCTCTATTTGCTTTGTCCAATGGGAATCTCATAATGTAGGTATCATTCAGCTTTAATAATTATGTAAGATCTGCAGTCATGTGCAGATGATGTTCCTCTGGTTCTACGGTGTCCCTCTTGGACAGCTCATGCTTGTGACCCTGGAATGTGTTTTTCTCATGGGCAATATAGGTAGATAGACAGAAGAGTAATACACAACTTACTATCTGAAGCCCACTAAAGGGAAGCTGCTATCTTTGTACTCAAACCCAAAAAAATAATTATGTAAGATCTTAATGACCTGCATTTTGATATATTACATTTCTCCCTGATGATTGGGAATTCTAAATTTAATTTTCCTTTGTCACACTTCACTAATTTAAAAACAGATATGTTGCACTGAATATATACAGTGTGTAAGCTGTCTTTAATAATTTTGGAACCTTTGGGGAAATAAATAAATTCAAAATAATAAGAAATAAGTAAATAATTGAAAAAATTAAAAAATCACCAGATCAAGATACAGTGTGGGACTTATTATGGCTTAAAAAAAGCCAATATTTACTTTCTCTGTGAAGTTGCTTGTTTTTTCCCCAAACCAATCCTCTTAATTAAGACTTTCCTTCCTTCAAGATTCAACTGAATTTCCATTTTTTGCTAAAGCTGTTTCTGAGAGACCTTGATCATTCCTACTTTTATTATCTTCTGATAACTCTTCAGGGGACCAAAGGAAAATCATAAAAATTATCACCCAACCAGGATGAAAGTGTATCAAGATCAAGACATATTCTTACACATATTCTTAGTAAATATTCTTATTAACTGTAATATAGAAGACACCTTTAAATTCTATTTTGAATTGGGATCAAACTTGACAATAATGATTTTACTTTCAAATTAGTCCTATTTATTTATTTATTCTTGTAAATATCAAGTTCAGACAAAAATGCATAGACTACAGTTGTTTTTAACAAGCTATGTCAGAGACACTGTGTAGTTTTAATGTACATAGATGGCATACTTTAAAGAGAGGACTAATAGAGATTTTGTTAAAATAAAAAAAATAATTATTTTATTTTATGATTTAAGAAAGTAACTAAAGTTCATTTTCATTTATTCTTGCTTATTTTTATTGAGAGCATCTATTGTGTGCCTAGCAAGTATGCAACTCTGCAGTGATAATTAGTTCATTATTATTTGTCCTCAAGTTAGCTTAAAATCTTATGTGAATGGATATACTAGGTTGAATATATGTGAAAGAAAGGTGATAATAATTGTTTGGAAGTACTATAAAACAGCTGCTTTACCATAAATAAAGAGTAAATAAATACCAACCCAAACTCAACCTGAATTCCCAGAAGTAAGTTAACATCTGTATAAAAAATTAAGGATATAGTTAAATTTTTTAAAGGTATATTTCATTGATTATGTTGTTACAGTAGTTCCAAATTTTTATCCCCTTTGCTCCCCTCTTCCCAGTACCCTCTTTCCCTCCAGAAGTCCCACACCCATTAGTTCATGTCCGTGGGTTATGCATATAAGTTTTTTGGCTTCACCCTTCCTTATATTATTCTTAACTTCCCCTTGTCTATTTGTACCAATGATTATGCTTCTTAATCCCTGCACCATATCCCCATTTCTTCCCCTTCATCCTTCCAGCTGATAACCCTCCAAGTGATCCCCATACCTATGATTCTGTTCCTATTCTGGTTTGCTTAGTTGGATTTTGTTTTCATTTTTTAGATTCAGTTGTTGATAGTTGTGAGTTTGTTGTCATTTTGGTGTTCATAGTTTTGATCTTCTTTTTCTTGAGTAAGTCCCTTTGACATTTCATATAATAATGGCTTGGTGATGATGAACTTCTTTAGCTTCACTTTGACTGGGAAGCACTTCATCTGCCCTTCCATTCTAAACGATAGCTTTGCTGGATAGACTAATCCTGGTTGCAGGTTGCCTTTCATCACATCGAATACCGCTTGCCAGTCCCTTCTTGCCTACAAAGTGTCCTCTGTGAAATCAGCTGATAGTCCCATAGGCAACCCCCTGTAGGAAACTCTCTGCCTCTCTCTTGCTGCCCTCAGGACTCTGTCTTTATCTTTCACCTTTGGCATTTCAGTCACAATGTGTCCTGGTGTGGTCCCCTCTGGGTCCAGCTCTCCTGGGACCCTCTGTGCTTCCCAGACCTGTATGTCCATCTCCTTCGCAAAATTTGGGAAGTTTTCCTCATTTTTTTGAATTCTTGCTTCCTCATTCTGCACTGGTTGACTGTTTTTTTCTTCCTTATATTTCAAATCATCGATTTGAACCCCGATTTTCTTCTCTTCCCCATTGGTTTTGTATGGATTTTCATTTGTTTCACTTAGCTTAGCCTTCTCGTCTTCCCTTATGTGTCTGCCATACTCAAGCATATCTGTCAAGCCAGTGAGCATCTTTATCACCAGTGCTTTGAATTCTGCATCTGTTAGGTTGTCTATTTCCTCATCTGTTAGGTTGCCTATCTCCTCATCACTTAGTTCTCCCACTGGAAACTTGATCCATTTCCCCTTTTGGGCCATACTTCTCTGTCTCCTCATTCTGACAGGCTCCTGTGTTTGTTTGCCTCCACGTCCCAGGTAGAGCTGCCGCTCCTGTTATGTTGTAAGGGGTGGAGCCTTAGGGATTCTTCAGTACAGGGTGACCTGTTTCACCACGTTGTGGTGCTGTGTGTGTGTGGGAGGGGTCCGAGAGTGAACAATGCCACCTGCCCAGCACTCACTCTTTTTCCAGGCACCTCTCCCACTTCTGCACTGGACTGGCGCTCCTCTAGCTGCTGCCCTGGTCATCGTTCCCAGAGTGGGTGGGTCTGCGGATATTCTAGGACCATGGGGGCTCTTTAAACAAGTGGACTCTGCTGAGAGACCGGCAGTTTCTGTCTCCACCCCAGTCCCCACTGGTCTGCACAGTCAGAAGCAATGAGGCTTGATTTTTCCCGGTGCTGGGAAACATCAGCTGCTGGGTCCGATAAGGAGCTGGGAATGCTCCCCAGGTTTCCCTCCTGATTTTAAAATGTGTGACTGCTCTTTCTGCCTGTCTGCTACTGCCTCCGCTTCTTCCGATGTTGCTGCCGCCACCACACCGCGTCTTCTCCACCCCTCCTACTTGTCTGGATGAGTATTTCTTCTTTATATCTTTGTTTGCTAGACTCCCATGCAGTTTGATTTTCTGGAACTTTTGGTTGTTTCTAGTTTTGAGGTAGTTGTATTCCTTCTTAGTTGTGGAGGGAGATGCAGCATGTCTGTCTACACCTCCATCTTGGTCAGAAGTCAAAGATATAGTTAAATTAATGTTTTAAATTAATGAATAAATAACAAGTTTTCCAGAAAATAATAAAAATTGTCTCTTTGGAAAATAATACTGTGTAAGCATTTCCTTATACTTTTTGCTAAAATAAGTTTCAATTGAACTAAGGACTTAAAGGTAAAAAAAAAAAAATACAACCCTAGAAATAATAGGTAGGTACATATAATATACCATTCAGTGTTTAGTAAGTGAATATTGGATATTTTTTCTTTGCTATTTGCTGGACAAAGAAGAAAAATGAAAGAAAAATGTTGCTAGATATGAATATATAATTATAAAGTTTTTTAAAACCATACATGAAAAGTTATTAATTGTGATAAAGAAACACTTCCATCAAAATATGAATATTCAACATTATAACAGAGGTATTATATTGCAATAGATATTGCAATTTCTATTGGATAATAGAAAACTAGAAAAGGAAGGAACTAAAATTTCCTTATTTCCACATAGAAAGTCTATCTAGAAAGAAAACCCAAAAGCATCTCCAAGCATGTAAAAATATAGTAAGAAAGTTAAGACAGCTTGCTGGACTAAAGATCAAACAACATTTAAATAATGTTAGCAGTATTACTAAACACAGCAGTTCTAATAAGAAAACATAATAGGAATATTACTTCATTACAATAACTATAGCAAAATCTATAATGTGCCCAAGAATAACTGAAAAAGAGATGCGTAAGAGCTTTACAAAGTATCTATATAACATTATAAATGGACATAAAATAAGACCTAGATAAATGGAAAATATACCATATTTGAGACTGGGAAGACTCAATAACTATAAAGATGTGAATTGTAGCCACTCTAAGAAATATAATCAATTTGAATCAAAATTCCAACATTTGTAGTAGATTTTAAGAAACTAATCCTAAAACTCAAATGCAAGAGTGGAGAACAAAAAAATAAAAAATAAAAAAATAAAAATAAAATAAAGAAAAGACAAGAAAATTTTGAAGAAGAAAAACAAAGGGGAGAATATGGAGCACTTGTCTTTGAGTTACCAAGACCTAATTGAAACAGGTGTATTCAGTTCACGAAACAGTGGGATTCATGTAGAGACAGGAAAAATAGTAAAACCAAATAAACAGCATAAAATATTTCTTTCAGAAAAAGTGAGAAAAGGTAACCTAGTTGATAAATGCTGTGGAGACAATTTATTATCTAGTAGGGACAAAAAGAAGTGAAGCCTTACCTGATTACATGCACAAAAATGTAGTATTAAGATAGATACATAATACGTCAGTTTCCTGTTTAAAAAAGGTTTAACCTTAAGTGTCATGAATGCTGTGGAAAAATACAATTTCAGAAACTTTGGGACAATATTTATTACTACAGTGTACCTTAAGAACTATTTTTAAATATAAATAACCACACAATATACTATTTTCTGAATTTATTTGTGGAATTTGCATTTTGTTTGATCGATCAGGTTTTCTTATTTAACTTAATATTATTTATACATATAATGTGCAATATGTAATATATAATTGAAAATAACACATTCAATTATATAACACATATAATGATAATTCAACATGAATATACATTATGAAATGTTTACCACAGTCAAGTTAATTAACATGTCCACCACTTTACAAAGTTACCATTTACGTGTTTGCATAGAGAACACTTAAGATTTACTTTCTTAGCAAATTTCAAGTATGCACTAAAATATTAGCTCCCAAGAATTTATTCATTTTATTACTGATCAAAGTATAAACTTTCATTTGTAACTTGGTATATTTTTATTACAATCACTATTAGTACAGTTTGAATTTTGGTAAGATAGCCACACTATTATTACCTTTGAAAACATTTACACTTTAACTTATAGATTAGGTACTATATTAATTTATTGGTTATAAAATATTGTGAAACTTTGTTATTACAGTAAATCTACTAATTAACCTAAGTGGTATTATTATCTGTGTTAGTGGAAATGGTCTCACTTAATTTTTTGCAT
This sequence comes from Furipterus horrens, assembly GCF_987537825.1. Classification (NCBI taxonomy): domain Eukaryota; kingdom Metazoa; phylum Chordata; class Mammalia; order Chiroptera; family Furipteridae; genus Furipterus; species Furipterus horrens. The sequence goes on from NW_028327172.1 coordinate 188,754,746, forward strand.
ACAAATTTATTCTCTAGGGGTTTATTATGTTATCTGAAAAAAAGTCTTGCATTTCCAGCTATATAAAAGTCAGTTATTAAACAGATTTTTAATTGCTACATGAAAAATGTCTTTTACTACTTGCTTTTTCTTAGCTCTTCTAATTCATATATTATAATGTGAACTGTTGAGGTTAAAACTTATGTCATGACAAGTATATTTTTACTTCTTTTTATTTTTATCATTTAAACATCATGCTATAACATTTTTGTAAATTATGTTATCTTAAATAAATGAATTCATATTTTATTATTTTTATATATTTATACTTCTTTTGAATTACTTCTCAAATTACTATTTCTATTAATTCTACTGTTTACAGTATTTAAGTGATTACAAGGGTATTCTTTTCTTGTTTAAGGATAACTCTACCTAGACAAATTTATAATTTCTTGTTTTACATTATATACTCTGCCTTATTACTAGAGATATTTCAAGTTATTACTTTTATTAACAATACTAATGTTATATTAGTAAGAATAATAAACATTTTATAAGTTTATTTTTTACCAATACTTTAAAAAATACTTAATATATTTAGTGCTTGTAATACCTTATAAAGTGTGATACTATAATTAGTTCTGTTTTTCTGATGAAGTAACTGTGAAACAGCAAGTTCAATAATTTACTCAAGGTCAAAATTACTGTATTTTCTGCACTATAAGATGCACGTGGGGACTTCTGGCCTCGATGGAGGCCTAGACTGATAGGCTCTGTCTCCCTCGACAACTAAGAAGGACTACAACTACTGCAAAACCAGAAATAACCAGAAGTTCCAGAAAATAAAGCTACATGGAAGTCCAACGTATGAAGTTATAAAGAAGTGGTGCTCATCCAGATGGATAGGCGGGGTGAAACCGGGACAGAGAGGTCAAGCTGTGCTGGCAGCAGTAGCTGTGGTGACGGCGGCGGGATGGCGGTAAGCACAGACACCCATATTTGAGGGGAGGCGAGAAGTGCGTGGGGAACATCCCTGGTTGTAGACCAAACTAGTCAGCTCACAATTCCAATGCCAGGGAAGAGAGACCCATTGCCTCAGACTGTGAGGGCTGGAGGACGTGGGGACAGAGGAGGAGGAGGCTCCCCACCTCTCAGCGGAGAATGAACAGTAGGAATCCATCTTGGACACCTGCTCCCACACAAAGCGCCACAGTATGGTGAGAAGGGTCACCCGGTAGTGAGGAGTGCATGGGTCTCTGCCCCCTATAGCATAGGAGGTGTGACAGCCCCGCCTGGGAAGCAAAGGTAAACACAGGACTGTCAGGATGGCACAGATCATGATAGAGATCCTGGTGACGCAGCTGACCAGCCAGCAAATATCTAATCTAACGAAGCAGCAGACAGGAAATCTTTCTGAGGCACAGTTCAGAGCTTTAGTTATACTAATATTACAGATCTAACAGCAAATCTTAAACAAGACGGGGAAGGAATGAAGGCTAGTCCTGCTGAAATGAATGAAAACACGTAAGAAACCAGTGGTGAGTAAAAGAAAACCAGGGATCAAATCAACAAATCAGAACATAGGGGAGGAACAAATAGTGAACCAGTGAAGAGAGAGGAAACGAAAAGTGAGAAAAATGAGGAGAGGCTCAGAAACCTATGGGACAGCTATAAGCGGCTCAACATCAGAGTCATAGGGTTGCCAGAAGGTGAAGAAGAAGAACTAGAAATTGAAAAATTATGTGAAAAAACAATGAAGCAGAACTTCCCCGGCTTGGGAAAGAAAATAGACTTACAGGTCCAGGAAACACAGAGAGTTCCAAAAAAACTGGACCCAGGCAGGACCACACCAAGACACATTATAATCAGAGTGTCAAAAATTAAACATTAAGAATCTTAAAAGCAGCAAGAGAGAAGAGAATTATGTACAAAGGGATCCCAATAAGACTATCAGCTGATTTCTCAAAAGAAACTCTGCAGGCAAGAAGGGACTGGCAAGAAATATTCAAAGGAATGAAAAGCAAAAACCTACAACCACGATTACTCTATCCAGCGAAGCTGTCATTCGGAATAGAAGAACAGAGAAAGTGCTTCCAGGACAAAGTAAAACTGAAGGAGTTCATCAGATCCAAACCACTGTTATATGAAATGTTAAAGGGACTTGGTTAGGAGAAAGAGGATCAAAACTATGAACATTAAAATGAACACTGTTTCACAACAACCAACAACAGAAACTAGGGAATTGAAACAAAGGCAAACTAAGTAGGCCACGAGAGTGGGAAAAGAATTATAGGTATAGGGAACATTTTGAGGGGAGGTCAGCGGGGAGAGGGAAGTGGGTAAAGGGAGGAAGATGGTACAGGAATTAAGAAGCATAGTAGGAGGGAGTGAAGTAGACAGGAGGATGTTGAGAAGAACTATATGCACAACAAATGGGCATGGACTAAGGGGGGGGACAACTGGAGGGAGGGGGGCCACTGGGTGTAGGGGAACAAAGGGAAAAGAAATTGGGACAACTTAATAGCATAATCAATAAAGCATATTAAAAAAAAAAGACAAGGAAAAAACAAAAAAGATGCACCTGACTATAAGACGCACTTAGGTTTAGAGGACGAAATCAAGAAAAAAATATTCTGAACCAAATGGTGCACTAAAATATTTAATAAAATATAACAGAATAATATTTCAACGATGTAAAGTGAACAGCAGTCAACAGTGGTATTAAGAACCATCATCACTGTCATTGACAAATGAGGAAACACTTTAAGGTTCAAGTACTCTTCTGGTTTTCTGGGAACCCCAAGAACTCATCATCGCTGTCAGAATTTATGAAGCTCAGTTCCTTACAATCACTGATATCACTTTCTTCACTATCTTCATACTGACCAGACACCCTGAGATTCAGCAGTAAAGTGGGACATTTAAGGGTCCCCAGGGATTTTGTGTGGGCCCACCGCTTCCTCTTTTAACCCTTGCCTCCACCGCTGACAGGTCAGGTAATACACATCACAGTCTGTGATGCAAATACTCCATAAGATGCACAGACATTTCCTTCCCACTTTTTGGGGAAAAAAAGTGCAACTTATGGAGCGAAAAATACAGTAAATGATAGAGACAGAATTCAAATTCATATTGTCTAATAACAGTCTATAGTCTATAGCAGTACACAATAATGAAAAAATGTTGCCATCATAAAATACTTTTTCTAACCTCTGTTGAGGTAATTATATGATTTTTGCAAATTCTTCTATGTAATTAAATGCATTTAGAATTTATCCTGTGTTATGAGCTCTTTACATTTTTAGAACAAGCTAGAATTAGAGGTTTGTTTTTTTTTCCTTTATGGACAAGAGACCTATGCCCCCAAAGCAGAAACTAATAAAGGGTCAGCTCTTAAAACTGGAAGTGTTCCTAGTGCTGCAACCTCTGGCTGACCCATAATGCAGTACTGTGAGTAGGAGCAAATCAAGGAAAATGGCTATTAAAGTTGTTACCAGTGAGATGTTGCTTTAGACTGTCATTTTAAAAATTGCCATTCATAATTCTGTCAATGTGTAGAGGTTTTACTGTTACTTTTTAGTAAATTACTATATCAACACTTTTTATCTTACTTGTTTCATAGACTAAATTTTTAGTACCTGGGAATTAAATGTATAACAAAAGTGTTACAAATAGCCAGGTGATTATTCATGTGAACATTTTTTTTTTTTTGTCTAAACATACAGCCACAGGGCTCAATCTTTTACTCAAAAATATGTTTAGAATTTTACAGCAATAAAAGATTTAAAAAAGAATCTAACATTCAAATAGCCAGTTTATAATGCAAAACATACTAGAAATTAGAACTTTCCATCTTACCCTGGTGTGTCAGGGAAGCCATATTAACAGCGTTGATACTTTCTGCTAGACCTTGAATTTACAGAGTTAAGAACTTAGAGGAGTAGGGTAGGGGGCAAACACAAGCAAAGGCTTCAAGTTATACAGCTGATGACGGTAAAGGAAATGGTAGCATTTCAGGGAGAACTGAATATAACTGAGTTTGCAGTGGTGACAGGAGCGGGGCAATGGGAGGAGGACAGGAAGAAGGTAGGAGGAATATGTCTCAACTTTCAGCTAAACAAGAACCAGACTCGAAAAAGAAAGTAGGGGATTTTGTTGGAAATAAAAACTTTTTTTCCCAGCCCTATATTAAATGCATAGTCACAGTTACTAAGTGTAGATCAAAACATTACTGACCTATCCTTTTCATTTCATTGTCATTGAAATGCTTCCAATTATTTTAAGAGGGATTTGAAAAAGCTGATTATTGAAATGATACAGTGACAGTTCAATTCATTAATTTTTAAGAAATTAGTAATTTCTGAGTAAAGAAATTCAATCCATAAAATCATTTTCCCTCTTGGAGATAAAACCTAAATCATCCAACATGGTAAGCAACCAAATATTTTTTTCCACTCATAAAGTCACTTCTATATATTAAGCTGAATAGATACAGGTTGGAATATTTAAAAGTTACAAGGCTCCTTCCCTTCCAGAATCAGAAATGTAATAACCATAGCAGAACAGCAGAACAATTCTAATTTGGGTTTAAGAAATAAAATACTATTTAATATGAGTATGAATATATATAAATTACACAGATAATCAAAGATAACAAATCTTTAAGGAAAATCAATATAATGAAGAAAAAGGAATAAATTTCATGAGCAGAAAACTAAATTATCATGGAAAGTAAGACTACTTTAAAGCAAATATAATAGCTTGAGAAAGATTTAAGTATATACAGAATACCCTATAAAAAGAACAAACTGTTAGGAAAAAATAAAAGTGAACAATGACAAAAATTAAAAACTAAGGTTCTGGGAAACTGAAATGTAATAAATGAAAAATTTAAAAGAAAATTTGATGAATGCATTGAATGACACAAATAAAAATTTTATTAGCAAGGCAGATGATAGAACTAAGTAATTATCAAGATTGCATTGCAAAGAACAAAATTAAGAGTCATTTAAAAGAGATCCAGAAGTTTCATAAAAAAATAAAATAAAAAGGTGAGCAAAGAATAAAAGAAATAGCAATGTCCCAGAAATGGCAAAAGTTATTAGTTTTATGATTGAACAAGCTCATTGAATATTAAACTGAATTAATTAGTCATATTCTGGTGAATTTCCAGAGTATCATGGAAAAGAAAAAAAAATCCAAATTCTCTTGAGAAAAAGACATTATATTATCTATATAGAAAAGAGAATAATTTGTCATTTTTACAACAAATTTAGTACCAGAAGTTCTTTTATAACAAGAGAAAAACAAACACATTTATTAAGCTGTGCATCAGAAAAATCAATGAAGCAATGTTTTTAAAATTCTGAGTGAAAATTACTTTGAAGTGTTTATACTACACTCTCACAAATCAGCATTCAGTTGTTTTGGCAATATAAAGTTATTTTTAGACATAAAAGTACTACAAAAAACTTGCCCCACAGATCTTTTCAGCAAGAATTATCTACAGATTACTACAGCAAAACAAAACATCAACACAAGAAAGAAGAAATTAAGACACAAAATGAAGTGATAAGCATATAAGCCAGTGAAACAAATTCTTGTCTAATTTTTATGTTAAATTCAGTGAAGCTGAAAGTAATTGTTAAGAAATTATTCTGAAGCCTTGGGCAAAAAGTCCAGAAATTAAACATTTATGAGTTAGAGGGTGTGCCATGAAGTTGACGGCTTATGATAAAACAGAGAGCAGCATGCACTTTGAATAAGCCATCTTCTTAAGTAGAAACTATGAATTAAAAACAAAACATAAAGTTTAGTTAGTATTTACTATGTGCCAAATACTGTTTTAAGTCTTCTTTTATATATCATTAGGCCACTTATCTATAACATGTCTTAACTTTGGTAACACTGTGTTCATTTTTCAGATTTTTTTCAAAAGAACAACATATAGAAAAGGCATCTTGTTGGTCACACAGCATAATGTGACAGAGCCAATAGGCAGAGCATAGAGTGAGAAATCCAAATATTTGTGAACAGATAACAGAGAGCTCCCCCAAAGGCCAAAGTAACCAAGATGGTGATTGAGTAATGATAAGGAGAAACACTTGAGTGAAGACCACACGTGATTGAAGATCTCCACACCTGGAGAGGAGCCAAAATACAGAAATACTTGTAGGTTGCCACAAATGACTTCCATTTCTATTTCCAGCTTCATAATACCTGTTATTCCTAGTGGTTCAGCATTTCCTGTGGCTGAGATTTCTGTGTTTTTACTATCATATGCATTCTTACAGTAAAATCATTAAATTGAAGCTTTCTAAGGAAGACAAACATTTCCTTTAACTCAGCCAATGCATACCTCTTATCTATAAATGTCTCTGGCACAAAGTAGATACACAACAAATATTTGTTGAATTCTTGGGTAAATACATAAATACATTCAGCAATATTTATTGAATGTCTAATGTGAACCAAGCACTATTCTAAATATTGAGTATACAGCTGTGAACCGAACAGATAAAAATCCATTCTTATCACCCTGGAGTTTATATTCCAGAAAAGAGATGGACCATAAGCAAGGCAAATGTGTAATGCATACTCTATATTGAGACAGTAATAGGAAAAATAAAAGGCAAACTGGGGAACTGAAATAGGAATCCGGGGATGAATGTATTTGTTAAAACTTTAAGAAGCAGTGGTCAGAGAAGAGCTTGTTCCAAAGGAGACATTTGAGTAAAAGGTGATGGAGTGAGCCATGTAGATCTCTGAAGAAGAACATTGCCAGTCAGGAATAGCAAGCATATAACTACTGAAGTGGGAATGTGCCTGGTATGTTTGGGGAGGCTAGTGATGCTAGAGCAGAGTGAGAGACAGCAAGCGACAGAAGATGAGTTAGAGAGTTAAAGGGGATATTATGAGTAAGATGAAAAGCCAGTGCAAGGATTTGACGTGGAGAACAGCATAATCTGACTTGCTTTTTTAAGAGAATCACTGTAGCTGCTCTAGAATACAGGCTGCTAGAGGGTAAACATGGAAGGAGTTATGTCCTAATCCAGGTGGGAAGTTACCGTAGTAGGAAAGGTGATAACAAGTGGTCATTTCTGGGTATGTTTTGAAGCAAAAGTTAACAGGACTTTCTGACAGATTGCATATGGGGTGTGAGAGAAAGAGAGAAATTAAGATTGTGAAGTCTCTTAGTTGAGCAGATGGAGGAGTTGCCATTGTCTGAGAGAGTGAGGATGTGGAGAAACAGTCTGGGAAAGGGGGTTTGTGTTATCTGTCAGTTTTGGTCATGTAAATTGGATCTCTGTGGATAAAACTATTTCAAGAGAGAGGTCTTGGCTGGAGATATAAAATTAAAAGTCATCCATATGCAGAGGATTTGTTATGAACTTAATTGTGTGTTCCATCAAATTCACATGTTGAAGCCATGCCCTCAATATGACTGTATTTGGAGATAGTCCCTTTAAAGAGGTAATTAAAGTTAAATGAGGTTATATGGGTAGAACCCTAATTCAATATAACTGGTATCCATATTAAAAGGAAAAGACACTATGAATACTGGGACATAGAGGAAGGCCACATGAGAATACAGCAGGACCAGGGCCATGTACAAGCCAAGGAGAGAAGCCTCCGTACCTTACTTTCTCACAGTTCTGGAGGCTGACACCTTGATCTTGGACTTCCAATCTTCAGAGCTGAAATAAATAACTACCTATTGTTTAAGCCACACAGTCTGTGGTATTTTGCTATGGCAGCCCTAGCAAACTAAGAGAGTATTTAATGCCATGAATCTCATAATATCACCAACAATTTTGATGTTGGAGTATGCAGAAAGGAACCAGAAAGAGACCAAGAAGAAACAGCAGGTAGGAAGAAAAGCAGGAGAATGAGGGTCCTGAGAATCAAGGGAAGAAAGTACATGAAGAAAAAGGAAATGATTAACTGTATAAAGTACTGCTTATATCAACCAATATAAGACAATGAGTCTTCCATTAGTCAAGTAAGAAATGCCTTATTTTTTCCCAAAATTAATTAATTTTGAGGTCTGGAGTTTCAGTTACAAATTATTTAGATTCCATCTCATTAAATTTTTTAAAAAATATTAAGCCTCTTTTATTTTTTTAAACAATTTTATTTATTTATTTATTTTTAGAAAGAGGGGAAAGGAGAAAGAGAGGGAGAGAAACATCACTATGTGGTTGCCTCTCACTCGCGCCCCCAACTGGGAACCTGACGTGCAACCTAGTCATGTGCCCTGGCTGGGAATCGAACCAGCGACACTTGGATCGCAGGCCGACGCTCAGTCCATTGAGCCACAGCAGTCAGGGCGCATAAAAAATTTTAACTAAACCAACATTAGAATGAACAATTTTGAAAGTTTATTTTTAGAGAAAATGAATTTTCCTTTTTCAAAAAGAATGAATACGAATTTTATAAATTATCAGTAAAGAGCTAAAAGATGAAGAAAAATATATTCTAAAATTTTAGATAACTCTTAGTATCACATTATTTTGTTGTGGCATTTGTTTTATATCTAGGAACTAGAAACATTAGAACTGCAGCAATTGATTAGACAAAAAATAATTCTTAGTTAAAAAGGAAAAGGCAACATATTTTGAATGGGAAAAACAAAATAAAAACATGGGTAAACAACAGGGAAAGTGGTAAGTGAGTCAGTTTTAGAATAGAAAAGCCAATCATTGAAATCTGAACTTAACAAATTAATTATTTAAGTTCAAAGAGAGAATAACCAGTTATCTTAATTTCGAATCTCTCTTTAGCAACCTGCAGGTGAGTAAGCACAATTCGTGGGCTGCAAAGCAGTGTTAACAGTGTGAAAAATTGTGATTGGTAGATTCATCAGGTGCTATTTATGATACAATCACAAGGAGGGCAGTAAGCCAGCAAGGAATTAAGTATCATGGCAATATTCTGCAGACTTAAGAGATCAAACGGAAGCCTGTGTGTATGTGTATGTGTGTGAGTGTGTATGAGAAATCTATCGTTAGATTTTGAATCTTTTTTATTTTTTGTTGTTTATTATTACACTTTCCTATTTTATATATTCCCATTTATTTCCAGTTGTTTCATATTCATTTCTTTGGGGTTAGCCCTTAGGTGGCTTCCTACAATAGTCGTCAAGAGTCTCCCAGAAGTCTATCTAATATTTTCTCAATATTTCTCTGAAGTTATACTGTACCTAGTACTGAGTTAAGAAAATGTTCATTTTTAATTTTCCAAGGAGCTTAAGTAAATGTGTAAATAATGCAAGCATCAACAAAGCTTCATATATACTTATGAAAATATCATTGAAGATGTGTATAATGTCACATCATTGCCAGAGTTATAATAATTTTTTCTGACAGTTACATCATATCAAAAGCACATGGTGCCCTGATTGGTTTGGCTAAGTGGACTGAGCACCAGCCTATGGACTGAAAGTTTGCCAGTTCGATTACCAGTCGAGGCACATGCCTAGGTTGCCAGCCAGGTCCCCAGTTAGGGACATGTGAGAGGCAACCAATTGATGTATTAAAAAAAGAAAAAAAGCATGTTGCCAAGCACTCTTTTAGACTTATTGACTGTTAAGGTCAGGAGGATATTTAATAATCTAACCCAGTACTCTCATTTTAAGGCAAAAAATAGTGAGATAAATAGAAACTGTACAGTAGTCCCTCTCTATATCACAGTTCACTTATTGTGGCCTCACTGTATCACAGGATTTTTAAAAATATTGTACTATATGCAGAAGACCACACATCTATTATGTATAATTTCAGTTCAGTTAACTCCAAATATCTCTTATTCTAAATAACTCATTATCCCTTTCACCAGTCCAAAAAAAAAAAAAAGTATCAATTCTGTTATTCTTAATCTCTTCTTTTAAAACAGCTATGATATTTACTAAAAGTTAAATTTTCTAATAAAACACGTGAGTCATTTTAGCATCTAGTTCAAAAATGGATTCTATTCTCATTTCAACCAAGGAACATCATTTTGTTCATTAAATTGTCTGCATAATAAAAATCCTGACACCTAGAGGACAGTAAAGAACACTTCTGGTATTGATTATTCTTTTTTTTATTCAGAAAATTAGTAAGTAATTTTATAACTACTAAAATGTCACTGTATCACTTTAATAATCAACTCAAATGATTATGGTTTCCCAAAAATTTCTATTCAATTATTATGAAAGAGCTAGAACATTTTTAATTATGGGAAAGAAAAATAATAAATACCGCATAGTAGACTTTTCCTTCAGTATCCAAAAATATGAAATTTTATATGACAAAGAATGAAGCATTTTTAAAGAATCTCTGGCTTTTGCAATCTGGTTCATATTTTTTTCTTGAGGATATAAGAAACTATGATCCTATCTCCTACTTATGTTATTTTCATTGTTTTCCTTTCATTGAACCCCTCCCTCATTATCAGGTACGTGATACTTAAATACTGAACTGCTCCAATTTTCTGTATAAACAGAAGCAAGCATTTTTCATGCTGGATTCTTTTTCTACAGTGCTTCTCTGCCCACCCCATCCTTGGAAAAGTCAAGGTGTACTTATATCTAATATTTCAGTTGCTGCAGCCTTCTGTTAAAACCTGTATTTGAACATTTTCCCCATAGTTCTATGGTTGGCTGGATATAGTTTCCCTGCTAGGTTGTGTTTTCCTCTAGGAATAATATCTGTGACAGATCATAGAAAAAATTGTGGTATATTGTAGGACATAAAAATACATCTTTAATAAATGAATGGAATAAAGTTATACAGGGGGTGTATGAATGAAAAGAGAAGCCTCGGTATATTTTCTTACTAATCAGAAAGTTAACATATTGTGAAGCTAGTTCATGTCTGCTCATTGCTTATGTAGTACATTGATAAACAGCAGACAGATCTCTAAAAATTAAAGCAGACAATTAATGGCACCACTTCCTAATTAATGCTCTGAAACCATTTGGTGTTGTTTTTGATTCTCAGAAACTCCCTTGCAGTTAAGAGTGACTGTGTGACATGTCCCAAGCAGTAGATTATCAAGAATAATATTATAAGCTGCTTTTTGGCCAAGATGGTTAAATACCTAGTGTACTTTCCCTACTTTCCCTCTTTCCCATAACTTCAGTGAGGCAAGAAAGACAGGAGTTTAAGAAGAGTCATGGGATAAAAGAAGTTCAGATCCCTGAGTCATTACTTGAAGAAACTCTACCAGAGATTTTAAGTGCTACACAACATTGGAACTTGCATGAAGCAGAAATAAACTTATGTTGCTGTTTATTGTTTATTTTAGATGTTAGTTAATTACCATGAGTATAACAATAAGTACTCTCAAAATGTTAATTTAGAAAGCAAATAGCATGATGATACTATATATTAAATGTTAAAAGCATAATAAACAATGCCATTTATTTTGAATACATATGCAAAAATAATACATAATATGCATAGAAAAAGAATGATCAAATTTAATATAATAGTTAATTTTAGGGAAGGAAAGACAGTTATGGTAGAGTACTCAGGAAGTTTCAATAATATCTATAATATTTTATTTCTATTAAATAAATTCTGAATCAATTTTGAGAAAATGTTAGAATTTAATAAAGCTGAGTGTGAAAACTCTGGATGTTATATCATTCTCTTTTTTTTTTGTCTGTATTTTGATATATAAAAATCAGCATTAATGATTGGAAGATCTTTAGATAGAAGTTTATAAATTATAAATAGCTGGGGAGAACATTTAGGCATACTTATCAAACATGTAAAATTAGAATTAGGCACAAATCATGAAACTGGAAAGGGGAAATTTTTCCCCTTTCTGGAGAAATGTATTTTACTTAGAGACTAAAGCCATATGAGCTGCCCAGAGGTGGAACAGTTTGAAAATACAAAGTGAAGCACGGATTAGTCATATCCATAAACCCCTCCACAAATTACTGGCTTATACTCACCAGGGAGAGCAGTTATGTGCGCCCACATACAGAGCTCCCTGGGAACAGTCTGCTTGGTGTCTGGTACGTTCTGCACTTCCCTGTCAAGCATGACCATTTGGCCCCATTTAGGACCTTACTCTCATCCATCCATTCCTGCATCTGGTTTTTAGCTCGAGGCCAGCAGTACAAAATGTAGATGTCCTTGGCTCAGCCCCACATCCATCTTGCTGCCAGTTTTCTTAGTATTGGCTGCCCAGATAGTTCACAGCTGGGCTTCATGCCTATTGCAGCCCCCTCAACCTGGAGCGGGACCACAGGTGCAGGTTTCGTGTGTGTCTGCAGTCAAACAGGAAAGACAGACGTACCCTGATCACACAGTGGAGTTCATTCCAGCGCCAGCAATAACATGAGGTCTTCGACGACAAAACCGGGTTGATTCGCATAGTGGCTCCTTCTTGTCAGCTACACTTAAGTGACTACTCATATATCTGTTGGCCAGAATCTTGTAAATTTATATAGAAGCTTAACTGAGCTTGGTTACGTATTCAATCCAGCTCATCTCAACAACACGTTGTTCTCTCAAGTCTTTGTCCTTGACAGGGCTCCTAGTGTGGGGATGGTGGGCTCAGGGCACATTCCAAGGACAGGGGAGGGGGCGGAGGAGCCTCCAAATGCCAGGATCCAGCTCAGAGTCTCCTCTGATAATCATGTCCTCTCCATGACTTCCTTCAACACATTGCAAAGTCTTTAAAGTTGGTCTCTGGGACACCAGCATCCTCTTTCGCTAACTTTCCCCACGCAGTTGCACTTTCTTTAATTTTTTAGGTACCTTGACCTTGGAACTCCATCTGGGGGTGGGCAGGGCAAGGGAGAGCAATGGGGGAAAAACTGGGACAGCTGTAATGGAACAACAATAAAATTTAAAAAATGAGAAAAATAAAACAAAGAAATACAATAAAAAAAGAAACTGCAAATTGTCTAGTGCTTTCATTTTCACGTTGATTAAAACTTACCCCAAAGTGTTAACTCCCTAATGTTTTAACACTTAAGCTTTTTACCTCTAGCTGTAGAAAGACTTTTTCTCTATCAGTGGCAAAGAGTTCATTAAAAAAATGTGCCAGGTTTAAAAATTGAATGTGTTAATTTTTAATCTAGCTAACACTTTTTTAGTGCCCACTATGTTCAAGTCTCCCTTGGAATTGTTTTTACATGTATTAACACATTTAATCCTCGTTAACAATTCTACAAGGCACTATCATTGTACTTATTTTGCAAGTAATGAAAATGAAGCCGAGAACAGTGAAGAGATATTCCCAAAAAGAAACAGCTAAAAATTGGGAGAGCCAGGATTAGGACAGAGCCAATAAAATTCTAACTTTGGGGAGGAAGATTCAGGGACTTTGCTTCATTATAAGTATAATATGGTAATGTGATGATAATTTCACAACAATAAAAGGTGTCAGGGAAATGAGCCAACATTTTAATTGTCATATTTACTTTCACTAACAAAATAAAGTTATCTCTGCATTGCTTACCATATTGCTTTCATTAGAATGCAACACAATAATTGCTATGTAATCGTTAAAGGAACACCAGAGTAGGAGACAGGGAATTGATTTAGATAATTTTTAAAGCCCTTTATGCTCTATGAACAGGTCTGGAGTTTTTGGGTGGTTTTTTATTTTAGAATGTTGCTCTGTTAATATGATCATCTGATCATGCCTTAAATATTAAAAAAATGAAAGCAAAAACTTTGTTCCTGATGCCTACTGTTCAGAGTCTTAGCATTGAGCTCTATTTTTCAGCTGATTGTAAACTGATTTGTGAGTCCTCATACTTGTTGAACACTTCAGACATGGACTTCATTGATGATTCAGTTTGCAAACAATAGTGTGTATTCAGATGTGAGGCAGATGGGGTGAAGTGGGAAGAGCTAAGAATAGCCCAGGCGGCAGCAGTGATGTGGAAGAGCCTAGAAGACACTGGGAAGTAGAGGTAGGCTTTGGGCACACATGATAAGAAATAAATCCAGATACTGGTAGGAGGACATGGACATCAGGAAGTGTAAACAACAAATCTGTCTCAGAGAAGATTGATACTGCGCATCTTAGTAAATCTAGTATCAATAACTGTGTGTTCAAACAGATGATTAGGGCATATCCTTATGAGGATGAAGAGCAAGAAGCAGTCAAGTGTCCACGTTGATATATAGAGTTGTACCAGGGTTATCTATAAGAATGGGAACTCTAACCCAGGAATCTGAAAGCTATGCATAGGTGGATTTCACTCCCTGGGCAAAGAGAATAACAACAGGATTCAGGTTCAAGTGTATGCTACCAATGAGAACGAGTCTCAGGGAATAAGGCAAAATAGAGGAGCAAGTTAAGAATCATATAGATTGCATGGGTAAATTGAAGTCTAGTCCCAGAGTGTTATTCTGGAACTACTTAAAAATGGATCTTGCCTCTAATATCACTGGGGAACACAATTTTTGTTGAGTTAGATCTGAAACTTGTTTTTGACTAACTTTTGGCATTTGAATGTAACGATTATCCCAGTTTTTCTCTGTCACATCAATGTTTTATGGTACAAGATACCCTCCCTTTGTCCCCAAAATCATGCAAAATGTACATACAAAAGAAAATAAAGTAAAAATTACCTGAATATACTGTTTATTTAGAGGCATTTTATTCATATAAAGGCTATATATTGTTATTGTAAGTTAAATTGTGTATAAGTAGTGAAGTTCTGCTACCAAACATACACATTAAGGTATTTTATCTTTTCAAATGACAGACTAGAAAATGCCAAAATGAGATACTTGAAATATTCTCTTTCAGTTAGCAAAGCTTTAACAAATTGCTTCATGAGACCCAGTTTTATGTGGAGAGGTGGGAATACAATGTTCTTTCTGTCAATAAGTGGCTCATGTAGAATGTTTGGATCACCAGGTTGGAGGTCAGATCTTGGAGGCCAATTTGACTCCACCCAATGCTTCTCATGAGCTCTGCTGTCCCACATTCACAGAAACCAGGGATACTTGGTGTATCCACCTTGCTGACCAAGAAGGAAGCAGACTATTTGAAGGTCAACACAGATGATCCAATTGTGCTTGTGATATTGCAACAGATCAATGACTCTCTTTATGTCTTCATACTCTTCACGAAGTCAAACTGAATGGCCAATTGGGACTGCACCAAATAAATTGCCATGTGGAGGGAGACACACTTCAAGCTCCACTTTGAGCTATCGATGAACAGTCACCATTCAGTTGCGTTATAGATTGGAATTCCCAATTCCTCCATTAAACCATCTATGTTATGGCAATACACAAAGCCACTATCAATTCTAGAGTTCTGCAGAAGTGCACTTTCTCTTGATCAAAGGTAGGATAGCTTTGCTCCTTTTTCAAGCAAGTTTTTCTCGTGCAGTCTTGATGCTAGGAGTTCTGAATCCTTTTTGAATACTAGTCCCAAATCTCGTGCCAAATCATTAAACTCATGCTGATCAAATCCCTTATGAACTGAGTCATCCTTGATTTCAAAAATCTTCATCATTGCTGTCACTTAGTTCTTCACCATACTTTTGTTTTTTGAAAGAGAGTAGTTCAATGAAAACCGGCACTGGGATTTCAGCTGAATGAGGCACTGGGTGTAGCTGATGGTAGACTAGGATACTCTATTTTACATTTATTTTTCTTGTTATATCCTGACGTTTTCACTATACATAAGTAACGGTCACTTGAATGATCTCTAGGCTCTTGCCAAACCATAGGTATACCAAATGGCAATTTATCACGTGTTCCCTTCGTCCACATCCGTAAACTCTTGACGCACTGCTTGCACACCTTGTGAGGGGCCCAAGACTTATCTTGATCACCAAGTTTTACTTTAAAATATGCAAAATAGGCTTGCCTGACAAATGTGATGATGTTTGTCCTTTGACTGGGAATGGTGAAACTGCCACAAATATAACAAAATGAATCAGGGTTGTTTAGGCACTTACAAGGAGAAATAGCAGAGGCAGACATGATCTGAAGGAAAGGAAATAAGTACATATGTAAATAAAATAAATTCTGCTAACTCCTTGTATACAGACGAGAACTCAGACTACACTTCGGAATACCATTCACTATATAGAGCGGCACACAACCTCTCACTATACTGTCTCATGTGTAACTGAATAGCCTAGATAAGTATAAACCTGTCGCTGGTCTCCAAGGTCATCCCCCACCCCTTCCCACTCGAAGGAGGTTTGCTCTCAGCCAATAGGAGAGCACTAGTACTTTCCTTGATCCAGGCTCAATCCAGCCTAGAGTGGTCATACTAAGATAAGCTGTAGAGAAAAACTTGACCTGATAGAACAACACTAACTGCAGTTTTGAAACCAGAATGCCTATTTAAGTATGTAACAGTTGAAAAATCGAACGCAAGAGGAATTATGTTAAAAATTGTTCCCCTGTGTATTCCTTCAATGGGAGATTTTTTACCTCATTAATACTTCAGGATCTAAACACTCCTTTTCTAGTTCCTCATGTGAAAGACCGGAAAGAATTCATTTCCGTAGTAGCCATTATGACAGAGGCAGGGATGTGAACTTAATGCCTGTGTGTTTTATGGAAGAGAAGTGCTGCATTGATATGTCACTTATCACAGGGAGGCCAAGACACTGTGCACCATTCATTGAGAAAGCTCCCTCAACTATGCACCAGAGCTGAGAATGGCTGAAGAGCTGTGATAGAACAGCCACCTTTTCCCAGAAGTGAGCAAAAAACCTGGTTTAAATGTCAGCTGTGGCAGCCAAAGAATTCTTAGTTTATCTGCAAAAGCTTGGGCTGCCCATTGAAATTTCTTGTATTGAGAACTGCTTGGCAAAGTCTTTAAAAGGAACCTTTCAAAGTACACACATTCATTTCTTTTAATGTACTAAGTTTAAAGGGAAAACCTTCATTTTTTTTAATGTACTAAGTTTAAAGGGAAAACCTCCATTGCTTACTAAATGCAGACCATGACCTCTTGTTGTTGTTGTTGTTTTTCTTCCTGTTTTTCCTCTCTCCTAGAGACCACCAATTGTATACTATATCAATCACTGTCTGGACAATACAGAATATTCCTGCTCACTTGTCCTTGTCCAAAAGACCAGTCCTCAAGCCGTCCAACTTACATCACCTCAACTGATTAACTTCCATTTCTACAATCAAATTCCAGAGCACCACTGGAAGCAATTCACAATTATATGAATTGGAGTGCTTAATGGCATATGACCTCTGGCACCATCTGGACCCTCAGGGACACCCATCCTGTATGCTTCGCCTCAATTGTCTTAACCACGGTTTGTACTATTGGACTCATTAACTCTCAATGTCTATTTTGTTCTTAAAAAAGTTAAAATTGATTCTGTTTTAAACATAGATATGTTAAGCTTAGTAGATGGTGTTGATTAGTAATGTTAACTGCATTAATTTTAGGTGGTATTTCCTAAAATGGCATAAATAAAACTATAGGGTAAAGATATTATAATAGTGATATTTTTAAAAATCCAGGTGTAAGAAAAAAAATTTCCCCCCCAAATGATAGTCAACACCAGAAATTTAAAGTTGGCAATCTTTAGATTCTCACATATGTTTTCTATTCTTTTTTCTTTGCACAATCTCATCTATTCAATGGTTTTATTTACCATTAACAACCTCAAATGTATATTTCAGATCTAGAATACTGTTCTGAACTTAATGACTATTGAACCTGCTTGGATGTCTTACAGACTTTATCTCTTTATCTCCAGTTTCTGAACTTCATACCTCCTCTATTCTGTACTGTTTAAGTGACAGACACCAGAACCCAGCATTTGACCAAGACAAGAACCTAAGAGTCATTTCTTGTCAACAAATGACTACAATGTCTATCTTTCAACCTAAATACTTTTCTAATAGTTCCATTTTTTAAAATCCCTACTGCCACTATTCTAGTTTAGGAAACCACCCTCACCTATAATATTGTTAGAGTTACCTAAATGGCACAAGTCTCTAGACTCAAGAGTCACCCCAAACTGTACTTCTCCAGTCTCATTTCCCTCACCCCACCATCACCACAGCTATAGTCAGAATGACCATTTTATTTTATTTTTTAAAATAATTTATTTATTTGTTTGTTTGTTTATTTATTTATTTTTAGAGAGAGAGGAAAGGAAAAAGAGAGGGAGAGAAACATTACCATGTGGTTGCCTCTCACTCGCCCCCCCAACTGGGGACCTAACGTGCAACCTAGTCATGTGCCCTGACTGGGAATCGAACAGAACGACCATTTTTAAATGCAAACTTGATTATATCAGTCCCAAGATATAGTCTTAATGTTCTCTTAATACTGTTAAGACGCAAATGCCTCCGTATGCTGTAAGCCCCTCTACTACCTAGACCCCACCCATCTCTCTGACCTCCTGTTTCATCTCCCTCAATATTTCTCCACTCTCTAGAACAGTGATTCTCAACCTTCCTAATGCCGTGACCCTTTAATACAGTTCCTCATGTTGTGGTGACCCCCAACCATGAAATTATTTTCACTGCTACTTCATAACTGTAATTTTGCTACTGTTAAGAATTGTAATGTAAATATCTGATATGCAAGATGTATTTTCATTGTTACAAGTTGAACATAATTAAAGCATAGTGATTAACCACAAAAACAATATGTAATTATATATGTGTTTTCCGATGGTCTTAGGCGACCCCTGTGAAAGGGTCGTTTGGCCCCCAAAGGGGTCGCGACCCACAGGTTGAGAACTGCTGCTCTAGAAGGATTTTTTGGCTATCTATTGCTATCAACTTCTAGCTTAACTTCATCATTGTCAAAGAACACATTTGGTATGATTCCAAACCTTCAATTTCCATATAACTTGATTTTCTGACGAATGTTTGTTTTGTAGTTTAATTGTAATTTTTGCTGTAGTTGTGTGCAGAGGCAAAGTGTGTTTATGTGTACCTCCATCTTGGCCAGAAGTCTCTTAATTTGCCCGTGTCCAGCAGGGTTGTCCGGGTGGCAGCCCCTCACACACACCAGGCCACAGCAATGCTGAAATTAAGTTTTTAAAAATCTAAATATTGAAATTTCTTTCAACACTTTTATTTCTCAACACCTTTGACTGGATTCCAAACTGGAACCTCCTTTTCACTCTGCACCTCAGTTGCCATCTTAGTCCTAAAATTCTGTGTCTCTACATTGAAGGTTACTCTCTTTTAAGTGACATATACTTAGGTTTTATTTTATTATTTTGTATGGCAATCTTAATTTTCTAATTGTCATATTTGCTTTTATATATACATATTGAAGTGTATTTTATTGATTATATTGTTACAGTAGTTCCAATTTTTTTCCCCTTTGCTCCCCTCTGCCCGATATCCCTCTTCCCTCCAGAAATCCCACCCCCTTAGTTTATGTCCATGGGTCGTGCATATAAGTTCTTTGGTTTCACCCTTCCCTATATTATTCTTAACATCTGCTTATCTATTTTGTACCAAGCAATTATGCTTCTTAGTTCCTGCACCATTTCCCCATTTCACCCCCTCCCCGCTCCCAGCTGATAACACTCCAAATGATCCCCATACCTATGATTCTGTTCCTATTCTGGTTTGTTTAGGTGGATTTTGTTATTATTTTTTAGATTCAGTTGTTGATACTTGTGAGTTTGTTGTCATTTCAGTGTTCAAAGTTCTGATCTTCTTTTTCTTAAGTAAGTCCCTTGACATTTCATATAATAATGGCTTGGTGATGATGAACTCCTTTAGCTTCACCTTGTCTGGGAAGAACTTCATCTGCCTTTTCATTCCAAATGTTATCTTTGCTGGATAGAGTAATCTTGTTGTAGGTTGCTTTTCATCACATTGAATACTGCTTGCCAGTCCCTTCCTGCCTGCAAAGTGTCCTCTGAGAAATCAGCTGAGAGTCCTATAAGCAACCCCCTGTAGGTGACTCTCCACCTCTCTCTTGCTGCCCCCAGGACTCTGTCTTTAGCTTTTACCTTTGGCATCTCAATCATGATGCATCCTGGAGTGGTCCCCTCTGGGTCCAGCTCGCCCGGGACCCTTTGTTCTTCCCAGACCTGTATGTCCATCTCCTTCACAAAATTTGGGAAGTTTTCCTCATTTTTTTGAATTCTTGCTTCCTCATTCTGCACTGGTTGACTGTTTCTTTCTTCTTTATGTTCCAAATCATTGATCTGAACCCCAGTTTCCTTCCCTTCACCATTGGTTTTTTGTGGATTTCCCTTCATTTCACTTAGCTTAGCCTTCTTTTCTTCTCTTATGTGTCTGCCATACTCAAGCATATCTGTCAAGCCTGTGAGCATCTTTATCACCAGTGCTTTGAATTCTGCATCTGTTCGGTTGTCTATCGCCTCATCTGTTTGGTTGTCTATCTCCTCATCTGTCAGATTGGCTATCTCCTTGTCACTTAGTTCTCCCACTGGAACCTTGATTCATTCCCCTTTTTGGGCCATACTTCTCTGTCTCCTCATTCTGACTGGCTCCTGTGCTTGTTTGCCTCTGCATACCAGGTAGAGCTGCTGCTCCTGTTAGGGAGCCTTAGGGATTCTTCAGTACAGGGCAACCTGATTCACCACGTTGTGGTGCTCTATGTGGGGTAGGGGTCAGAGAGGGAACAATGCCACCTGCCCAGCACTCACACCTTTTCCAGGCACCTCTCCCACTCCTGCACCAGACTGGGGCCCCTCTAGCTGCTGCCCTGGCCATCGTTCCCAGAGTGGATGAGTCTGTGGACATTCTAGGACCCCCACAGTAAACAAGCAGACTCTGCTGAGACCAGAAGTTTCTGCCTCCACCCCAACCCCCACTGGTCTGCACAGTCAGAATCAATGAGGCTTGATTTTCCCCAGTGCTGGGACGGTGGGCTTCGAGGTCTGGTGAGGAGCTGGGAATGTTTCCCAGGTGTCCCTCCTGACTTTTTAAGATGTGTGACTGGGCTTTCTGCCAGCCTGCCACTGCCACTGCTGCTGCTGCCACCACACTGCATCCTCTCCACTCCTCCTACCTGTCTGGATGAGTATTTCTTCTTTATATCCTTGTTTGCTGGACTCCCACGCAGTTTGATTTTCTGGAACTTCTGGTTGTTTCTAGTTTTGAGGTACTTGTATTCCTTCTTAGTTGTGGAGGGAGATGCAACGTGTCTGTCTACACCTCCATCTTAGCTGGAAGTTCGGTCTGCTTTTATATTTGATGTAGCTATTGGAATAATTGGGTTTAAATCTATCATCTTACTATATTGACTATTTGTCCCACTTATTTTATATTTCAGCTTGAGTTCACACATGGAAGAATTTTGTGTTATAAGCAAAGTCAAATGAGTTGAAAAGGACATGTTAGTTATAGAATCTTATGCCAAATTCACATATAATGCTTTTCAATGCTTGGCCTCTATAATTCTTATTTTATAAATGCCTTCCTACAATGTATATACTTTATCATAATCCAGGTTATTGTAATCAAAAATAAGTGAAGCAATTTGATTTTGGAGTGATTTTGTATTCATAATGTATAGATGTAAAGGATATACCAGATACTTAAAAGTAAAGAGTTCTATCTTCATGATTATATTGTATATGTTTTACATTTTAAAATGTTTTCTCACTGAAAATTTTATGGGAATATATACTCTGGAATCTCTGGAATAATGATATAATATAATATGTTAAATATCTTTCCCAAGAGCCAGATCCTTTTAGTATTATATAATGAATAATCTGTCTGTCTGTATGTGAGCACTAGGCTTTATAATATTCTTGAAATCCAATTCCAACCTAGCATTAAGTTCATAATTTGATATGGAAAGGGAAAAGTGAAAACACATTGTCCATCATAATTCTGTTGTAAACAACCCATTTGGAGGGATTCCATTCTCAAAGAACATCAAAATGAGTCAGAAAAATAGTTTAATTAGGTCAAACAAGGGAAAAACAAACAAAAAAATATTTCTTGTTTATTAGATGTCTTGGAAAAACATAATATCAAACATCTTCCCAAATTAAGTACTTCTAAGTTTCAAGTAAAATTTTCTTTTAAAAAGAAGGAAAAAGAGAGAAAGAAGAAAGGAATACAGAGGGAAAGTAAAAACAAACCTTTATATTCACAGAAAAGAGTTAAAATGCTAAGAGTTGGCTGTAATTAAATGGGAGTAGAGGGCAAATGAAATGAATACATTATTTAATAAAATTTCATGTATTGCAGCTTTCTTTCTTTCAGACTTTGGTAAATAGATTTGGTAATAATGGCAGAGCCATTATTACCCAGTCTTAGGGAATTTACAAAGGGTTAAATAATGGTCCCAGTAACTGAAAACACTGGGAGCATATTTAGTGTTTGTTTCTTCAGAAAGCTTTTAAAAGCTGACTCTAAGGTAAGATAGACCATTGATAGTCTCTACTTTATGAATATTGAAATGTTTGCAATGCTTCACTACTTCCTCTTGAATTCCTATTCCTTTTAGCATCCAGTGATTCCTTTTCAGATACTGTACTCAAATGGTAAGTTTGCTAGATTTTCAGTATTTGATGAAATTTAAAAGCTTACTAGATGGTTACTTCTTTATCAAAAACCACTATGTTTTCTTTTAATCATCTCAGAAGAGTTTCTGGATGTGGGATATTCTCCCTGGGAACTGTCAAGTCAGGTTGCATTTGGCCTCAATAAGACTTACTCTTGGTTTAGCTTTCTCTAGCTCAATGACTGACTTTGACTTCTCCCTGGCTTCTCAGCACCTACAATTTATATGTATGCCTTAGCAGAAATTATAAATCACTACAAGCCAGCAACCTGCAGGAAGTGTCCAAACTATGGAAACTATAAATGTTAAGCCTGCAAAGGCCAAAAGCATTTTCTCCCCAGAAGTACAATTTCTAAATATGAGAAGAGTGGATGATGTGACATCAAACACATTCAAATAAGATAACTTGTTCAGGATTTTAATCAACATATCTTATTAACAGATTTCAAGAGACTGTGTCATCTTTTGGGTTTGGCCTTTCACATAGGTAAAGGAAGAACTTTAAAAAATAGGTGTGTTTGGAGCATCTAAAAAAATCCCTAAAGTATATTTCTTAATAACCAAAGATTCCAGAAGTTATATCAGCAAGTCTATCCTTTTTCTCAAAAGTATTAATAATGATGACCTCAATGGATAGATCTTCCAGACAGAAAATCAACAGGGAAACAGTGGGCTTAAATTACACACTAGACTAGATGTATTTAATTGATATTTTCAGAGCATTTCACCCCAAAGCATCAGAATATACATTCTTTGAAGTATTCATGCAATATTTTCCAAGATAGACCATGTGTCAATGAATTTAAGAAGAATGAAATCATTTCAAGCATATTCTCCAAATACAATGGTATAAAAGTAGAAGTCAACTACAAGGATAAAACTGAAAAACAAAAATACATGGGGGCCAAATAACATGTCACTAATCAATGAATGGGTTAGCAGTGAGATCAAGAAAAAATCAAAATATAACTTGAAACAAATAAAAATGAGACCACAACAACTCAAAACCAATGAGATGTAGTCAAAGCACTGTTAAGAGGGAAATTCAAGAAACAAACAAACAAAAATATCAAATAAACAATCTAATTTTACACCTAAAGAAATGAAAAAAGTAAAATAAATATGTCCCAAAGTGAGTAGAAAGGAAAATATAATAAAAATAAGAGTGGAAATTAAAAAATAGAGTTTAAAAAAATACAATAAAAAAGATCAATGAAACCAAGAGCTGGTTCTTTGAAAAAATAAACAAGACTGATAAACACTCTTCCAACCTCATCAAAAAAAGAAAAGAGAGAGAGAGAGAGAGAGAGAGAGAGAGAGAGAGAGAGAGAGAGAGAGAGAGAGAGGAGAATTAACAACTGACACCACAGAAATACAAATGATGAAAGAAAATACTATGAACATTATCATGCCAACAAGTTGGACAGTCTTGAAGAAATGGATAAATTCCTACAATCTTCCAAGACTGAATCAAGAAGAAACAGATTATCTGAACAGACCCATTACAACAACAACAACAAAAAAATCAAAGCAGTAATAAAAAATCTCCCAACAATAAAAGTCCTGGACCAGCTGGCTTTACAGGTGAATTTTACCAAACATTAAAAAAAGAATTAACACCTATTCTTCTCAAACTATTCCAAAAAATTCAAGAGAAGGGAGGACTCACAACCTCATTTACAAGGCCAGCATTATCCTATTTCCAAAGCCAGGTAAAGACACTAGAAAGAAAGAAAAGTATAGGCCAATATCCCTAATGAACATAGATGCAAAAATCCTCAACAAAACACCAGCAAACCAAATTTAACAATACATTAAAATAAAACATGCACCATGATCAAGGGAGATTTTTTCTGGGATTTCAAGGATGGTATAATATCCACGAATCAATTGACGTGATACACAACATAAACAAAATGAAGGACAAAAACATTTGACAAAATCCAGCACCCATTTATGATAAAAACTCTCAGCAAAGTGGGAATAGAGGGAATAACACCTCAAGGTAATAAAGGTTGTATATGACAAACCCACAACCAATATCATACTCAATGGGCAAAAACTAAAAATGTTCACCTTAAGATCAGGAACAAGATAGGATTGTCCACTATCATCACTCTTATTCAATATCGTACTAGAAGTCCTAGCCACAGCAATCAGACAGAAGAGAAATAAAAGGCATCCACATTGGAAAGGAAATTAAACTTTCATTAATTGCAGATGACATGATACAATGCATAGAGAACTCCAAAGATTCCACCAAAGAACTATTAAAACTGATAAATAAATTCAGTAAAGTGTCAGGATACAAAATAACTATTCAGAAATCAGTTGTATTTTTATACACCAATAATAAACTATCAGGAAAAGAAGCTAAAACAATCCCATTTATAATTGCATAAAAATTACCTAGGAATAAATGTAACCAGGGATGTAAAAGTCTCCTACTTGGAAAATATAAGGCATTGAAGAACAAAGTTGAAGGAGATACAAGTAAGTAGAAGCATATTCTGTGCTCATTGATAGGAAGAATTAACATCATTAAAATGTCCATACTAGAGGCAATCTATAGATTCAACACAATTCCTACCAAAATAAAATACCAATGGTTTTTCTTAGAAAACTAGAACACATTATCCAAAAATTTGTATGAAAATACAGAAGACCTCAAATAGTGACAGGGATTTTGAAAAAAAAGAACAAGTTGGAAGTATCACGCTACCTGATATAAACAATACTACAAGGCCACAGTAATCAAAACACCATGGTACTGACAGAAAAACAGATGCATACATCAATGGAACAGAATAGAGAGCACAAAAATAAACCCATGCATATATCGTTAATTAATCTATGATAAAGGAGGCAAGAGCATACAATGAGGTAAAGACAGCCTATGCAATAAATGATGTTGTGACAATTGGACTGATACATGAGAAAAAATGAAACTAGACCACCTTCTTACACCATATACAAGAATAAACTCAAGCTTAAAGACTTAAATGTAAGACTCAAAACCATAAAACTCCTAAAAGAGAACATAAGCAATAAAAATCTCTGACATTTCTCTTAGTGATATTTATTTTGACATATCTCTGCAGGCAAGGAAAACAAAAGAATAAACAAACAAATGGATCTTCATAAAATTAAAAAGGTTTTTGACAACAAAGAAATCATCAGCAAAAATGAAACAACAATCTACTGAATCCATGAAGATATTTGCCAATGATAACATCTGATAAGGGGTTAATATCCAAAATTTATGAAGAACTCAGATAAATCAACACCAAAAAACTAAACAATCCAATTAAAAAGTGGACAGAAGACCTGAATAGTCACTTCTCTAAAGAGAACATATACATGGCCAATAGACATATGAAAAGACACTCACCATTACTAATCATCAGAGAAATGCAAATTAAAACTACAATGAGATATTACCTCACACCTGTCAGAGTGATAAATCAACAAACAATAAGTGTTGGTGAAGATGTGGAGAAAAGGGAACCCTACGGTACTATTGGTGGAAACACAGATTGGTGCAGCCACTGTGGAAAGCAGTGTGGAGGTTCCTCAAAAAATATAAAATGGAACTGCCGTATCACCCAGTGATTCTACTTCTGGATATATATTTAAAGAAAACCAAAACCACTAATTCAAAAGAATATATGCACCCCTAAGTTCATTACAGCTTTACTTAACAAAAAAGGCAAGACTTGAAAGCAGCCCAAGAGTCCATCACTAGATGAGTGGATAAAAAAGCAGCATTAAATTTACACAAGATACTCGTCGTCGGCAGCCGTCCGTCTCGAGAGACGATGGTGTAGCTTCTTAAGAGTCTATCTGCACCGCCGAGAATGGTTGTGCAGTCCGACTCGGGAGTGACACGGTATCTGTCTCCTCCCGTGTTGAATCGACATCTTGCGATGACGCTGGAGTGTCCTCTCCAGTGGAGCTGAAGCTACAGAGCCTGGGCAGGGTGATATGGAGGGTCTGCTGTTGCCCATGCAGCAGACCCCCCCTCTCTTCGCAGCTGAAGGGTCCAAGGGAAAGACGGAGTCAATACAGCTTGGCTTCAGGTGCGCCGCAGGAGTTGCCGGTGTTGACTACAACGTCAAACCGCCTTAGGGACTCCGGCTCCGGATTTTCTGTCGGGGTTTACTCCCTTAGCCTTTCCCCTGAAGAGGTATGCCGCAAGGCAGCGGAGGTTTTTTGGAATCAGAGTTTTCCTTCTCTGATGTGCCCTGACTGGAAGATCGAACCAGCGACACTTAGCTCGCAGGCCGACGCTCAATCCACTGAGCCAAACCAGCCAGGGTTACAACAAGATACTACTTGGCCATTAAAAAAGAATAAAATTTTACCCATTGGAACAGTATGGATGGACCTGGTGAGTCTTATGCTAAGCAAAATAAGGTAGACAAAGAAAGACAAATACCATATGATTTTACATATATGTGGAACTTAAAGAGCGAAATAAATGCACAAACAAAATAGAACCAGACTTAAAGATATAGAGAACAGACTGATGGATGCCAAGGGAGTGGGAGGTTGCAGGGCTGGGTGAAAGAGGTGAAGAAATTAAGAAGTACAGATTGGTAGTTACACAATGTAATCAACAACATTGTAATAATTATGTACATGAGATATGGGGGCAATGCTTTGTAAAATATGTGATTGTACACCTAAAACTAATACAAAATAATGCTAAGTGAAAACTGTAATCAAAACATAAAGGTAATGCCCTGGCCAGTGTGTCTCAGTTGGTTGGAGCATTATCATGTACACCAAAAGGCCATGAGTTCAATTCCTAGTTAGGACACATGCCAGGGTTGTGGGTTCAGTGCCTAGTTAGGGCCCATGTGAGAGGCAACCAACTGATGTTCCTCCACATAGATATACCTCTCCCTCTCTTTCTCCCACCCTTCCCCTCTTTCTAAAAACAAATTTTAAAAAAAGAAAAAGAAAATTAAAAAATGATGCCTTGTTGCTCATTGTGCTTATACTCCTGGCACACATGACTCGTTATCTTCTTAGGGTAAATCCTAGAGCTTCTGGAACAAAATTCAAGCACTTAAAAAATTTAAGTATATCCTCATATTGCCCCATAATATAATTAATGATTTCTAACTTGTTTGTAAATATAGGTATGGTGGGTTATGGATCAAGTTTAGAATTAAGATCTCTAAAAGGGCATTTAATTTTTAGACTCAAAGTATGATTTCTTAAAACGAACTTTTCTCCTAAGAGAAGTCAAGGATTAAATCAGCAAAGTTAAAGTCTCTCTGATAAAATAGCAGAAGATAGGGATTCAAAACTTATCCTGGTGGTTATTAGTGATAGAAACTTGGGAACAGCACATATCCTTTTTGAGCCTAGTCTCATATTTAAAATTATGTGATAGAACTAGGTGATTTCTTTGGTTATATTATGGCTTTGCAGTTCTATGATGAAAGTGGGATATTTGAAAGCTCACTATGGACATTCACTTTCTCCAAAATCTAACTCTGTCCTTGTTTCACTGTCTGGTAAACCTGACAGTGAGAGGTTTTCTTTGATGTAAATTTCCTAAATAACAGTGAATCTCCTAAATTTATTCTTTACATAAATATATATTATATACTTATAAGAGTGAATATGACATTACCCCTCCCTTGAGAAACTCAGACCGGAGTAGACAGAAACTACTAGGCAAATGATCTGCAGATAATGCAACAGTAGTCTGGAGGGATGAATAGCAGAACCTTTAGCCAGAGGGCACAGATAGATTTCACAAGCAAGGCACCATTTAAACCAAAATTTTAAATATATGTAAGTGCTTACAAGGTAGATAAAATTAAAAAGAGTATTTCTTCAGCAAATAACATGTGAAATACATGAATGACTGAATAATTTTATAAATCTAGAAAAATAGTTATATCTAATTTATTACTAAAATAAAAAAGAATTGCATTGATTTTTGTCATAAAACAAACAATTATGAGTTGAAAATCATGCTATTCAGAAATTATTCCCAATAAGCAACTTTATATAGTGTACTTGTTTATTGTAAGGGATTTTTAATATTAATCAATAACAATGAGGTTCTTCTCTCTGTTCTTAAATATGACGTTCGGTTCCTTTAACTCTCCTTTAAAATTATGGTTAATGGACTCCGTGCAGTTGCCACCAGATGGTTATGAAGAGCAATCTGGCTCTGTAATCTTCTAAGGATCAAATATATTACCATTGCACCATGTTGAGTCTTCACAAGAAAATTTAGTTGCAAATGCTGTGTGGGTTTGATGGCAGGCCACTGTACACCTGTGATATTTTGATTATTTATCTTGTGTGAATCTGATCTGAGAATCTATAGTGAACATTTTAATATATTGAAAAATTTATATAAGTATCTGTGTTTATGCTTTTCTTTAAATGTTTATGTTACTTAAATAATTTGAAGAGTTAAATACATGTGCCTAGAATGATTAGTAAAAGTAAATACATTTTACAGGCTAACTTAATTTTCTTCTGTTTATGTACATATTTGAAGTAGGAATCTCAATATCACTAATAAAAAAACTGATAAAATGAAAATATATACAATAAAATTGCATAACATATACAATGCATTACACATCTTTGCGTTTGGGGCTTATTTAATTGATAACCATGCTCACTCACTATTATTTTTCCCGAGGCTTGTAAATAAAATGGTGATATTTCTTTAAATGTTTAGCATCCTCCTCTCTTCTTTATTTTTTTTAAATAAAGAGTCAAATATAGTTTTATTTGAATAATTGTACTGTACATAATTTGTTTCATTTTTGCCAGTGTTTTGTAATCTCCAAAATTCCTATAATGACCATATATTATTTGGCTAAATAAAAAATCAAAATGATGAAATAAAAATATAGTGATTAACTTAGAACCATAATTATGGCTCATGTATATTAACATTCATACATGTTCACATATACAATGACAATAAGTTGTTGTAAGAAAAATTTCAATATTCTATCATAATTTCATACCACTTTTGGGGAGACAATTCATTAGCATTTGAAAGTCAACAGTAAAGTATTTGACTTGTCAAATGAACATAGTGATTCAATTTTACTTATATTCAAAAGATTCAATAAACATTTAGTCTTATATCCTCATACAACTTGTGCTAGGTTAGAATTCTCCAGAGAAAGTGAATCAATAGAGTGAGGGCAGGGAGAGAGAGATTTATGTACCTTAAGGAATGGGCTCACAAAATAATGGAGGCTGGCATGTCCAGGATCAGATCTCTAGGGTAAGTCAGCATGCTGGCAACCCAGTGAAGAGTTCCAGGTCAAGTCTGAAGGTGGTAAACTGGCAGAATTTCCTTTTCCTTTGAGGACATCAGTCTTTTTCCTATTAAGGCCTTCAATTGATTAAATTAGTCCACTCGCATTATGGAGTATAATCTACATTATTCAAAGTCTTTGGATTTAAATGTTAACCTCATCTAAAAAATACCTTCACAAAACCATCTAGAATAATCTTTGACCAAATATCTGGGTTCTGTAGCCAAACCAAGTTGACACATAAAATTAACTATCACACCACTTTTATAAAATGTTCTTCAATGTTTCTATGAAATAGTTCAGGCATATAAAAAGTATATATGATAGACAGTCTTCAAAGATGGTCACCCAATAAACCACGTCTCCCAGTAATCATATCTTTGTGTGTTCACTCTGCAAGGATCTGATTGGATCCTGTAACTTCATTTGACCAGTAGGATGCAGCAGTGGTGTTGCTCTATGACTCCCAAGGTTTGTTCTTAAGAAATCTTGCAGCTTCAGCTGAACTCTTAAAATGTTTGCTTTGGGGAAGCCAGCTGTCATGTAAAAAGTCAGACTATCCTAAGGCCATCATGTGTGAGGAAATCCAAGCTAACTAACTAAGGATATAGACATAGAAATATATACGTGTGTGTGTGTGTGTATATATACACACACATATATATATATATATATATATATATATATAATATAGATATGGATATAAATACACATATAGATGGAGGTAGAGATAGAGATGAGAGAGAGACAGAGAGATTGAGTTTGAGAGATTGACTCAGCCAACCCTCCAGTTATTCCAGATATCCCAGCTGAGATGCCAGTCATGTGAAGCAATAAGCTATTTTCAATGGCTCACTCAGTCAGACCTTCATGGATAACTGCATCCCTAGCCACCATCTAACCACACTAGGTGAGGAACCTCCAGGGATAACTACCAGATGAGCCTGGTTCAACCATAAATACTGAGAGATCATCATAAATAATTGTTTTAAGTGAACTCATTTTCTAATTGTTTGTTAAATACAGGGCAATACAAAAAAGTAATATAAGGAAAACTCAAGTCTCTAATACCAATTTGTCAAGATTTAACATTTTGTCATATTTGCTTCAGATTTCTTAAATGAAATAAAGCATTACATGAAAAGTCCTAGTAGTCAATATTCCTTATTCAATTTCTTTCTTCCTCTTCATAGATACCCATTATTTTAAATTTGGTGTTAACTTTTTCATGCAGCTTTCATATCACTACAAATATACCAATAAACAATGTATATTATTTTTCATTTTTTAACTCATATGGATAATATTTTACTGAAGGTATTATTCTTGCATTTTCTTTATATTATAATCCTAATATGTACCATATTGATACATATACCCTATTTCCTTAAATTTAATGCTTTATAGTACTCCATTTATACTACAACATAACGTATCCTTTTCCCTGTTATTGGACATTTGGGTTGTTTCTAATTCCCCACCATTACAAGCAATATACTCTTTTTAGGTTCCCCCTTATGAATATGGTTGGGAGTTTCCATGGCTTATAAAACAAGTAGGAGATGGCTTGACTATAGGATGTGACTATAATTAATTTTAATATTTTGCCAAATGGTTTTCCAAATTCGTGATATTCATCCCATATCATTCTTGAAACAAGACATGACACAGAGAAAAACAAATACTGCATGATCTCACTAACTTGTGTAATCTTAAAAAAGCTAAACTCATAGAAACAGAGTAATTGTGGTTGCCAGGGGCATAGGGAGTGCATAGAAGATGTAGATCAGAGGTACAAATTTTAATTATAAGGTGAATAAGTTCTAGGGATCTAAATACAGCATGGCGACTATAATCGACAATACTGTGTTGTATACTTGAAATTTGCTGACAGAGTAGATCTTAAATGTTCACAGCACACATACAAATAAAGGTAACTATGTAATGTGATAGATGTGTCAACTAACCTTACTGTGCTAATCATTTCACAATATATACACATATTAAAGAAAAAAAATAGGAAAATAAATTTTTTTTTAGCAAAGTAATTCTCCAGAGAAAATTATAAAATCTTGACCTACTCATTTCCTGGTCATGTAACTATTAGCAAATTACTTGATATTTTCAAACTTCAGTTTCTTTATCTATAAGGTTTTGGAATTAATATCTAATCACAAATGTGTTTTTCTGAACATTTAAATGATATTAGCTATGAATAAATGATAACCGATATTATTATTGTAATAATTATAATCATTACTACTATAAATAAAATAATGTTAAGTATGCCTTTATGGCTTAATGAATTTACAAACTCATTATATATGTTTTACTTTCATTTTATTTTCTACATAGTTGAAGGAAGATCAGCTCTGTTATGAGCTGAATTATGTCTCCCTTACCAAATTCATATTCTGAAGTCCTAACCCCCAGTGCCTCAAAATATGACTTTGGAAATAAGAACTTTAAGAAGATAATTGACTTAAAATGAAATCTTTAGGGTTGTCTTAATCCAATATGACTGATGTCCTCATAAGAATAGGAAATTTGGACACAGATACTTATGCATGCATTAGAAAAAAAGACTATATAAAGATACAGAGGGCTGAGCATCAATAAACTTTGTAGAGAGGCCTCAGGACAAAAACAAACAAACAAAAATCCCCCTACTGAACCTTGATCTTGGACTTCTAGTCTCCAGAATTATAAGAAAACTGACTTTTGTTGTTTAAGCTGAAAAAATAAAAATAAAAAAAGGAAATAAAGATAAAAAATATTTACTACAAAGTAGGAACTTGGCAACAAATTTAACAATATGTTTAATTTGGGGCACTATTAGTAATGTATAAATTGACCTTGCTAATGGTGCTGAAAAAAAAATCACTTGATAGTTGTATTTTTTCCCAGAAACTTTGAAAACACACACACATATATGCAAATATATTTAAGGAAATATATCTAATATTTAGTATTCTGTCTGAATGTTTATAGAACATTTATATATATAGCTTTCTTCAAAATAGGCTATGAAATAATTCTCCTAAAATTACCCTGAGAAGTCATTCAAGAATTCAAGGTCTAAAAAAATAAAATATCACTTTATACATTATTAGCCATTTGCAAATGAGCCTACAAAGTATTTATTAAATTTATTACTTGGATTCCAGGTCCTTAAAATATATTTTTTCTACTTATTATAAAACATTAGACTTTCAAATGAAGCAAAAGCTGATTTTAGAGAGCTAGTATTTCTTATTATAATTTAAATTAATGAAGGATTTTGAAGACTATTAAGTGTAGATATATTTCTTCAATATTTAACTTGATCATGGAGAATTGTAAAAATGTTTAATTAATAACAAAAAAATCCTATAATAGTTGAATTTCCAGCTGTTATGTATAGAAGTTATTCATATAAGATATAAATATTGCCCAAATTTTGTTCTCTTTCAAATGAGCCCGCTGACATAACTAAATCTAAATTAACTATATTGCAAATAAACATACTTATTTTGGAGGCAGTATCAACTGATATCATGAAATAGTTATTCAAATAGAATCAGTTAAGGTACCCCAGATTATTATTTTTATGTAGTAACCATTAATACAATAGACAGCTTTGAGACACCTCAAGAATGAGTATAAAAATCTATAACCAGACAATGATAACAGGCTAGTATACAGGTAAAATTTCAGTAGAAGTGTTGTTTTAATACCAATAGGAAAAGCATGATTAGAGAGCATTAACCATATTCCTCTCACTTATTTTAAATATAGGGGACAAAGAAATGCATTAACCTAAAAACAATTGATAACATATATTCTTGAAACCAAAATGTTTCAACTGGTGTATATACACAAACTTCCAGATCTTAAAGCAGTAATTCACATAATTACCCTTTTCAAATGGTTAAAATTGGTTCAATATTTACCAGAAATAATTAAAGGTAAGAGAGAACAGGTTGAACCCTTTAAAATCAATCATTTTATTACCACACAAAATTTTTGTGTACCAAGCTATTTAGTCATTTGATAAATTGATAATGAATACCCTCAAAAGAGACTCAAGGTCAACATAACAGTGTATAGAAACTGGCAGTAGAAAAGTTATCAAATGGGATAAAGATATCACAAATCAGTCATAAATGTCTGTTCACCTGTTTGCTTGAGTATTCTATGTGTTTTTAAAAATATTCACTCAAGGACATGCTTATTGATTTTTAAAGAAAAGGGAAGGGAGAGAGAGAGAGAGGGATAGAAACAGTGATCTATTGCCTCTTGCTCATACCCTGACTGGGGATGTTACCTGCAACTCAGGCATTGATTCCTGACCAGAAATCTAACTCGCAACTTTTTGGTGTACAGGATGATACTCCAACTGAGCCACACCGACCAGGGCTGTATGTATCACCTCTTAGTAAAACATTAATTCTTATAGTTGTCCATGACCTGTGAGACTCTTATGAAAGTTATGAACAGTCCCACAGAAATATGAATATTTACATAAACACAAATTTTCCATTAATTTTCAAGGAATTTCATAGTCATTGTTGGACTCTGAAGTGTCCATTCTAACACTTTAGGAGGAGGGCGATCTGCATTATTTGCATCTCACAGAATCAGATATAAATCTTTGTGATACATTTATAATATGCGGTTAACTTAACATAATGATGTTTGGGGTAGTGTACTTGGACCCAATTCAAATTCTATTAAACAGAGCAAAGACATAATGTTAACTTTAAAGAATAAAGTTACAAATATGATTTTAACACCTTCATAAGAGTGCTCTTTCTACCGCCCCCCCCTCCGCCTCGTCCTTCTACATTTTTTCTTTTTCCTGTATCTCTGCTCTCCCTCTCTCCAGCCATCTCCTCGTCCCCCCAAAGCCGCAAACCTCTGGAATTCAACTGTCTGTAGAATGTCACAAAAAGTAAAAGTGATGGACCAGATGTTGTGATGTTGCCCCATTTCTTCCTTCCTTTTCAGGAAAGGATGGAGTAGCGCAGCGGAGGCCCTGTGTTTGCCAGGTGGGGGCGGGTATAAGAAAGAAATTCGGTATCTTCACAGCAACAGCTTGGGAAACGCGTTGACTACAGAATGAAGCTCAAGTCCACTTCCTAACAGTTTGCGAGCCCGCTCAGAGAGTTGCCACCCTTTTTATCGGAAGAATCTTGTTTCTGTCGCCGCTCCCCAGCACCCGAAGGGGGGAGTCTGAAAGGCTGCTTTCTGTCCAGACTTGATCCCTTCTCTTTACCATGGTCTCCCACCTCTTCGCACCGCAATCGCTGTCATCCTGTCCTTTCTCCGCCTCCAGCTTGGAAATGGGCGCAAACAGGTCCTCGAACAACCTTAGGAGGGAGGGGCTTCGTTGGTTGCATCCAAATCCCAGCGGGAGGGAGGGGGACCTGGAGGGTGGAGTGGAAGCTAAGCACTGCTTTAGGCCAGGATACGCTTGGGATGGGGGCGCCACGGCCTGGAGGAGGAGCAGGAGACCCTGGTCGTGGGCCCCAGAGTTAAAGGTCGGGAAGAACTTGGTCAGCTTTACGCTGGCACCACTATCAGCTTCAGGGTGCAGGCACGAAAGGGTGTTGAGCGGTATACAAAGCTCTCCATCCACATTGGGAGCTCAGCGAGGAAAGGAGGGGGCGAGGAAAGGCAGGTTCCGCCTCCCCCTGGCCCGCGTGCACACACGCGCCCACCGCGGCTCGGGCTGGCTGAGCGCGGGCCAGTGTGAGCGCGAGTGTGCGCACGCAGTGGAGATCCTCTGCCCTCGCCTGACACCCTGCTCAGGGCATCTGGAAAGCCTGGAAAACTGATCAGGCTTAAAGTATGGCATGTTGCAAAGATGGTTTCTGCCAAGAAGGTACCCGCGATCGCGACGTCCTTCGGGGTCAGTTTCGCCCTCCTGCACATCCTGTGCCTGGAGGCTTGGTGAGTTCTCTGGGGAACTGGGGCGGAGGGCAAGGGGAAGGTGGAGAAGTGGTCAGCTCCTGGCCCACTCTGGCCGGCCGCCCCGCCCAGGGCAAACGGGACCCTCCTGTCTTCGCTGTTAAGTCAGGGGCCAGAGCCAGGCTCTTCTGTGACCGCGTAAACGTGGAGACCAGAAAGGCCACTGGGCGCAGGAAGAGTGCGGGTGTTGGGGTTTGTGTGTGCGGAGTGCGTCTTTCCTGACCGTTTCTCTCCCTCATCCCTCATCCCTGCCTTGTTTAAGCTCGGGGCAAGCGACTCTTTCCCTAGGAAGATAAACCTGTTTCCACCTGTTCTCTGGTTCTTAAAATAATCCTTCCGCCTTCGGTTTCTTTTCCCCTCTCCCCGCATTTGCAGTTTAAACGAATCCCCAGGACAGAACCAAAAGGAGGAGAAATTATGCCCGCAAAATTTTACCCGCATCCTGGACAGTTTACTCGATGGTTATGACAACAGGCTGCGTCCTGGATTTGGGGGTATGAACGATTTCAAACGCTGAAGTGTGTCCTGTCTGTCCCTCTCTCGGTCTGCCTGTCTGTCTGTCTGTGGGAATATCATTAGGTATGCCTCGCATGAAAAAAATGAAAAATCAATCTATCTGTTTCTCCCCCTTTCCATCCCACCCTCTCTTAACCCCTCCCTCCTCTCTCGTTTATCCCTCTGACAGAAGACCGCCCCCAACCGCACTTTCCCAGGTCCCTGCCCCCTCAGAAGCTTGGCTTCTCCCCCACATTAATTACCTCCGGATACCTGACTGCTGAGTGGGGGAGGTTGGAAAGGGAGCATCAGAAATGGGAACTCGTGGCTCAGCTGCCCTTCTGCCTTGTGCCCTGAGAATGGGGTCTCCCTGAACCTGGCCATTTCACTAGGAGCAGGTTGCACTGGAAGCAGCTGAGCTGTGTCCCTTGTTCTATCACGTGGTGTCAGTCCCCCAGCCAAAACCCCGGCCTTGTGCTACCTAGGACGGAAATCTGGGGCACAGAGCTGCCCGCTCTGCTCGGAACCCAGTCCTTTCCTCTTCTCTTCTACAGTGGGATGAATTTTTAATTTATTTGAGTAGGGGACAATTTACTTTCCTCCTAAGAATTTGCAGTCAGTAGTGTTTATTTCTTCCTTCAATAAATATTTATAAAAGGTCTAATACAAGTGCATCCATAACAGTACTGTTGCTCTTTTTCATATTCATATTCCCTTTGCTTACATAATGAGAATCTTGGTGGCAGGCATGGTGCTAGGCACTAGGTTCACAGAAATCTCAAGATAACAATTCTTAACCTCAGAGAAGGCAAGTGACTTTACCCGCAGTGTGGGCCCTGGTTTTCTGAGAGACAAGTTCCTGTTTTTTCCATTACACTGATCTTGATACTTCTCAGGAAATGAATTGAAGATGCAGGCTTTGCCTCAAAGGAGCTTATGTTCTAGTAGTAGTAGTACTAACAATAATGACAACAACTAGTATTGTAGGTATTTATATTTCCATGGATATCAGACTTTTATAGGCATTGCTGTTCAACCCTCACAACAACCTTGAGAGAAAGCTATTACTACCCCCAATTTACAGATGAAGAGATGGAGGCTTGGGGACTTAAGTAAGTGGTCCAAGTTCACAGTACGTGGCATGGACAAGATGTGAACCCAGTTCAGCTTGTGTGTTTAAAAGACAAACCCATGCAGATTGGGAGGATATCAGGTACTATATGATGTGTATCACGTAATATGTATTACAAGCATGGAGAAATTTAAGCTTGCTATTGGGGATGTATAGGAGACAAGATGATAGGAAAATGGAGAAAGTAAAAGGGAGCAGAACATTTCTGTGAAATAGGACAGAAATAGACATAATTTAGAAGGAGTGTGGTCCTGGGTTATAAAGATCTGTTGGAGAAAAAATAGAATTGAATAAAGTAGAACTGGGTGATTCTTTGGGAGTCTAAGTTTTTTTCTCTTTTGACAAAGACACTGAGGATGAGAAAGGGAAAGTGGTTTATACAGGGAAATAGCATATGAGTAATGATAGGCTGGAATCAGACCAGGTCTTCTGATCCAAACCACTCTTCTGGGTTTATTGAGAAGGTTGTGGGGAGCCATTGAGAGTATTAATTCAGTCTTTGTGTGTTGTCAGAGATAAAGGATGAAAGATTCTCCTGGTTTTTTTTCACACTGCCTCTCTATGGGTAGGATGCTCAGCACTGCCATTGCATTTATGCAAAGCTGGAAAGAGGCTTTCTTACAAAAGTGAATCATTTGCCAATGCACAATCTTTCATAAGTGACTGGGAAATTATCACTCTAGATCAAAAATAATTTTGTGGAGAATGTTTCACGGGATATGATACCATTTATATCCATATCACATCAATAAAGGAGGATTTATCTGCTCATAAAGACTTTAAACTTGACATTTCAAGTAAAGAAAAAATAACAGGAGTATCAAATCACATGTTATTGAAATATTCATTAAATAATTGATGTACCTGAACATAAGTAAAAGTGAAAATTCACAATTGAAACTGCATAGCTTTATTATTAAATGTTGAGAGCTAAAACAATATCTGCCTTGTTGGTTATGATACAAGTTATAATTCAAAAGAAGGACGGGATCCACTGTTGATGGATATTTTTTACCAACTCTCTCCTCCTTTAATATTATACAGATGATAAAATTAGTGAAACCTATCTATGTAAACCATTACTGGATTTTGATTAGGTGCAGTACTGCTGAAATGTCTCAAAGGCATTATTAGTCATCTTAAATGTCACTGCCAAGTGATCTGCTTTACCTACCTGGAGATTCTTTTATGTCTTTATGGGAAGGAGTTGAATTCAACTTTTTTCAAGTGTTAGCAGTTGGTTAATCAGTAAAAATTTACTATAGCACAATTGTTTGTCTCTGCTCATTAATATTTGTGGTAGATGTGATTCATTTTTTAGAAGTGGGTCATTCTCTGTAAATACATGGTGTTCCAAATGTGACAAAGGAATAGTAATTCTCACCTGCAGAAAATGTGTAATCTGTTTACAGGATGTTTTAAATGAAATATAATTCACTGAAATAACAGAAAATTTATTCTTAGCATGGACTCTTGATGCCACAAGTTTGATCCCTTCTTTGACATTTTATACTTTGCGGAAAGCTTGGCATTTTAAAAATAAAATGAAAACAATTCAGGTTTTGACCAGTGTGCTATAAATATGGATTGACTTCCTGGTTCCTTTAATCCTACTTTCACTCTTTGTGGAGCATTTACTTTATATCTGTTTATACAGCTTAGCTGTGTTCCATTTAAAGTAAAGCTAAAGCAAAGATCTGAATTGAAATTGGATGGTTTGTGATTGCTCAGTAGGCCAGGCAAGGGTTGAAATAGATTTAGAAACTAAATTACATATTTTTAACTCAGCAGCACAGCTTGCAATGGGGGAACTAAAAGGAACTGAAACAGTTCTCTCCTTTTCATCCCTCCAGGATCTCCTCTCCCTCATTTCCCACATTCTCCAATTGGAGAAAAAAAGGGGGAAAGGTGAGAAGAGAAGGAAGGAGGCATGGTGTGAAAAGCTAGATTGGGACTTCTGAAGGGGCGAAGTTCTTTCAGCCTCTGACAAATCAGTCCGCTAGCATCCTGAAGTAGCTTCTGCCTGCTTAGAAGTGGCACACAAATAAGCCCTTCTACAAAGGAGCTAGAAAAATATCCCCTCCGCCCCCGTGCTCCTACCCACTTTCGACACTGTTAATACGCCTTCTGAAAGAAGCATAGCTAGGGTACTGACCAGCAGGAAATAGTTGAGGAAGCCAGTCTTTACCCACTTTCCATTTGTTGAAGGGTTACACAACGTTTTGTTGATCTCAGTCTTGATGCACCTGATCTGGCACGTGCTTCAGCTATAGATGGTTGCCTTAGATCATCTTTCACAGCCTCTGAAGCAGGAGCGGTGCATTAGGGCCAATTTTGCAAGGTTGTTCACTAACATCGCAGGATTTCACATTCATAGAGTCCTTTGCAGTTTTGAAAACATTTTCACGTACACTGTCTAATAAGATTATTACAACAAAACAAAGAAATAAGCAGGGCAGGCATCATTTCTGTTAGAAAGGAGTCAGAGAAAAGTTCCAATGAATTGCCCAGGAACCTTGAACTAGTTAATGATAAGACCACAACACACACCTCTGTCTTTAAAACCTGCTGATGTATTGCTACATACACTTCGAAGGCTTTCTTACAGCCTTCTGTTTGCCAAGAGTCAAATTTTCATTAACATTTTTTTTGTTACTAAGTAAGTAGGTCATTAAAATAAGCAAAACTACATTTTCTCCCAAAGGAACAAAATGAGAACTTTTATTTTAAAACTTTAATAACATTTTAAAATGGGGAAGCCATCGTGGAGAAGTGTATTCACTTAGGTAAATTTAGAATAATTTTCCCACACAAATGAGAACAGCCTTACAATATTTTTTAAAAGTCTATAACACAACCTAAAAATTACTGTGTCATGTGTTACTTTATTAATGAATGTCAACAGAGAATATATTTAAACATATTATGTAGAAAGGAAAAGAACTCCATAGTCATAGGGCAACAGAAAAGTACAGTTTCATTCTCTTCTCATTTGTCATATCCATTCATTCATTCATTCATTCACCAATATATATATCTAGAGACTACTATGTGTCTGAAGCAATGTTAGGTTGTGAAGAAATAATTTTGAATCAGACACAAGCTTTGGTGAAATTAACAGCTAAGCAGTGTAGAGGGATAAAAGTAACAAAGAAACAAATAAAATAAAGATAATGCTGTGGGACAATCCAATAGCATGTTAAGATAGAGAATAAATAGGGTGAAGGATCTCTTTCAAATGCCGTAGTCAAGGAAGTCTTTTAAGTTGAGACCTTATGGTGCCAGACATGAAAAGGATAAACAAAAGTTGTTCTTGTGCAGAAAAAAAGTGCAAAGATCCTAAGGCAACTAATAGATTAGTGTAATTTAGATAATGCAGGGAGTTCAGAAAGCAAGAGGAAGAATATCACAGGACTAGCTTGGGGTGGTAAGCAGAGGCCAGTCAGGTAAGATCTTCGAGGACCCTGTAGAGGATCTTAGATTATTCTTTTAGGGAAGTTGGAATCCACTGGAATTTTTTAGTTGGAGGGAATGACATTGTATGACTTAGATTGTAATGTGACCATTCTGGCTACCGAATAAAGAAAGGCTTAAAGAGTTGAGGCGATATTGGAAGCAAGAAGACAAATGAAGCTCCTTTTTGGTTCTCTCCATTAAGTGACTGATGACTTGAAATAAGGTGGTAGATGTAGTAAATGTGATATAAGTAGATAAAAGTGAGATCTATTTTGGAGGTATACTAAGAATTGGTATGGATTACATATGGGTGGTAAAGGAAAGGGAGAAATCAAAAATAACTCCTGGAATTTTATTTTGAGAAACTGGGCAGAGAATGGGTTATTGAACCTGAGGAGGACTACATGAAGAACAGCAAGTGTACATGTTAAGTTTAGCATACGTATGTAACATCTTAGTGATGGTATTAGATGTCTGGATCCCAGAGGAGAGCTTTGTCTTGATATATACAGGAGAATCATCAGCACATAATGCTGTGAAAGTAGATATCTAGACGAGGATATAGAAAACAGCAGAGAAAAAAAGCCCAGGACCAAGCTTGAGAAACACTAACAGTTGAGGAAAGGTAGAAAATGTATGCAGAATTATCAAGGGAGATTGAAAGAGTAGAAGGTGGTATAGGCACTAGGAGAGTATGAAATTACAGATTTCAAGAGAAAGGAATATATAATATGAAGAAGGACGGATGATACACCTCTCAAATTCTTCTATGATATTAAGTAAGCTTAGGCCTGGCTACCTGGAGATATCTCATTTCATTAAGTTTTCATCATATATTCATTAATCTTATAATATGTGCTAGGCATTGTTCTAGAATGGCACTGGGGATAGATTAGTGAACAAAAAAGACACAATTTCCTGCTCTCATGAGTTAGTTCTAGAAACTAAGCAATAGAAATAAAATATAGAATATGTCAGATGTTGACAATTGCTACAGAGTAATACAAAGCAAGGGAGAGGATTGCAGTTTTACATAAGGTAGTTAGGGATGGCTTAAATGAGAAGGTGATATTTGAACAATGATCCTAAATAGGTAAAGGCATAAGCCACATTTGGGTGTAGTTTTATTGCTTAGAAGAAACCCTAGGTGCAGTCACGCTAAGTGTGGAAGTCAGTGCTGATGCAATGGAATTTCACAGGGCTCAGACGTGAGAAGGGATCAGTGTGATGTAAGGGTGAGCTTGTGTAAAGCTTTGCAGACTGGTAAGGACTTTGCTTTGACTGAGAGTCACATTGGTGATTGGAGGGGTTTCAGCATGGGTAAGACCCAAGGCTAACTTTCAAAGGTTTACCTTGGTTGCTCTGTTTAGAACAGACAGAGTCAAGGGCAAATGCAGTGAGGCTTTCACAACAAACTAGGCAAGAGTTGATGGACATTTTGACCAAGTGGATGACAGAGAGGTTTGTAAGGTTGTAAGGAATGGTTGGTTTCTGGTTATATTTCAAATTCCTAGTCTACTGATGTCAACTAGAATGTGGGATGTGAGAAAAAAGGAGGTGTCAAATCTGACTCCAAAGTTTTTTGCTTGAAAATGTAGAATAATGAAGTTGCCAGGGTTGTGGCAAAAGAAGACTGGGGTGTGGATGAATAATTTGCACGTGGATATTGTGCGTTTGAGATCCCTATTAAGATATTAAACAGAGATGAGCCTGGAATGCAGGGATGAAGAGTATGTCAATATATATGGAATTTAAAGCCATAAAACTAAAGGGATTATCAAGGAATTAAGGGTGATAGAAAGGAGATACAGATCTTCGAGCTCTGAGATCTCCAGTGTTAAAAGGTGGGAGATAAAAAGGAGGAGGAAACTCTGTCCCAGGAAAACTAAAGAGTGGTCATTGAGGTTGGATGAAAACCTCAAAGAGAGTATGTATGCTGGGTGTTAAGTTAATTTTATTTTTTCCAAAAGGAAGCAGGATTGATTGGTTACATCTTATGCTTCTAACAGATTAAGAAAGGTAAGAACATAAAATTGACCACTAGATTTAGCAATATCTATAAGTTTAGTGATATAGACAAGAGCAGCTTTGATGGTGTGATGGGTATGAATTCTGTGTGGGTTCAGGAGAAAATGGAAGTTAGTTGCCTGTGCATTTGTATAGGGGAACAATGAAATTGGATGGTAAATAGAAAGAAAAATAAAATCAAAAGAGGGTTTTTTTTTTAATGGGAAAAATAACATTTTTTAAAAAGCTTGTG
Organism: Furipterus horrens; assembly: GCF_987537825.1. Taxonomy (NCBI): domain Eukaryota; kingdom Metazoa; phylum Chordata; class Mammalia; order Chiroptera; family Furipteridae; genus Furipterus; species Furipterus horrens. Next base: position 188,797,809 of record NW_028327172.1, read on the forward strand.
AGAACAATAATGTTGATAGGGAAAAACTAATATTGACAAAAAGAATTGTAGTGGATCCTGAGCATGAAAACCAGATTGCAATGGATGATGGTGTAAATACAAAGGGAAGAATCAGGGGCGATGTGTATAGGTTTTAGATTTTTTTTCTTCAGAAGATTTCAACTGAAAGTAAACAGAAAGAGGGAAAGTTGTCTTTTTATTAAGATTAGATATTGTAATATGTTTGTATACTAGTGAAATAATGTGTTAAAGAATAATTTAATCTTAGATTGGAGGGAAGATATAACTGAAAGTATGTTGCCCTTGAGAAGACAAGAGACTATAGAACCCAGAACACAAATTTACTTTCTTATACTCTCACTTTAACAAAAAAGATATACTAGTGCTATCATATATTTGCATTTCCTTTAGGGAAAGGATATGCAAAATGCTTTGGGTATTTTCTGAAATAGACACTGTAAAATCTAGATATGGTGATTAGTAAATTGGTGAATATTTAGATAACACTTTGATGGATTAGTTTTCTTTTAAATGAGAAGATATATCAGTTCACATTTTTTAAAATCATGCTCTAAGCGTTTTAAATTTATTTAAAAACAACTTTAGTGCACCAAATTGCATTTTGGATTAATAATCATTGGTCCATGACCCATTCTCATTATTGGTCCACACATAACCTTATTTTATTCACTCATCCATCTATTCCTTCATTTATCATTATATAGCAAACATACCAGTTAAATCATCAAGCAGCCCAACATTGGAAACAACTTTTATTCTGGTATATAGTTTCCCTCATCCTATCTTCCTGTCTTACCCACCTAAAGTAACCACCATCCTGAGTCCTCTTAAAATTTACTCATAGCTCTTTGAATACTGTTTTAGCTCAACTTTAGTTTTTAAAAAATACATTAAAATTTCTAAAATAATTGTTTTAAATATAATATGTAATTCTTTGATGTTTTTTCACTTAACTGTGTATTGCTAAGATTCATTCTTATTGTTGCATGTTGCCATAGATCATTCATTTTGCCTGCTGTGTGGTATTCCCATTGCATAGGAACCAGTTTATTCATTTACTCCTTTGGCAGCAGGCATTTTGCTTGTTTCCAAGATTGTAGTGCTGTGAATGTTCTGGCCCAAATTTCCTACTTTAAATGTGCAAGAGTTTCTTTTGCATATATATCCAGGAATGGATTTTTCTGGATCTTAGTGTAAGTGGGAGTCAACTTGATGAGGTAATGCCAAACTGTTTTCTGTGATAGCTTTACAAATTCGAACTCGCATTTACAGTGAATATGAAATTCAAGATCCACAAATCCTTCATCTCTCTCTCTCTCTCTCTCTCTCTCAATATGTCTGTGTCTATAGATCTACATTTATATAGATATATATCTATATTCATATATATTTATAGAGATATGTAGATAGAGATATATGTAGATATATATTTCTCTGTATATATTCTCCACAGAATTCTTGAAATGGTATTTTATTTTGAAATGATTTCAATTTTTCTGATTTCTAATGTAGTTGAACAGCTTTTCAAGCCTTTTTTGCCTACAAGAATTTTCCTTCTGTGAATTGCATTTCATCTTTTGCCCATATTTTACTGTTTTATTTAAAATGTTTTTTACTTTTGTTTAATTTTTTTATTTAAAAAGTTGACCTGGACTATTAGAAGGGTCACAGGATATAATAAACACTAAGCTTTAATGTCATCTAAGTAACACTGTATAGTTTTCTGCTTTCTCTGTCATATCAGTGGATATTTGTTGTATGTTTAATATGCATGAAGGCTAGCATTTCTATATTTTTTAAATGACAAACAAAGTTAGAGATTTTTAAAGATGATTTCACTCAAGATTCCTTGTTGTTGCTGTAGTTTTTAAACACTTTAAGCTTCTTGTTTTTTGGAGATGCACTAATAGTGTTTTGTAAGAGGAAGCTGGATGCATGGATTTAGGTGCTGAAAACCCAGTAATGTCCCCTCAAGTGCATACCCGGGGAGGCAATGTGGAGAACGAACATTGACTAGTTTCAACGGCAGTCAAAAGCTTAAGTCTTTCTCCTGGTATGACAGCAAATTGGACACTGTTATTGGAAAAGAAATTAAACAGCGATATCTTTTGACGAGCTCTATACAGCTCAAGTAGTTAACAGTGGAAAATTATCTGATATAGTGTTAATTGCCTTCCTACTTTCCAAGCATGTTAGATCCATTAATAAAATGAGAGTATTTCCCTGAATTTGATCTTGGTAGTTCAAGCTCTTTCAAAGACTGTTAAAGGTCCCTTTGTTTGCTTTACAAACTGCCCACCATATTTTGGGATTAAAAAATATTTCCCTATTGCCAAAGATGTAGATTTTTAAAAAATACTACATATTTTTGATGTTATATAAATGCATATAAAATTATCAGAACATAATTTTAGATGTATTTGTCCTAAGCTTGTCCTTCCAAGCCCAAAATTATCTGGTCTCTATGTAATTATGCTCTTACCAAGGTTGGTTTGAACATCCTAAACAGTAGTGTTAGAGTAAGCATTTCTAAGAATTATTCGTAATTGCATAGCAACCATTATTTATTGAGAACTGATTTATTGGAAACTTATTACATTGAAGGCTTGGGATTATTTCTGGGAATGGATACAGATATAAGTAAGATGCAGTTTCTGCTTTTATTGGGAAATATTTTTAGCTTACTGATGTAACAAATGAATCTCCGCAATATTTTCCTTTGGTTAGGTTTTGAAATCACTACTGGGATAATATTAGGAACACAATCAAACACATAGTTATTCACCACCTAGTATGTGCAAAGCACTATGACAGTTGAGGACTTCAAAGAGGATTAAGATTTTGTCTCTGCTATTAACAGGAGAAAGACAGACTCAAGCAGGCTGTAATAATAATAAGAGCAAAGGCATAGAAAGAGCTGCAGAAACACGGGTCAGAAGGTACTCAAACAAAACAGGAAACATACGTATGGCACATTATATACTAGATATAAAATTATATACATAATTAATTACTGATTTATTTTTTAATGGTACAATAAGTGTAGTAAAGCTAAATTGGAGATTAATGCAAGGGGATTGTAATTCTGACACTGGCACAGAATATTTAATCTCTTTTAGTTCAGTTTCTATATCCATAAAATACTCATGACAATATCTCTTGGTGTTGAGAGGATTAAATGAAATAGCATATGGAAAGAGCCTAGTATTCTGCCTGAAAAATAGTAGGCCTTCAATAAGTAGAATTATTCTATCTCTGTTTCTTGCTCTTTGGAGAAAACCTGGTCACCGTGAGCAGTCCACACATAATATGCCCCTTGATCTGTCCATTCTCCATCCCCTTTGCTACCTCCCTAGTCCAGGCCACCATCATTTCTCAACTGAGGTAGTATAACAGCCTTTTGTAAGAGTCTTTCTTGTATTCTTGCTTCCTTAAAATGTGCTATCCATACAACTGCCAGAGTAATTTTGTAAAAAACAGAAGTCAGATCACATAATTTCCTTACTTCAAACCCTTGATGATTAAAGGATACAAATCAAGCTTCTCATCACAACCTATATGCTGAGGCAGAGTTGTGCTAAATATAAGAGACAGAAAACTTGGGGAGACAATGTAGGAAAAGTGATTAACCTGTGCATTCATTTGCTCAGGCTGCCATCACAAAGAACCACAGACGGGGTGGCTTAAACGACAGCAAGTTTATTTTTTCACAGTTCTGGGGGCTAGATGTCCAAGATCAAGGTGTCATCAGGTTTGGATTCTCGTAAGTCCTCTACCTTTTCTTTTCTTTAAAAATGTATTTATTTATTTATTTGTTTATTTTTAGAGAAAGGGGAACAGAGAAAGAGAGGGAGAGAAACATCACTGTGGTTGCCTCTCACTTGCTCCTCCAACTGGAGACCTGATGTGCAACCTAGTCATGTGCCCTGACTGGGAATTGAACCAGTGACACTTGGCTCACAGGCTGACGCTTAGTCCACTGAGCCACGGCAGCCAGGGCTACCTTTTCTTATAGATGTCATCTTATCTCTGTCTTCACGTGGTCTTTTGTGTTTTCTTGGGTCCTAATCTCCTCTTCTTATAAAGGACACAAATCACATTAGATTAGAGCCCACCCTAGTGTCCTTATTTTAATTTAATTCCCTTCTTAAAAACCCTAACTCCAAATACAGTCACATTCTGAGGTACCAGGGGTTAGGACTTCAATATATAAATTTGGGAGGACCATAATTCTGCCCATAACAACCTCTTTACATGTCTCCTATCTGTCACTGCAATTTCTACAAGTTTATTTTTCTGTGTAGTTTTAACAACTGTCACTATAACATATATTATAAATAAGGTGCTTAAAAGGTGCCATATTCAGAATATGAGCTCAGGGGTAAGTCTCTGTCTACACACCTTAGTTTTTGTTCTATGTGGCTTTCATTTCTTTTCATTCTCTTCTTCACTTGCTTTAATCTGACTCCATTGATCTCTTCCTGGTTCCTAAATACACCAGGACATTTTATGCCTCTGAGATTTTTCCCTGAAGTTCTCTGTGCCTAGAAAGTATTTATTTCAACTCTTTCAATGGTTTCTGCTCATCCTCCAGGTCTCATTTTAAAAATCACTGCTTGGAAGAGTGGCTTTCCCTGTCTCACACAATTACCAGCTTCTTTTGTTCCCCTTTTGAATGACAATATTCTTCCATTTAATTTATTTCTTTATTATACTCTGGCTCCTCCAATAACACATTAAGGCCATGAGACAAGGACTCATGAGTCTCCTTCACCATTGTTAATACCGGGCCTAGCATGGAACCTGGAACACAGCAAATGTTCATTCAATAAACATTTACTGAATGAATGAATGAAATCTCTTTACCAATTATATGTTTTTAGGATCTCACTCAATCTCAAAGATTTTTAAGGTCATATAAAGCAAATACCGAATAATGTCACAAATACCAAGGTTGACATTTTGAACACAAAACCTTTTTCAAGAATCGTTGAAAAAGTGATATATGTTGTAATCTTTGAAAATACCCATTATTATCATGGAATCATTATTCTACCAGAAGAATTAGTATGAACCCACACACCTTGAAATAAATTTGTAAGGAAAAAATATCATTGGCTTAATTCATCCTTCTCCTACACTTCCCCCATTCCTATGCAATACCTATGGTATTCATATTTTACAGGACCAAGTGTGGTAAATACTATTCTAAGAAACAAATGCACATTGTCTGTAAGCTACAGTAAAATGAACATCATCACCTAGGAACCTATTAGATATGCAAATAGGCCCCATCTTAGACCTATTTAATTAGCAAGTCTTGGGGGGTGGTCAGCAATCTGTGCTTTCACAAGGCTTCCAGATGATTCTGATCCAGCAGAGTTTGAGAATCTCTGTCCTAAATTGATCTTCAAAGTAACTTGATTTTTCAAGAATCTTATCGAACAGTCCAGTTGTCTGGACATAACTTTAATTGTTCTAAGTAACTTATCTTTTCTTGTCCTGACTTAGAATGTGAAACAGTGCTTTTAATACTTTAGTAATTGTCTTTAAGAAACTAGCAGAGTGGTAACTTTCACTCTTGAACCACTTTGAGTAAAATCTCCATCTTCTAAGGTTCAATGCACATTACCTGCTTCTTGGATTCTTTATCTATGTCTGGAGCAGTTCGGCTTTAATGAGTTATTACCACTATATTTTTGTTGTTTCAAATTGCTCATTCAATAAAACTCACTTAACTTTTCATACTTTCTCTGTTTCCCAAAGATGTTATCTTTTATAAATGAAAACTCATGAAGATCAGCCTGATCTATGCCTTTTCTTGGACTTTACTTCCAAAGGATATATTTTTCTTAGGATGCTTATTCAAGAAAGAATTTTCTTTCAAAGTTTTTTTTTTCTTTCAGTGGCTCAGTCTTCATCCTAAAGAGGGAGAAATATCCTGATTCATTTTCATGAGGATAACTTTAGACCTAGTGCATTAAGCTATACCAACTCCTCTTTGTCTTTTTTGGCATAAAACATTTGCCCAACTGGTATCCAAGAAGAATAGTCCATCTTGATAGAATATATTATCTTTTTTCACTATGGAGTATCTAGTCCCTGGTCATACAGTATTATAAACCATCATTTAAGAAAATGATGTTCAAGAGGGCAACAATTTTTATCTTTATTAGTAAAAAAAAAATCTATATTATATATACTAATAATTACTGTCATTATTGAGCACATTTTGTCCTAGAGACTGGGACAAGGGATTTACATATATTATTTCAGTTAAGGCTCATTAAATCCTTTACCTATGAGGATTCATGACTTGGCCAAGATTAAACAATTAAAAAGTGTTAGAGTCAAATTTGAATTCCAGAATTCCTGATTTTAAATGTCATGTTAAATCCAGATTGTGGAAATTTTCCTTTGTCTAAAATCTGTATCAGCCCATAGTCATGATATTGAACACACCCATATATTTGTTCCTGCATCAGTCTTATTTAGGCCTAGGAAAAAATCTTAGTGGGGGCCATTATCACAAGCAAAAAGAAGCTACTAATTACTGCATGTTTCCATGAAAAACTCTGTGTTCAGAGTCTAATATGAGCAGTTTCATTTGATTCCCATCTACCATCTTGCTTTGTAAGTATGGTTGCTGCTATTGAGGGGTTAAGTAACTTGCTGAAGATCACACAGTTTTTAGGGGGCAGAGCATGAATAGATCTGATTTATAGGAGAGCTTATCTCTGATCCCAATTACCAGTGTATGGTCTCTTGTTAAAGGTGACATGAATCATTTTTGTGCCTAAGTTATTGACCAATATTCTCAACTGTCCAAAGATGTATTTCTTAGAGCCATTATGTTTTTTTTCTCCTCCTTACCTATGGCTTAGTTCCCCCTTTTTAAAAGCTCACTTCTTTGCTAAAAGGCCAATCAGATGATGGACTATAAAAAAATCACAAAGGCTAAAGCTTTTTTTCTATGCACTGCCTGTCTTGACAGTGCCTGGGGGGTGATGTATCTTTGAAGACACAAGTTCCTGGTAAGTAATTGTTTTTTTTGTTTTGTTTTGTTTTGTTTGCCTGTAAGTAAACACTGCTTTCTGGTTTCGTTGTTCTTTTGTGTACACCTTTTGTAGAGATGCATTATCTGACTGAAAATTTAAGATGCTTATAAAAATGTGAAATATCATATCTGTATTTACTCTTTAATTATCAAAATCCATGTTTCCTGTAAAATTGGTAATTGTTTTTTCACACTTATTTACTTCATACCAATTAGGTCCTGTTACGGAAGTAAAAACTGACATATATGTCACCAGCTTTGGACCTGTTTCTGATGTTGAAATGGTAGGTCTTTGGAAAATTTAATGTACTTTTTGAGGTTTAAAGAAAACAAACGTAAAATAAGGCAATTCGTATGTATTTTACTGTCAGTCACACAGAGTTTGAGCTAGAAAATCAAAGAACAGCCGAATTAGGCTCGGAAGTTTGTAAGAAGTAAGACTGAATTTGCAATTTAGCTCTAACAGAGGTTTTTTGTTTTTGTTTTTGGTTTGGTGTCATTCTTAACTAAGAAAAGAACTTTCTTGTTACTGGTCTCCATGACCCAACCTTGTATGTCATATATTTTTCCTTAGAAAATTATTGAAGAGAATAAGTTTAGTGATTATAATTGGTTTTGGTATGAAACTTTAAATTGTAGTACTAACTGCATTTAGTATTCCATGTTGGCTCAATTGCTCCTTCTCCTTCTCCACCTATCCTGTCTCTCCCTTGCTTTCTCTCGTGTTTAAAGAACTTAGAACACCAAACACTAGTCAGGATAAATATTATTTTATTATTTAAAATTCATTCAATCAGTTGTGCTCTCTTATGTTAAATATATTTTGTTTGAAGGTCAAATAGCCCACTTTACTTTTTTCCCTTGACTCTGGACTCCTAAACTAATTGTAATAAATTTTATGAACTTAAAATTTCTTTTTTACATATTTTATTTTGTCATAAAGAGATGCTTAATATTTTATGATTCATCATGTAATTATATTTGTTACACATTAACTAATTTTGTTACCTGTCCTAAAGTACAACTGTAATTACTTGGTGCTGGCAGTTTTATTAAATTATAGTTATTATTTTTGAATGATTAATATGTATGGTAATTTAATAAATGTAGAAGATTAAGGTATCAAGATGGATATAACATGCTTTAATTGATGAGAATACTTTTGTTCCATTGATTTAGGGAAATTTCTGCTCCTATTAATTTAGTTTTTGTTGGGTACTCTTTTATATGAGTGAGAGACTATATTTAATACATTTTTTGCATATTTATGTGTAATCATTTGTTATTTGAATATGTCACAAATAATTTCCCTAGGAATACACAATGGATGTGTTCTTCAGACAGACATGGATTGACAAAAGACTAAAATATGACGGTCCAATTGAAATTTTGAGATTGAATAATATGATGGTAACAAAAGTATGGACCCCTGACACTTTCTTCAGGAATGGGAAGAAATCTGTCTCACATAATATGACAGCCCCAAATAAACTTTTTAGAATTATGAGAAATGGCACTATTTTATACACAATGAGGTAGTTGTTTTTCCTTCTTCCCTTTTTATCTTTTTTTCTCCCTCCCTCTCTCCGTTCCTGCCTGCATGCCTGCCTACCTCCCCTCCTTCTTTCCTTCCTTCATTTTAGGGATCTGTAATTTAATTTTTAGAGAAATTATTTATTCCAATTGTGTTTTTGCATTATAGACTCACCATAAGTGCGGAGTGTCCTATGAGATTGGTGGATTTCCCCATGGATGGTCATGCATGCCCTTTGAAATTTGGGAGTTGTAAGTTACAATAAAAATGTTGTTAGAATTCATGATTTTCTCATTTAATCTGATAATTATATATTTGCATGATTTTCCATAATGCAACATTTAAATCTTTGTCCATGACAACAACTGTCCAAAATTTGACTTTTAGGAGACTGTTTGTTATTTCTAGAGATAGCCTAGGTAGACGGACTGACTCATAAATAATGGATTAATCATCAGTGGTAGAGTTTAGGGAAACCTGACCTCCTTGGTTGATGGTATAACATAGCAGGTATAAATAATTTTCTTTGTGTTGTTTTGTTCTGTTACAAGCAGAGTCCTTTATGGCAGACTTGAAAAAAAATTTTAAAAGGCCAAAGAAGATTCAGGGCTTCATCACATGACATAAGTTAGAATAATATAAGCAGCATTATTGGTTTCAAAGTGTCTGAAGCATAGTAGACGTGTGGTCTGATTTGCAGACAGAGCCAGGTAACATAGTGCCTTTGGAAGTTTAACTAAGAGATGTGGCATTCCTTGACATTTCACAATTTCACACCAGCTCTTCTACGGCGAACGGATTCTAGAGAGGCTAGAGTAGAAGCTGAGAAGAGTTGGAGGCTGTTGTTCTAGTACAATCAAACATGGCGGTGGCTCAGACATGGATAGCGCTGGAGGGGAAGCTGTGAGATATATGTATTTGATATATATTGTGAGGGTGAAGCCAAGAGGATGAAATGAATTTGTAAGAAAGAATATGGAATTCCTTTCCCCTAAGCACTCTTCTCTGAGACAGCAGCAAAATTTGATTGCCTTTTCTAATGTCTGCCTCAAATACTTGATTTAATCAGAATCTACCAAAAATAAATGCTGGTTTTTACTATTGCTTCAGATTCTTAGTTGAATTGATTGTGAAACTTGCCTGCTGTTATCATTGCTCATTGCTTAACTTAATGAGAATCAGCAGTCACCATTCTTTTTATAACTTCTGGTAAGCACATGGACTAACTTGAAGCTAAAGACAAGTCACTTGCTCCCTGACCAGTGACTTACTGAGAGAAGATAAAAATGAAAAATATATGGACAGAAAGGTGATCTCTCTGGGGCCAGAATAAAAAAGCCATTTGTGCTATCATAATTTAGATTTCACCCACATAGTTCTTACCTAGGGTTTTATCTTTACCGCTCATTTCCTACCCCTCTCCCTGCCGCCCCTCACCGCCAGTTCTTGTAGAAAGCATTCTTCAGAGTGACTTGAAAATAGCTAGTGCTCAATAAGGGCATGCACAAAATAAAGAAATTACTCCTTAGAAGCTCGCGTTTAGGGATTGGGGATTAAAAACAGGGGTACATCTTTTGATCACCTTCACCCATTTCACCCACCCCTATCCCTGGCCTCAAATATTAAATCTTTAAGAAAAAGATTATTCTAGCAAGTTAGGCCAACCCAGAGAAGGTGACCCGATTAAAAATATGATGGGCAGGAACATGATATTGGGGACTTTAAATGTATGATTAAGCATAAATATACTTCAGGAGATCAATGTTCACACATAACTGTAGACTGCTAAATTACAACACAAGCCTCATAGTTTGTTTTGCTAAGTCATCTGTAAAATTAATCTCTGTTAATATCAACTCCTTTTGTAGAATTAAACAATTCCACCAAGGACCTACTGTACTCTAGCCATTTTATGGAAGCTTGTGCAGGGTAGTATAAAACTTACCTTGGTTCTTTTGCACTTAGTTGTGTGTGAGCCAAGCTGTCTATGCTGGGTAGACTGGTAAGCAAGCAGCTGGTCTCCACTTGGATCGAACACCAAATAACAGGAAATGGACTTAAATTGCTGCTGGGAGGGATATGTTGAAGATGGAAAAGAAAATGTCCTGATTGTAGGAGTTCAAAGGTAATGGGTTTGGTCATGTAATTATATTCCCTGGAGAGCTTCACAAACAGCATAGCCAGTTGTCACTGTAGCCCAGTTCCCAAACAGCGTGGGTATTGCCCCAAAGCAGAGTCTGGCATAGGTGACTCCTGCGCAGCTCTCCCAACAGCAGGCCTTTCTTTTGTTGTTATTGCTGCTGTGTTATTATAGGAAACATTCTGTATGTTTCTAATTGGCAGAGTTGAATTAGGATTGAAGAAGCTATATGCTCAAGCACTGGAAGTGAGTTGGAATGGAAAGAAGAAGCAGTTGAACTGCTTTTTGGGGTGGTATTATTTCTGTTTTTCTACTGTTTCTTAATATGGAAACATATCCATATGCGTTGATGCAGGTATATATAGCATTTTAGTTGCTTTAGTCTCTCCTCCAATTTTTTTGGCTTTAAAACACTCTACCGTGTTTTCAATCTTAAATATGTTGAAATAAATCATACTGATTATTCTTTTCATTTATTCCATCCTTCCTGAACAAGTGTAATATTCTTAAGTGTTGTCCATCAATCAGTGCTGACAGAAAAAGAGCACTGACTCTAACCACATTCTGTGCTCTGATTTAGATGCTTACCCGAAGAGCGAGATGATTTATACCTGGACAAAGGGTCCCGAGAAATCAGTAGAAGTTCCAAAGGAGTCTTCCAGCTTAGTTCAATATGACCTGATTGGGCAAACAGTATCGAGTGAAACCATCAAATCCATTACGGGTGAGATGTTCAATGATTAAAGTCAATATGTTACTTAGCATTAGCAAAGGGGTTTTGTCTTAGCTTTTTCATTGAAAGAGCTAGTGTTTTCATGGGACAACAGAAAGATTTCAGAAATAGAGTAGATGCATAAATCACAATTCAGAATTTTTTAATTTATACTTATAAGTTTAGTTTAAAATAAATTCTGAGTTACTTAGATGTGAGTTGGTTTTCTTCTTCAGAAAGAAAAGTCAGCAACAATTATATTAAAATTATTTTCAACAGAATTCTGATCATGATTTTTGGACACTAGATTTTCTTCTTTCTGTGGTACTTTCCCAAAATCTTTTTAAAAAATCTTGCTTTATAAAAGTAAAAGCAAAATATAGAGCTTAGCTACAAAATACATTAGGGGTATATGTTAAAGCTATCATTGATAATTCTTGGTCTAAATTTGCTTCTGAAATATGAATGGAAAGAATTATAGGATTTAATTTTATTTAATGGGAAAAATTGGCTGATTATTGCTTATTGTAAAATTATTTCTTTCATATACTATATTGCCAGGAAAAAAATATTGTTTGAAAATATTCAATTTTTAGCCTGCAAGTAGGATTGAAAATAAGTGGGATTTGAGACTTCTGAATCTTGGGTTTTATAGTCCGAGATGAGGCTATTGATTCCTAAGTAACTCTCTGAATATATTCCTTTTAGATTTAACATGAAAAATATTCAATAACAACTCCCAAAAATCTTATGTTTTTTTTATTAGCTTTTTAGATTTTTATCTAAATGCCAATAAAACATTCTTGAACTTGGGGATTTTATAATATATATGGCTCTATGATATATATGTCTCTTTTTATTTTTTTATATAAATAACATTTAGAAATACAACTCGTTCCTAAAACTAAAGCAGTAAGGCAGCATATGTGTATATATAATGTATATATGTACATTGCAATTTTTTTTTAAAAAATTGAGCTTTATGTGTGTATATATCCACTTTTTAGTGATTTTTATAAGTTAAATCTAAATTTTCTCTCCAAAGATGCTGAAAATGAAGGCTAATTTCTTCCACATTACTAGTCCTTTAAAATAAAAAACAGTGTAAAATTTTTTTTAAAGTTATAGCTTACTTTCTTAAATTGCTTAATCACTATGTAGAACATATTTCTCCATGTTTGTCTGCTGTGTACAACAGCTCATTTCTTTGCCTGGAATGCTTTTTGTTAGCCTGAAGTATGAGTATGAAGCCATTGAGTAAATGGCTGCAGAACCAATAACACATTTTCATCATGTTTTATTTGTAGGTGAATATATTGTTATGACGGTTTACTTCCACCTCAGACGGAAGATGGGTTATTTTATGATTCAGACATACATTCCATGTATTATGACAGTGATTCTTTCGCAAGTTTCATTCTGGATAAATAAGGAATCGGTTCCAGCTAGGACTGTATTTGGTAATTGCAATTCATTTCTTGGGTGTTTTTGTTCACATTACATTTTGTTCATAATTTTATGGGAATATCTCTTAGATATCATTTTTAAAAAAATATTAAACAGTAATATATCAGGATATTCTGAATAATCATATAAGCTTTCATATAAGGCTTGAGGGAATGAGGGCAGTTCCCTCCTTCCTTTGGGGCCCTTCAATTTTCCCTTATTAAGACCAGGCAGGTAAAGACTAGTGTGAATCTGGATAAAATTTCACTTTTGGTGGTGGTCTTTGACTCCTAGCCTAATGCTGTGTAGTTGAATTAAAATTATACATATAGGTGTTAAAATAAAATACACTGGGAGCTTAAAATAAAACAAGTGAAAGTCATGGCTGAATGAATATGAAAACCAAGCACCACTTGCTTTTTAATGAAAAAGAACAAAATGCAAACAGTTTAAATGTGTTGAATTGGAAGGTAGTTTATGCTTACTTAGCTTACTAGATCATTGTTATAGTCTATCTACACTTTTTTTCTGAACACAGCATATTTTTTTATTGTTTCTATAGTGGTTTTTAATATATTATAGTCTAAACTATAATATATACAGCCCAGAACATATGAGTTTTAAATTTTATATCTGTTAAATAAGTCTTTTATATATCAGTCAGGTTTTTAAATACATTACTTATGCTATTTATTTGATTGAATATATTTTTCTATACTTTTTCTGTTGATTGTGAGTAGCGAAATCATTTGGTAGTGGTATTAGAAGGGAAGCAATCAGAATTTCTCTGGAATGGAGGTACAGTTCTCAAAGAGATGCCACTCTTCCCCTGCCCTGTCTTTTCTCCTCGGTAGGATCAAAGCCACAATATAATAGCCCTTATCACAAAGAGCTCAAGGGATGCTGGTGAGAAGGAACTAGGAAGGGTGGTAGGAGCTTCTTGTGACTTGAATATGGGGGTAGTTTCCACAGACACCCCCAACACACACTTTTTATCTTAGAAAATATATTGAAATCCTACTGGAGAAATCCACAGAAGGGTCAATTGGAGGGAGGGCAGAGTATGAACTTAAGGAGGCAGTGAGCATGTATAATGGCATAAACTACTTCATAGAGTTGTGTGGGTTCAGTTATAGAATAACTGCACATTGCAAGCGCCAAGTAAGTTTTAACTATGAAAAATAGATGTGAAGGAGAGAAAACAACAAATCTAAGTTTGGGACTACAATAGGTTGGGATTTAAAACTCAAATGTGCCACTTATTTTTTTCTATCCATAAAATTGTGATAATACATCTCTTCTTCATAGACTAGAGAGAATTTAGATTTATGTGCAGTACTCATTACAGGGTACAGGGAGCACTTAGACCGTGTTAGTTACTGTCCCATACCTCTCTTATGTAGGGGAGATTAATTTTGTTCTGACTTGATTTCCTTGATATTTTTCTTATTTTTAAAGAAAGCATAGTTTTATTGTGTAATAACAAGTACTATGCTAAGTTATCTCATTTAGTGCTCACACTAACCTTTTTACACTTTATGTTCAGAAGCAGTCTGACTGGGCCGGAAGTATCTGCTCAGCCTGAGCAGCAGATCCAAGTCCCTTAGCTACTCTACAAATAATATTGCTGTTTCAGGAACCATCATCATTAAAAATTAAAATAAGATCACTTGTACACATATGATTTTCATTTTTCTATGCTCCCAAAGAACTTCTAGAACAGAAAATACTGACCCATTATTGGTGCCTCTAATGAAGAGGTGATAGTGTCAGAGGGTAGACTGTGGAGCCAGGCAGCCTACGTTCTCACCCCAAGGTCTACCACTTACTAGCTGTGAACCTTCAATGAATTACTTCTGCCTGTTTCCTCATGTGTTAAAACAGGATGAAATCCTCAGGGTTGCCATGTGGATTGAGTTAATTTGGATAAAGCACTCGGAACAATGCCTACCACACAGTAAATATTATTTGTCTTCATTTGAGAATCACTACTTTATATTATAATGTGAATGCTCTCTGTATTTTGTTATTGCTTGATAAGCTTTGAATGCTTTCTTGGTTGGCTACAAACTGGTAGCCACTGTATTGTCTAACATATCTTCAAACAATAGAAATGTCCAGTGCTGTGGGGAGGGATCACATTGATTACAGCTGTACCTACCCAACATTTCCTATTCAGAGAAAACACTGAGAGAAAATTCATTCGTATATATTAAGGATATGGTAATACTATTAATAATGATTATAAGATTTGCCATATTCTGGTAGGGGTCATGTTATTTCATCTTTACTATAACTCAATGAGGTAGGTGTTAATAATATTTATGAATCAGGTAATTGACTCAAATAGATTAAGAAGCTTGTACAAAGTCACACAGTTAAAGTGATGGACCCAAGACAATTTCTTTCTAACTTTGGGAATTCTGCCATTTCTACTTCGACATTCTGCCTTTATATGAAGATATGGGGACTTGAGGAAAATTCCAGAGCTGCTGAGTGAGAGTGTATGGATATGCACTGAGGATACTTTGTAGGTAGCTTTCTCAATTTGAAATGTGACATTTGCCTCTGTCTTGTGCTTGTGTGCCAAGATACATTGGTTTTGACTGACCAGGTAAATTATACCCAATAATTAAATCCTCAAAAACCTAAGGTATGTCAAAATGGTAATAATTGGACTGTTCAATGAGGCTCTAGGATAGTATTTTTCTAAGAAAGTTAAGGTTTAAGTATTTGAGGAGCATTAGGATTCTATTTCATAGGAGAGTTAGGTAAAAAAAAAATTAATTTTGTGCTGGTATTTATCATCCTTCATTCTTATTTTCCTCTTTACTCAAGAAGAGAATTTGCTGGGTCAGGTATACACTAGAGATCATGCAAAGTCAAAACTAAAAAAATCAGTTTAAATATGAGCAGTGAGCTAAATTCTCTCCAAGGGCCTTCTATCTCCAAAGTTGTGTGCCTTTAAGTTTTCTAATTATTCTAGTATAGTGAAACATTAAACCTGAGTAAATGCCAACTGGCATATCTAAATCATTCCCAGTTCATTTTTCTAGGAGTGGGCAGCCAGAATTTTACACTTGTGTACAGCATTAGCCTACCCTCACATGTCCTCTCCAAGCTCCTGGGCCAGCTGATATGGTGCATATTCAGCAGTCTAAAAACAGGGACTGGCATCAATACTTGAATGTGTCAAAAATATTCTATGGTTATTGAAATGTTTTCAAGGGTAAGTGCCAGCTAAGCCATTTAAACAGATGTACTGTCTTTCTAGATGCACTGGGGAAGCCAAGGCTCCTTATCTGAAGGGGTGGCTACTGTTCGTTATTCTGTTGGTGTTTATTTGACTGAATGCCCCACCTAAACCAGGTAGAATAAACACATCCCTGTCACACTACGAGTGGACACTTCAAACACTTAGCCAATTGTTTAAGGCAATTACTTTCCTAATTTTGCCAACAGTCATAAAATATGAACTATAATATCTGAAGGATTACTCTACAAACTTTAAAATCAAGTTGATTCAAAATAATAAAAGAGAACCAGGAAGTGGCTGCATAGTTAACATTTTTTGCATTGATGTCTATAGCATCACTTAACATCTTTATAAACTTGGTGACCTATCCCTTAACAGAAAGTAATATTTGGATTCATAGCTCAAAAGTTGCATTAACATTCTGCTTGCTTGACATTAATAAGGTAATGAGGACTAACCATGTGATAACGGGAGAAGACGAAGAGTGCTACTTTTGGTTCTCAGGATAAATTGTTCTATTAGAAAAAAATGTGCAAATCAATGTTCCAAAGTTGCTTATGTTTGATTTCAGTGTTCTGTTTTGTTTTTGTTATCACATTATGGTTTCTGTAGAATTTTTTCAGTTCTGATTAATATTCTTATTTAAACTGCACTCTTCCTAATTTATTTTCAAGTATTTTCAGCATAATATCTCTGATATTAGAGGAAATTTACCTTAAAAAGGTTGTTAAATATTCTTGATTACTTAATAGGCCACTAAACTTAAGTTATTAAGATAAGAAAAAAAGCTGATCTACCTTCAACCTTTGTAGCTAAAAGTGTTCAAAATTAATTTAGGGTTTATCCAATGCATCTCCTAGCCAGCACTGGACCAGTGACATTTTTTCTGAGATTTAAAAAGAAGGCCTTATCTTTATGAGGTCTTTTACTGAAACAAAGTTCAATGAATTCATAATAATGCATTTTTATAGAGATTTTGGTATCTATATGTTTGACCAAATAAACACATTTTAAAATCTATTATATACTAATAATGCTAAAAATATCACAAAATATTTTTAAAAAGGGAATGCAAGTAGATTCTCAAATTCCATTCACTATATAGTTTATAAAATACTTTAAGGTCTATAGCTCATACACTGTACAGTTGTTCTAATTTTTCATGTTCTAAACATTGACAATTCAGAAGGGACCGGAGAGAAAATGGATTGGTGAGGAGCTGAAAAAAATGAGTTTTTATTTACTGTTCATTTATCATGTGCCTGGCAATCTGTAATATATTTTTGGTAAATCCTGGAGCAATGTTAGACACTTGTGCTCTCATAGAGACTATGCCCAATCAAGTTGTGGAAACAAAGCTCATGTACATGGAACAACTGGGAAACAATACAAAGCAGATTATAATGCTGAGTTGAGAAGACAATATGATTTCTACCTAAATCAAAATATTATTATTTCTTTATTGTTGCATGGGGCTCATATCTCTTCAGTTTAACAAATGCAGTTTGGTTTTCAGCTAGGGATCAGCATGGATTGGAATATACAGTTTAGATGCCTTCGTTATTGGCATTGTCATCATCTTCACCATCATCATCATCCCCAAACAATTAAGGAGCAATTGTAGGCATTATATAGAATGAGTTTAAAAGAATACAATACTGTATAGTAAATCCCCACAGAAACTTCCAAGATTAACTAGATAATATGGATTAGATATAAAGATAGACAAAAATAGATGTCTTTAATAATTCATTTCTCTATAGTTCTGGAGGCAAGTGGAATTTTTTCATTGAAAATGGAGACTAACCTTTTTCCAGGCTGAAGAAAGGGCTTTCTTGGATGTGATATTATTCATAAGCCTATTAATGGAAGAGAAATACCTCTATTCTTATTGCAAATATTTCTTCCCAACCATAAACTTATAGGTGATAGATATCTAATATTTTTAAAACCAAATTGTTATAGAAGTCTGTTTTTCCAGGAATATACCTTTATTGTTTTATGTAAGTTAAGATCTTTTACAACTAGTACCCTTATTATTTTAATTCAATAGGTAATATTTGGTTAAATATTATAAGTATCTACAATTTGTGCTTTTTCTGGTAGTGATGCTCATGCCTACCCCAGAAATTCTGATGTTCCAATTTTTTATGCTACCAGTCTCCCACTCCTGGTTGAAAATCAGTGCTTTAGTGAGTACCACTTCCTGTTATGTGTTTGTGTTGAGTTTCTCAGGTATGTTGGCTCAGCTACAATATATGCTAGGTGCCTTACATACTTTTAATCATTATGACAAACCCAACAGGTAGATATCAAAAAGCCCAGTGACTTTTCATAATTTAATCCAAATCACACTGGGCCAACAATAGAAAAGCCCATACAAATTCCACTGAACCACTAAGATTAGAATCCTCCGTAAAAAATGACTTGGTTTCAATTGTAAAGTCAGTTACCCTATCTACCACTACTCAATCCCTAAGTTTGTTTATTTGTGTGTTCTTGCATAGAAATAATGGTAAAGTATTTTGTCTCTTTACTCTTTTGCTTTGAAGGAATAACCACAGTCCTCACCATGACCACATTGAGCATCAGTGCACGGCATTCTTTGCCCAAAGTGTCCTATGCTACTGCCATGGATTGGTTCATAGCTGTCTGCTTTGCTTTCGTATTTTCTGCCCTTATTGAGTTTGCTGCTGTCAATTATTTTACCAATGTTCAAATGGAAAAAGCCAAAAAGAAGAAATCAAAAGCCCTCCAGGAAATTCCGGCTGCTTCAGTGCTGAAAGAAAAGCATCCTGAAGCTCCTCTGCAGGTATTTCGCTTAATCTCCTTCGATTTAGAATTTGAGTTTTTTTGGTCAAATTTACATGGTCAAGGGGAAAAAATTGAGAACTTGAAAATAGCAATTTGTAAGTTATTTAAAAATCCAGAAAATTGTGGAAAGATAATTATAAATTTAAACTTTAAAACTGTGATTAATGGCTTTAAAATTAAAAAGCTTTGGATCAGCCAGATAGTGCTGATTGTTTGAAAGTTCTTTTCAAAATGAAAAGCTTTTGACAGAAAGGGGCAACATCTTCTGTCTACTAATTAGAGGAGCCTGTGTATATCTTTGAATGGGTTGAAAATGTGTTTTAGTAGAGTTCATTAGCTGTGGGTGAAAATTAAGCTCTTCCATGAGATAGTGAAGAAAGCATTCCAAAAACAGACACACGGGAGATCGAGGGGTGGAAAATGGTTTATTTGTTTGGAAAGCTGCCTCTGGGTTTCCAATGTCCCATTTCCTTCTGTCCCACCATGGAAAATCAGGGCCAGAAATAGAGTCGATGCCCGGACTTCCTGTGCCATGCCAAGTCTAGTTCAGTCCAGTCTTTCTCATCATCGAACTAGCTTAGCTTGCATTGCTGGCTGTGATCTGTTGCTGTGCTGAGGTATTCAGGCTCCCACCTCGAGCCTGTGTATGGAATCTACACAGCTGTCAACCACCGGGCCGCTAAGGCCACATGGCTATGGAGAGAGGATGTCCAAGTGCACAGGCCAAGTGCTGGTCACAAGCTAGAGAGAGAGCTTCTTTTCTCTCCTGAAATTATATTAGCTAGGGGTTGGGATGGACCAGGTACCTTCTCAATACACAATAAACTTCCCAAATTTTTGTGGGTTTTTGATAAGCCTACCCCTTAGTTAGACTGACAGGCCTCTTTGGTCCAACACCTCCTATGCCCTACAGCATCCCTGTAGTGGAGGGGGAAAGGGAGAAGTGTTAATCCCCTTGGTGGGTGTGGAGCTAGCTGTAAGCTTCCTGGTGAGGCAAGCAGACTCATGCTCCCCAGTTTATTAAGCTCAATGTCTTAATTCCCTTTGTTCTCCTCCTTAAAAAAAATTAATATGTACTTAACTACCTATGGTAACACACTGAATAAAGTAAAGCAGCGGTTCTTAACATGTCTCCATACTAGAACTATCCCATGGGGCTGGCGAGGGCCTGTGCCTTTGTATTAAAGAAGAAAATAAAATCAATAAATAGGAAGACCAATAGGGGTACTTGATGTACATTCAAGATTGAGAATTCTTGTTGTAAAGGAGTAGAGCCAAAAGGACATAGAGACCTAACAGAGCTACTGTAATTTACATTGAACAGATAAATGATACCGTGACTTAAAAAAAATCAAAATGACTTGTTCCTTACGAACTTCAGTTGTACAAAAATAGCAAGATCATCATGAAAATAAGAAAACAAACAGGAAGTCCTCCCCTTCCCCCTCCTCCTTGCCCTGGTCCTTCTTGGATATTCTCTCTTCTTCTCACTCTCACTCAGCTTCTGCTTCTTTCTTGAATCAGTAAAGTGTAGTCACTTATACAGTGTTACTGCAGTTGCCATAAAAGATAATTGGAAACTCTTTTTATTTTGTATGTGCCCAAATCAAAGTGTATATAAATTATTAACTTTATTTTCTATAGGTAATAACTCATTCCCTTACTTATTCATTTTTTTCCCATTTGTTTAACAAATATGCGTTTAATACCAATGATGTTCCAGATCATGTTTATGGTCTGAGAATCAAATGTGTATACCCTTCCACCCTCAACAGAATATCCTACACTATGGAGCTTACATTTAAATATGTAGGACAAAGAAAGAGAGGCAGGTGATTTTTAAAAAGACCTAATAAAACACTTAGTGTGTTAGATGCTAATAGTGCTATGGCAATATTGAAGGAAATGCTGGAGCAGTGTGAGAGGATGGGATTCCATTCAGAATATAGTGATCGGGGAGAGTAAGTCTTGCAAGAGAACACAGCACTTTAACAAATTAGATTTGGTGTTCACGCTGGCAGGGATTAACTCTTTAGGGTCCTAAATTTATAACTCTGCTCCTATAAGGCCCTGGGCACTGGTTCTCCTAGAAAGGCATGTGAACAGGTATGAAAATTACTGCTCTTTCATTAGGTTTGGATAGCTTACATTTTCCTCTATAGAAATTCATTTCATCAAATTTTCAAAATTATTAGAATGGATTTTGTATATTATTTTTAGTTAGTATAACTGATTATCTGCAGTTTTATACTTTTCCTTATTCCCTATAGAAAGTCCTTTCTGCCTTTTACTTTTGTTTTATTTGCTTTACTTTGCTGTGTTGAGATCTTGGTAGAAGAATTCTATTTACTGTTTCTTTTTTAAAAATATTAACTTGGATATATTTATTTACTATTTCTGTTTTCTAATTAATGATTTATAATTTATTTTAATTCAGCTTTCCTCAGGCTAAATCTGTTACTTTTTTCCTAACTTTTTGAGTTTCATTCTTACTAACTTATTTTCACTTTTATTTAATACTGAAGTTTTCTTTTATTATATATAGTTTTGGTTATACTCATAACTTTTGACATATGATATTATAATTATTTGCTAAATATACTGCAATTATGTTGCTGGTTTTCTCTAAAAGCTAAGAATTATTTGGAATAAAATATTGAAGTTTCCCAATGGGATTTTGTTTGCTTATTTAGCTCCACTCTTTATTTTTAGTTCATAAATGTTATCTGTAAAGATTTGACTGTTACTGATATTTTTGTTATAACATGAGTATGCTGAGAGCTTGTAAATTTTGATGGCTATATGAAAGAGTTGATTTTTTTAGTTATTAGTTTATTTAAAACATTATTATTTCACTCTCTTAATAAGTCACTTCTTCTTTTAATTTTGAAATACCAAAAAAGATATAAAAAATCCTCTTACTAATATTATGATTATGTCATTTGTTTTGGATTTTAACTTTTTGTTTTATACACTTTGATATTATGATATTCAACATGTAAAGATTCATAACTGCTCTATTTCCCTGTCAGTCTATGCATTTAAATCATCAAATATCCCTCCCCCATATTACACATTTCCCTTTAATTCTATTTGGTATGATTATAATACAGTATATTAAAATATTATTTCTTAATATTAAGTTTTGTGATATATTTTATTGCTAAATTTTCCTTATCCTTTTGTTTTTCATATACTTTGGCAATTATATGTCATAGTTTTATATTACTAGTGGTTAACTTTAAGTTTTAAAGCAACATATTTTTACTTATGATTTTCTAGTGATGTTGAAATTACAAAACATACTCAGCCTCCCATTTAGCTTATTAACTCCTTCCAGACCCAGGATTGCTCACATTCAAATGTTCTGCATGTAGAGAGCATATATGTGTGTGTGTGTGTGTGTGTGTGTGTGTGTGTGCGTGCGTGTATGTTTGTTTATAATGAATTGCTGTAGTTCTCTTTTCATTTTTGCAAAGCAATGAGAAACCTTGCACTACTGTTACAGTAGAGTATTATAAAGTACTACTTAATCAAAACACGTAAAACTATTCTACAGAATTTCCAAAGGTGAGAATGAAACCAAAATATTTTATTTACTCCTTGAAACATCTCTCTTTCTTAAATTGTTGACACTATTACAAATGTCCCCCATTTTCCCTTCCTTAGTTCCCCTCCACCCAGCCCCCTCACCAAGTCATTCACCACACTGTTGTCTGAGTCCATGGGCTATGCACTTATACATATATGTTCTTTGGCTAATCATATTGACTACCAATTGTCATTACTGGTAAATGCTTGAATGAGCACATCCAGTTGGCTAATTCTACTTTGATTCAATAACTCCTGTTGGCAGCAAGGGCCCTGTGCTGTGTGTAAATGGAATAATCAAAATAAAGACAATAAAATTTGTTTATAAAGGGCATAGAGTCATAACACTTAAGGGTTGAAAGAAACTTTATGATAAATGTCGAAATATACAGCATATGCTTTATGTCCTCTACAAAGTGTGTGAGAACTTAGATCTCCACAGTAGTTTACTTGGATAATGTCTGTGTTCTAAAGACAGTGATTAATGGGTTGGCCCACCCATCCTCCTGACTCCAGATTGCTGTCAGAACACAGCTGGCCTTGAAGGTCAGTTGTCATTGTTTGGCTTCAATATCAAGTTGAAGGTTGAGGATATATTAAAATTGAAGGAGTGAGAAGGAAAGAAAAGATAAATAAGGAGAAGAAAACCAAGAAGGGGAAAATGTGTGTTAAGAGCAAAATTTTAAAATATGTTCTTGGAAAGAAATGTTCTAAGAATCTTATAAGCGTGAAGTTTCAGTAGAGATTCTAATCAGATAGGTAAAATGTGCTTATTCAAATATGTGTTCTAACCTGTATGGCTATTTGCTTATTTAAATGATGTTGCTTTTGTTTAAAATGTGTTTAAACTCCTTTTTTGGAATTGCCTTTACAGTCTGCATGACATTTGGTAATTTGTTAGTTTTTTGGGTAAGCTCAATAGTGGTTTAATTCATTGTTACTATATGTGACTGTTAATGGCCTGGCAGAGGTTTACAGTGACCATTTTTATTCTTTAAAAATTGGCAAGGAGAAAAGGCCAACTGGCAGAATCTAAAGCAGCGATGACCATCTTGAGTATGTCTTTGAGCATCTCAGGAAGCCAAAGCAGCTGTTTTGTTTGGCTCAGCATTACCTTGATTCTGCCTTTGACTTTATCCTTTCACCATTTAAATTGAGTTCTGTTCTTGTGCTTCTATCCTTCCATACTCTTACTACTTCTTAGGGTGCCTACTGTCTCAATAATGTGGGTGATTTGGACTAGTAGAATGTTTTGAAAAATAAGTAACTATAAAAGAAAAAGGGAAGATTTCTTAATGAAATTATATATTTTTAAAATCACTTGAAAATTCAATATGTTCTGTGGTCCTTGTTCAGTCAGAAGGTATGCATTAATGTATACATGTTGTATCTTGTGAAAAAACTCAATGATATGATAATTAACATTACTTGAGCTTCAAATTGTGTTCAGTACTATATGATATGCTTTAATGTATTGCATCATTTCAAGCTCGCAATAGCTATTTTACAGATGATGAAATTCAAGCTTGAAGTTCTTAAGTGATGTATTCAAGAAATGGTAAACTCCACTTCAATTAATTCAACTGTGTCTGAGTGCAGAGTTTGTTCTCATAAAGTGTATTTTATAGTATTTAATTTATGATATGTCTATAAAGAAGATATTAATATATATAAAATATCAACCTAACAGTCTTTTGTTCATATTTCTATCAATAGAATAATAAAATACTCTGAATGCTTCATATATGTCAGTAATAACAACTCTTATAGATTATATATATAGATATCATTTAATTCTCAAAACTTATATATGTTCTATTTTTATCCATGTTTTAATTAGTGAGAATATTAATAAGTAGTGATCAAGTAGTCTGCCAAAGGTCATCTATCTGGTCAGTGGCAGGGTCAAGTCTGCAAACCCTGTACTCTTAAGCCTCTAGCCTTCATGACTGATTAGAAGCTTTGGGTGAGGGAAATGGAGGCTGAAATGGGTAGTGATGGCATCATTCACTAGGACAGAGAAGAGAATGAAGCACGTTTAATGAAGAAGCTAATTAGTTCAAATTTAGATAGGTAGAAAATTTCATAGTAGAACATATTCTCCTATCCTAAGATAATGATGACTAGTTTTATAAACTATAAGTGCATACTTCTCCACTGCTACTTTTCCTTTTCCACCTACCTATTTTCTTTGGCTATTTTTTTCACTGTAATAAAAATAAATTCAAAATAATTCATGAACTTTTTGATTTTAAAGTGTTCTTATTTCTAGAATTAAATAGCCGTTTGCTCTGCTTGAAGTTTTTAAGAAAAAGACAATATAAAAAGAGAATATATAATAATTCCATAACTCAAGAGCACTCAGGAGAATCTCCTTTTTTATTATCAATCTTTCAAAGTCAAATTACAGCCTTATTTTCCATATCTTGCTCATTCTGACTGATCTCAAGGATTTCAGGAATAGGGTCTCAATGATCTACATCTACAAACCAGGGACCAGAAAAGCTTATAGTGTGAATTAAACTACATCATGCATATAAAGTAGAGAGTACAGTGCTTAGTACTGAGTAAATAATAGCTATGACTATTATTGTTCTCTATTTTTTTAAGCATCTTCAACATTTAAAGTATGCATTACATATTTTATGATGTATAATATCCTAAAGTATTTTGCTTGAACTATTTTATGTGTGATTGCTATATTTACCTAGCTAAATGGCATGTACTTTAATAAAATTGATCATGGCTTTATTCTGTTTTCTCATACAACACATAGCATAGTGTTTAATAGATACAGTTGTTCAGTGATGGATTATAATGAACTAGCTATAAAAATTGGACAATAAGAAATCTGGTGCCTCTGAAAACCAATATATTTATCATTCATTTCCAAAAACATTTGTTCTTTATATATTGGGTCGGCCAAAAAGACCTTTTCATTTTTTTATGTAAAATAAAAGAACCATTTTTCATTTTCACCAATGGTTTTATTAACTTGGATATTCTTAGTATGTTGGCTATCTCCCATATGGTATAACATTGATTGGTCTCAATTAATGTCTCGATTTGATAGCTATCAAATTCAACTGGTCTACCCGACTCCGGAGCATCATCCAGCAAGAAATCTCTAGCACAAAACGTTGCAGACAGCTTTTGACACATTCAATCAGTCACAGCACCTTCTCCATTCACTGCACAAATCGTTTTTTGTATTTCAGTTGTATTTTTACCTTTTTTGATATAATAACACATAATATGCCAGAAATGTTGCATATTTATTTTCATCTTCAATATTAAAATGACTACACAAAAATTCACCAATTCTGCTAAGTTTTTTTAAATGTACACTGATATGACAGCTGTCAACAATGCAGTCTAACAAAATTGTTTCAAATGAAGTTAAAGACATCTAAATGCTACCAGAGACATCTTATGGAACAAAACAAAATGAACTTTTTGGCCAATCCAATAAAATTCTTTCTTACTGGATAAATGTGAACATCAGGCAGATGTTAAGTAGTGAGCTAGAGCTAGGTCACTGTGAACCTGTAGAACAGCAGATAATCATTCTTAGTATTCTGAGACATACTTGTCAGCAGTTAGATTTAGCTAGTGGACAGCAAGAAAGAACTGAGGAGGATGACTTGAAAACAAAAGAAAGCAAAACAAAAGTCTACACATGCAGCTGTGCATTTTGAGGAACGCGTACTTGGCTGTCCTTTGATCATTTTAGTCATATCATTTGCACAGAGATCAGTGGCTGTGAGCGGCATCCCTGTTAAATACAATAATTTCCCAGTGGTTGGTAATATACGAACTTCATTCCATTCCAAGGGGATGCACAAACTAGGTCAGTTTCAGATTTTCATTTCAATCATTCTCAAAGCTGCTCTTAGAAATGCTGTTTTTTAAGTAGTTGAAGCTAGTACGAAAAAACTTCCATTTTTCCATTTGTCATTATTTGTTCATATCTTGACTTAATTTAAAGTATCTTTTCTTGGCAGTTTGAAAAAGGACATGAAGCAGTACTGTCAATTTACTTGACATTTAGGTGTGTTTGTGACAGTAGTTTAATGACATTCCTTAAGTCTTACATAAATTGTACCTCTTCAAACCCATACCTTTTTCAGTACAGAATGTTCTGTAGATAGTAATGCTTTTTAGGCAATGAGTAATCATCTAATCATACAATTATTAAACTGTATGACCTAGGTGTCAAGAATATATTATGTTTTATCTCCAACTATGTTTATCTGTTAGCTTTTCTTTTTCTCATATCATGTACTGATTTATGAGAAAATGTCATGTTGATAATGTATGTGACTGAATCTTAGATAGACATTTAACAAGAGTTTAGCAAGCAACTACTATGTACCAGTCCCCATATAAGGTACTGTGGAGTCCAAGACAAAAATCTAAGAACTTAGTTTAATGAAGGAGACAGGCTATTAATCTTATGAGTGACTACATTTAGTTTATAGAAGTATGGTCTGAGGCTTGGTTTTAGAATAATTCAAGCATGCTTATAGTAGTATAAATTTACACTCAAATCTTCATTTCTACCTTAGACCTTTCTGTTGAAATACCAATTTATATATTCAATTACATAGTGGGAATCTATTATATTTATAGAATGCCTATTAAATGTCAGTACACTGGGAATACTTTCTCATTCTCTTTGTAGATCTGACATTAAATAATTAATTTTGAATAATTAAATAATGATATATGTGCAAAACACTGTGAAGGAGAGGTAGAGAGAGTCATGATAAATTATATCAGAAAGAGCTGAGATTTCAAATTAGTCTTTGAAATGGAAAAAATGACAAGTTGAAGAGTATCATTTGAAATGACAAAGGGAGGAGAAGCAATCAATCTTAATATCTTATTGAAACACCATTGTGCATATTTTGGTAATTATTGGCAATAACATCACAGGGGAAGAAAAATGCCAACATTAGCATTATAATTGAAAATTTAAGCTATTTCCTCATCCAGAAGGGAAATGCCATGATTTTAATGCTACATTAGGAAGGCTGCTCAGTGGATTGAGCGTCGGCCTGCGAGCTAAGTGTCGCTGGTTCGATCTTCCAGTCAGGGTACATCAGAGAAGGAAAACTCTGACTCCAAAAAACCTCCGCTGCCTTGCGGCATACCTCTTCAGGGGAAAGGCTAAGGGAGTAAACCCCGACAGAAAATCCGGAGCCGGAGTCCCTAAGGCGGTTTGACGTTGTAGTCAACACCGGCAACTCCTGCGGCGCACCTGAACCCAAGCTGTATCGACTCCGTCTTTCCCTTGGACCCTTCAGCTGCGAAGAGAGGGGGGGTCTGCTGCATGGGCAACAGCAGACCCTCCATATTACCCTGCCCAGGCTCTGTAGCTTCAGCGTCATCGCATGATGTCGATTCAACACGGGAGGAGACAGATACCATGTCACTCCCGAGTCGGACTGCACAGCCATTCTCGGCGGTGCAGATAGACTCTTAAGAAGCTACACCATCTTCTCTCGAGACGGACGGCTGCCGCCGACGACGATATATATATATATATATATATATATATATATATATATATATATTAGCTAGTGTCCCAGGAAAAAGTAAGGAAACTTGTGAACCTAGTATAATATAGTATAGGGTGTGTGTTCATGTCAGTGTGTGTGTGAACGGTACAGATACAGTTACTAGTAAATTTGTTCATTTGTTTTCATGTATTCTTTGTTTACAAATATGGCAAAAAATAAGTATGAAATGCATTTATATAATATATAGAATTTAGAGAGGTGACATGTTTCTATCATTACCATCATCATCGTTGTCATTATTTATTGAGTGTCTGATATGTGCCATATATATATACTTAAATTTTCAATGCTAATGTTGGCATTTTTCTTCCCATGTGATGTTATTACCAATAATTACCACAATGGTATTTCAATAAGCTATTCAAATTGATTGCTTCTTCTCCCTTTGTCATTTCGAATGATATCCTTCAACTTGTCATTTTTTCCATTTCAAAGATTAACTTGAAATCTCAACTCTTTCTGATATAATTTATCATTACTCTCTCATCTCTCTTTTTCAGTGTTTTGCACACATGTCATTGTTTAATTATATATATATCCAGTATTCCCTCACTTTTCACGGGTATTGTGTTCCAGACTCCCCTTCGAAGTAGGAACCTTACATTTATTCTACACTCTTAAACCTATGAAACTTTAACAACATATGTATACAGTACCACAAAATCTCGCAATATAGTGAAAAATCCGCGATAAATAATTAAATATAATATTTTAAAAAATCCCGTGATACAGTAAGGTTGCGATAAGTGTACAACGATATAGCAAGGGACTACTGTGTGTGTGTGTGTGTGTGTGTATTGCTAGCTGCTTTACACACATGTACATAAGGGTTATTATATAAGCAGCATGGGAAGAGTTGTGTGTTGCAATATATCTAAGTTTGTGATTGATAACAGTGAGTCTTGGCAGAGTATTTTGGACACTTTCAGATGCATGGTGCTGCTTCTCATCTAGAGAAGACAGGCAGGCATAAAAGGATTTCATCTCTACTCTCAGTTCCCCAGTGTAGCTTTGATCATATAACCCAATAATTGGGTTTTTATTTCTCTTCTGTTAGATGAGGAAGTTAGGCAAGATTATATCTGAATTCCCTTCTAATTTAAAAATCAATGTTATTACAAACTCATGCACTCTCTATAACTAATGCCAGTTTGCTTTATACTCTTTAACATGGGCTTACTTTAGTAAAAACTGATTAAAGAGAGGGTGATTCTTTTTGGGTTCACTGGATTAGAGCAAATTAAATATTCAGGTTATTTTATGTTCATCTATTCAAAAAACTCCATACCATTTTGACGGTGATAAAACTATCAACTGATACTGTGCCACCATGTTGCAGATAGTATTTTAAACATTTTACATATATTAACTCATATAATTGTCATAGAAATCCTGTTCTATTTTCATCTTATTTTACAGATGAATAAATTAAGGCACAAAGAGGCCTAAGTGATTTGTCCAAACTCATACAGCTGCTAAGTAACTGACCCAAGATCTAAGCCCAGGTAGTCTGGCTCCAAAGTCTGGCTTTGCAACCATTAGAGATTACAGCCCCTCGATTATAACCTACTACCATAACCGCTCACTCTTCATTGTGACGATTGCCACATGATTATTATCCATCCCGATCCTATATTTTTCTGAAAATTGTGTTAATATTTATATTGCTGAAAATGCAAGCCATGTTTTAAAACTTTATCCCATTTAGAATCAAGCCGTATCTCTTAGGTAGCAGTTCAGTTTACATAGAAGCCAACGGCACAGACGAGTCACCCTCTCCTTACTTCCAACTTTGCATAAACTATACATGGATTTTTGTAAAGGATAAAGTCACCAATTGATTTAGCAAAACCTTTTCAACAAAAGGTAGACCAACCCATAGGTTTTTAAATTATTGACATTTCAAACACTTAAAAAAATATTCAAAGTATTACTGTTATATTTTGGTTTGCAATAACCAATCATATGCATCAATGTGTTAAATTTATAATAGTTATGTATTTACAACAGATATTCAGAAGAAAGCTTTAAAGATTCTGGGAAAATTTTAAAGACGTTCAAGAGATAGTTTTTGCCCTAGACAGATTTATATGATGTCAGGTGTCAGATAATCAAGAGGAGCAAACATTCTGTATGGACTAAGGGACTTGTAAAGAAACATGCTAAACTTTGTGAGGCGCTTGTGGGAGAATTCAACCCAGCCATGAGTATCTTTTATTGATGGTTGGCAGATAAAGGAGGGCAACAAGGAAATGAGCTAGCTCATTACTGTAATTTCATTAGTTGGTTTTGTGATATTTATGGCCAGCTTAAGGATCATTCTAGAATTGCTTTATAATTAATAAGCTATTATTGTATTGTTGGAATTTTTATTACTTCTGTATGTACTCCATTACTTCTCTAGCACATCTGGCATAAGAATTGCTAAGAATCTAGTAGATGCTTGATAAACACCTACTAATTGATTTCATTCCTCATACAACTAAAATGGAGGTGCAATTGCTTAGGAAGGCAATGTACAAAGGAATCATGTTTTCCCTGGTGAAATTTTATTATCAAAGGTTTTTATGGTGTTTCTATTTTGTTTTTAATTTGGTTATTTTTTTTTCCATTTTTGTTAGCAATGTGAATGGGCCAGCACAACTTTTTAGAGTGAAAAGAAAATTCGGTCCTCTTCAAAAATGTACAGCCTCTTGAAACAAATTCCCTCAATGTTTAGCTAAATTTCCAGCAAGTTCTTTTCCTTAAATTACTAAACTTACTCATTCCTTATGGTTTATTTAGCTAAGCTGCCTGTGTCCCTTTTGCTATTTTGATGGGCTGATTTTTCCACAACATAACATACATCACTGAATCTCCAGCTTTTCCCTCAGCCGCAGATGATTTAGAAGTTTCAAGAAACATCATTTTGGGAATTACTTATTTTACTTAAATGAGTTAGAGAACATTAAATATAAAATGCCTTTGGTAGAATAAAATTATTATATATTTTGCTCAATTTAATGAGAAGACACTTTCCATTTAGATCATGTGGCATGATATGTTTTTCTTAATATTTTTCTAGTGTTTGATATTGTACAAGCTTCTTACCCTGCCTAGTTTCCTTACTTGAATAATAAATCCTATTCTTTCCCAAGGTCTCTTTTGCTGCTCTTATTAGTGATCCTGAACTTTCACACTTCTCTTCCACAGTTATTCCATAGGATTTTGTTCTGCCTTCTTCAATTTCTCTCTTTTGAACTTTGACTTCAATTCTTATAATGTTTATATCTTATTATAGATGACTAGTATGGTTATTTATTTTCTCAAGTTTCATGATTCCCCAACAATGTAGTCCAGTGAAATTTTCTTTTCTCTCAAATTCTTTTTCCCTTTTGAGGGTAGGGTGGCTACATTAAATTTTTAAAGTTATTTTTACTTACTTTTTGTTTGGATAATTGAAAACAATTGTGGGTTCCATAGGCAGAGAAAAGGTTATGAGGGGATTTAGAGAAGGGAGTGCAAGTGTGAGGATGAGGGTGGGGTTTAGTTTCCCTGTGAGCACTTTTATTTTTGACTCCCTAAGATGTTTTCCAAAGCTAAATTAGCTTACTTTGAATATCAAGGGGTCATTTTAAAGTAAAATATTGTACAATGAAAATATTAGGTAAAGGGAGGAGATATAGAGGAAGAAAGGCCTCACCATTTAGCATGTCTTTACTTTCTCTTTGGCCAGGTGTTTGGCACTGGAAAATTGACATTTTCAAAGAGAACTTGTCAGAAGGTGGTGAGGGTACTGTATCCAAAGAACAGAAAGTCAACTCTTCTTATACAGTATGATTATACTGTTGTGTCTAGCATAACCAGTTATGAGCACTTCTGAACACCTGGAATTAGTCAATTGGAGAGATTAAAAAAAAAACATTTTGAAGAATACAGACTTTAAGATCAGTGCTTAGCACAGAACCTGGTGCCCAGTAAACACCCAGCCAGTTTGTTGATGGAGTGACTGAATGAAAGAATAAATGAAAGCAATGTGGTCTCTGCAATATATTATTAACAATATTAACACTGACATGAAAGAGAAGTCCCAGATGACAACAGTAATAGAGAAAACTTTCATAAACCAATTCCAGCATTGATTTTTCACTTTGTAGGCCCATACAGAGCTTTGAAATTACTAAAAGAAATTTGTATGACTTTTATTCTTTTTGTTTTTTTGTTTTTGTTTTTGTGTATATTTTATTGATTATGTTGTTACAATAGTTCCAATTTTTTCCCCTTTGCTCCCCTCTGCCCAGTACTCCCCTTCCCCCAGCAATCCCAACCCCTTAGTTCATGTACATGGGTCGTGCATATAAGTTCTTTGGCTTCACCCTTTCCTATATTCTTCTTTAAAAAAATTAATTAATTAATTTTTATATAACAATAAAAAATAACAATTCCCTCCTCTCAGACTTAAGACCCTTTATAATCTTATAACAGATAATGGGTGAAGGTCTCATGCTCCTTTAGCTGCTTCAAGCTGGACATGGTCATCGTCCTACCTACCCTTGGGTCCAGAAATCCCTAATAAGAGTGGGGGTGTGGAAGGGACAGTGGCCTTCCCACATGGGGAAGGATCGTGCAGACTCCAGGTCAGTTGTCTGTCCCCAGACCACGGCATGCTTGGTTTAACAGGCTGGCATCCTTGTTGTATTCTGGGGGCAAAAGATTTGGCAACAGGGTTAAAAGACATCATTCAATCCATAACCACTAGATGACAAAAGGCAGGGATTAATTTTTCCTCTCCATATTAGGAGAGGAAAAAAAAAGGCTCTTTGGAGGAAGGTGTGCAATACATGTCACACCTGTCCAAAACCCTTTTGCCCACTATACTTAGTTTGGGCTGAGGGGAATATTTTAGATTTCCCCCCTTTCAGACCTCTGGGCCCTTTCCATCTAAGCCTTTAGGATAGAAAAGAGAAACCAGTTTTAAAGTGAAACCCACAGACCACCCCATGCTTCACCAACCCAGCCATTTAGTTCAGCCAAACCGTTGAGTCTCAGCAGAGGCAGCAATGCAGACAGGATTAAGTGAGGCCTATATGTAAGATAATCACTCAGATAATGAGATCATGGGCGTATGCCCTATGGAAACAGAACACACATGCTAATTTATGCAACATAACCCACAAACCAATCTCTATATCTCCAAGACTCTCTTATTAGAAAGACATACAGTTGCAAAGTATTTCATATTCTTCTTGCCTGTAAATTAAGCATCTTTGATGATGTCACAGACCTAGTTTAACTTTCAAGTGAAAACAAACTTTAAATGAAAATAAACTTTAAATACAGTTAGCTGCAGTACTTTATAGTCTACCACTGAGCATTGTGATTTTCCTTGAATCGTAATTTTTCTCAAGACTACCCTCCTTGTCATTAAAGGGATCTCATCAAGTCCAGTTTTAATTTATTCTGTTCATTTGCATAAACACAACAAGAGCAGCGAATGATCACATATGATCTTTATGTCTGTTTTTGCTGGAACTTACACCAGGAACCTTTAAGGTGACTTTCAGTCTGCCCTTCAGGGCACAGGAGCTGAGCCACATACCTGCCATTCAGCCCTGCCTGTAAACACCTGTCTTTTCCAAGTCCTTTGGGTTTTCCATTGTGCTTTAAGGTCCCTTCTAGCCATCTTTCAGGAAGGCAACCTTCATTCCTTCCCTAGAAAAATTGCCATGTACTGCACAACCAACCAAGGTACCAGGCTTTTTTTCTTGTGGGCTTTTATTACCTTCTAAAGTAAATGCCAATTCCTCAGGGCATTTTGGTAACAAACAGACCCAAGCATGTCTTCTTTAGGCATGACATTCCAGTCAAAGTATGACTTTTATTCTTGACCCAAAGCCACCTGGTTTCTTTAGAATCTCCCCCCATATGAAGCAACTACTATCTCAGTTTCTTCACTGGCTATGCCTTGAATTCTTAGTTTTGTTGTTTGGATTATGTCTTTCTCCTATGGTAGATGGGTTACTCAATAGGAGGTGAAAGTCATGCTCAACTTTGCTGTTCAGGCTATACCTGGAACACAAGAAAATGTCCTCTGGCTTTAATGTGGAAAAATAAGGATCTAATTGATACCCTACTGAGAGCTGGTTTGAATGGAGAAGTGCTGACAAAGAGCATCATGTTTGCAAAAAGAGAAGGAAGCCTCCTTGCAGCTTGAAATGTGCTTCCCTGGAAAGTAAACAAGAAGTAGAGAGCCATATAGTAACTGGATAGTTATATTCTTAGAGCAGATTCTAAACTAAAAATAAAAAATAAAAAAAGAGGGAGGGAAGGGTGTAAGAAGGGGAAGGGTTTAGCAAAGGAACTAATATAAATAACCCACGAACATGGACAACAGGGTCGGGATCGACTGTGGGAGAAGGGGTGGGCTGGGTGGGGGATAGCAATGAGAGAGAAAGTGGGACAGCTGTAATAGAAAAACAATAAAAATAAAATTTAAAAAATAAAAATAATAAAAATTAAAAAAAGGTGGAAGCAGCAGTGAGTGAATGGCATGGACTGGGCACTTGACCTTCACTGACTTCTCCTTCCATGAAGAGATGAGCTTGTGTTTGTTAAGAGAAAATCCCAGTTTTATGAGGTTGAGCCATACTGAAAACATCATTTTTGCTGGTCAAAACTGGTTTTAAAAAAGGTCAAAAATGGCCTTTTGAACTAAAGCTGAAGCTTAGTTTTAACTTACAATTGCCTTTCTTTATTTTTTAAATAGCAAAATAGGTAATTAATAAGAAATTGTCCTAGTAATTATGGTGATGATTAGCATTCTAAAATTCATTAGTTAGTTGTTTTTAAGACAGAAGTCTAGGTTGGATCTGAGAATGTCAAATCCTTGGAGCTATAGTCGGTATGCCTGGGGCTGATGGGGGGCATATCCTCTGTGGGCATCTTAATGCTCTCAGTAGAATTATTTTGTTAGTTTATTTTGACTTGAAGCAGTTGAGGCTTATATAGATGCAGAGTTTCAACAAGCACTCTTCCCTGTGCCTAACTCACTGTTGCTACTTTTGCAAGCAAGAAAGCCACTTTGCTAAAGCCTTCGCTGATCCTGAAAAATGTTAACATGCTTTCTGCTTAATGTTTGATAATGGGCTGATCTAAAAACGGCACCAAGGAGGTTACCTATTATCCACAGAACAAGAATACATTTCCTGAACTGAAATAGATTAGGTTCAATGGGGACTTGATCTGCTGACAGAAAGTTATATTAGTATCCCTGAGCAATTCACAAAAATAGAATGAGATTTTATAAGGTGAGTTCTGTTTATTTTTTATTAATTAAAAAAACTCTCCATTAGTAGCATTCAATATCTAAGTTCTTTTTCTCTTATACTTATTTTTCCATGGTGTTTCTTTATGAATTGCATTTAGTTTTCAAAACTCTGTAAATCATTCCTTTTGCACATTTGCGATGGGTAATACCCCTTGTACAAGGCCAAATTTATTTGAGCAAATTTATTATTACATATACTTTAAAGCAATGTATTGAAGCATAATTAAGATAGAATATGAAAAGATTTTAAAATAATCCTTTCAGTGAAACAGGTATATTTTTCCTGTCATCTTCAATTGGAAATTTTCTTTCAGTTAATATATAATGGATAAGCTGACTTTTTCCTTGTTTGACTGTAACTGCCTGAGTTCATGCCTACTGTCCTAGTTTAACATTTGTTTTGGATAAAAGTATCTTGTCTTGACCAATAGGCTAGATATTTACCCTGATGATTAAGCAAATATTAAAAATCGGTCTTCCTCTTGCATTAAAGCTTTGCTAAAATATTTAATTAAGTTAAATGTTTCCAAATAATAGTCTAGATGTATATGACTGTAATAGGTATACTATAATAGAGTTAAAGGTGAAAATTACAGTCAGTAGGGGGTTTCAGAATCTCATGAGACAATTTGAGATAATTATTGGCTATAATTATTTTCCGGGTTACTCTCCAGTCATTTTGTAGCCATTAAGAGTGATTAGCTACTCAGTATTAGAAATCATAGCACTATAAAAATGTCAAAGTTCCAAGACATATAAAATTAAACAGAGAAGAAAAAAGGATCTCAAGCCTTTGTTGTACTGCAATGTTTGTACAAAGCATAGGTCAATTGTTCTATAATGTAAGACAAATAGATACTGTTGCTTTGCTCTCAGGAATATTGTTATCAGATTATCTTTCTCATTTTAGAAGAAGACAAACCAAGATACAGAAAGATGTGAAATTTGCAGCTGAAACATGTAGGGTGAAATCAGACGTATGGAAGTGGGAAGAGAAGTACTGAATAAGATGTCCTTTCCATTTCACTTGCTGGGATCTGCTTTGTGTGTTTCCAAAGCTCTTCAAGTTTTAGAGTTTTCTTTGTGAAGCACTAATCAAGGATATTCTGAAGTTTCATCGTATATGTTGGCCTGCATGAAAATAAATGCCGGACTTGCATAGGGAAGAGAAAGCTACAAATCCAATTATTATATTCTGGATAGACTGCTGTTGTTGGGGATTATGTTATTCTGCTTGATAGTATCATGTAGTACAGCCTGATTCATTATAGAGCTGTTCATCTCAGAAATAGCTGCATTAAATAGGAGCATTATATATGTTTATTTCAGGCCAATCTGCCAGCACAGGAGAATGAGCACAATCATACACTCTCAGCAATGCAAGCTATGAGACAGAATTTGTTGCTGCTTTTTCCCTAGTTCACCATAATGTTCTTCTCCAGTTTGAAAGCTTTCTATAATCTGATTATTGTATTTACTTCATGGTGTTCTTTATTCCTATCAATAATATCCTATTTTCTGCCTGAATTTTTCTTTATTTGTAACAGCAGTTTGGTAGCTTTCCAACCACGAAAATGTGATTATTTTAATGGTTAAAGTACAAATTGAATGTCCAATGGAATTCTTACGGCTGTTTAAGATCAGCTGGTTGAATTAATGGTCCTGGCCTAGCTAGGTTCAGTATCACAACAATTTTTAAAAGTGCTGAGGAATAAAGACATTAGCCAGAAGCCTCCTGATATATTGATTATAGGTGATAGTTTAAGATGACAAGAACATAGCTCCAAGTGGTCTATGCTACCCCCCTTATAACAGCAATTCATTCTGTGTTATGGTTTCCACATATGTATGCCCCATGCTGAGCAGGTATACCTGTAATTAATGTAGGAAATTCTCATTTATCTAAGTATTCAAAGAACAAAAAGCCGAGTTTGATAAAAGCAATTTTTGGTAATATTATGTAGTGTAACATATATGAATATGCCACAATATAGTTTCAGGTGGTTTTTATGATATCTGAATGCTTTGGAAATTGACAATGCACACCAAATTTAATCAGAAACTCATTATAAAGTTTAATTTCAATGTTCAGTTTCTCACAATTCATCAAGCTGACATTAAGAGTTATTCCATTCCTCTTTTTAGACTGATCATTTTAACTGTTTCCTTCCTAATTACTCCACCAAGCAGATAATGAGAGCCTGTGAATCCTGAATTTCAGGCCTTTTGAGGCATTATTGGATATTGCCAAAAACGTATTGTACCAGGAAACAATTCTGAAAGTGGCTGGAGTAAGGCCCACCCCCATCCCGCACTGGTCATCACATGCATTTCTTACAATATGAGGTGTGAGGTGGAGACTATGTTCATTCACCCTTGAATTGGGATGGGCCTGTGACCACAGAAGAAGTGGTGCTATATGACTTTGAGGATGGCCCACTTAGGTCCCTTTTCTTGGATCCAGCCCTCACACTGTAAGAAAGTCCATGCCACAGGTAGAGACCGCAGGTAAGGTGTTCCAGTTGACATCCCCAGCTTCAACTGCCAGGCACATGAGTAAGGACACCTTCAAGGTGACTCCAGTCCCGGCCACTCTACCTGAAACTACATGAGAAACCTTGAATGAGAGCCTCCTAGCTAAGTCCAGTCAACCTTCAAACCCATGAAAAGTAATGATAAAATGATTGCTGCTACTTAAAGTTATGGTCATTTAAGGTTTGTTATGCAGCACTAGATACCAGGAAAGCACATGTTTTTAAATCAGGCATATTCGAGTTGAAATACTCCAACTCTTGCCAATTGAGTGATGTCAGCCAAGACCTTAATTTTCGTGAATTCTCTTTATCATACTAGATGTTTAATCTAGCATACCATAGGTGCTCAATAAACATGCTTCCCCACTTGCCTGTCTTCCTTCCTTCCTTCCTTCCTTCCTTCCTTCCTTCCTTCCTTCCTTCCTTCCTTCCTTCCTTCCTTCTTTCCTTCATTCCTTTTCATTTTTTTGCTTGCTTACTCCTTTTCTTCCTATGTAAATGCAACCGAGTGCAGCTGTTTTCATGGTGGGCCATTTTAAACTGGAATATGTTAGTGCCAGGTGTGGACTTAATTGGACCTTTACTTAGAACGCAAGCAGACAGAAATCAGGATGCATTTTTTTTTCCCAGTGAAAACTGCTGAATCACTGGTTCCAAAATCGGCATAAAATATGCTCAGACCTTCCACAGACTGGCGTGTGTGATGAGATCAAGTGCTTTGGGAAATGGGGTAAACACTTTTAAAAACAGCAATGTTTCCATCAGTTCACAGTGAACATTATCTGAATTCAGTTCAGGCAAAAAAAAAAAATCTTAAAAAGCTAGATAAAGGAAATGAAGGCATGAACAACATGTTATTTGTAGGAATGACATACATTATCTCCTTGGCAACTGCAGCGTGGCATTTAATTTGGCAAGCTATGTTGTGTCATCTTGGATGCCTGGAAGTCACTGTTTCCTATGGAAACAAAGGAAAGAACAACGTGAGAAAGAGAGTTCTAATTTTAGTATGCTGGGAAAGTATTTTAAAACCGAGGGACCAGCAGGCTCCCACAGCACAACTAGAACTCAAAATGGCATAACATTTTCATTTATTAATTACACAATGCTTTAGAATTTGGATTATATCCCATATCTCTTTGGCCCTGCTGAGTTTTTTATTCATGCTTTGTGGTCAAATGATGACTCAAGATGTGTGTGTGTGGAATTTTCAATGTACAGGTGTTAATATGTTTTTATAAACTAGTATCCCAACTTATTCATATTCATTTATTTATCCATTTAACAAATATATGTTGAATGTCTACTTTGTGCCAAGCATTGTGCTAGGTTTTGAGGCTGCGTAGATTCCTTTGCCTTATATCTTACAATTTTCATATCAAAGGAATCTCATGGCATTTCTTTATTTGAATTGAATCAGTAATTTAGCAAGCATTCATTTAGCCCCAGCCGGGAAAGTCCATTATAGTGGGAGCTAAGAGATATTAGAAATGAACCACGTGGCTACACAATATTTGATGGAGTGCAGAACACTTCTCATCATGGCTTTTCATTGGTCAATAATTTCAGTGAACATTCTTAAGTATAGTCAAGTTGTTTTCATTAACAGCCTCCAAGTGAATGGCTCTGAAATATTTATAATAGTGACTCATGCTCAATATAATTTCATTTGGTAGGTAATTTGATGAAACTGAATTTCTTAAACAAAGGAAACTCAGATTGCAGTATAGTTGACTAGAGCCTAAGTTTTCACTTTGATGAAGTTCAAAGAAGTTTCAGCCTTATAAAATGCTACAAAGGCACCAAAATAATTGCAATGGGACTGCTTGATCACAGCAGGAGAGTGATATGGCTGGTTACATGAGATTAAAGCATGAAATCAGTGTCACCAGGATAACCATGGGGCTATTGGCAATTCTTCCACCACAGTACGAGAGATAGGACTTGAGATTTTTGTGGAGCAGAAACTTGGGTTAAAGAGTTAGGTCTTGCCAAAGATGATCTGTGTCTTCCATGGATCTGTGTCTCCAAAGCAGTGTCTAATATTTATTTTACATCCACTTCCAAGCTCATCACAGCAGAAGGTGCAGCATTTATCCACATTTCTGAGGTCTATTAAAGAGTGACTCCAAGACAGACTGCTAATGTCTGCCAAAGAGTCTCACAGAAGAGCCTTCTAGTCTGACCTTCTAAATACGATTTCAGGTGTTCTTCTAGCATGGGGGAATAGAATCCATATGCCTGATTTTATAATAAAAATTAATGACCAGATTTCACTTACTTGATTTTTCCCCATAAGGTCTTATTTTACTATGTCCTTTCTAAGTGACATATTTCAGCTAGAATTTTCTTGGGTTTGTGGATATATTCATGGGAGATTTAAATAGCATTGCAGCTGTACAAAAAAGCTGTTCTAGTGTGGGCTTTGAAAATCAGCTTTTCAATAACTGATAGCTTTAGAACTATGATTGAGAAGAAAAAACCCAGCCCTTGTTAAACAAGCTATTTCAGCCACAGGCTATGTGTTTCCAACAATTTGAAGAAGGAGAAGCTCACAGTTCTCATCACTTTGTTCCTGGGGAGGTAGGTTGGTGTCCATAGACCTATGATTTTCCTGTGTAGCAAGCACAGGAAAGAGAAAGGGGGAGATTAGTTGAGGAGGTGACTTTCTTCTGCTCAGCAACAATCATTCAGTCATACTTTTATTTTTTAGGTGATTAAAAAAATTAGTCATACCTTTAAATGGGCAGATGAATAAAATAGGAAAAGAAAAGCTTTTAATTCTGGTTACCAGTTAATATTCCAGGATCGACTTATTAAACAGTCCATTAACTACGATAGTGGTCCAGGAAGTATAATCTAGATAGAATAAATGACTATCATTTTGTTTTCAAGTGGATTTAAAAGTACTGCTTTTGACTATATAGCTTTGCCAAACTACTTATCTCCTGAGATACACTGTGTGAGACTCATTTTTGCTGTGTTGAGTGCACAGGAGGAGATGATTTTGCTGTTGATTTATTTCAATACAATTTACTCATCATTTATTTATTACTTATTTATTTGACTTATTTTTATTGAATACTTTTTAATATTTTATTTATGTTTTAGAAAGAGGGGGAGGGAGGGAGGGAGAAAGAGAGGGAGAGAAACATCAATGTGTGGTTGACTCTCATGCACCCCCAACTGGGGACCCAGCCCTAGGCATGTGCTCTGACTGGGAATCGAATTGGTGACCCTTTGGTTTTTTGGCCAGTACCCATTGAATACTTCTTAATCCTTGGTGCTGTGCTAGTCAGCAAGGAAAGGAAAACAGTAAGACTCTATTGTAGCCCTACAGAAATTTATAATCTGGAGTGGCACTTACACGGTGTGCTTACATGCTGAGTTAGGAAGACATAGAAGTTGTGTGAAGATATAACCATCTGGATTAGGGCCTCTGTTGGAGGGTGAGGTGGAGGTGTTCTGATGAGGGTAGTGTGGATGTCAGGTTAAACTTCGCAGAGGAAACAAGAGCTAAGTACTATTTTAGAGAACATAAAAGGGAGACAAAGATGACGGAGGAAAGAAGGCAGTGAGCAGAGATTGTGCAAAGACCCAGCAAGACAGTACAGCTTATGCTTGTAGGAATAAGTGAAGACATCATGGCTAGAATCCAGGTGTTTTCATTGGCTTTCCTCCAAAGCTGACACTGTCGCAAAGATTTGTGTGCAAGCATTTATTTTGAGGTGATCTCAAGAAGCACTGTGAGGGAAGTGGGATGGAAAGGAAGAAAATCCAATAAGCTATGATTAATGAGCTGATTTACCACAGCATGCTCATCATGCTAGAGATGCTCCCAGGGTATGTGTGGAACATGCCTCAGAACTCTTCTACTGGGTGGGACAATAGGAAAACAGACAGATTTGAAAAATACTCAGG
This sequence comes from Furipterus horrens, assembly GCF_987537825.1. Classification (NCBI taxonomy): domain Eukaryota; kingdom Metazoa; phylum Chordata; class Mammalia; order Chiroptera; family Furipteridae; genus Furipterus; species Furipterus horrens. The sequence goes on from NW_028327172.1 coordinate 188,839,726, forward strand.
TTGGTGGAAAAGAGAAAAGCAGAAGGAAGTAAGAATTGCTGAAGTTTTGTGGCTTGGAAAGGTAGCTGCATAATGTGCTCATATCTAAGATCTAAAATACAGCAGGAGGGATATATTTATTTGGATAAATATATTGGTTTCATTGAATATAAATATATTTGTACATAAATTAGACTTTGGGTAGCGGCAAGAGTGTATCATAAGGGTAGAAATTTTGGGCGTTTTTCTACTTTTGTATCATTGGAGCCAAGATCAGTACCTGACATATAAATAAGCACTTAATAAATATTTGTTGAATAATTGAATGCATAAATGGGTGGATGGATGATTGAATAACTTAAAAGTTTGATGTCCCTCTAGTATATCTGAATGATGTTCTGCTAGATGTATGAGTCTATAGGTTGGAGAAAATTTGGGGATGTAAACACTGAGTTTATGATATTGAAGTAATTCAAGGCACTGGATGGTTTATTTACCTGACGATTGAGAAAACTGAGATATCTAGGAGTTGAACCCTATGGAAAGATGACATTTAAAATTAGGCAGAGGGAGAGCATCCCACACTGGAGATTGAGAAAGGTGAACAGTACTAGATTGTGGAATTTGTGAGAAAAAATTAAAAAAGAAAGAAGTGATGAATACTGTTAGATTATGCTATGACAGTATGTTAGACACCGATTTTAAAAAGAGCCTATTGGAATAATCCACAAAGAGTTTCAAGGAAAGATGGGAAGGGTAATAAAATAACAATGGGTTGAAGAATAAACAAGTGAAGAAGTAGGAACAGTATGTGTGGACAATTTTCCCCCAAATCGACAGTGTTAAGAGTAGCAACTTGGAAGGGGTGAAAGGTTCAAAGAATTGGTGGAGATGATATTTTCATTTGCTTCTTTATAAACTGATGGAAGTTTAAGTACATAATATATCGAGACAGTGTAAACATTTTTTTAAAAAATTGCTAATATAATTAAGTAGAACAGTATCTATAGGATTCTTGATTTTATTCCTCTCTTCAAGCATCCATTAGCCCAGAAGGAAACCTTTTAAACTGGAGCCCTTAAATTATCTCTTCCTACAACTGGCAGTCCTGGACAAGTTAGGTTTTAGCCAGTGCCTAACATTGCTCCAAGGAGTAGAGCTGATTATCTTCACCTAGGAACAGAAAAGGAGATGAATTTTGAACAGAGCACAAAATATAGGGTTCCCATATATTTCCAACAGTTTCTGAGATGGATAATTACAGTATTCTTTTAACATTTATTTCTGTTGAAAAATACATTGAATATCTGATTACAGAATTTATGGAAACTTACATAGCAATATTTTACCTCATGGGAACTAATCTACATATCTGTCATAAAATATAAAATGACGGTAATATAATAATAACATATAGCAAGTATGGATTACTTACTATATTCTAGGCAGTCTGTTAAGCACTTTACAGATGTTACTCCATAAATAACTCAAAGGAGTAGTTATTTGTATTTTCTTTGTTTTACCCAAGAGAAATCTGAAGCACAGAGAGGCTAAATAATTTCCTCAAAGTTACATAGCTAGTATTTAGGAGAGTCCAAATCTTGAATCAATATGATTTCAGGACCTATGGTTCTGATTTTGTTTTTTAACTACTAATATACTGCTATATAAGAATGATAATGAAGATAGGTATTTGGTAGCTTTGGGTTTTAAGATTTGTTTTTTAGATTTTTATAGAGGGCACATTTCCCTTGCTTCTAACCAGATATTTGGTTCTCCTAGTTTCTGGTCTGTTTGGCTGAAGTAGTTATCTTGGTGATATACATTAATGTGCTCATGAGCCACTTGCCATAAATTGCAACTCAGCTACTGGTTCAATCCATGCTAAATTTGCAATCTGCCTTTACTGAAGTGCAAAATTGACTTTCTTGTTTCAAAGTGGTACAACATGCAAATTAGTCTCATACCTTATTTTCTTTCTCAGGTAAGATTATCTAGGCTCAGAGAAAGTTTTCACGTTTTCACTTTGTATGAACAGCTGTTTCAGCACAAGAGTCTTGTTAAATGTGAGTGGTTTTGATAATGCTCCATTGGAAACTATACCTGATAACATGGTACTTATTCCTTAGGACAAGTCAAATTATTTCCCAGAAAGAAACCAAAGTGGCTTCAGCTATTTGGAGGCTTGTTTGCTTGACAATGTAAGAGTTACCAACCCGTGTCATGATAGAACATCAGTTTGTTCTGCTGACTTTATGTGCTGTTTTATTGTAGATTGAGTAAATTTGTAATGAATTGTTTTAACAGGATAATTCCACATAGGCTTTATACCCGTTGACTGTGCTTTCATTTGTAAAGAGCTGAGAAGGAGATTGATTTTGAAAATATTAGAGCATACCCAATAGGTGGCTTAATGAGTCCACTTCTGCTACATGCACATGTGTGCACACATTTACATTACACATAATTTGGCACATGCATTGTTAAACTTCATTAACTTTAATTATTTTTAGATAGTTACATGTTTAAGAATCATTCTCAAGTCAAAAACAAGAGCTAGTGCTTATACTGATACTTTTCCTGGGTTATAATTAAAGTACTCCAGGGGAAAAAATGTTTCAGGTTAACCATCTATTTGAATAGTCAATTTTTAAACATCTTTGAAGTGTTACAATCAAACTTAAGGGACAGTTTATTTAAAAAAGAAGTGGGGCCCAGCTTCCTTTTTGAAGAAGAACATCATAAAAAATATTTTTATCATATAGAAGATGCAGATTTTGATTGGTGATGTTGATTTATTTTTAGAACAATTTGAATAGGTTTTTTCAGTTAAAGAAATTTGCTCAGTTGGATTATATTTCTTGTTAAGATAAAATTTTCTGTGGAATAAATTATTTAATGTAGACCTATTTCTAAATATTTATTTATGCCTGAATATAGAAAATATTTAGGATACAAAGTAATATCTATAAGCATATTACAACAACCAAGTATCAAAGAAGTAGGAAGAATATTAGAATTAAGTGGAGCAAGAACAATCTGTAAAAACTCTAAAGGAATTTTCACTTGTACTGGAAAGGAAGGATTAATCAGGAGAAGTGTGTGTGTGTGTGTGTGAGAGAGAGAGGCAGAGAAAATGAATGTGGCTGAAAGAATAATACAGTTTTTTAGCTTAGTATAGAAACTTAATAAATGTAAATCAAATCTAAATCTGAAAAATCAAGCTGTTTATAAATGTCAGTTACTTGGTTTGGGCTGCTGTGGACATATTTCAGGTAAATTCTTTTCTGCTTTCTTTTAATACTTTTAATACACATATTTGCTATTGCAGGCAATTTCTTGAAGTGGTTAAAGGTGTGGGTTTGGCATTCAACTCATGACTCTAATTCATTTTAATTATCTGACCTTTGGAGAAGTACCCAACTTTTCTAGGCTTCAGTGTCCTCATTGGAAAAATTAGAATATCAATACAATCTCCTTGGTGGTGTAAGAAATATGTGAGGTTTTTTGTGGAAACCATTTAGTGTAGTGGTTGGTCTATAGTAGGTGTTCAATAAATTGTAGAGATGTGGATGTAGCTTCAAAATTCCTGCCTGTCAAGTGCTAGTACCAGATGTGAATTATGTTAGAGTAGTCCCTGAATGTAAAGTGTTGCCTTAATTGCCCATTTCAAAAGAAAATAAGAGTTAGATGAGAAAAGGCAGATTTTAGGACATCCTTAAGAGATCTCAATTTTTAATTGACAAAGATTATTGGTCTTCCTTATATTTATACCACTGAGAGAAATCTTTGAAAATTGTTTCTAATACCACCAGACACTTCTCTTTCCCCACAGTTATTTCACCTGCTTGTGACTTGCTTGCTTATTCCTAATGTTTGAGCTCAAGTGTCACTTTCACAAAAAAGGTTTTCCCACTGATCAGGCTAGGTAATATACTCCTTAATTTCTCTAATTATCCTTTATAGCATCTATTATTATAATTTTTTATAATTCCTGCAAGAAACTTCAAGGACTGTGTTTCATTTCTGTACTCCCAATGCCCAGCAAAATCTTTTAAAAGTTGAACATTCAATACATATTTGTGAATGAATGATTTAATTGGGTGAATCAATCAATGTCTTCAATAAGTCCTTCATGGCTTACGAGTTTAATTGTGGACCTTCTATTACTTGAGCAAGAGGTGAAGTAATAGAGGTGAAGAGGTGAAGGACTTGAGCTTTTTGCCCCTAAAAATAAATCTATTAAAGCTATTATAAATGTTTTGATTTAGTAGGCAATCATTGGTCAATATTCCAGAGTAACTCAGATGACTTTAGATGAGGTTCTTGGCTCATCAAAGACTGACTTATGTGGCATAGCTGTGATTTTACAAGGAGTTGTGGCTGAGAATGCTTGGGCTGTGGAATCTTCCCCCCTAGTAGAAATATGCTGAGGACCTGATAAATTATTACTTTTTAGACAGTACTCCTATTGCCTTTACTGATGCAGATAAAATTGTGACTCAGATTCCTTGCTATGCCAGCCTCTTAATATGTTGGCATGGATCTAAATCTTTCTGGATGACTATTTTATTATAGCACAATTTCATTATGATCATATCTATCAAGTCTATATTAAGAAGAAAAGCATTGTACAAGCGATTTTTAAGTTTAAATGTAATTTTCTGAATATTTTGAAACAGAAAAAAACTCATTTTCATACAATGTGGATGCTTTAAAAATATTATTTAGCCACCCAAGGTAGGAATAAAAAAAACTAGCAAGATTCCTTTTACAATGTTTTATCAGGTCTCTACATACAGTAACTCTACTCTTAAGAATTAAAACATATTTTAATCTAAAGTGTGAAAAAGTTATAAATTATGTTATTTATATTTTCCCAATATTTAAATAAATACATGCTCTGAAATTCATAACCCATGTATACACATTTACACATAAACACACACAAGCTTACATATAAAAGTCATAATCTAAAGGGAGGCAAAAATATTTAAGGAAAAATATTGGGTAGAAGGATCTGGAGCTAAATCCAAACTGGAAGGTCAAATGAAGACTTCAGTTAACTGAAATCATCTGATTTGGATGAAGAGAAACTGAAAGTAACTCAAGGTATCCTGGAAGGTTGTTATATCCAGGCAATTTGGACAATTTAGGCAGAGGCTGTCAATGCTCCTAGTGAATATGAAACCATTTTCATTGATCAAAGACAACTAAAAATATTGCAAATAAATCAATGCTTAATTCTTGCCTAAAGCACCTCAGTTTCTCTGCCTGTCTTTTATCTTGACTCTACCTAGGCTTTGGGTAACCAGAAAAATATACTCCCTCAGTAGGAAAGAGAGGGCAGAGCAGACTAGAGACAAAAAGAATATCTGAAAGGAGGAAGTGGTAAGTTTGTTTAGGTTTTATTTTTTTCCCTGTGAAAAGGTTAGTTAACATAACACTATTTGAAAATGTGTGTTTTAAATATATTTTTACTGAAGTTAGATGATTGTCTTATCTGCTAAGGCTGCTATAACAAAATAACATAGATTGGATAGTTTAAAGAGCCAAAATTAATTTTCTTATTGTTTCAGAGGTTAAGAAGTTCAAGATCAAGGTTCCATTAAGGTTCCAGCAGGTTTCTGACTCTGGTGAGGGCTCTTTTCCTGGCTTGCAGATAGTTTCCTTCTTGCTCTGTCCTTATAAAATACAGACAAGTGTTCTGTGATGTATTCCTCTTCCATGAACACACCAATTCTATTTCGTCAGGGATCCATCCTTATGACATCCTCATTTAACCTTAAAGAGCCTATCTTCAATAACATCATGTGGAGGCAGGGGGTATCAGGACTTCAAGATATGAATTTTGAAGGGACACAATTCACTCTATAGCAGTGATTAAAATCTCTTAACATTTTAATGTTTTATCTTCTTTGACATTTGTTGCTTTCTACTCTCCTCAGTTTGATAGCCTTCATTGCCTCATTTTCTGCTTTCAATTTATATATAGAAGAAAGTTGTTTTGATTATTATAATTGAAACAAGAGATAAAAGAAGAGTGACAGATGAACACACATACACAACTCTTTTTAATATTCTAATGCATTTAGGAGTGTGTCAGCCAAACTGGGTTGCCAAGTTTCTCATTGTGAGCAAATGTTCTAGGTATGTCTTTTCATAGCATAGTGAGGTGTGAATATCATCCTGTGCCTTGGATGGCGAGAGAGTTCTTCCA